>NC_080190.1:156904851-157535071 GCF_030028045.1 Hippopotamus amphibius kiboko | reverse complement strand
CTAAAACAGTTTTTTGTTTTTTTGTTTTTAAAATAGCTTCATCAAGTTTTGTCAGCTGAGTATATATGTAGGGCTATATGTTCAGTGCTATTTTCCTTATTTTCTACAACTGGAAATAACACATTTTGAGGTAGCGTGAGAGTATATTCGAAGATTTCACTCCTACTTTGATATAGTCATTAAAGGAAGCTTTTAAGGGAGTAATGCATTCCCTCCCCCTGCCCCAAATAGTCTCAGAATTAAAATAAATAAATGTATTCCAGTGGAAGAAAACATCAAGTTTATTTCAGGAATCATAAATCATAGTCTATGTGATAAACACGTGGAACTGATTCTTGTCATTTAACACAGCTGAAAAAACAATTTAATGTCAACTTATGGACAAATTAAGCTGCTATAACATCGCTATTGTTTTAAGAAGCCATGTTGGATGTAAAATATTTCACAGCTAAATGTACGCATTGCACTTTGTCAGTGTAGTTTGCTAATTACTGAGTGATAGAAGGTAAATCATTTTATAACCAGAATGTGGTCATTAAGAGAGTGATGAGATAACAGGATTATGGATTCTTATAATAGATGGTAATTTGGCAGTCTCCTGGCTAAAATTGAAGCCCAGAGGAAAACTGAAGCCCAAAGAGGGCAATACACTCAAATTGTTTAGCCACACATTCTTTTGCTTTTATCTCCTCTTTCCTTTATCTTTGTATCATCCTTTTCCTTTATCTCTTCTAATTCCAGGCTGAAATTCTAGGCAGTATGAATAGTCCAGAATCTATGCTTATGTGGAATGCTGGGGTGCCTTTCTATTTATCCTACTCAGACAGCTATTGAAAAAGATAGTTTGAATGTACATGTAATAGAATTTTCTTTATGAATCATAATAGCTAATAAAGTTAGCAGTTGTTTATTATGAAGACAGCAATTCAGATATCTGTAATACCTTTTTAAAAATGTTCCTTCCTTAATGGCTATCCTTATTCATGAAAGAGTAAGAACTTGCCATTAAGGTTATATTTTTTTCTGAGCATGGACAAGCTAAAATGTGACACAAAACAGATGCAAACCAGTCTGGCTTCAGAGTCTGTGATCTTACCCTACATGTTGTTCTGCTTCTTCAGTGGATGGTAAAAAGACTCATCTGTCTTCAGAGAACTTACTGTTTAATGAGGTAGATAAGTACATGATTTCAAAACAGTGAGTGCTGTGTTAGAATTAAAGGGCTTCAGGGACACATAGGGGTGGGGCCTTACCCAGACTTGTGTGATCAGAGACAACTCCCTGGAAGGATATTTTAGTAGAACTCTGAAATCTGGGTTGCCTTCCAAAGTTTCCTCTAACAGAATCAAATCACAGGCCTACAGAATTTTAGAAAACACTTACTTATACACCTTCAATGACTAGATCGGGAAACTGAGGCTTAGACAAATTATTTGTGTATAGACTAACAGAATTTTAGTAAGAACTCAGGGATCCAGATACCCAAGTGCTTTTTTTCATTATATCATATATTTAGACTGCAGTTTAAAAAATAAGTGAATGGTACTCAGGTCTTGATTGAAGATAAAGTAGTCTCCCTGGTCTCATTCTACTCATTCTATAGACCTCATTACTTCCCTCTGAAGTCACATGACCTTCAAGCTAGATATAAAATGCCATGTGTAGGTTAAATGATCTTAAAAAACAAAAAGAAAGAGAAGCTTACTGCTTATGGACAGTGCTGAGTATATATTGGTGTATTTTCAGGTGAAAGTCACATAAGTGGGCCCATTCTCTAGCATAGACTATTGTTTTGTTGGAATTCTAGCTTTACTATTTACTAGCTAGTAAACTTGGGAATATTACCCTTCCTAGGCCTCAGTTCTCATGTATAAACTGGGAATAATAATCACTTCAGCATATCAATGTTTGAATTCAAGTTATATTGAATTTCCAGTCTTCACTTGGTAATTACTCAAAGATCTCTCTTATGGACCATCTGTTAACTGGGTTGTATAACTAATGTTCCTACCAAGACCTTGAATTGAAAACAAGAATATTTATTTGCATTCCTCACTGGGCTTTTGCTTGAGGTCTGTGAATCTTTTAAGCTTCTAAGTGGGTTTAGAGAATTCTTAAATGCCTGATATTGTACATTTTTGTAGAAAGGGTTTGTTATGATTTTCCTTGGTGTCTTGAGGAGTGTCCGTGATCCCCACATTTTAAGAACTGCTGGTGTGTATTCTACCAAATGAACCGGAAGCTGCTTGTTTCCTAAGACTGAAGCCTCTTCCCCCCCCACCCCCCCCCACCCCTGCCACCCCGCCAATTCTGTGCTTCTCATTATTTCTGCACTTTGCTGAGTACACATTAGTGGTGACAGACATTTAATATTCCTCTTCTGGATTTTTCTCTTGAGAAAACAACCTTCAGTTTATAAATAGGCGAAAAAGCTATCATTGCCAATGAATGAAGCAACCAACCTGCAGCCAGAAAGGTGGTTAGCAGACAATCAACCTAACTAAAATAAGCCAGCAGAAATTATGGAGTCTGTTGTAATGTCTCTTCTGACTTGTTTGAGTACAGGGAGTCTGAACAGGAGCTCATCTTTCCAAACAGACTTTAAAATTGAGAACAGGAAAGTGGTTGAGGCCTTGTGTTCATTTGTGACTGTAAGAGAAGCAAGAATCAGGTGAAGCCTGCTCTCCAGTTGTGGGAAGGGGTTGGGCTGCTCACTGCTGTGTCTCATCAATAGCTTCCCTGGTAGTAAGTGGTGTCAGAGGAAGAGAGGCTCACACAGAAGGTAGATCATCTGTGTTGTCCCATGTCCATCTTTACAAATAGAAAGATGGACCTGTGAAAGCCTGAGAACTGAGAGTATTTGCTAACAAGTGTTAAAAACAACACAGAACAAAGAAAGAAATCCCACCAGATGAGTTAGTTTCATAGTTATAGGTAGGGCTAGGGCAACCAGAAGCACTCTATCTTACCTGTGGTCAGACAGGACCTGCACATGCTAGATGAATGTCCACCTAGGAATTCTTGCCTATCTGCCTGCCTAAGCTCGGAAATTTCTTGTCCAAGCATCCTTCATCCAGCTCTTCTACCTCCTCCTTCATCCTGTGACCTAAGACCTCTTCTTAATGTCTGTTGACTTGGAGCTGACATGGTCCTCCTCACTAGAAAAGAATGGGGAAGGCTAATTTCTGCTCTTGCATCTAAAATGCTTCCAAATGGAAATCCATTTGTGGATAGTGTCTTTTTGTCTGTTTCTAAGCAACCTCACATCCTCTGGCCATTGAAGTAGTTGAAAAGGTTTGATTGGGCACTGAAAAATTGTGTCCAAGATCAAAACATTACTTGCAGTTAAAAAATAAGTTGTACTTTGGGGGTTAGATTGCCCAAAACAGTGTCCAGTGGTTTTTTAAATTAGTGCAAAGCTAAAAATTCTTGTAGATTGACGTTTAATGGTTGGTTTAAGCATTCTTAAATAGGAATCTAAGATAATTTTCCAACCATATAGTATGTTTTTTAGACTTTGATATTTTACCTCTTAAGACAATTGCAGTTAAACTTAGGGAAGTGGTTGCAATGCTTATTGGCAAAATCATCTGTCTCCTAATATTGTTTGGTTGCCTGAATACACTGTAAAAAGCACATTCTTTTTTTTGTTTGTTTGTTTTTGTTTTACTGGCACTTCTTCTTTCATAGCACAATGAGTGGTATATGGACCATCTCCTGCAATTTCTTAATGATCCCAGAATTAAAATCTAATCCATTCAATGGAATTACAGATAAATAGTGGCTGTGGGCATTTGGAAAAAGTCAGATGGAATAATTCTATGGCAGCAGTAGTTTGCAAGGAGGGGGAATGGTACTGATTCAGAGAGATTTGGGTCACAGACTATTTTATTCAAGGCCCATAAGAACCTCTTCAGTAAAGTGATCAATATTAAATACTAAGTCACAACTGGATGGTAAGCAATTCTCCCTCGATCTCTAATAACTGTTAGTTTTAATATTCATCTTCCTTGCTTTTTTTGGGGGGGGGGGGGAAGGCAGGTACACTTAATAACCCAGGGTTTCAGAACGTCATGTGGGTGTTTGAAATGGCCCCTGAGTAAAACAATGGGGAACTGTAGAGGCTAAAGAAACTGAGGAGTGTCTTGTTCCAAGGGAGTGAATGGTATTCATTTCCAGGCAGCTCTGTTATAGAGGAATGTGGGCCAGTGTTGCCAGAACATTTGATTTTTCAAGAGAAGCCTAACATCTGAATTTTATGTGACATATCCTGATTTTTAATTGATAGCAATTAATTATTTTAAAAACTGGTAGCTATTAATTATTTTTTTTCCTAAACATTTGCGCAGATCAAGAACACAGCTTTAACCCTGCATTAGAATTTACAAAGTACTCTTAAGTCCATGTTTGGTCCTAACAAAGAAACTATAACATAGGAAGGTATTTTCTTAACTTTAAAAATAAGGAAACTGAGGAACAGAGTGTTTAAATGATGGGGCCAACACGAGACATCTATTTTGAAAAGAAAGCAGGCCCAGAACCCAGGTGTTCACACATCTAGGCTTAAGTGAAACTCTCCTATGTCATAGATCCTTGATTATTCATATCCTAAGACTTTCTATTGATGCAGAAAAGTCGTCATTCATATCCTAAGACATTCTATTGGAACCGCCTTCTTGCTCATCTGATTCCTCTGCTTTTGTATTGTATATAATGTGTGTCGTCTCTCAAACAAAATCACAAAGAAGAATCTCAGCATTTCAGGTTCGGTCTCTTCCATTTAACTGACTTTGAGGAGTAAACAAGAATTTTCACAATGGTATCAATTATCCCCTAACTAGTTTTCTTCTTTTGTATAATCATTTCAGCATATTCTGAGCAATGAGCCTCTTTGCTTGAAGTCATTATGAACAAAATTATGAATATAAGCCCCCAAATTATTTTACTTTTGTCAAAGATGTCTCAGAACAGCCATGATAAACCTATTAGGGCAAATACTTGTTTTACACTGAGTTGTAACTGTTATCCTCAATTTTGTGTTGTAGTTTTTGACGGTCTATACTTTCCAGCTGTCTCATAGTTAATCACTTCAGCAAGAATAGATAGCTTTCTCTCAGTAGTTAGCTAAGAAAATTATGTCACTAAAACCAAACTTGTTTTTTTGAAAGTAGAGGAGACACTTTGGTTCTATAAATCCAATTAGCAAACAGTGATTTTATTTATCTTAGCAATAAAGAAATCCCCCAAACAAACAACAAGGTGACTTGAGGGTATTTTGATAGTCACACTACTCCCTGGTGTTCTGAAAAGTTTCTGGAATTCTTTGGTAAGCCTCTGCCTCAGCGTTGCAGGAGAGAATTGAGCATTCAGTTTGAAACATTGTGGCCTGCTTCCCCAAAGGGCCTTTGTCAGCTTTACCTGCAGCTGATGCCCTTCTAGACACCAGCAGGGGTGTCCTCAGGAGTACCTGTGTCTGTACCCCATCTGTTACTTGAGTTTGTTTTTTGAAACCAGGCCAATTTTCAGGAGCTGGGAAGTGGAGCCACAGTGACCTTGTTAAGGTCAAAGCACAGGCAGAGGCACCTGGGTTCCAAGCGTGAATCTGCACTTATTGACTGTGGACTGTTTACTTAACATCTCTTAGTCTGTTTCCTCAAAGGCTTCCTGATACATTCAAATGAAATACACTAGTTAGTTATGCCTTCTGCCATTGGACGTTAGCCTTCTCAAGGGCCCCTTTCACATTTATACGTATACAATTAGACTATATACACACCTGATACAGAGACAGTTTCTAGAGTTGTTTAATCTTCAGTGAACAACACACATGTATTAGATGATTTGTGTCAGAGATCACTTACTGAAAAAAGAATAGGGTAAATCCTGCAGAAGAGTAGGAACGATTTTGAAGCCCCTATCCCTTACTATGTATCTTTTGATAATGGATAATTTTCTTAAAGACAAAACTTTAACAGTCCTTCTTCCTATAGACTTTTTAATCTTTAGTTTAGCTCAGTGATGTTCAAACTGAAAAGCATTATTATATAGAATTGTGTTCCCAATACCATGGTGATTCTGATGCTTCACTAAACTGCATGTGGTTGTATTCAGTTCCTTGATCCTTTTCACTAATTTAAGCATAAGGAAAATGAGAATGTTGACACTGGGATTAGGTTACATAACTAGTTCATGCAATAGTCAGGCAGCTTTCTGAATCAAATTTAATATATTTTTGCCTGTGGTGTTTATCTGGACTTTTTATTTTTTCCTTTTTTACTTTTCCTATTAGGATTAGTAGAAAATTCTTCTAGATTATCTTCTTAAGGTTATATAGATTCCGGAACTGATCTTTGCCCTTTGCTCTCGTTTCAAAACTTCTGAACATCTAAAAAAGAGTGCATATATATATATATATATATATATACACACACACACACACAACAGATTCATTTTGCTGTACCTATGAAACTAACACAACATTATGAATCACCTATACTCTAATAAAAACTTTAAAAAATATTTTTGGGTGATGAAGGTTATTTTCAATTTATAGGTTAAAATTATTTTTTAAGTGTAAACAAAAATAATGTAAGCCACTAGAATAAAATTCTTTAAAAATAAACTGTTAAAAGTGAAAAAGCCAAAAAACCAAAATAGTACATTTGAACAACAGCATTTTTTTTTTTTTTTTAACAGAGGATTACATTGGCGACCCCACACAAACCAACAATGATTAACTTATTCACTTAAGGTAGTAATCTCAAGATTCAGAGGGCCCAGAAAAGATGGAAAAGTTTTCTTGGAATCATGGAAGGAAAGAGTGTATAGCATGCTCAACATTATACAGCAAGTAGGAACAGGGACCAGAATCCATGTCTCTTGATTCCTGGACCAGTGCTTTCTGCACACCATTCTGCTTCTTCTTACTTTATGATCTGTCATCCTTGAGGTTTCTAGCCTGATCCTTACCACAGGATAATTTCACAACTTAAAACCCCACTGAAAGCATGATGCTTGGCCTTTTGTACCATTTCTTTCTACTGGGAAAGTCTGTGGATACAGGAGTCAAATTAGGCTGCATTATAATCCCATCATTGGCCTCCGAGTTTAACTTTTCCACTTGACTCATTTGGCATTTTTCACAATGACTATTTTTATAAGAGATGATTCCCTATTTTGCCTTATTTTCCATGTTGCAAATGTGCCAATTCTTGCTCAGGTCCATACATAGGAGACAACCTAGGAAAACTACATAATGTCCATGCTGCTTTCTAGATTTGTTGAGTGTTTTTGCAAGACATAGAGATCTTACTCAAAAATATACTCTTGTGCATCTGCTTCTGAGGGCAACAGCATGTTGTGAATGACTTTTAGGCCATTTCTTTATTTTCAACTTCTGAAACTGCATTCTGTGATTAATTTTCAGTCTAGAGCCACTTGCCTTTACCTACTTTTTTCTTTTCTTCTAGCATCTTACTTTTCACCAGCTTTCTGTCAAGGAAATAGAGGACTTGTTTTCCCAGTTGGTTGACCTACATATCATTTTCCTTACATGGCTTAAGAAATTTTAATTTCTCAAACAGCATTTTTTATGTTTATGACTCCTTTTTAGATGGAATGACATAGTTAAATAGAGTTAAATAACATTCAGTTAGATTTTTGAAGGTGAAACCAGGGGGCTATAAATGTGGCCAAAGTCTTGGTAGCTCTTCACCAAATCTATTTTTCCTCCTGGGAATACAACTAGATTACATTTTTCAACATTCCTTGCAGTTAATGTGGCCCTCTGACTAAGTTCTAACCAGTAGAGTGCGGGTAGAAGGGATGTGTATCACTTCCCAGCATAGGTATTAAAAACTCTTACACTCTATATTCATTCAACAAATATTTATTGAGTGCCTGCTATGGTCCAGGCACTAGGAAATGAGGATAGTGATGGTATTGACAGAAGGAGGCCAACAGACAGGGTTAAAGAATATAGTTTCTTTAATGGGAAAGAACGTGAAAACTTACATGCAACACACCCCGATGCACCAAGAAGTCGACAAATTCATATTATATCTGTTTTTTGAGACATAATTGACATAGAGCATGCATAAGTTTAAGGTGACTGTCCAGTACTATATTCTAAAGGTGAAGAGGGAAGGCAATACAGAATGTTTTACTTCACGGAGTTCCCTCCTGTTCATATTCTCTCTCTCCCCTCTCTCTCCCTTGTCTCTCCCCTCTCTCTCCCCATGGTGGTGGTGGCGGGGTGGTTGCCATCTAAGACTGAGACTCTTACTGTAACAGTCTTTAGGATCCTGGATCATGATATAGCCCTGAAAATGAAACATGGCTGTTGTTAATCTAATGGTTTAAACCAACTCACCTGCCAGTCAGCCAGATGATTAGCCAATTGACCCATCAATCAATGAGTAAAATACACTAAATATCTGACTTAAATACTGAACTGATGTTTTCCCACCCAAGAAACCAGTGAACACGTTCATGCTGGAACACGATATGTATGTTTTATCAGAGCTCCTGAGATCTTCTAGAACCAATTTAAATTTTCCTTCCCACTAACCAATAGTTTATTCAAAACTTCAAATTATCCTGATTTCAAAATTGTTTTAATTTTTCTTACTTCATTCACTACCCCAACCCTCCATTCCTGGGTAGAATTAAAAAAAAAAAAAGAAAAACACACAACACGAGTGTGGGATATTGAAAAGAGCAAAATCTAGAAGACTTGGGTTTAAATATCTTCCTGCTACTCATTACGTGTGTGATCTTTGTAACTTAGCCTGTTTTTTTTTTTTTTTTTTAATAGAGATTGGTTTTACTTCTTTTCCAATATGCATGCTTTTTCTATTAGTTATTTATTTTTGGCTGCACTCGGTCTTTGTTGCTGTGCGCAGGCTTTCTCTAGTTGCGGCGAGCGGGGGCTACTCTTTGTTGTGGTGCATGGGCTTCTCAGTGCAGCAGCTTCTCTTGTTGCGGAGCACGGGCTCTAGGCACGTGGGCTTCAGTAGCTGTAGCTTGTGGGCTCTAGAACGCAGGCTCAATAGTTGTGGCACACGGGCTTATTTGCTCTGCGGCATGTGGGATCTTCCTGGAGCAGGGATCGAACCTGTGTCCCCTGCATTGGCAGGCAGATTCTTAACCACTGCGCCACCAGGGAAGCCCCTAGCCTGTTTTCTGTTCCTTTTCTTCATTTGTATCATAACAATAATCTTAGGTTATGAGATAGTACATGTGAAAGAATTTGAGTATTTGGTGAATAGCAAACATAACAAATGTTTATTGAATCCTATTTGGGGGTGACATAAGGACACCCCAAAGAATTCTGGAAGTGTATTTATTTCATGTCCTCCACTTAGCTGGTAAACAGAAACACCTACCACACTTTGAGCTCTGTGAGCTTTCGATAAGTATTTAAGTAACATATGCTTTGCAAAAATGCAGAACTCAAGTAGTGTTCGTCAAGAGAAAGAAAATTATGAGGGAATAGGAATGAGGTGTTAGTGATTGGTCTAAATAAAGGTAGAGGAGAGAAGGGTACATTACTGAGGAAAAAGTATAAAGGTGTAAATGTATTCTTAAAACATCTAATCTTGAATGAAGTTTCTTGTTTGTGTGCTAGAATCCTGGTAATATTCAGAAATGTACCAGAAGTGTGAACATGCCTTGGGGATGTTTTAACTCTATGTTAAAGAATTTGTTAAGATAGTTCTAGTCTAGGCTGAGGAGATAGCTTAATTTATTAAGCAGAGAATGAAACTGCTTGGATCTGATGAATATTAATAAATGGCAACATACTGACATTTTCTAAAATGTATATTTCTAAACTGTACACTTTAAAAGCAAGATAAATATTTACATATACTGTAAGGACTACCACTGTCCTTATAAGTAGTTCTAGTTTTACATAATACACAGCTCTCTTCAATGTGCTGGGGATTTCATATATATTTCCTGTAAGTCTTTCAAAATTGTCCCAAAGTAGACATCATTATCCCTTTCTTGTAAAAGATGAAACTCAGGCTCAGAGAGGTTAGGTGACTTGTTCAGGGCCACACAGATAGTAAGTGGCCAAGTGGTGATTCCAATCCATCTCTGGCTCCCTAGCCCATGTTCTTCTTATGCATTTTTTGCCCTAATCAGGATACCACCTCAACTTGGGAGAAGCTTACCCCATTCAAAGCTCAAATAGGAAGAAGTCAATAGTGTTTTGAGAACTAGCCTTATAAACACAAGCCTAAACATAAGGGCCACACACAGAGACACCGAGAGTCATTAGCGTTATTTTGCAGTGGTCCCTAAATTATCTAGAGGGATACCTGGATAGCACCTCTTCTCAGTGAGACCCGTTCACTATTTCCATCTTAAAGATATAGGCGGACCATCTGTTCCAGTCCACTGCACTCTGATTATGTGCTTGTCTGGAATCAGTTGGTATACCTACCTACCAAAAACCATCTCTGCTTTTTGTGCAGGAGATACAAACATAAACATTTTTGAAAGGCTTAACTTTTTTTTCTCCCCATGTGAGTTCTTATTACCAAGATCTACCTTCTCTGAAATTCTTGCACTCCCCCAATTCTTGAGTCCATTAGGGGCCATTGTACTACTGCAACCTGCACAACCGCCTGTGGTACTGACTTTGGGTAGTGTCTGTAGATGAAGGCTGTTGGGAGAAATACACCCAGAAGGGATATAGGCAGTGCAGTTATTTAACACATCAGGAGGAGTATGAATGGTGAGGTGGAATTAAACTTGTGAGATTATTTGAAGAACATTTCAATGGGCAGAAGCCTGCTGAGATGCTAAGCTGTGTTGCCGCATTTTGAGCAGGAAGAACTGAATTGTATTTGGCACTTTGCCCCACATTTCTCCCCAGATATGTCCTGAGAGCTCAGAGGCCTGGGGTAGTGAAGGGATATCCTGCTATTTTCTCACTTGGAGCCAGAGAAGTAGTTACCAGAAGCAGCATTTCCAGGAATGGCTAAATCAAACCAGGTGGATCTGGTGAAATTGAGTTACTGGTCAAGGGAACAAAAAGAGAAAGTCCAAGCCATTACCTAGGACACAAAGTGTGGACCACAAATGACAGGCAGAATGAGAACCCAGGTAAGAGCAGGACTCAGAGCATTGCTGCAGTTGAAGTGGTTATAGAGACCCTTTATCTCAGCTTTAAAACAGAGTTTAGGGAGATTCCGAAAATCTCTAAAGGGCATCCTATAAATGGGCATCATTTAGATAAGAGTTTGGAATAGGAGGGACCATGATATTTTTTATATCTGAGTTCACAAGAAAAGCTGTTATTTCAATAGAGAAGTCTCTTCCAGTTAAGTTAAAGCCCAAAGATGAAAAGCAAAACAAAAATCTGTATATTATTCTGATACTGGCTCTTGCCTTGCTTCCTCCCATCTCTCTGCCAATACAAATATGTCTCTCGTGGTAAGTTCTTGGAAAGTAGGGGACTTTCATTGGATTATTTGCCATATAAATAAACTGGTAAGAAGTGAAAATTCTGTTCCTGTGACCTTCAGGAAGATGATATGCTTTGGGTGTTTTCTTTTGCATTGTAGATAAAGGGGTTTGAGGCTTGTTATGGGAAGGGTGAATGTATGTTTGGGTGTGTGCGTCTGTTTCTCACAACAACCCTATCTTTCTTTGCAACCCTTGTCTACTGTGTTCATCCTGTTCTTTCTCTGCCATAATACTTTCACTGTCTGATACATTACTTTCTTGTTACTTATTTTCTCTCCTCCCTCCTCCCCTCTCTACTGGAATGTGAGCTCCATGAGAGAAGAGATTTTGTCTATTTTTTTGATTGTTGGCTGAAAGCTCAGTGCCTAGAATAGTGCCAGACACATAGTAGATGCTCAATAAAAGTTTGCTTAACAGATATGTGGTCAGATGGGTGAAATCCAAAAGGAAGTGGTGGGGCCTATGGAGGAGAGGAAAGATATTACTACCCTAAAGCATTCAAATTTATGTTTTAAAGAGCATGTAAGACAAATGATAAAATAAGTGAAAAGCCAGCTGCCTAGATTCAGCAAGGAGCCATCTGTTTTTCTTCCTTGAGCTAAGACTTGGATAATCTTGACACATTGTCATGTGTCACCCAGGTTTATCAACCATATAGGACTTGAATCCAGGATGGACTTCTCCCCATCCATGGAAATGACCCTAATATTATGTATGTATCCTCCATCCCTCTGCTCTGTCGTCATGATAAACAACATCTTGGTAACATCTGATCCCAGTTCATCATAGGCCCCATGCCTTTGGTCTGCTCTCAGATAGCTCATAACTATTCCAACATGGCGGCTCCATTCGTCTCATCATGCACAGAATAGAGGAAGCCATTGTAGGGAGAAAAATCAGAGACTTATTAAAACCCAGAGTCTGAAATTTCATCTTTCTCTACTCCCTAGTTAAAAAAACAAAACAAAACTGCGTGTCGCTAATTGAAAGCCTGCTTTTTCAGGAAAGAGGTCTCCTCTAATCGCTTCCAGGACTTGGTTGGATGTAACTACCGTTCTGGGATTCCAGTGAGTGCATAAGTTCCCTGAGCCTGGGGGCCTACTGAAGTTGGAGCCCTAGAGGAGGAAAGCTATTCATTTGGAGCTGTCAGCACATCTTTCTCTATGAATTACTCTCTCCAACCTATCAGAATTTTTTCCTTTGGTATAGTAGAAGACTTTCTATAAGAATGGGGCCCATTCAGAGCAGGTCACGACAAACATAGATTTCTTTGTTAATACACATTTGAGCCAAAGTATACTTCTCGGTAAACAGGACTGGGAAGAAATGGAATTGGGGTGAATCAGACTGCATTTGTTTTGTGGGCTTTTTGAATAGAGTCATATTAACTTAGGCAAACATAATTACTTTTTCTACTTTGGCAATGCACATGGGTGGCATACTTGACGTGGTAACCAGAAAGTATGAGTTTATTATGGAAATGAGGTAACGATGTGTGTTGAGTGGGGGAGTAGAAAAGGATAGCTTGATGTTAAGCCTGCCGCCCCCCACATTGAAGGGCCTCCCCAGAGCCCCTGAAAGAACAGGAACAGTACACTAGGTGCAGAGATCCAGCCAGCTTTGTCTTTTGACCTTGGCTGCCACTTCAGGCGTGGATTTTATGCAGAATCAGGCTGACTCCATCACTTATCCATCCCTGGCCCTGAAGGCCATGTCTACACAACAGCAAAAACAACTGAGTGATTCAGGCTGCAGCTACACCAGGGATTTCCCAATCTGTTGTTGTTTCCGTGGTTTCCAGGCGTGTTACAAAATTTCACCCACTTGGTTATTTACAAATTAAGCTAAATATATTTTCTTAAGAAACTGAAAAAAAAGATGCTGTTTGAAGCTGAAACTTCAAAAGGAATAAGGATCACCCATCTATATAATGTCCAAGTAAATAATGGGGATCTGAAGAATTCATCAGCTGGTTATTTGACCTTCAGTAGACCAAACAACCCTTTTGATGAGTTTCTTATTTTTGAACAATGCCCATTTTTCATGTGTCCTTAAGAAACACTGTATTGTATTAAAGTGAAGCTGGATTATTATTATGAAGAAGGGGTGTGTGTGAAGCTTTTAATCAAGGAACCACAAGCCTTTCTTTTTCCTTCCTTCCATCTCTCCCTTTTTTCCTCCCTCCCTTTCTTTGTTCCTTCATTTCTTCCATTGCTGAGAGTAAAGGGTAAAGTTGTGTTTAAGTCATAGGAATATAGGAGTACTTTGTCAACCAGGGAGATACGTAAATATTTAGGTTTATAAAAGAACCTTTGCTTATATCACTAAGACACATAAGTAGTAGGCCTTTGAATGTTGTGATAGTAAAGAGGTAGGATGAAACCTCACTTATTTAATCATAATTCATTGTCCTTGGATTATGACCCAAGGCACATTGTCTTGGATGTACCTGCAATCTATACTACTTATTTTCTAATACAGCTTTGCTTAATCATGTATGAATAAACTGCATCACTGTGGCAAATGTTCTCTTTAGTGCCGATACTACGAACTTGGCAAATTACGTATCATTTGTGAGCTTTAAAGTTTTAAAAGCTATATCTGTAATATTTCCAACTTTACCTGGAAGTTGTAATGGTCATATCAAATACCTTGAGAAATTAGAGTTAAATAGGAGCTATTTAGCTCAGTAGTGAAGTAGAATTCTGGAATTATGTAATTCATACGTTTAACTCCAGTTGCTCTCATATTAGCTGAGCAATCATGAGTGATATTTCTTCATCTCTTTGTGTGTCAGCTTCTTTATCTGTGTATTCAGGATAATAGCATTGCATTATTGATAACGCTGTGAGAAAGAAATTTATGGAAAACACTTTGTATAGTATATGGCACAAAAGTAAGTCCTCAAAAACTCTATTGTATTTTCAGAGTATAAAAGGGACTTACAATACTTAAATTGGATAAACATTTCTTTTTTGTATTATATAATAGTGTATCTGAAAAGCAAAAAAATCATTGTTGCTATTCATCTAAGCTCAAAAGCAGGTTTCCTCTCTTTTCTGTACACTCATGACATGATCTCACCCATTTCAAGACTTCATATGTTAACATAGATCTCAAAACCAGTCTCCAACTGGACCTTTCTTCAGAGCTGTACACTTCATATATTCAGTTGTATATTTGTCAGTTCTTCTTGGGTGAATAGCAAGCACCTCAAGCTTAACTCCTCTGAGCCTTTGATTTCCTTTGAAATCTTTTACTCCCCAATCTTCAACTCAGTCATAGACTCATCAACTCAAGACAGAAACTAGAAGTCATTCTTGACTCTTCTCTGTTTTACTCCCACTCTTTATTTTATCATCAAGGCCTTTGATTCTACCTACATAATCTTTCTTGAATCTATCCAATTTCCTTTATCTCTACTACACTCACCCTAGTTCAGGCTACCTTCTTCTTTACCCAGACTCCTGCTAGCCTTTTAAGAAACTTGCCTACTTCCATTCTTGCATGTCTTTAATCTGCTTTTCATACGGTGCCAGACTGTTCCTTTACATAGTAAATTTGACCACACAACCTCCAAGTTTCAAATCACTTGACACCAAGATCATAGAATAAAATCCAGAACCCTTATCTTGGCCTATGAGGCTCTGCATGGACTAGCTCTAGCTCAGTAGATTCTAGCCATGTGTATCTTTTACTAGTTTTCCAATAAGTTGAGGCCAAGTTTCTTTTTGTCTTTGAACTTTTTCAGAAGCTTTGTCTTCTACCTAGAGTGTTCTTCCTCCACAATGTCATATGCCTATGTCCTCATTTTTTAGGTCAGAACTTAAATTATAGCAACTTTCCCAGACTATTCCATCTGAATAGGTACACTGTTTCAGAACTGTGTTAAGTACATAGCACTTATGCAGTTTGAATTATGCAACTTTTTCTTGATTTATTTGGTGTCATTGGTCTTCTTACTAAACTGTAAACTATGAGGAAAGAGTTTTGTCTGTTCTTAGATGACACAATATCTGGGATACTGTAGGGCTTGTCTTAGAAACTCAAAGTATGTGGAAAAAATTACACTTAAAATTATTCATTGGTTGTCATCTAAAAAGATATTAAAATTTAGGAGACTTGGTTCTAAGTTTTAGGTTTTCCGTGAATAACTTTTATGACCTAGTGGCGATTAAACTTTTCTAGATTCCCATTATTTTTTCCTATAAAATTAAGAAATAGAATAATGTCTAGGGTCATCTTATATCATTATTATATGACTTTTTTTATCTGTCCTCTTCTTTAAGGAAATGAACAAAAAGCTGATAATAGGTGTACTAGGTTGAATTTCAAAATTTTATTCTAGGAAAAATTATTTGTATTGGGGCGAGTTGGTGAAAAGTGGTATCTACTATTCTCATGAATCTCAAAGAAGATAATTGTATGGTCTGATGGTCCAGCAGATTTTATGATTATAACTATTTTTCCTGTGTTTACACACACACACACACACACACACACACACACAACCTTCTGTCTCCTTAAATATAATTTTATCTTTAATAATTTTCAGGTTATTTAGTTTTACTTTTCACCCAGATGTTTTGGACTTAACCCTGTTGCTGATGCATTGCGCTATGTCTGTGTCATCCTTTTGGAACCTTCCTTATAGGCATATCTTCTTGGTTCTCTATTTATTGTTGCATTTCAAAGCTTCTCCAGTTCCCGTTATCTTATTCTTCCCTAAGTCCCAACTCAGTGGAAAATTAGGAGAGGGCACTATATTTTGTGAATCTTTCAGTCATCTCTGCAAACTGAGACTATTTAAATGATTCTAATTAATCACATACATTTCTGGCCCTTCTGCTAATTTCAAAAGTTTATCTATCTAGAGATGCTACTACTCATTCTTTAGATAGGACAATTCACGGCTAAGGCAGTGGCTCTAATATGAGATGACTGTGTATCTCCATGATGTTCTTGCTTTGGTGTTGCAAGTGTGCCTCAGGCTCAACAAGAATTGGAACAGCTCTGAGAACAGCATCCGTCACCTACTCAACTCAGGGTAGCGCAGCTCATCCTTCTCCTTCACAAAGCTTTGGTGGAGAAAAGCCTCCATTAATATCAGAACATAACTAAAAATTCTGGAACTGACAAAGTACAAGAGAGATAACAGTATATATAAACTCTCCCTTACCATACTATGTTATAGACTAACCACTATTATATGCTTTTGTAGTATGTATTATTCGTCAATTTAAATTCACATACAAGTGTCATCAGGTATACAGTTTCTGTTAAGATTTTTAGGATTTAAAATATTTTTTCTTTGTTAGGCATTTTGGTACTCTCCATTTTTTAATGAGCCAGATATATTTTAAAATGCCTTTTCAATGCAATTTCTATTAAAAGTTTAGAAAGCAGTCTGTGTTCATAGAGGTTTGTATAATTAAACCAACAGACATTTACTGGCCACCAACCCTTTGCCAGGTGTGGGGCTAGAAGGACTAATATGGAATTTAAGGTTTAGTGGGAGAAACAGTGCATATGAAGGAACACTCATTTTGGTCTGTGTGATGGTTTGTAAGAGGATCAAAGATTTTAGTTCAGTGTCCAGCACTCAGATACAGTATTCATTTCAGATGAAGAATTCATCAGAGAGGGATAGGGAAGCTTAGCGTGCAGAAGAGAAGAATGTTGTCAGGGAACTCTAATGAGATTAATGAAAAAAGCTGACATGTCAGGTTCGGTTCCAAGTGCTTTATATGATATAGCAAACTATTTTATTTTTTGCAGTAATCCCATGATATGGATACTTGTTTTATCCATAATATACAGATCAGAAAACTAAGAAGTAAATTATTTGCCCAGGGTCACATGGCTTATGAAGTTGGATTTTTAACTCAGGCAGCCTGGCTCCCAGGCTAACCCGAGAATTAGCCTTGCTTTTGCCTGCCCCCCCATTCCCTCTGCCCCACCCCCCTTCTTTCTCTCCTATTCTCTCTCCCCTCTTTCCATTGTGGAATGGAGGAAGAAATAAAGAAGGTGAAGACAAAGCACAATTTCACAGATCACAAGGAGACAGGAAGGCTGGAAACAGGAAGGCTAATCAAGGCCTTCCCTTGATTAACTCTGATGGGCCAAGCAGCAATTGCTGACAATTTGGTGGAAGCTGAGAAAAACTCTAAGGAGAGTTGGGGTGAGACTGTTATGCTATGCACAAGATCTTATACCATGCATGTCTGTGGTGAGAGACAAGAGAGTTGGGGCTCTCCATTGGCAGGAAACTCTCCCGCTCCTAATGTGAGATTATTTGGAAAGAAGGTGTATGAAAGGCAACTTTAAAAAGTAGCAATTTCTCCTGAGGCTGTATTATTAGTAATAATGCTTTTTGAAATATAACCATTAGGTAGGCATAAATAAGACTTAAGCTCGGTTTTAATAAATGTCAAATAATAGCTAGTATTTATTAAAAAGATAGTGTATGCAGGCATTGTTATAAATATTTTGCCTGTTTTAACTCATTTAGTTGTTATAACAATTAAGAAAATCAAGAATACTGTTTTACAGATGAGGAAACTGAGTCATGAGAGGCCAAGTCCAAGGTCACACAGTCACGTGGCTGGTATGGAGTACAGATTTGAAGCCAAGCTGTGTGGCCACAGAGCCCATGCTCTTAATCCAACCCTTTCTACAACAAGTGTATCTGTTTGCGTGGCATATAGTTGGCACTCAGTAAACATTAGTTTAATTATTGAATTACATGGGTTCTAGCTGGTACTATCTTCCATAGCAGATTCAGTGGTTTTTTGTTTTGTTTTTTTAAATTAGGATAACCATTAAATTAAAATGAAAACTTCAGGCCAGAGTTGTAAAGTGGAGCAGAAGTAAAAACCACAGAAGCTTTCACACTAATAGCTTCAGTTTTTCCACAGCCTACCAGTCACTTCAAGCTGTTTTCCAATGCTTTCACACGTCTGGGAAGGTGTGGGGAGACGTACTGCTTGGAATATTTTCTACTACTCTGTCTGATTAGTGCGGCTCGCTGTTCATCTTTCAAAAGTTCTGTTTAATAGCCTCTTAAATGAAATTTGCATTCTTCTTCTTTAGTCACCAATGACTTAATTCTCCCTCCTCTAAGCTGACAAGCTGGTAGCTGTCGAAAAAATAACTTAAATTGCCTTATCAGCAAGAAAGACTTTACTTGAGACTACTGCAATAGGGGAGCAAGATTGAATTCAACTCCACCGAAACAAAGGTGGGAGGATTTTTAAGCACTGGAATGAGCTAGTTAAAAAGTACTGGAGGAGGTTAGTAGGGACATTGGTCAATCTCATTAGGCCATCTGTGTTTGCTAATTTTTGCTTCCTGAAGTTAGGCTCCTACCCTCTCACGGAAACTGGAAAATAGGGACACTATCCTTCTCGATGATTATATTTCAAAGGGGATGGCTCCCAATCCTTGAGAAAGATATTTCTGGGCTGTACAACTGTCAAGAGACTGGGAAAAGATTTACATCTCAAAGAAGCCATGAAAGAATTTACAACGAAAAGATTCCTAAAGTAAATGCTCTAAGGAAAGAGAGGTCAGGGGCCTACAGTCCAAAGTTTATTCAAGTTGAGGTGAACTTTAAGGCTTGGTGGTAGCACAAACTTTTTTCCATAGCAGTTTTCATTGTATTATAACCAAATCTTATAAAGTGTGAGCCTCTTAAACATAAGAAGATTTGGCCTGCCTACATCAGGTTCAGTGGCTGGCTCATGGAAATACCCAGTAATTGGGTATTGAATGAACAAGTGAGGACCCCAAACGTCCGTAATACAAGGCCCCAGGTACCTGACTTTCAAGTTCTATTTTTGTCCGCAGATGCCTTTTGGTATAGACTTTCAACTGACATGAACTGAAAGGAAAAGTTTTCTCTTCTGTACTTTTTCTCCAAAATAGATCAAGTTGAAGGAAGCTTGCTGAGAGAAAATGTTGGGAGTTAACCTTATTGCTGATGACAGTCCTGTCAAAACTGTCTTCTTCAATAAGTGTCTTTTTTGTTCTTGCTCTGCTTTTTCGGTAGAGCTGTCTTGTTAGGCCCCTCTACCATCTCTGGTACCATCTGGCTGCCCTATCCTCATCTGTCACACATATATGTGTGGTGCAGTCTTTGGCGTGGAGAGTGGTGTATGGAGACCACACCAGATAAAGAGCTGGAAGATTGGAGTCACACGCTTGGATTTGCCCTAACTCACCTGTTGAAGGCAAATGTCCTGCACTGGTCAGGTGCATTGGCTCACAGACAGAAAATACACACTAGATTATTTCACAGTAAAACTGCAATTTCCAGAATCTCTTGGAAAGTTAGAAGCCTCATGCCTGCTGAGAAACTGTTAGTTGGTTCTGAGAGGTGCCTGTGGCACTAAGACCAGGCACTGCATGCCTGTTCATCACTGTCCTCCCCCCATTCCCAATTCACACCAAGCCTGCTCCACTCAGTTTATCACTCACCTGGTACAAGATCAAGCCAATCACTCTGTCTCCCCAGGACTCAATTTCTTCATCTATTGAGAGGGAATAATAATATTCTATAGGAAATTAAGGACAATAGATGGGATTTCATTAATGCTCCATGTTATTCAGACATTCCACACATCGTTCTTTTTTTTAAATTGATGTTATATGTTAATAACATCTCTCCTATGTTTGGCACTGCTTTTTCTTGTGCAACTGTGTACTGTTTCTCAAATTGGCCTTTTAACACTGAGATACGCTCAGATGCCCTTGTACTTCTTTGCCTCCAGTTGGTTCACTGTCAAAATACTTCAGGCTGTGATAAGGAGAGAAGATGTAAGACAAGACTGAAGGAAAGGAAAAGAGAGGAGAATAGAGAAGACAATAGAATCATATAGCATATGTTTTATAGTCACGAATAAAGGCTATTCTGTTAAAATACCACAAACTATAGTTTCTGGAATTCCATTTTGGTGATTTTCTTTTTAAACAAGTACAGCCTGCATACTTTCTATTTAATTAAACTGCATTTCTAATCCTAATCCTTGAGAAACCAGAATAGCATCCACTTGGAGGGAAAAATGGTGTCTCAATCTTTGTCTCCATAGGCAGAGTTCAGAGATGAATGGCAAAAGTTATATAACTCTTTCATTCAGGAGGTCCCTGCCATGGAACATTTTTTATAATTACCTCCATTTCTCACATGTTATCCTGCTCAGACATGTGAGAAACAGGTTGCTTCCTCACTGCAGTGAGATGGAGAGAAAGCTGCAAAGAGTAATCTGGCCTCAGATAGTGACTGGAGGGGAACTTTTTTCTTTTTTTAGAACTTTTATTGAGATACAGTTAACATACAATAAACTGCATATATTTAGAGTGTACAATTTGGTATCCCAATCTCCCAATTCATTCCCCCCCAACGGGGGACTTGCTTTGAGAAGCAGATAAAAGAATGAAGAAATCTTCACCTCTAGAACAGTGCAAGCAAGAGAAAGTAGAGGAGAGTTCCCATCTCTTGGGAGGCATAGAAGACTTCACAACTTTGCTAACCAGGTATAAGTATGTTGCAGATTTTTGGAATTCTGGGGAATGGCAGTCCTATCTAGCTTATAGAAAACAGGGCCTAAGAAATTATCAACTTCCTCAGATCTATTTGGGAGGTAAAGAAAAAAACTGAGAAGGTATTGTAACTTGTTGACTATAAATATCTTTGGAGTGCTGCAGATCTGGGTTTGAAGCTCATATCTAGTAGTTGTTAGTTATGTGATCTTGGGCAAGTTACTTAACACCTCATTCCATCCTTAAATGGGGACATGATGTTTCCTTTGAAGGTTGATCTAAGTTTGAAATAATATGCTTGACATTTTTACAAATGTTAACAATCTAGTCCTTGCTATAGAGAAACTGCTCCAATTATACAATAGTTTAAGATGTAGATTTTCTGACTGAGTGGGGTTGGTTGTGGGAATGTGGGAAGTATGGGAGTTAGGGAAGAAAGAGTGAAGTAAGTCATTTTTAGTAATGTCAGAGGGACTGCAAGTTGGCGATGCTATGTCAACAAAGCCATGGTTGGTATTAAGGATATTTTTTTTTTGTCAGTGAGTTGGGGACAGCTCTAAACATGCCTTAGGGCATGTCCTCCTGTACATAGTTGGTGATAAATAAAGCATAGGCTTACTCCCATCTATGTGTCTTTGGACCAAAGCGTCTTTGGCTTCCTAGGACCTATGACCCTGGAGACACTAGATAGTTTACTGGTTTGTCAGTTCTCCTAAGGGAATGGTTTCATCAATAATTCAGTATTTTGTTTCCTCTCCTCATATTTTATGGATATGTTAGACATTTGTTGTTACATTTGGGCATGCAAATCCAATTCCCCTTCCTACTTTGTGGGGATTTGCCATTTTGAAATGTGTTGGTAGAATGCAGTGTCACCTACTACTAAAAATGCCTGAGAGGGGACAGTCTCTCTCAGCCTTCTTTGGCAGAGAAAGGGCATGCTACCTTGGCTTGTCCATTATGATTCACTCACCTGGGATTTGAACCTGGAGAGACTGACACAGATGCATTGAATAGTTAGGACTTACTTGTGGTAAGGAGCAGAAACTTCTAGCATTTTCTAATGGAGCTAGTGCTGAAGCTTTTGTTATTCCTGCCCATTTTTAAGCATTGCTTCCTGTGAGCATCCATGCTTTTAATTCTGTAAGAATATCTATATCCTCCAATAAATCCTATATTTTGCCAGCCAAATGTAGCAAAGGTGGTATTTTCTTGAAACCGTGAATCCTAACTGTTAAAAGGTTTCCTCCACAGCTCAGGTAACCAATCAAATATGCTTTATGTGTGGGCAGTTGTAACATGACATGGGTTTATCTTGCTGTAGTCTTATATCTCTAAGTAAAACTCTGTAGAGCAAGTCACCTCAACAGGTTTGTTCTGCAAATGTTACATTTTCGATAATCATGCCTCATCTTTTCGGAAGCTGCTATCAGCAAAGCCTTGTCTTTTATTTTATGGCTTATAAGAAAGAAAGGCAGCCAGTATTGATAATTAATCCCTCTTTTTCTATGGCAATTTACCATTTCAAAGCACTTTTATAATCTTCATTTCCTTAAACCTTAGAAACACCTTAGTAGTTAGACCGGCATGATGTTATTGACTCCACATTCCAGTTAAGAAAATGGCAGCCTGGAAGCGTTCAACCATGTTGGTCAAGATCACAGGCACATTAAGCAACATAGTTAGAATTTTCACCTAAGGGGTCTGGTTCCAAAACCAAGACTATTTCTGTGATACTATAGCCACCTCCCTTTGTTTATATTATGTCTTTGCCAGCACTCTCTTCAGTGTTACCACCATCATCACCTTAACCTTCCCAATTTTTTGCTCATTTTCCTTTGCTTTTTTATTAGTGACTTTGGGGGAAATCAAAATAATTTCCTCTTAGAAAAATATTAAATGCTGCAACATAAAAAGATTATAATGACAATAAGTAATTGAATAGTAAAATTTAAAAAAACAATAAAATGTGTAACAGTTGTCTTACTTTACAGACCAGAGTCCAAGGAATCCTATTGCCTTGTAAGGCTGAACGTATCTCCAAACATCCAATTATTTGAATGTTCAAAATAGCTATTTGGGTATAAATGTCACACAAACTAGATGTTAGAGAAAACTTTTTGATTTGCCAACATTGACCAGTTATTTCACTCAAAAATGGTCACAAAGTATATATTAATATACTATTAAAGGATCTTCCTAGTTGAGTACATATTATATATCAGTTATCCAACCTTCCATCCTTCCATCAAGCATGTGCTGTGCTTCCATTGTGAATTAAGCATTATGTCAACTATTGAAAGTACATCATCATCACCATTGTATAATATCTAAGATTACTCAACACTATGTTTGCAATCATTTTAGTCCATTATTTCACTTAATTTTCACAACAGTCCTATGATTTCAGTAGTGTTTCCATTTTAAGATGAGGGAACTCAGGCTCAGAAGTTAAAACAACATTCTTCAGGTTGCATAACTGTTTGTATTGTTGATACATTCTAATTTTTATCACCTTAGTGTTTGCCTTCCAGACACTGGTAGTTTTGTATAGGAAGACCGTATAGAATGTGCTTCAATTTTTCTGGAACAGATTTCCCTGTTTGCTTCACCTAGTCTAGCTAGGTTGACGTATCTTTTCTTCCAATTCTGGGAAAAACTTTAAAAAGAGAAATAGTTACTATGGAGCTCTATTATATGTGGTTAATTAATATTGAGAACTTATTAACAACATGAATTTTCTTTTTGGTCTCTGAAACTGGAAACATTTTCCTTTCCCCTTTTCCTTTTCTTAACATGCATACAAATCTTGGATCCTATGAGTGCATTTCTGTGAGCTTGGTGTACATGAAGATGTGAAGAGCCTTTCCACATCAGCTTCATCTACAAGTCAGCTTTTTCAGCAAATCATTAGAGTATATCTAAGCTATTAAGAGTCAGACCCTGCTGCCTTCCTACCCTGGCTCACATATGTAGGATATTATTCAGAGTTGTCCTTTCTCTCACTCTTCTAAAATATTTTCTTGCCTCTCCAGAAGCTGACTCCTTCATCTCTGTGGGACTTTCTGCACCTTGTCATTTAGAACTCGCAATGATTTCCTAGAGGAAAGACTGTTTTTCCATTTTCTGGTAATCATTCTGTCCTCTGCAGATGCATTGTTTTCTTTCTAATTCTAAGACAAAATCTCTTCCCCCCATATTGAAAAGGATGCCACTGGTAGCATCAAACCTCAACACACATCAATGATAGGGATGCATGTGTTCCTGGGTGCAATTTTCTTGGGTTACATCTGATTGTGGAACCCCCATATTTAAAGCCTTTCAGCTGAGGTCCCCAATGCCCATTAGTATAAATAGAACCTCTTGCACTGTCCCTCACAGCCCTTCGCAGTTTCCATCCTCTGCTCGTCTCTGAGCTGAAATGAGGAGGCAGAGCATCATCTTCTCCCATCTCTGTTGGGAACATGCGAGTCTGGACCCAGAAAATTTTTGCTGCTCTGTGCCTGTCTATGAGTATGCCAGGAAGAGTTGCAAATAAATTTGGGGTTACAAATAAATTTTAGTGATAGATGACTTTGCAAATACAGAATGCATTGATACTGAGGATCAACTATGCATGTCTCATCTGCCACCCTTAGACTGAGTTCAATATTCCTGCTCATTGCTTTTGAATTTCCTCTTTCATAGCCCAGTATTAAAATTGCCTATTTATCTCCCTACCCTGAGAATATATAATCTATAATAGGAACTTTTCCGTATTGGCCATTGTTGTATTTCCAAGTCCTATTCCAGTGCTTGACACGTGCTAGAAGCTCAAAAAGTATTTGTTGACTAAATGAATTAATGAGAAAAACTACAAAGCATCGTACACTGCCATGCTTATACAACCATCTTCACAATGAAGATTGAGTTGATTGCTGGCTAGGGTCTTCCCACCAAAGAGAACGGGCAAATGCTTTAGGATGCCTTGTTCGGCTTTCCTATGGTTCTTGTGAAAGACAATGATAATGCAGAAACTTTGACGTTCTGGGTGTTTCCTGTTGTTTCCATATACTAGGAAAATCTCTAACACATGTCAGAGGAGTCCTTATTTCAAAGACTTTAAGCATTGCCTTGAGTTAGAAGAGATTTCTTCTTTTGCCCAACACCCCCATAAAATAATAGCTGTACCACAAACTTAAAAGGGAGGCTGACAAGTTCAATTTCCAGGTCTTGTCTTTGAATATAGAGAAATTTTCCAATAGCACCAATGATGTGTTAATGGCTGAAGAAGTTTGACAAGGTCAAAATCAAAACAATCCTGTGGCTAATTTTAACCAAGCCATTCTTCTCTCAAAGGGCTGATGATTGTCTTAGAGTAAGAACGAATATATTGCAAAAAGAGGAATAAACCTTATAAAATGGGGAAAATTTAATTTTTATGAAATAAAATCTATTAAAAAAAACAACTTCTGTCACACCTGATAGAAAATGAACCAGCCCATGATTAATACGATTATGAGTAACATTGAGCAAGCCTAACAGTTATTCCTCTTGGGCCTCTTTTCCTATGGGTGGTGTCAAAGCTTCCATGGGAAATATGCCCTGGCCGCATATCAAGTCGTTATCAGAGCCATGGACTGAACCCTCAGCCTCTGGCCTTCAGGTTAGTGCCTTCTATAGCAGGCTGCCCTTCTAACCTCAGCTATGTTTATCTTGAATATAAAGCTTGGCAACAAATTCTAGCCCAAACGTAATTATGCAACGGTCATTCCAAAATTTTTACAAAAGTATGTTTTTCTCATTCCAATATTGAATTTCTTTCTGGGTTCCCACTTTCATAATTATCCATCAGACGGATGTCTCAAAAATTAAATAACTTTTGTTAATTTGAGTAACTTAGTTACAAAATTCAAAATAGAACATTAATTCTAACAACCGATTTAATCTTTCTAAGCAAGAGCTGTTATATAGGTTTAAGGCTGTTTGGGAAGGAAGTACTGACCATTTGCCAGCAATAACTATCAAGGACAGACAGTAAAATTGCCTCTGGTGACAAGTCTTTTCAAGGTGCACCTAAATTGGAAATAATTTGCATTGATCTTACTCTGCTTTCCTATGATGGTCTATAGCTGTGAGAATGTTAATATGAAATGTTCTTACTCTAAATTGATCATTAATACATTATTAGTAAGTTGGCTTTTCAGTTTTGTCTACAGAGAAGCAAAGCCAAGTCTCAATGTTCAGAATGTTAGTCAGTTTGAAACCTGATAACTTGGCAAGTATGTTCTTTAACACTTGTGTTAATTTCATTGGCTTTAAATTTTGTCCTGCAAGTTCTTTAAAATCTTTATTTATTCTTAAGTATAATCGTTATGAAAGCCATTTATTTTTTAAATAAAATACTTGTGGCTAATCCCAGATAGCTACATCCCCTTAAACCTTTGCTCTTTCTTATTTTATCTTTTTTTTTAACCTGAGTTTCAGTATATCGTCCTAATTTTTCTTTCACCTTCCTGTTCTTCTCATCTTCGCTTTCTTTTCTACCCTCCTTTTTCCCCCCTACCTGTCATCTATGATACAAGGAATTAAAAAAAAGTAATAAATCAGAGGTTCTTTTTAGACATTTCTTTTACTAATTTGGATTCTCAAGTCAATTCTCAGAATGAATCTAAACATTTAAATGACTTTATACACCCAGAGGGTATATTGTTAATAGCCATCAATTAAATTTTTTTTGTGATGGAATGCTTATATTAAATATAATTAACAGAGGGAAGGTGAAATTTTCCGTGAAGAAAAATATAATCTTAGTATGTAGTCAAAAACTAAAAATTAAAAAAAGAGGAAAGAAAATCAGAATGTCAGTCTAATGAAGTTTTGATATTTTTAACTTTTAGTCTCTTTTTGTTCGATTTCATGCTTTACATGCAGGAATTGCTGGAAAGAGTTTGAAACCTGTTTGAGTACTCATTTTTTTTGTGGTCCATCACTTCTGAACACTATTGATAATATTTGGAATTTTGTAGAAGAAACATTTTATGATACTTTGCCGTAGTTCATCATTGGAATCAATTCTCAAAGCATTTACAAGAATTTAGAGGGTTTTGTGTTTTTTTTTGGCATGGCCATATGTGTAAATTTGGTTATGCTGACCTCTGTCAAACTCAAATCTAATAAAATATGAAATATATGACTTGGCTACTAAAGAGAGATTTTGAAAGTTGTGATGTTATTTGAAGAGTTATTTAAGTCTAGAAGAAAGAATGCATGTGCTGAGTTTAATGTTCAAATTGCCACGTGTCACTTAGCTAATAATCAGTATTTGTATATTCATCACAATAAAATACAACACAGAAGAATCCTTAATTCCTTAAGGACAAAAATAAGTGCAAATTCAAAGGTGAAGATTCTCAGGAATCTCACTAAAATTATGACCCAGAAGATGAGATCACAAACTTTAAAGAAGTGCTCAAGACTTTGAGTATAATATTTTAGTTTGCTTGACCTTGAATCTGGAGCTCCGAACCTGCATGGTTGTATGTGTAACAGTTCCTGTAACTGTTCACCTGACTCAGTTGGAAACACAGTCATTGTGATGTGCTGGAAAACTGTAGTATGTGGAGACTAAAAGTACTGATCCTGAGATGTGCAGGTCTGAATCTCTGGTGGTTATAACGAACAAGTTATTTGGTTGCATCCAATGTTACTACTCGTTCCCCTGGAAGGTATACATAGCATCTCTTAATAATGGCACATGTGATTATTGTAAATCCCTGTCTGTTCTCATTCTGGAATACAAAGAAAGAATATAGCAGCAGTCCACACTCCTCCAGTTCTCATGGGGTAGCTGAACATGGAGAGGAAATGGAGTCATTTTGCCTCATGGAATAAGGAGGAATTCTAATTCCTTTATTTATTCAACATTTTTTGAATACACACATTGATATAGACATGAGCTACCTATGGGTTTATGTTTCTGTCAGTGCCTTTCCCATTTGGAACTCAGGCTTGACTTAAAAATTCTCTAGTAAATGATGGGAACACATGTTAAACCCATTGTTCCTACTGACTTTCAGTCAAATTTGCTATATGGTAACATAATTATTTTCTTATTCCAACAACTCACTTTCCATCCAGCAACCAGAGTGATTTTAAAAAATCTGGTTACAAAATGCTCCTGGTTAAAAAGTCACTAAATGTTTCCAATTACACTTAAAGTTTTTAAAAACTCCTTACCCTCTTCTACAAAGCCTTACATGATCTCTCTAACATCATTTGATACTAATCCCTTCCTGGACCGCTCAGTTCCAAGCAGTTCCTCAAATAGCCCTCTTCCTGATGCAGGAACTCTGTACACGCTGTTTTTCTGCCTAAATGTTGCCCCATATCTTCATCTCCGTCTAGGTGTTTGCATGAAGGTCATCTTTTCAATTTTTACGGTCTTAGCTTGTGTCATTCTCTCATAGTGTTCCCTATATTCTTTGTAGTGCTTATTGTAATGCTAAATCATGTATCTGCCTATTTACTTTTATTGTCTGCATCCAAGACTAGATTTAAAAAAAACATTCCCATCCCTCATGGGTTTTACACATAGAACGTATTCAGTAAGCAATGAGAATAACTAAATGAGCAAACAGCTTCATTCAGCACATGAGTAAGTTAAAAGCATAGGCTTCTACAGAGTAGGAAGAAGGTAGACATTCTTCCCAAGGACTTTCTCACCCAACCATGATACATTTGAGTGGCAAATAATGAGTGAATGGATGTACTATTTAGTAGGATAGATCCACTTCTTGAAGTGATGGCTGTAACTGTTCAGATAGTCACAGGGAAACTTTTTAAAGGCTACCAATAGAGCAAGAATTTCTTTTCCTACCGCAACCTGAAGGGGGCAGTACATAGACCTGGAATTTCTCTCTCTCTCTCTCTCCCCTCAAATACATATATGGAGAGAGAGAGAACACTAATCTTGAAAAATGAAAGCAGAACCTGAGAAACTGATTCTTGAGAAAAGAATCAGGAAATTGAAGACCAGCCCATTTCAGATAAGAAGAATGTGGAGTTGTACAGATCTGACACATGGGTCCAATTACAAACCCTGCTCCTCTCCTATAGTAGTGAGGAAATGACTTCCCTGTTCTATAGTCCATTGGCTTAAGTATTTCATTCATCTACCTAAGTATTCAATACATCCTTCAGTGTGCTTTATTGAGCATCTACTACTTGCCAGACTCTGTGCTAAGTAATGAGACTATAGTAATGAACAAAAGTACTCTTATAAATCCAAGAATTTAGTTAGGTCATTAAACATATCAGTAAAGAATTGATGTAAAGAAAGAGGAATTTGCTGATTTAGGGAATATTGGAATGTAAGAGTACGTCTTAGTTGAGGAGTTGATATTATAGTAACACAAAACTAAATGCCTACTATCATATACTTTATCTCATTTAATCCCTGTAACAGCCTACAAAGATGGTGCGGGTTGTAGTGGCAAATTGAGACTTTGTATTGGGTTCTAAAGCTTGTTTACTAGGACCATTTATTTTTACTTGTAAAAATAATTTTTTTTTTATTTAACTCTTCCTGAGGAACATCTGTATACTGTTTGAAATAATTAGACCTCAGTCAGTAAGCTCATGATTAATGGCTTAACTATGGTTTATCTGATATGTCAACCTGTTGACAATACTTATGTCTTTAAATGACAAAGCATAGTTTTCTACAATGAATATTTTAACAATAGTTTCCTATAGATATTTTCGTTAGTTTCAAGGTTACAAGTCCTTGGAACTATGAAATTTCTCTGTGCTAGGACAGTAACTCTCTGGTAACAAGGTATAGAAACAACTATAGGTTTTATTTACCTGGTGTGTAAATATTTGCTCACCCTCTCCATCTACTGGCAAGTTTGTTGTGTCACCTCTAGCACCTGAGCAAACTGTCTTGTAATTCTCTTGGTGGATTATGCTTCGAGTTTCAATTAGGAACTAATCTAGAGCTGAGTTAAAGGGTGAGACATAAAACCGACCTTATTCCACGTTAATAGATGAGGAAATTCAGACCCAGTGAAATTCACTCTGTCTCATAGCAAAGTAAAGCTTATTTGAAGTGCAGGCTCTTTCCACTATGATGCACTGCTTCATGCCTTTTTTTCTTTTTTGATATACTGCTTAGGATATTCCATTTTTCAATTTCTAGAGTGATTTTCTGACTTAATATGTTTCCGTTTAGAGGGTTTTTAAGCAATCCACTTCTAGATTCTTCTTCATTTATGGTCTCTGTCTCTTTCTCTCTCAAACAATTTTTTGAACATAAAGTTTGACTGGCCAAGACTCCTCTGTCAATGTACAGTTGTATGTAGTCTTTTTTGGTAAGTTTCTGGTTTTATGCAATGACATTTTCCATCATAGGCATATTCCTGTTAAGGTTGGTAAATCCTACAATTTCTTACTCTATGGTTAGACTTTAAAACATATGTCATCATAGTGGTTCAGGATCTTGTCTAGATTCCCGAGTCAAAAGGTGTGTCTAAGTGGACAGTTGCTTTGTTGACTACTAGGCAAATCTGAAGTTTGTGCATCTAGTTCAGGGTTCCATTTCTAGGTGCCCCCTAAAGTATGCAAATTAATCTTTAAAAACAATAGTTTTGTATCTTTTGGAAGGTTCCTGAGGACCATACCTCTTAAATTTGTTCTTGCTTTTATAGTTTGGACAGTTATTATTGTGTAAAAGATACTGTTAGAAATCTTTACTTTTCAAGGATTTTCCTTTTTGATAATGTTTGTGAATCTTAGAAAGTGACTTCTGTGAGTTACTCCTAAATAGCCTTTAGATTTCATAACATGGTTTATAGAATTCAGGTTTGTTTCTAAAATATGTGCAAATGTGCTTAAGTGTCCTATCTGTGTTGTTCCATGTTTACAGGGAAGATGTTTAGATGATCTTTGCTGTAGCACATCAAGCCACAGTCCGGGAAGTTCTGAGAAAAAATTTAGCCTTGGTGTGAATTAGATGAATTGGAAAAAAACAAAAAACAAAAAACAAAAACAACAGGGCTTCGGCGGATACAGTCTTGTTCCAGGGCATCAGGCTTCACAAGCAGAGGGCTGGCTGCATTTCAGCTTTTGAATAGTGCACAGACTGCACAGCTCTCCGTGGCTGTCCTGCAAGGGCATTTGGATCTAAATCTTGCTCACCTGCTGAGTGTAATTTACATGCTTCCTAAGCTATGTATGTAGGTTCTAAGTTCAATAGGCCAATGGGTACGTCAGTGGATGGATTGGCGGAGGTCCCACTTCTTTCTAATGCTTCACAGTAAGCACATAGAAGTAAGGCTGGGAAAGACTACTGCCTAGGATGTTTGATTTTGAGGTATGAGTATTTGGTTCCTCAGAAACTGAGACATGGTCCATAAGAGTCTTTCATTTCACATGAAATAATCAGACACGAAATTTGTACTAAGAAGTGAAGACACACCTAGCAAATTCTGAATTGTTAATGACCTTCCCCAAGGCAGAGAGCATGCCTTCCTCATCTTCCTATCCCTGCACACTAGCCAGGGGTCTACTGCAAGGTAGATACTTGATGAATATTTGCTAAATAAATAGACAGCTGTTCAGCATTCCTAATAATGTAACCCAGATGGGACAATTCTCCTATCGTAATAGTTATATCCCCCAAACCTGATTTAACTCCACAAATCTTTAAAAAAAAGTTTTACTTGAGGATTTTGTAGGACATCAGGGAAGCAGAATCAGATTCCACAATCAATAGCTCTCAGTTTGATACACAATCAAATGTAAAATAGATGGCTAGTGGGAAGCTGCTGCATAGCTCAGGGAGATCAGCTGGGTACTTTGTGATGACCTAGAGGGGTAGGATAGGAAGGGTGGGAGGGAGGCTCAAGAGGGAGAGGAATTGAGGATGTATGTATGCAGACAGCTGATTCACTTTGTTGTGCAGCAGAAACTAACACAACATTGTAAAGCAGTTATACTCCAATAAAGATACATAAAAAAATCAAAGAATCATTTCAATCTATTAGTCAAGTCACATTTTTCCAGTAATGCAAGTTTTTTTTGTTAAACCTATTTTATCTCTATTTTTCTCCTTTTATCCTTGCATACAGTTAAATCTAGATCATGTTTTCTGTCCTCAAATAAAACAAAAAACCATAAACAATACCTCTCAATCTGATCCTCTTCCATGACCGTTACCAATCTTTGCTCTTACTCTCAGCTCTCATCCTGCTTCTGCTTGCTGCTTCTGCTTCTAAAATCTCCTATCTTGTATAGGTGGGTCAGCCTTGAATTAAACTTGCAAATCTCACACAGTAAAACACAAACCTAATCATTAACCAAACTGTAACTCCTTGCTTTCCTTGAAGTATGCTCTTTGGTAATAAGGACAGAGGTAGAAATTTCATCCTTTCACCTCAAATGTACAATTTATGTGTCCATCCATGTCTCTGCAAATGACCCAATTTCATGCCTTTTTATGGCTGAGTAATATTCCATTTTATGTATAAGTACCACATCTTCTTTATCCATTCATCTGTTGATGGACATTTAGATTGCTTCCATGACCATGGCTATTGTAAATAGTGCTGCAATGAACATTGGGGTACATGTGTCTTTTTGAATTAAGTCTCTTCCAAAGGAGACATTCTGCTAAAACAACACAGCTTAAGTCTATTGTCATTCCAATTATTCGTATTTTTTTTCTTCGACCTCTTGGAGGTAGATTAAGGGGTCTGGCAGGGGAGATAATTTAATTCTTAATTATTTATCTGAATCAGAGCAGTTTTAGGTGTCAATGCAACTCTTTCATCCCCATAGAAAATTAAGGTTCATGTTCTGATGCTGTTACAAAATAATGGCGTTGACCTCAGTCACTCTAAAACTCTGTGTTCCTTTTCTATAAAATGGAACTCTTTAGAGTGAAACCTAAATCCGCGGTTTTCAATCTCAGCTACACATTGGACTCAGCAGGGAGTTCCACAAAATTTGATGCCAGATTTAATTTGTGCAGGGTAATTCCCAGGCACCTAGATTTTTAAAAGTAGTTCTACTAACCGCTAATATGTAGTCAAGGTTGAGAATTACTAACCTAAAGTCTGTGGTGGTAATTAAATTAATATGTATGGAAATACTCAAACTGAAAAGGGTTAGATGAATATAAGAATTGCCTTCTAGTCTTTTTATTAAAGTAAAACAATGCCTGTAAGACATTTGGGGTCTTTATTTCATGCCTGCAGGTAGGGTGACAAAAATTGTCCTGGTTTGCCTAGGACTTACCTGGTTTCAGTACTGAAAATCCTCTGTCTTGGGAACCCCTCCATCCTGGTCACACCTAGATGGCTAGTTTCCCTAACTGCAGGCCTTATTAGCTGTGAGGTTTATCAAGTTCAAGGAACCATTAAAACAATCTCTTTTCTATTTCTTACAGTACTGGGATAGTCAATTGAGCTATAAGTCAAAAGACTAGACCTCCAATGCATACTTATTCTGCCTCTGAAAAACCCTTCCTATTTTGTTTTCCCTTGTTCTCCATGCCTTTACTCAGCATAGCTTCTCAATCTAAAATGTCCTTATTCTCCATCTTCATCTAACTATTGCTCAAGTATTTGAGACTTTGGTGATTCTCTAACCTTAAAAAAAAAAATCAAGCATTAACATTTGTGTTGAAAATTCCCTTGGTGATTTTTTTCCTTAGAAAACATAAAGTTTATACAAATGTTTAGAATTCAACTAGTGACCATGTTTATGCTCAAAATATGTCATGAATCAAAGACAACTCTGTTTAGGTCAAAGTATCCCAGCCAGAGTAATGGTTCGATTTAGAAAACTTGCCTTGATGGTCAAATAAAGCAGTTGATCCAGTAATCATTAGGACTCCACTTTACTGCCTGGCCTAAAGGAAGAATCAAGTCAATGAAAGCCTTGTTCCTAAGGAGTAGAGTGTGTGTGTGTTGTATGTGTAGGTATATGTGTGGGGTGTGTGCTTCTCTGGATGTATGTGTGCATGTGGATGTATGTTGGGGTGTGGGGGGAATGGGCAGTATGTGGTGTGTGATATGCGTGTGTGTTGACAGTGTCGGCAGGTGGGGATGGCTTTTCCTTCTCTTCCACCTTTCAGATCTCACACAAGGGTATCCCATCATCTGAATCTAACTAACTGCTCCTGGCAAGGGGATCAGGGGTATGTATTTTCCAGGTTCTCAGCCCCCGTGGTACAATAGAGAGCAAAGAAAGATGGAGATGTACTGATTATGAGCCAACAGCGTCTGGCAAGTTACCACACTGACTGCAACTTTTTAACTAGAAATGACAACAGCCTCCATTTACGGTGACTAGGAAAAGGGCTTTGTGTAGAGTTTGATTTAGTGCTAATAATTTGGGGCCATGTAATAGCACTCCTTTTACTGTCCGGGGAACAGATTGAGGAAGATCACCACTCACTTCAGTACCTGGCATGTAACACGTACTCGGTATTTGGTGGTTGTCATTACAATTAGAGCAGCATGAAGGGCAATTAGCTCTTGGCAACATATTGAGGCAACAAGGCTGTGTCACTGAGGAAAGTTAGGCATTGGCCACAGAAATCACTGTCTTGACCACATGCAAAAGATGAAGTACAAGAGGGACAGCTGATTGGAAACACCACATGTGGAGTTTTGGTCTTTTCACATCACACCCTACACCTTATTGCCCACCCCGCTGTCAGACATATTTATGAATTTTCTGCTTAGAGATTTGTTTTTTTTCCTCTCTCTCTCTCGTCGCTTTTTTTCTCTCTCTGAGTAATGTTTCCAATTCTTTCAACAGATGCTTACTGAGCACTTCCTATAGGAAAAGCACTGCGCTGGGAACCAGGGAAATAGAAATATATAAATATAAAAGATAATTACTAACTTTGTGGGTTTATAATGTAATAGGGGGAGAATCGTGTGTGTATGTTGGGGGGGGGGCGCTTATATAGTGGTTATTAGGCCTTAAGTACTGGGAATAGAATTGCAATAGTATTTTTCCTCTCTTTGGGATTTTGTTGACCTAGCAGGGAGGGCTAAGACAGATATGAAAGATATAGGAAGATTTGGATATTGAGGGGTTTATAAACAGAAGAGATGCATTCTTAGAGCCCATGTGGAATTCCAAGCAAACTATTATTTGTTCCATATACTCTTTGCCCATTAAAAAAATACACACTAGGGTCTCTCGAGAAACTAAAGGGATAAACGTTAATGATAAAAAAGCCTACAGTTTCCTGAGAGCCCGGCAGCTTTGAACCTTACAGACATACTCTAACAATCGTTTGACATGCTATTTCATCAATATCATCTTGTTAATTTGTCCCAGAAACCCCCAATATGAAAACTCATTCTTTCACAGGTGGTGAAAGTAACCAGGCAGTTTAGTTACTCTCTTGGTCACATTGCTAGTTGCAAACAGGGAAAACAATGTGGACCCTGTCTTCTGGCTCTTGTTTTCTACCACACCATACCTGCTTTAGTCAAAGCCACAATGAAGTATCACCTCACACCGGTCAGAATGGCCACCATCAAAAAATTTAGAAACAATAAATGTTGGAGAGGGTGTGGAGAAAAGGGAACTCTCCTGCACTATTGGTGGGAATGTAAGTTGGTACAACCACTATGGAAAACAGTTTGGAGGTTCCTTAAAAAACTAAAAATAGAACTACCATATGATCCAGCAATCCCACTACTGGGCATATACCCAGAGAACACCATAATCCCAAAAGAAACATGTACCATAATGTTCATTGCAGCACTATTTACAATAGCCAGGACATGGAAGCAACCTAAATGCCCATCAACAAATGAATGGATAAAGAAGATGTGGCACATATATATACAATGGAATATTACTCAGCTATAAAAAGAAATGAGATGGAGCTATATGTAATGAGGTGGATAGACCTAGAGTCTGTCATACAGAGTGAAGTAAGCCAGAAAGAGAAAAACAAATATTTTATGCTAACTCATATATATGGAATCTAAAAAAAAAAAATGGTACTGATGAACGGAGTGACAGGAAAAGAATAAGAATGCAGATGCAGAGAATGGACTGGAGGACATGGGGTTGGGGCGGGGGACGAAGGGGAAGCTGGGACGAAGTGAGAGAGTAGCATAGGCATATATATACTACCAAATGTAAAATAGATAGCTAGTGGGAAGTTGCTGTATAACAAAGGGAGATCAACTCGTTGATGGGTGATGCCTTAGAGGGCTGGGACAGGGAGAACGGGAAGGAGGGGATATGGGGATAATGTATAAATACAGCTGATTCACTTTGGTGTACCTCAAAAACTGGCACAAGAGTGTAAAGCAATTATATTCCAATAAAGAGCTTAAAAAAGAAAAAAAGAAAAAAGAAAATGCTTAAGGTGGATTTACTGTCATGTTAGCACTAGAAAGATATTTTTCTTGGATTATTGCAGATCATCGCCCCTCTTCTTCATCCCATTTTTAGATTTTTAGATTTTAGATTATTTCACCATCAAATAGCACCTACTTCAGGGTACAGAACAAGGAAAGGCAGGCAAAATAAATACACATCAATATGTTTTGCTACAGCTAGAGAAAAGTCGGGGGAGAATGGATTAGAGTTACTTGACAATCAATTCTTTCCCCTACTCCTTTCCTCCCTCTCCTCTGCTAATTCTTCTCTTTTAAAATATTTAATTAATCTGTTTGTTTTTGGCTGCTTTGGCCCTTCATTGTGACAGGTGGGCTCAAGAGCACATAGGCTCTGCAGTTTGATGCACGCAGGCTCTCTAGTTAAGGTGCACAGGCTCAGTAGTTGCTACATGCATGTGGTATCTTAGTTCCCTGACCAGGGATCAAACCCACGTCTCCTGCATTGGAACGTGGATTCTTAACCACTGGATCACCAGGGAAGTCCCTCCTCTGCTAATTCTTACTGAGTGCCTGCTCCATACTAACTGTAAGGGTTTACATTTTATCTATAAAATGAGGATGCTAGTTCCTATCTTATAGAATTGTTGTGAAACAGAATAACATTTCTTTTGTACTATACCTTTACTATTGCAGTTACTGTTCATGGGACAACTCAAGGGATAAGTGACACAGGTACTTATTCCTGTCCTTAAACAGTTTCTAGTGCAGCATAGAATTTTCTATTGATCTTGGTTTATTGCATTTCCCACCGTCTTAAATATTTTTAAATTGACAGGCAAAACCTGGTTGATTTGGGCATTTGAGCTGGTAACTTTGGTAAGAAAATACCTAAGTCTGGGATATAGTGGGAAATGATTCCTTTTCTCCCAGGTTTGTGTCCTTCTCTTCTTCATTGAAAACAGAAGCAGACAAATAACCTTCAGCAAAATAAGGAGAAATATGGGTCTGTATGTATGGGATTACCCTCATTCCAAGAGGGTAATCAATAAAGAATGAAAATGCTGAGGAATTTTAAGTTTTTCATTTTATTTTCTTTCAGGTGTTTTTTTTTTTTTTTTCTGGTATGCATCAACTGTGTTGGATGTAAAGGAGTTTTATATCTCTAGCTTCAAAGGCATCTACTCTTCAGGCTTCCTCAATGAGGGAAACAGTCTTTTAGAAATATGTTGAAAAGCTAAGGCTGCCAAGGCTATAAGCACCCTGCTGACACAATATGATTTTGTGCCCTTTTTTTTTTTTTTTTATTGCATCTCTTGGCAGGGGATAAGTGCCTGCTAATTAATCCAATCTCAATCCTGACATAGTCACGCTCATGGGAATATCTATTCCCTTCTTAGGGGGAATGGAGAGACTCAGAAACACACATGCATTAACCCAGTAAGTCCTCAGGCAGCTCTGTTGCCAGAATGTGTTGCCAAGAGATTGTAAGTCATCAGGCCTTTCTGACTCATTATGAAATGTATTCTCCTGATATGTAAAAGCCAGTATGGGAGGGATTTAATAGAGTACTAATGAGAGAGGTAAGTGACTAGAATACCTGCCCAGATGTGAGAAGTCATCTTTGCGGAAGGGCTCAAGGGGCCATTAGGAAAGAGAGAACCTGAGTAGGGTACCTCGTGGCCAAGAAGAGAGACTGACAGATACCAAGAAATCATGCTTTCTATTGGCTGCCTAGGTCCAGAAGGCGAAGAACTTGTGCAGCTGACAGGATTCTGTGCCAGTGGGGGGAGGAAGAAATGAGGCTTGAGGGAGGTGGTCATTCTCTTTTCTTAGTCAGTAGTTTCTATAGGTGGCCAGAATAAAAACAAGCAACAGCTTTGTATATTGTAGATAACGTGATATCTATCCCTCTGCTAAGGAGGTATACAGAGGTATTCAGTAAAACTCCTTCTGGTAACAAATTTTCTTAAACTAACAAATTTTTGCCTGTGCTGGGATTTTAGTCATCACTTATTCATGAATTTATTCATTCAAAAAGGGTTAGGAAGTTATCTTCTTTTCCATTTCCTAGTAACAGATGGAGGAACATACTGCTTCTTTTCTCCTTATGATAGATGCTCTTGATTCCTTGCTTGGTGGACAGTTTAGGGCTTGAGACAGGAAACATTAGAAATGGGTAAGAGTGCAGACTCTGTATTCAGAAATATCTAGTTTTCAAATTCCAGCTCCATCACTTCATAGCTGGGAGATCAGTTTCTGAACCTGTACAATGGGGAACACAACAGTACTTATCAATATGACGGTTGTGAGGCTTAGACAGGATATCACATAAAAAGTGATAGTGACCGGTCCACAGTTTAAATCTCAAAAATATTAGCTATTATTTTATAATCATTATCTTCTTCATTATTATTGTTATCTGTGAGTACTGTTTCTAACCATCCCCTAAATAAATATGCTTCTAATGCTCATATAATTTTTGGAGTAAACTTTCTGTTAAGTGAGAGAGAATATGTAATAAAGGTAATGAAATAGGGAAAATAGATAGCAAAGAAGATGGGTGAGAAGGAGGATGGAGAGAGGAAAGGGAGAAGACAGGGATGCTGTTTTAAATAATCTTATACCTTAAGTTGAGAAGCAGAGTTAACACCTCACCAGCAAGGAAATCTTTGTGTTTTTATCATAGTGGAAAATATTGTTTTAAGATTGTAGTTTTCAGATAGCCATACTTTGTCAAGTTCAATATAATGCCTCATCATTTTCTGATACTTCTGCACAAAAAAAATGTTTATGATACTTATCAGGGTTTTCCATAAATACTTTGAAAATGATTTTCATAGTCTCATTCTCAGAATTACAGAATATGGAAATTTACAACTGCAAATGATCATAATGTTATTAATCTTACAATTTACAGATGGAGAAATGAAGGATAAAGAAGGTAAAATAATGTGCTAACTTCATACAGTGAATTAGGATCAGAATCCAGGTCTCCCAGCTGCTTAGGCAAGGGATTCCCCTCCCTTTCCCATCTTTTAACACAATAAATAAGTCATCTAAAAAGCTATACATGATTAATAATGAACAGAAGTTTGTATTTTTGGTTCTTTTCTTATTCCCCTGAATATAAATGATCACTCTAGGTCAGTTCTTTTAAAAAAAGTTTTTGAAAATTTGTGGTAAAATATACATAATGTAATGTTTATCATTTTGACCATTTGTAAGTGTGTAAATCAGTGGCATTAAATACATTCACAATGTTATATACACATCACCACTATTATACCTCAAAGTTTTTGATCATTCCAAACAGAAACTCTGTATCTATTAAGCAGTAACTTCCCTTTCCCCTCTCCCTCTAGTCCCTGGTAATCTCTACTCTGCATTCTGTCTCTGAATTTTCTTATTCTAGGTACCACACATAAGTGGAATCATACAATATCTGTCCTTCTGGCTTTTTGCACTAAACGTAATGTTTTCAAGCTCTCTCCATGTTGTAGCATGCATCAGAATTCCATTCCTTTTTATGACTGAATTTTCTATACATAGAAACATAAAAAACTATATATATATAAATAAAACACAAACACGTGTATATCACATTTTGTTTATTCTTCTGATGTTGGGCATGTGGGTTGTTTTCACTCTGGCTGTTGTGAATCATTTTGCTGTTTACATTGCGTACAAATATTTGATTCCCTGCTTTTAATTCTTTTGGATACATACCAAAAAGTAGAATTGCTAGGTCACATAGTACTATATTTAACTTTTTGAGAAACTGTCAAACTGTTTTCCAGGATGGCTACACTATTTCACATTCCCACTAGTAATGCATCAGGGTTCCAAATTCTTTTTTTTTTTTAAATTTTAATATAACAGCTTTATTGAGCTATATTTTTTGATATAATTATTTTTTTTAAATAGGCTTTATTATTTAGAGAAGTTTTAGGTTCCAAACAAAATTGAGAGGAAGATCCAGAGATTTCCCATATAAACCCTGCCTCCACATGTGCATAGCCTCCCCCTTTATCAACATCCCCCACCAGAGTGGTACATTTATCACCATTGATGAACCTGCACTGATACATCATAATCATCCAAAGACCATAGTTTACACTGGGGTTCATTCTGAACTTCTCTCTTAGAATCAATATGTATAATAGCATTTTCTTAGGTCTCAATGTGCGTATTACAGGGGTCTGATGTTCCCCTGTATATTTGAATAGTGATGGATTTCTGATCTGGGTAGGCAAGGTGGTGAGTGCAATGGAAGCTACAGTTCTTTTTTCACCCAGAGATGGTCTAATTGATTTTTTTAAGCTCTTTATTGGAATATAATTGCTTTACACTCTTGTACCACTTTTTGAGGTACAACAAACTGAATCAGCTGTATTTATACATATATCCCCATATCCCCTCCCTCCTGCGATTCCCTCTCACCCTTCCTGTCCTGGCCCTCTAAGGCATCACCCATCATGGAGTTGATCTCCCTTTGTTATACGGCAACTTCCCACTAGCTATCTATTTTACATTCGGTAGTATATATATGCCTATGCTACTCTCTCACTTCGTCCCAGCTTTCCCTTTGCCGACCCCAACCCCGCCCCATGTCTTCAAGTCCATTCTCTACATCTGCATCTTAATCTTGCCCTGTCACTGGATTCATCAGTACCATTTTTTTAGATTCCATATATACGAATTAGCATACTGTATTTGTTTTTCTCTTTCTGGCTTACTTCACTCTGTATGACAGTCTCTAGGTCTATCCACCTCATTACACATAGCTCCATTTCATTCCTTTTTATGGCTGAGTAATATTCTATTGTATATGCGTGCCACATCTTCTTTATCCATTCATCTGTTGATGGGCATTTAGGTTGCTTCCATGTCCTGGCTATTGTAAATAGTGCTGCAGTGAACGTTATGGTACGTGTTTCTTTTTGGATTATGGTGTTCTCTGGATATATGCCCAGTGGTGGGATTGCTGGGTCATATGGTAGTTCTATTTTTAGTTTTTTAAGGAACCTCCAAACTGTTTTCCATAGTGGTTGTACCACCTTACATTCTCACCAACAGTGCAGGAGAGTTCCTTTTTCTCCACACCCTCTCCAACATTTATTGTTTCTAGATGTTTTGATGGTGGCCATTCTGACCGGTGTGAGGTGATACCTCACTGTGGCTTTGACTTACATTTCTCTAATGATTAGTGATATTGAGCATCTTTTCATGTGTTTGTTACCCATCTGTATGTCTTCTTTGGAGAAATGTCTATTTAGGTCTTCTGCCCATTTGTGGATTGGGTTATTTGCTTTTTTGGTATTAAGCTGCATGAGCTGCTTATACATTTTGGAGATTAATCCTTTGTCCATTGCTTCATTGGCAAGTATTTTCTCCCATTCTGAGGGTTGTCTTCTTGTCTTGTTTATGGTTTCTTTCGCTGTGCAAAAGCTTTTAAGTGTCATTAGGTCCCATTTGTTTATTCTTGATTTTATTTCCATGATTCTAGGAGGTGGGTCAAAAAGGATCTTGCTTTGATGTATGTCATAGAGTGTTCTGTCCATGTTTTTCTCTAGGAGTTTCATAGTGTCTGGCCTTACATTTAGGTCTCTAATCCATTTTGAATTTATTTTTGTGTATGGTGTTAGGAAGTGTTCTAATTTCATTCTTTTACATGTAGCTGTCCAATTTTCCCAGCATCACTTATTGAAGAGTCTGTCTTTTTTCCATTGTATATTCTTGCCTCCTTTGTCAAAGATAGGGTGCCCATATGTGTGTGGGTTTACCTCTGGTTCTCTATTCTGTTCCATTGATATACCTTTCTATTTTTGTGCCAGTACCATACTGTCTTGATCACTGTGGCCTTGTAGTATACTTTGAAATCAGGAAGCCTAATTCCACCACCTCCATCTTTCCCTCTCAAGATTGCTTTGGCTATTTGGGGTCTTTTGTGTTTCCATACAAATCGTAAGATTTCTTGTTCTACATTTGTGAAAAATGCCATTGGTAATTTGATAGGGATTGCGTTGAATCTGTAAATTGCTTTGGGTAGGATAGTTATTTTCACAATATTGATTCTTCCAAACCAAGAACATGGTATGTCCCTCCATCTGTTTGTATCGTCTTTGATTTCTTTCATCAGTGTCTCATAGTTTTCTGCATACAGATCTTTTGTCTCCTTAGGCAAGTTTATTCCTAGGTATTTTCTTCTTCTTTTTTTTTGCAGTGGTAAATGAGAGAGTTTCCTTAATTTCTCTTCCTGCTCTTTCATTGTTAGTGTATAGGAATGCAAGAGATTTCTGTGCATTAATTTTTTATCCTGCTACTTTACTAAATTCATCAATTAGTGCTAGCAGTTTTCTGGTAGAATCTTTAGCGTTTTCTATGTATGATATGTCATCTGCAAAGAGTGACAATTTTACTTCTTTCGCAATTTGGATTCCTTTTATTTCTTTTTCGTCTCTGATTGCTGTGGCTAAAACTTCCAAAACTATGTTGAATAATAATGGTGAGAGTGGACACCCTTGTCTTATTCCTGTTCTTAGAGGGAATTCTTTCAGTTTTTCCCCATTTAGAACAATGTTGGCTTTTGGTTTCTCATATATGGCTTTCATTATGTTGAGGTAATTTCCTTCTATGCCCAGTTTCTGGAGAGTTTTTATCATAAATGGATGTTGAATTTTGTCAAAATCTTTTTCTGTGTCTGTTGAGATGATCATATGGTTTTATCCTTCAATTTGTTAATATGATGTATCACATTGATGGATTTGCATATATTGAAGAATCCTTGCATTCCATGGATAAACCCCACTTGATCATGGTGTATGATCTTTTTAATGTGCTGTTTGCTTCTGTTAGCTAGTATTTTGTTGAGGATTTTTGCATCCATATTCATCAGTGATATTGGCCTGTAATTTTTTTTTTTTGTGACATCTTTGCCTGGTTTTGGTATCAGGGTGATAGTGGCCTCATAGAATGAGTTTGGAAATGTTCCTCTTTCTGCTATATTTTGGAAGTGTTTGAGACGGATAGGTGTTAGCTCTTCTCTAAATGTTTGATAGAATTTGCCTGTGAAGCCATCTGGCCCTGGGCTTTTGTGTGTTGGTAGATTTTTAATCACAGTCTCAATTTCCATACTTGTGATTGGTCTGTTCATGGTTTCTATTTCTTCCTGGTTCAGTCTTGGACGATTGTACTTTTCTAAGAATTTATTCATTTCTTCCAGGTTATCCAATTTATTGGCATATAGTTGCTTGTGGTAGTCCTTCATGATCTTTTGTATTTCTGCTGTGTCCGTTGTTACTTCTCCTTTTTCATTTCTAATTCTGTTGATTTGCATCTTCTCCTTTATTTTTCCTGATGAGTCTGGCTAATGGTTTATCAATTTTGTTTATCTTCTCAAAGAACCAGCTTTTAGTTTTATTGATCTTTACTATTGTTTCCTTCATTTCCTTTTCATTTATTTCTGATCTGATCTTTATGATTTCCTTCCTTCTGCTGACTTTGGAGTTTTTCTGTTCTTTTTTCTCTGATTGTTTTAGGTGTAAGTTTAGGTTGTTTATTCAATATTTTTCTTGTTTCTTGAGGTAGGACTGTATTGCTATAAACTTCCCTCTTAGAACTGCTTTTGCTGCGTCCCATAGGTTTTGGGTTGTTGTGTTTTCATTGCCATTTGTTTCTAGATATTTCTTGATTTCCTCTTTGATTTCTTTAGTGATTTCTTGGTTGTTTAATAGCATATTGTTTAGTCTCCATGTGTTTGTGTTTTTTGCAGTTTTTTTCCTTTAATTGATATCTAGTCTCATGGCGTTGTGGTCAGAGAAAGTGCTTGATGTGATTTCAATTTTCTTGAATTTACCGAGGCTTGATTTGTGACCCAAGATGTGATCTATCCTGGTGAATGTTACGTGTACACTTGAGAACAAAGTATATTCTGTAGCTTTTGGATGGAATATCCTATAAATATCAATTAAGTCGAGATGTGTCATTTAAAGCTTGTATTTCCTTATTTTCTGTTTGAATGATCTGTCCATTGATGTAAATGGGATGTTAAAGTCTCCTACTATTATTGTGTTACTGTTGATGTCCCCTTTTATGGCTGTTAGCATTTGCCTTCTGTATTGAGGTGCTCCTATGTTGGGTGCATAGATATTTACAATTGTTATGTGTTCTTCTTGGATAGATCCCTTGATCATTAGGTAGTGTCCTTCCTTGTCTCTTGTAATAGTCTTTACTTTAAAGTCTAATTTGTCTGATATGAGTATTGCTACTCCAGCTTTCTTTTGACTTCCATTTGCATGGAATATCTTTTTCCAGCCCCTTAGTTTCAGTCTATACATGTACCTTGGTCTGAAGTGGGTTTCTTGTTGATGGCATATGTAAGGGTCTTGTTTTTGTGTCCATTCAAACCAGTCTGTGTCTTTTGGCTGGAGCATTTAATCCATTTACATTTAAGGTGATTATTCACACGTATGTTCCTGTTACCTTTTTCTTAATTGTTTTTGGTTTGTTTTTGTAGGTCTTTTCCTTTTCTTGTGTTTCCTGCTTAGAAAAGTTCCTTTAGCAATTGTTGTAAGGCTGGTTTGGTGGTGCTGAATTCTCTTAACTTTTGCTTGTCTGTAAAGCTTTTGATTTCTCCATCGAATCTGAATGAGATTCTTTTTTTTTTTTAATTTTATTTATTTATTTATTATTTTTTGGGGGGTACACCAAGTTCAATCAACTGTTTTTATACACATATCCCCATAGTCCCTCCCTCCCTTGACTCCCTCCCCTCAAGTCCCCCCCACCCTCCCCGCCCCAGTCCTCTAAGGCATCTTCCATCCTCGAGTTGGACTCCCTTTGTTATACAACAACTTCCCACTGACTATCTGTTTTACAGTTGGTAGTATATATATGTCTGTGCTACTCTCTCGCTTCGTCTCAGCTTCCCCTTCACTGAATGAGGTTCTTGCTGGGTAGAGTATTCTTGGCTGTAGGTGTTTCTCTTTCAGGACTTCCAGTATATCCTGTCATTTCCTTCTGGCCTGCATAGTTTCTGCAGAAAGATCAGCTGTTATCTTTATGGGTTTTCCCTTATATGTTATTTGTTGCTTTTCTCTTGCTGCTTTTAATATTTTTTCTTTGTGTTTAACTTTCATTAGTTTGATTAATATGTGTCTTGGTGTATTTCTCCTTGGGTTTATTCTGTATGGGACTCTCTGTGCTTTTTGGACTTGATTAATTATTTCCTTTCCCATGTTGGGGAAGTTTTCCACTATAACCTCTTCAAATATTTTCTCAGACCCTTTCTTTTTTTCTTCTTCTTCTGGGATGCCTATGATTCGAATATTGGTGTGCTTAATGTTGTCCTCAAGGTTTCTGAGATTCTCTTCCATTCTTTTTATTTTTTCTCTTTCCTGCTCTGTGGCAGTTATTTCCCCTGTTCTATCTTCCAACTCACTTATTTGTTCTTCTGTCGCAGTTATTTTGCTGTTTATACCATCTAGAGTATTTTTAATTTCAGTTATTTTGTTATCTATTACTGTTTGTTTGCTCTTCTGAGTCCTTATTAACTGTTTTTTGTATTTTCTCTATTTTGTTAATCGAGGTTTTTGGATCATCTTTACTATCATTACTCTGAATTTTTTTCAGGCAATTTTCCTATTTCCTCTTCATTTATTTGGTCTTGTGTATTTTTACCTTGTTCCTTCATATGTGACATATTTTTTTGTCATCTTATTTTCCCCCCACTTTGGATGGGTGGGATTGTGTTCCTGTCCCACTGGGTGTTTGGCCTGAGGTTTCAAGCACTGCAGTTTGTAGGCTATTAAGTATAGCTGGGTCTTGCTGTTGAGTTGAGAACCTCTGGGAGACCTCACTTTGATGAATATTCCCTGAGAACTGGGTTTCCCTGTTAGTCCAATGTTTTGGACTCAGAGCTCCCACCTCAGGAGCTCAGGCCTGACCCTAGGCTTGTGAATCAAGATCCCACAAGCCGTGTGGAGCAGGAAAATGAAAAAAAATAAAAAAAAAAGTAGGAGAACAGCAGAACAATAGCAAGATGAAAAATACGATGAGTAGGAAACTAACAGATGTGTTAGAGAAAATTCTTTAAAAAAATAGATGGAACAACAACTGGAAGCTAAAACAACTGCAATAGCCAAAGTGAGGAGGTGAGAAGAAAAAACAAGAAAAAAAGCCAAAAAATGCCTTGGCTGTGGGGGCAGGGCTTAGACAAGTGTGGGGGGGTGGGGTTAGGCAATGGGCAGGGCCTACGCTTAGAAAAGGCCCTGGGGGTGGTGGGGAATGGGGCTTGGGCCCAATGAGGCAGAGGGGCCCAGGAATGCCTCTGGTCCTGGGGACAAAGGACCAGATCGAGGTACCCAGTGGGCTCCCTGGGCCCGAGTTGGTGGGAGAAATGCTAGGCACCTCCCCTAGTCCTCCAATCTCGGAGGGTCCCTCCCCCTTGGGTTCTCTTCTTCCTCACCCCCTCCTTCCTATTCCCCTAGGACCCTCACAGCTGGAGGGGGCACTGGAAGGCAGGAGACTAGACTCAGATGCCCAACAGACTTCCTAGGGCCAACTGGGCTAGGATAATGCCTGCGGCACTTCCCCAGACCTCCCAATCTGGTAGCGTCTCTGTCCGCCTCTCTTCCTCTCCCTTGCCCCCCACTATTCTAGGTCCCAAGCAGCTGGAGGGGGCCCTGGAGTGTGAAAGACCAGGTCTGTGAGCCTAGCAGGCTTCCCAGGGCTAGTGGGCAGGGGAAATACCTTCCTTGCCTCTTTTGATCCTCCAATCCCAGAAGGCCCCCTCCCTGCCAGCCTCTCCTCTTCTCCCCTGATTTCCTTCTACAACCCTAGGACCAGTGAGACCTAGAGGGGCCCCTGGAGGACAGAAGACCAGGCCTGGGGGTACCCAGGCCTCCCAGTGCCAAGAGGGTAGGGAGATTTCCTGCAGCATCTCCCCAATTCTCTGGTCCTGCAAGGTCCCCCCACCACTGTCTGCCTCTCTTCCTCTTCTCCTCTCCTCCCTCCCTCCCATGTCTGTACAACCCACTCAGCCAGAGAGGGCCCCAGAGACTGAGGGACAAGACTCAGGAGCCCAGTGGGCCCACCGGGCCCAAGTGGGCAAGGAAAAGGTCCTCCACACCTCCCCTGGTCCTCTGATCCTGGAACATCCCATCACCAGTCTGCCTCTCTTCCTCTTCCCCTGCCATATTCCTATGCCCCTGGGACCAACGTGTCTGGGAGGGGACCATGGAGAGTTGGAGACCAGTCTCAGGAGCCCAGCAGTCCTCCTGGGCCAGTGGGCAGCAGAAATGCCTTCTGCTTCTCCCCCGATCCTCTGATCCCAGAGGGACCCTCCCCACTTCTGCCTCTTTTCTTCTCCCCCCACCACTTCCCTCCTGTGCTTCTAGGACCAACGGCCTGGAGGAGCCTTGGAAGGTGGAGGACCCACCCAGAAGAAATATCTAGCGGTGCCTCCCCTATTCTTCTGACCTGGAGAAATCCCTTCCCACCCCCACTGTCTGCCTCTCTCCCTCCCCCTGTTCCCCTCCCCGCCAAGTCCCCAGGATCCACGTGCCAGAGGGGGCCCTGGAGAGTGAAGGACCAGGCCTGGGAGCCCACTTGGCCTTCCTGGCCAAGAGGGCAGATGAAATGCCCTCTCGCCTCCCTGCTCCTAATCTCAAAGCCCCCACCCCCACCAGTCCGCCTCTCCACCTCCTCGCCCCTCCTCCCTCCCTCCCACACCCGCAGCACCCAGGCAGCCTGGAGGGGGCCTTGGAGGGTGGAAGACCCTGCTAGAGAAACCCAGTTGCAGCTTTGCAATCTCCCCAGCCCCCAAGGGTCCCTCCAGGCAGGAACCTTCTCCCTCACCCAGCCACCCCCCAGGGGCACCAGTCCCGTCCGTCTTCCCCTTCCCTACCCCCCTGACTTCCCCCAGTATCTCCGGGTTCCGCCAGTCTCCTTGGGCCTCAGGTCCCCTGCTGGCCTCCAGCAACCGATCCATTTGTGGGGAGACGTGATCTCTGTGTCTTCCCATGCTGCCATCTTGACTCTGCCCCCCAGGTCTAACTGATTTTGAACATTTTGTGAAAGACAAAAGAAGACCAAACGGTAATCCTCTTTAATCACTTTAACTAGTAATATGAATTAAGAAGACTATTTCTCTGAATCCTAAAGGACAATATTCAGATTACATTCTAATTTACTTTGAATTCAAAAAAACAACTATATATGTTTCTCAAATTGGAGCAACATGCATATGATAGTTGACATCCAGAATCCCTTCTGTCTTTCTAAACTGAATCTTAGATTCAAAGTTCTTTTGATACTTTCCTGAAGAGTTCCAATTTCTTTAAATCCTTGCCAACACTTGCTATTTGCTTTAAAAAAAAATTATAGCCATCTATGTGGGTATGAATAGATCAGTTCTTAGCCAAGGGGTGAATTTACCCTCCAGGGGACATTTAACATTTTTGATTGTTGTATTTCAGAGGGAGGAGTTTGCCGATGGCATTTAGTGGGTAAAGGCCAGAGATGCTGCTAAACATCCTACAGTGCACAGCACTTCTCCCCACAACAAAGAATATGTCAAGACTGCTAAGGTTGAGATACCTTTCTCTAGATACATGTACAGTAGTCAGAGCTAGGCTTCTGATACTCAGTTCTTTTATGCTCTTTGCCATTGAAAGAACATTATGATAGGAAACAGATTCCTTGACACTAGACGGCACAAAGAGATGAGCTTTTCTGAAATGATGAAATGCAGGACATTGCTAGGGACAAGATACTGCTTTGAAATTGGGACAGAGCACTTACAGAATCATCTGAACTATTCCTAGAAATTGCTCAACTATGATGATACCACTGCCACTTTTGCTTCTGCTTCAAAGCATTTCTTTGCACTGAATTTATACCAAGTCAGAAGTTACCTGGGAATTGCTATCATATTCCCCAAAGCTTCTTGAAACATGAAACTATATAAAAAAAAAATAATCTGTTAATGAATTGTTTTGGAACCACTCATTAGAGGCAGATTAAACATCTGTGCTAATATAACTTTTTTGTGTAAATGTTTTATAGATTTAATTTGATGTATTTTTAATTGAAGTATGGTTGGTTTACAATGTTGTGTTTATTAGGGAAAATTTGATTATAAATTTTAAAAAAGTTCTGTCTTCATACAGGGAATATTACTGAGGACACTTACCATGTGCTAAGTGCTGTGTTACCTTGGGGAGAATATGATGATGCTTAAATAGTTTTGCAGAGAATACATGCATGTTTCTCTCTCTCCTTTTTTTTTTTTTTCTTCAGATCTTTATTGGAGTATAATTGCTTTACAATGTGGTGCTAGTTTCCACTGTACAACAAAGTGAATCAGCTGTATTTATACATATATTCCCATATCCCCTCCCTCCTGAGCCTCCCTCCAACCCTCCCTATCCCACCCCTCTAGGTCATCACCAAGCACCCAGTTAATCTCCCTGTGTTATACAGCAGCTTCCCACTAGCCATCTATTTTACATTTGGTAGTGTATATATGTCCATGCTACTTTCTCACTTCATCCCAGCTTCCCGCCGCCCTGCTGTGTCCTCAAGTCTATTCTTTATGTCTGCGTCTTTATTCTTGGCCTGCCACTAGGTTCATCAGTACCATTTTTTTTAGATTCCATATATATGTGCGCGTTTCTCTTAAAAGTACCTGGTATAAGCCTATGATGTAGTACCATGCAAAAAAATCATACTTTAAAAAATTTTTTATTGGAGTATAGTTGATTTACAATGTTGTGTTAGTTTCAGGTGCACAGCAAAGTGAATCAGTTATACGTATACAAGTATCTACTCTTTTTTAGATTTTTTTCCCATTTAGGTCACTACAGTATTAAGTAGAGTTCCCTGTACTACACAGTAGGTTCTTATTAGTTATCTATCTTATATATAGCAGTGTGTATATGTCAATCCCAATCTCCCAATTTATCCTTGCCCCCCTTACCCCCTGGTAACCATAAGTTTGTTTTCTACATCTGTGACTCTACTTCTGCTTTGTAAATAAGTTCATTTGTAGCCTTTTTAAGATTCCACACATAAGCAATATCATATGATATTTGTCTTACTGTGTCTACCTTACTTCACTCAGTATGACAATCTCTAGGTCCATCCATGTTGCTACAAATGGCATTATTGTGTTCTTTTTAATGGCTGAGTAATATTCTATTGTATATATGTACCACATCTTCTTTATCCATTCCTCTGTTGATGGACATATAGATTGCTTCCATGTCCTGGCTATTGTATATAGTGCTGCAATGAACATTGGGGTGCATGTATCTGTTCAAATTATGGTATTCTCTGGGTATACGCAAAAGTAATACTTTTAACATTTAATCACAAGTAGAAATATTCACCATATAATATTAATTGACACAATTGTTTACAAAAGTATTGTAAGTTGTATAAGCCCAGTTCTACTTTAAGATTTATGTCATAATAATGTATGTGTATGAAGGAAAGACAAAGAAAATATCTCTAAATGTTAACTGGGAAATTACAAGTTTTGTTTTAGATATTTTCTCCATTAAAAAATATTTTCCACATGCATCAGGTTTATAATCCATGATAATTATTAAAAAAAATAAGCGTAGCCTGTCTTAGATGATTGTCCATTCACCACGCCACCCAAGTAAACCAGTATCTACTCTGAAACCTTTCTCATTGGAGGATGGGCAGCGGAGATGGGGGGAAGATTCAGGAATGAACCCCACTGGTCTGTTTTGTTTGGACGGCTCATGGAAGTCTGCTAGGGAAAAATGATCAACTCTGAGATTGAAGTAAGAGCTGTGTTTCACAGCTTTCAAGTGCATAGGAGTCACTGGCAGTCTCGTTAACATGCACATCCCGATTCAGAAGTTTTGGGCTACAAACAGAGAGTCAGATTTCTAACACGCTTCCTGGGGTTGATGACGCTATCACACTATAGACCACACTTTGAGTAGAAAGGAGTTGAAAGACTATTCTTGATCTGCCACTTAATAATGTTTTGAATTATGGTTAGTAATTACGAGATGTAGAGCACATTTGTGTTCACGTTAAAGTCTCTACAGAACTTTACATCGAATCCTTACATATGCAGGCTCAGTATTTATCTTCAATTTTAGAGAGCCTGAAAGGTTAAGTAGCCAGTATTACACAGCTAGTGAGTGGCCAAGCCAGATCTTGGGGTTCAAGCTTAGTGCTCATACTGTCACAACATGCTACTTCTCTGTGCTTGATAACCTTCATCAATGAAATGGGGATATAGCTCCTGCAGTGCTGTTAGGATGCACAGAATGATATGTCCAACAACTAAAAATCTATATGTGGGTAAGTTATAGAATCATAGTTATGAATATCTACAATTTTCTATATAATTTGGAAATTATAACTTGGTAAAAATTGAGTTTTTGCCCTTATTTAATGAAGAATTAAATTCATGTCCAGATTGTTTGGGAGGGAGACAAGTCTTCTCAAAGGAAACTAGCTGCTGAGCCAGAGAATGCAAACTCAGTCACCTGCCTTCCAGTCCTTCTCGGGATTCAGTGGATTCCTTTCTTCCATTGCAGCACTGACCCAGGCACAGCTGGGATCACCTCTGTTCACATCTGGTGTGTGGTCTGGGTTGGTTGAATGCTGACCCTGCATCTTTGAAGCTTCAGCTCACACTATATTCTTCATTTCACAAATTAATTTGCTTGGTGTGGGGAAACTCGACCCAGCTCTCTTCTATGCAATATGCTGTTATATCTGGGCTTGGGAAATGATGTATCTGCCTGGACATTGCTTAGAGATCAAGATGGTACAGAGGGCTATGGCACCTTTGGCAAGGGGCAAGGACTGTAATTATTTCTTTTTTTTAAGTGTACAATTAGATATATTTTTCTTATTAGTAATGTATATATGGCAATCCCAATTTCCCAGTTCATCCCACCCCAACCCCCCGTTTTCTCCCCTTGGTGTCCACATGTTTGTTCTCTACATCTGTGTCTCTGTAATTCTTTTATTTCTGATGGAACAGTTTCCATCTGGTTTAGTCATAAGCAATGCCAATTAGGCTAATTCATCTTTGTTTCTAATGGAAATTCCCGCACTGTGTGTGTGTGTGTGTGTGTGTTTGGAGCCAGCGTGGATGGGACAGGAGGGAAACAAACTGCCAGAAAAAGATGTAGATGCATCATTTCAGCCCTCACTGAAGAGAGAGAAACAGTGGCAGGGAAACTTTACTGAAGTATACTAAACTTCTCAACAGAAACATTTTACTTCCTAGATTTTCTATAGATTTGCACTGAAAATTGATTTGTTAATATCTGGAATTCTATGCATTTGACAAGATAAAAATAATACTATTTTCTTAAGGCCTGTGGTGCTGCAACTACTTCATAATGACTCTGCCAGGCAGCTCTAAGTAGAGGAGAGCTGGAAAACCACTCAGAAATGGAATGAAGGCCAAATTCCATTAGTCCAATTGGAAGACACCTATGAATGCCAGGTCAGGGCCTCTAAACCTAACCATGGAGCTTCCTTACTGCCTTAGACACCAGCTAAAATCAAGAGGATTACAGATAGCGGATTAGCTTTTCTATAGTGTATTGTTTTCCTATTACTATTTGTTTGTGATTATCTGGTCCTCATTAGGAGTCGGTGAGATCTAGGTCAGATCAAGTATAGGGCCTTGAACTCCCCTGGAGTAAAGGACCTGTATTAGTTATCTAGTGCTGCATAAACAAATGTAGCAAATTAAAAAAATTCATACTGTGTCTAGTTTCTGTGAATCAAGGATCCAAATACAGCTTCACTGGGTCACCTGCATTAGGACTTCTCACAGGGTGCAATCAAGATGCTGACTGGGGCTGCAGTTATTTATCTGAAGTCTCCATCGAGGAAAAACCCATTTCCAAACTCACCATGTATTGGCCGGATTCAGCTCCTCACTGGCTATTGGTCAGGGGTGTCCCTCAGTTTGCTGTGTGGGTCTCCCAGTAGGCAGTTTACAACATGACAGTTTGCTTCATGAGAGCCAGCATGTGAGAGTGTGAGAGAGATGGAAGTGAGCCATCTGTAACCTAATCTCAGAAGTGATAGCCCATCACCTTGGTTTTATTTTTCTTATTAGAAACAAACCACTGGGTATAGCTCGCACTCAGGTTTACACAAGGGCATGAGTATCAGGAGGTGGGGATACTCGCCCTGAGCAGCCCTTTCAAACAGTGCCTCCCACAGGGTCCCTAAAATCTTCAGCATTGCCTGCATTGAATCAGTTTAAAGAAAGCTGGACAGTCTTATATTGAATAATCTAAATTTGGAGGATGGTCCAAGGCATTTATCTTTGAGTCAGTTTGGGCCTCAGGGACAGAATAGCGTCAGGGTATCTTAGATGCCTGAGTGCAGTTGGGCAAGTATTTATTGTGTGCCTACCATTGTGGAAGCTTGTGCTAGGCATTGTGGGGAATAGAGAAGGGAGAAATTAAATGAACTAAACATATACCTCGCACCATACTAGCTGTTTTCCTATGTGTCATGTAATCCTAGAAAATGGTGCCTACTCCTCTTTTTAAAGAGAAAAATGGGGCTTGACAGCATTAAAAAAGTGCTTATTACCACGAAGTTATTTAGCAGTGGGGCTGGTATTTAAGTGCAGAACTGTCTCACTGCAAAACTCTTCTTCTCCCCATTAAGTACCATTATATGACCTTAAAAAGTATCTCAGTTGAATGTGACAAATAATCCCAATACACATGGAAGTGTTGTCCCCACCCGCGCCATCACCCCAGAATTGGTTTCATTGAGTGGATTTAAGCATGATGCATCAGGCTACACTGAAGGTAAGAAAGACCTTCCATCGTGTGTCTCTTAAGGATATGAATTATTTCTTGCGGTGTCCTCTGTAACAAGATTTTCATGTCTGATCTTAGAATGTGAGTAGCTATCCTTCCAGTAGGTTTAGTTCTCATTTCATGGACAAGTTTCTCATTTTGGAAAATGGTGGGCCATACCTTTGACAGTCAGAAAGCGTAAAGCCAAAAGCGTGAGGGCCATAATGATATTAATTTTATTAACTATATTAATTTTAACTATATTTAGTTAATTTAATATTAACTGTCTTAATTTGAAGTTTATACTTTCATTTATTGTATACAGCTTTTTAAGCAGTCTTGAAACATTTATGACATAAAATGGAATATAATTGATAAAAGTTAACTGTACTCGAATTGTGACCATAAAAAATTAAAGTGCTACGTTGTGCCATAACTATATGTGTAGTAGGATTTCCGGAGGGAGAGAGTGAGAACAATGTGGATTGGAGCCCTGCTTTGGTTGCCCAGAGTACAAAATTGACCCTTCTCCTAGGGCCAATAGCTCCTAGAAAAATATGACCTCAGAATGACAAATAACAGAATAAATGGCATGTAAATCGTAGTGAGTCCTCTTATTTGTCGTGGGTTCCACACTTGCCACTTCAACTAATGCTTTCTGAAATCCTCTCCAGGAGGTATGGCTACCATGGTTCTCCTACTGGGGCTCCCTGAATTCGTGGCTTGCCTGAGGTTACACATTCAGGGGTGAAATGGAGGGACTCTGATCCCAAATCCAATTTACATGGTTGGGTCATTTTTTCTACCTCATGGAAGAGAAGATTCTATAAAAATACAAGGCAAAACCTTCTTTGATCAGTAGGTGGAGCTTCACGACTTGCAGAAGACCATTTTCTTCTCTTCACCCATTTACCAGTGAATCTTCATTCTTTTTTGAACTGCTCCTCCTCTACCTCCCTCTTTCTTTTCCTTCTGTTTTTTCACCCTTCTTTCTTCACGTTGACTTTATTATCATGCTGCCTATTCTCTACAACTGTAAAGGTTTTGCCAGACATCATAGCCTTGTGATCTGTCTGCTGGGTTGCCTGCCTGTTTAAAAAAAGTTTCCTAGGACTTTCATTCCCCTGCCCTGGCCCTTCTCTCCTGACTTTTCAAGTCTGGGCCTTTTATATGTGTTGAAGACTGGTCCTTTTAGCATGAGAATCACAATAGCCTTATTTTTTTCCTTCTCTAAGACCCATGCATCACTGCATAATAGGCATCAGATTGAGAGACTGATTAAGCGAATGTCCCTGATAAAACCATCAACCTTTTGCCTAAGAGCATCTTTCACTACCTGATATATTTATTTGTTGACTGTCTCTCACCAATATTATGCAAGCTTCATAAAAACACAGATCTTGCCTTGACTTGTTTATCACTCTTGCATTAGCTCCTAGAGTAGATTTTGGCATATGATAGATTCTCAGTAATATTTGTTAAATGAATTAGCTGAACAATTGTCCAAGGTTCATTCAAGATTCAATAAGGAAGTAAAAACCACCTTGAGTACTCTAAGTAGGAAGGAATTTATTACAGGTAATCAGATACTTGTAAAATAATTGAAAGAATTGAAAAAAAACAGGTTCTGGGCTTCCGGAACCACACAGACCTGATCTTAGAGCCTTGATACTCAAAAGTGTGGTCTGAGGACCAGAAGCATTGAATCACCTGCGAGCTTGTTTATTCTCAGGCCCCACCCCAGCCCAGACTAACTCAGCCCGGAATCTGATTTTAATAAAATCTCACAGTAACGTGTATGCATCAAAGTATGAAAACCACTGTTCCACAGGAGCACTTCTGAGACTGCAGCCTGAGCTTTGCTACCTCTGATGCCCAGTCACCACAATTCTTCACACCAGAACCTAGAGAGTAGAGGCTAAATGTTCGATCCAGGAGTAGGAAGTCAGCACCAGCAGCCTCTGCTACCACCACTGCTTTTTAAAAAAAAAAAAAAAAAAATTGTGGCAGAAAACACATAACATAAATTTACCATTTTGACCATTTTTAAATGTTCAGTACAGTCATGTTAACTATATATACATTGTTATGCAATGGATGTCTAGGACTTTTTCATCTTGCAAAACTGAAATTCTATATTCATTAAACAATTCCCTTTGCCCCAGCCCATGGCAACCACCATTCTACTTTTTTGTTTCTAAGAGTTTGACTGCTTTAGATACCTCATGTTAGTGGAATCATGCAGTATTTGTCTTCTTGTGACTGGCTTATTTCACTTATCATAATGTTCTCAAGTTTCATTCATGTTGTAGCGTATGACAGGATTCTTTTAAAGGCTAAATATTCTGCTCTATGTATGTACTACACTTTCTTTATCCATTCATTCATTGGTGGACTTTTCTTGTAGGTTGCTTCCACCTCTTGACTACTGCTAATAACGGTGCAATGAACATCATTGTACAAATATCTCTTGGAGATCCTATTTTCAGTTTTTTGGGATATATGCCTAGAAATAGGATTGCTGGATCATATGGTAGTTCTATTTTTAATTTTTCAAAGAACTTCCATACTGTTTTCCATAGCAGCTAAACCATGTTACATTTCTACCAACAGTGGACAAGGGTTCCAATTTCTCCACAATTTTTCTAACACTTGTTATTTTCTGTTCTTTTGATAATGAACATTCTAACAGGTGTTAAGTTATATCTCACTGTGGTTTCAATGTGCGTTTCCCTGATGATTAGTGATTTTGAGCATCTTTTCATATGCTTGTTGGCCATTTATGTATCTTCTTTGGAGAAATGTCTATTCAAGTCCTTTGCCAATTAAAAAAATCAGATTACTGTTTCTGTTGAGCTGTAGAAGTTCTTTAATATTCTGGATATTAACCCCTTATGTATACAGTTTGGAATTATTTTGTCCCATTCCATAAGTTGCCTTTTCACTCTGTTGGTTGTTTCCTTTGCTGTGCAGTTTCTTAATTTTACGTAGTTCCATTTGTCTGTTTTATGTTGTCTGTACTTTTGGTGTCATATCCAAGAGATCATTGTCAATGACTCACAGTTGTAAAGCTTTCTTCTTATGTTACAGTTCTGGGTCTTACATTTAGGTCTTTAATCCATTTTGAGTTAATTTTTGTGTATGGTATAAGTGTCCAGCTTCATTTTTTTTGCATGTGGATATTATGTTTTCTCATTGCCATTTGTTGATGAGACTATCCTTACTCCATTGTGTATTTTTGGTATCCATATTGAAGATTATTTGACCACATATGTGAGAATTGATTTCCGGGCACTCTATTTTGTTCAGTTCAGATACTGGTCTACAGTTCAGATACTATGCAGTATCATAGTATTTTGACTAATGTAGTTTTGCTATATATTTTGAAATCAGGAAGTATGAAGTATCTAGTTTTGTTTTTCTTTCTCAAGATCATTTTGAATATTTGACGTCCTTTGAAATTCCACATTAGTTTTAGGATTTGTTTTCAATTTCATCAAAAACTGCCATTGTGATTTTGACAGGGATTGCACAGAATGCATAGGTTGCTTTGGATAGTATGAACATTTTAACAATACGAAATCTTCTAATCCATGAACACAAAATCTCTCCATTTATTTGTGTCTTCTTGAATTTCTTTCATCAACGTTTTGTAGTTGTCAGTGTACAAGTCTTTCACCTTGGTGATGTTTACTCCTAAGTATTTTACTCTTTTTGATGCTCTGCCACTGCTTTTTGACCTGTACAGAGTTGAAGAATATATCCCACAATAACGTGCAGGGAATACTTGTGTTTTTATGACCCTCCTAGGTAGGAGCAATAGTCAACAGCCGCAGGAAGTTTTTGCTACCTCATTTCCACTGTCCAAATCTCGTAGAATCTATTTCTAATACAGAAACTTAGCTTCAGGGAAGTCTGGGAAATATAGTTTTTGGCTTTCCATCTTCTCTAATAGAATGAACCAATCTAACCTGTGAAAATAAGCTACAAGGATATATTATACAGAATGGGGAATATAGCCAATATTTTATAATAACTTTAAATGGAGTATAAGCTATAAAATTTTTGAATCACTGTGTTGTACACCTGAAGCTAATATAATAATATAAATGAACTATACCTCAATAAAGTATAAAAAGAAAAAAATAGCTAGCCTAGAGTACTAGCTTTATCGGTGGTCTCACTAATTCCCTTTGATCCCTTACACTGGTTTTATATACCCATCACCCCACTTCTGTGTATTTGCTGCTAAAGTAGAACCTTCAGCTATCTTTAGAGGATTACCCTTGAGCTTTTGGACTTAACAACTTCTGCAGTTCCGCCTGGAAATTTACCTACTGCCTGTTTGTGCACCCACCATCAGTGGCTTGTACAAATGACTGACTAGTGCAGAGCTGAAGCAGCCTGACTGAAGCTGGGTCTCACCCTGAAATCCCATTCTTTCTTGTCGTCTTCTCCCTTCCCTATTCTGCTTTCCTTATTCCTTTACCAATCTCCCTGGAAGCTCTTCCTTCATAAATACCCTGTAGGCTCTGCTACCAAGAATCTGCTCTAAGACAGTGTGGACAGCTAGCTTGGGGTAGCTAAGATAGGTTTACATTCAGATTTGTAACTGCTTCCCCACCTACTGCTTTACTAAAACTGGTAATATACAATCCATATAACCCCTTCCTTCAGGCATAAATTCAGTATTTCAATTAGAAGCATACACAAACATATTTTGTACATTCACGCTAGCTGGTTATAAGTTTGCATTTTGTGGATAGCTAAAGAAAAAAAGTTCCTTCAAATTTATTTCATTACTTCAGAGTCTCCTTCCTTTAAAAGAACATTTTTTCTTTTGCCTACTGGATTTTTTTTTTCTTCTTAACTGTTAAATCAATTTGAAACAATAACCATAATGTCATTATTATAACTGATGGTTCTTTATGCCTTTCTGGATCATATTTGTCAGTAGAAGACTTGAAGATTCCAATTTATTCAATGATTTACATTTCTTGCACAGAAGACATAAAATAATCTGAAACAGTTTTAATGAACTGTGACAAAACTAAAATTTTTAATTTGTTTGTTCACAGTTATTTCAATCCTGTAGCTCCTCTGTCCCATTCACAGAGCAAGGTATCATGGAGAAGTCAACAAATTAGAAGGTATTGTCTCTACCTTCAAGAAACACATAGTCTATTTAAACTCATGAATTATCAGGTCAGTCCAGAGGCTATTGTGATGTTCAAGTTTTTAGCTTAATTATATTGTGTATAAGAAATTAGAATAATATATGGGCATGGGTCAATTTCCGTTCAGTTTACTCAATTTTTTTCTTTTGGACTCAGTCTTCTACTTCTAATAGAATTCTTCCTTTTTTTTTTCTCATCTCCAAACTTTCAAAAGAATAGTTAATAATCACTGCCTCTACTTACTTATCTCTCATTTACTTTTTTTTCCATTCCAATCTCCCTTTCCCCTCCCTAACTATACTGAATATGCTCTAGTATAGGTCAGCAATCCAGTGACTATTTCCCCATCTTCATCTCTCTGTATGTTTTCTGTAACTTTTGAAATTCTTGATGGTCTTCTCCCTTAGCTTCTATAATATCACTAGTTTCCTACATTAATTTTTCTTCACATTTCCCTGTCTACCCTTGAGGTAATCCAACTTAGTCTTAGTTTTTTTTGTTTTTGTTTTTTTGTTTTTTAGATTACATCCCATGCGCTTCTTCCTGGTTTTGTCCATTTTTATGTTTTAAAATGTGATCAAATCTTGGTAATATAACTTTTCATACTGTAGAAATCCAGAGAGATCTGGCATTGAGGAAATCAAATGTAATCTTAAAAATGTCAATGACCTGGCATCTCTGACAGACTTGGTAGCAAACACTGGTGGCGAATTTTCATGTCCTACTGGCAGAACCACTGCTGTTTGTAAATAATTATACATTACAGACTAAATAGACTTTGAAATAACTGTGAGTTGTCAGCAAAACAAAAAATTACATAGTAGACAAAATGTTGTGTGGCTCACCTTGAATCAGAAATAGTGTGAAATCTGATGGTAAAAGATGGAAATTCCTTTTGAATGAGAATGATGGAATGTCCTGAAATGCTGATTTGAGGAAACTAATGCTAGCACTTCACACATTGCTTTCATTTACATGGCTTAACTTAATCTTTAGAGCCATCCCATCATTAAGACCCTGTTATTGACATTCTTTTGGTTGCAAATGACAGAAAACTTAAAATGGGCTAGCTTTTTAATTAAGAAAATATATTAGCTTATGTCACTTCACAAAGTCTGGGATAGTCTGGATGTGGCAATAAGAATCAGGAAGACTTCCCTCTTTTTTTTCTTCTGCTCTGCTTTTATCTCTGGTAGTATCATTCTCAGGTAGCCTTTTATCACATAGTGGCAAAGATGCCTGAAAATAGCTCTGGGTCTTCTACAGTCTATTGGTCAGTAACCCAGAAAAAGCCAACACTTTACTGATAGCTTCTGGGCATGATTTTTCTATGTCTGTGTCATAGCCTGTGTCTTGTGTCACCTTTGGAATTGGGGGATGCAATCAACTTTATCTGAATCTATTAGGGTGATGATAGGGAAGGAATGGACCCAAAATACTACACACACACACACACACACACACTCTCTCTCTCTCTCTCTCTTAGTGTGTGGGTATATGTATTACTGTCAACTTTTATTATCCTTATTTTATCAAATAAGAAGCTCAGAGACTTTGTTACCTGCCTGAAGTGATATGGCTACTAAGAGGACTTTATGAAAAACAGATGTTATTTCAGTATCAATGAATTATAAATATTTAAAGCTGAAAGTAACCTAAAACTATAATGTATAATCTTTCCCATGGTTCTCAAACTATTTGTTGCGCCCTAGAGGTTGTGTGGGTGTTCCAACAGGGTTGGGAAATCCCTCCTCATATTCAAGCGAAGAAACTTGTTTATCTGTTTTCCATTTTGGCATGCAAAAGATTTCATAAGAGAAATCATTTCTTATGTTAGAAAAGTTTCTGCACAATTGCTTTTATTTGCTCTTCCATTATGCAGAAGTTAGTTTTCCATTGTTATAATCAGCCCCAAAGTGCTCAATAATCATGGTAACTCATCTCTGCCAGTGTAAACCATATCTCAAACTGAACTTGATTCAGGGATCCTTGAAGTAAATGAGCTGAATATGTTCAAGTTCACTCACTTGTCAGTTGATTCAAGTATCTAAAGATGTCCTCAGCCTTTTCCCATCAACCTGAAGAATACGACCCACCTTACGGAAGTCATTCTAACATAGGAGGTGGTTAATATGGGCAAGGATAGATATAGGGAGGAACTCTTTCATGATGTAAAACCTCAAGTTATTACAAAATTCTGAAGATATAGATATCTTCAGGGAGAAGATAGATCTCTGGAGAATAATTTAACGGTAAGTCCTTAACTTTTTGGCATCAGAGGTTGTAAACTCAAAATTTTCCGGGGTTGTCATATAATTCGTTCTCCAGGTTGGGCATAATGCTGACCTGGATTTCATACATTCTATCTTCAGGGGCAGTTTCCACTCAGCTTCAGCTGACTGTTGCTACATGGAAATCATCATTTAGGGGATTTTTTTGAGCTTCAAACTGAATTTTTATGTGGATTTTTAAATGTTAGGAACTCTGATTTTTTTCTTTTTATAACACGTGCCCTTTAAAAACATGTCCGTAGTCTAAATAGGCCCATGGATTACCCATTTGTGCCCTCTGTTTTACCTAATTCGTGCATGATGGTTATACTATTATTGACTTTGTTGAGGAAGGCTGTTTTCTTTTTCCTTAAATATTTGATTTAAAGCTCACAGAATGTACAAATACAGTCATATAGATTCTATACAACAGATATGTCAAAGAAAAAATATTCAGAGGATATAAACTGAAATAGGGAGTGATATTTTTGGTTATTTTTATTTTTTCTTTTATTTTTCTGGGGAGTGACATTTTAAAATTTATTTTTTATTAAAACTCTATTGAATACTATGTTTGGCTGAAGCTGTATATTCTTTGGTGCCTGACTTATCTATATTTGGATGTGTTGGCCCCACTCTGTTAATCAAACCATTCTCCTTGGAAGAATGAGTTTGTTTCTGGAAAAAAATGCCTAAGAACAGGGGAGACATTTACTGCTTTCTCCTACACACACCACCTTCAACATAAAAGAGCTCTTGCTTTCAAAATGTGTTGCGTGCTTGGCTAATCCACCAGTTTGCATCTTTGATCCTAGTCTTGGCAAGGTCTTGTGTTAGTGCGTAATGAATCATTAATCCTCCTTATCCTCCACCACCATCACTCTGCTACCCAAAAGACAGACCTCAACTCCAAGGAAGCAGCAAAAGGCATGTCTGGAGTCATAATGACAGGACAGGACTGGAAATCAGCAAATGGAATCCATATGTAGTTAATACCAGGGAAAGAAAAAGTGGAAATGACAAGAGGCATTCAGGAAACTTGTGCACCTAAAGGCTAGTCCAATTGTTTGTATTCTTCTGGATTTTGGATTTGAATACATCTCTGAGTACTATCCTTTTTCCCCAGAAATGCCCTGAAGTAGAATGGGAGTAATAGGGCTTCATGAAGGAGAATCAGTATACTGGTGTAAGTAATCATTCTCTCGTCCTCTCCCCTGTGATGAAAAGTAACAAGCTTGTGTTTGAAGAGGGTGCAGTGACTAGCAGTTAAGTCCATAGAGTTTCGAGTCAAACAGAAATGGGTTTGGGTCTTAACATGGTCTCTTCTCTGTGATTTAGGCCAACTTACTTATCTTCTCAGTGTCAAGTGCCTATCTGTAAAATCAGAATCATATTAGCACTTCTCTCACAGTGAAAATGAGTTTCTGGCACAAGCAGAGTGCTCAGTAGTGGCAAGTAATTTGTAAGAATGAGAATTCCTCCAGGAGGAGCCATGCCAACATTGACAGTACCTCTTGCCAATACCCAGCTTCAGCAACAAAATCTTTTTGTTGAGAAATCACTAATTCATTCACTTAATCAAATCATTCACCTAGAAAATGTGTTAGTTTGCTGAATGCAAGAAAATGAGCTATTTGTAATAAACTGTATTATCTGTATGTTTTTACTAGCACAATAGCCATTCAGAATATGTGTATTGAATGGATGGCAGGGATATTTAAGGCCTATAATAGCCTGGCACCCCTTTCCAGAGGCACAAGTGGTAGGTAGCCCCTACTCCTCATCAACAGGATTGCTCCTGTTGGTCGCTGTTTAATAAACACTTTGGTTGGGCCAGGACTCTGATTTTAGAGGAAGCAGCAAATGTCAAGCTGTCCTTGGTGTAGATCCTTTTATTGAGCAGTTGGAAGCTTAAACAGGAGTTAAGGATTTATTCAATAATTCCATGCCAAAACTTTTGTCATATGAGCAAACTGGTAAACCTGAAATGATACTATTTTCCTGCTCTAAATCCCACAGGGCTTGAATTGTTAGTCTCCAGTTTTGTTTGAATTAGAACTGAAAGGGCTAAAAACCACCGAGAACTTTGTTTCTGATGAGGATATGCCTTTCCTTAATCCCCAAACCTTTTAACAAAAATGGTCAATCTCCTTTTAAATCCCCAGAAGCTCAGGATACACCCATACTTGTCCAACTTTCATTTTTATGAATTTCATATTGTCTCCAGAAATACTTATCTTTGACAAATGATTTCTCAATTTATTTAGACCGGTTTTTTTTTTTTTTTCCCAGAAGAATGTAGGATTAAAGACTGAATTCTCATTCTTTCTAGCTAGAGGCCATTTCCAGAATGTTAAATCTTTGATGCCAAGATATTCTCATTGTGAAGCTAATGAACCAGTACCTAACGCTTACTCTCCAACTGTAAAATTTAATCCAAAGAACCTGCCTGACTGCAAGCAACCTTAGCAGACACAGACAAAGGAAGAATATTCATTAAAATGGTTTGTTTTCTGATAGACTTTCACTCAACTTGCTTACCGGGGAAGGCTGCTTTGCTTCTCCACAAACTGGACAATCAAAGCAGCAGAGGGCAATACTTTCCTGTAGGTTTTTACTGGAACAGGGATTGATACACTACTGGCCCATGAGTCAAATCTGACCCACTGAGATTTTTAATTGTAAATTTTTAAGTGGTTGAGAAAAAAACAGCAAAAGAATATTTTGCAATGCCTGAGAATTGTATGAAATTCAGATTTCAATGTCTATAAGTAAAGTTTTATTGGAACACAGCCAAGCTCATGAATTTACAGTTGTGTATGGCTGTTATCATGCAGCCATGGCAGCACAGTTGTTTCAGAGACCACATGGCCTGCAAAGCATAAAATACTTACTATCTGACCCTTTACAGAAAATGCTTGCTTCTTTCTGAACTAGAAGAATCTTAAGTGTGAGTTGAGGAAAGCTTGGGTTGTCCATTCCTTTACTTCCCGCTTAGAGGCAGGAAATCAGTGAAGTCAGTCCAAACAGACCTACAGGATGGGGCAGAGTAAAAGGCAGAGAAACTGGTACCAGAGAGACATAAATTTCATACTTAGAGCCTCCATTATGCAGTAGTATGAACACAGGCAGAGTGCTAAACCTCTGATTCTGTTTCCTCTAATATAAAATTAAATTGAAAATTCTTCTTTATCAAAGGGTTGTTTAGAAGCTGAATTATATATGCCTACATATATATTTAATATATATAAAAATATAGATAGGTAAAGATATGCATCTATCTTATCTGGCAAAGTTTGTCATGTAATACGTAAGCGCTCAAGAAAGGTACATGTAGTTCTCATTTCTTTTTCCTAAAAGTCTTCAGAAAAAGCTTTATGTCCTTTTCTGGTGATGGCATTTCCACTTGCTTTTATGTTGAGGAATCTATGCTTAGTGCCTTCGGAAAATCACTGCCATGTACATTCTCAAAAACTGAAAGGCTGTTTAATATCAACAACAGTCCTCTGAGGGGTGGAGAATTTTTTATTAAATATCTCACATTCCTTGATGACCCTTTTTCTTTTCCTAGGATAAGCAAACAGCTATTTTGTCTTTTTCATAGAAGCTGTTTTCCCCAATTTTAATCATTTTAACTTTCTTTGAGCTTTATCCCAGTTGTTCATTCCAACCCATTCTGCTGTATTGAGTGATTATTAAAAACTTACTCTGAACTCACTCCAGTTACCAGATCTCGTTAGTTTATGTACTTTAAGGTAGGAATCCACAGTCATCACAAAAGAAAGATCAAAATTGTATTTGCTCCAAATTTGGGGTCTCCAAAAAAGGGCATATAGATGTGTGCATTTTCCCATTAGATATGCACAAGACTAGTTAGGAGTTCTAGAGGTGACTTTTAGAGCCAGGGTCCTGTGTGTTTTAAGAATTTAGTATTATAATGATGGCCAGCCAGTTGAAGCATTCAGCATTTCTATCAGTAGACCTGACCCCAAATTGTTTGAATGTATCACAATTATACCATGTGGGCAAACGCTACATGGTAGAGATCTTATTTGTTACACAAGCAATTGTGTATTTTAATGTTGTACAACAAATATCATATGCTTTGGATACTTATTTTTAAGTCCAATCTTGCCCAAAGATCTAGCTCAGACATATAAAGTAGAGAGATTCTTGTTCCATTATATATGCAAGATGAACTTCTGATCCAGACTCAACTTACATTTATTAAACATCTACTCTAGGTCTGGAATGCAATTGTCACTTTTATATGCATTATGTTATTTAATATTCATGTACTATGAAAGATATTGTCCCATTTTATTGTCTATTTTTTTATGTGGTTTATATTTATTCCCTCTTTCCTTGCTTTCTTTAGAAAATAGTTTCTATTTCTCTCCTATTGTTTCCCCTCCATTTTTGGAACACACATTCTCTGTATTCTTTTAGTGCTCCCCCCAGCTATTTTAACAGGCAAACAGTATTTAACAAGGCAATCAATATTTGTACCCCCAAACTGAAACTAAAACATGTGGTAATTATTAATTTGGAAGGGGTGTGGTAAGAGGTAAATTGTTTTATCTTGTTCTTATACATGTATTTTAATAAGGTTATTTGTAAAAGATATATGCATATATTTACCAGTATCTTTCATTCCATCTTGCCTCTCAGATCTCCCATTTGGTATCATTTTCTTTCTGCCAGAGGCACAATCCTTTTCAGTCACTTTTCTGAATGATGGTGGTAAATACTCTCAATTTTTATTGGTCTGAAAATTTTTACTTATCACAAAAGTAATATTGGTTTAGAAAAGATAGAAAATTATACACATTAATACATATCACATCTAGCCAATACTCATTTTGCATGTTTCTGATATGCACAAATATCAGTTATCATGGTTTCATTAGCTAACATCATTCTCGTATCAACATGGTTCAAATTTCAGTTAACATGTTGTATTAACTGCAAATCACTGCATAAAATACAACCTTTGCTGCTAGATATTGATTCCACAAATGACTATGTAAATAACCAATGCTACTTGTGATCAGTGACCAATAGCGTCACTTATTTCAGAGCCTGTCAGTGATATGCTCACAGCAATCTTTTGTTCAGTTCATTTATAGAGAGCAAAGCACATAGACGTGTTCCTTCTAGTCTCTTGGCAATAAACTCATGCAGCATTTTACAAAAATTGATAACCAAAAGAGGGAATTGGCCAACAAAGATGAAGTATAGCAAAGAGACAAAAAATTGAAAAGCCTGAAAGTGAAATTTGAATCAGCTGTAAAAATGGAGTTTTGGAAGAAATAGCTGCTTGTGAGAATCTTGACAGTGCTGCTGTTTGAGACTATAGATATATAGCTAGAGGAACTTGGTGAAGATGATCTTGTCAACATAAATGAGGAAAGTAGTTGTGATAAAAGATATCCCAGAGGAAGCGATGCTGGCAAACGGCATATTAAAGCAACTCTTAGAGATAGTTCATGACATTAAAAGCACAGAGGATAAAGTATTAGAAGCTGATCCAAACTTAGAAATAAGTATCATAATTTGGCAAGGCATGACTAAAGTATTCACTCCATATTATAAATTACACAAATGAGAAGACAAGCACTGCTCAAACTAATCTTGATAAGTTTTTTTTTTACCAGAAACAAAATACTTTCTTAATATTTCTAATGTTTTAAATTAGTGTTCTAAATAAATATTAGCTTTACTATTTTTCATTTCCCTATGTATTTATAATTGTTTTGACAAAAAATTTTAAAGTTCATGGGACAATTGTAAGTTTTTTAATTGATTATTAAAAAGGTTTCTTTGCAAGATTTTAATCTTTTTATGGTCTTGCATTCTTGTGCAAAGATAGGACTGCCTGTGTATTATTATAAGTATTTATTTAAAAACACATCCTTCTGGTGTTTTTATCTGTTTTGGAAACTATCCTTATTTTTAGTTTGTTCTTAATAGTTTTGCTGAATTTAGACTTCTTGATGTACAGTTATTTTCCTTCAGCTCATTAAAGATAGTATTCCATTATCTTTACGATTCCATTGCTGCTCGTGAGAAGTCAGCTGTCAATATAAAAACCAATAAATTTTAGGTGATTTGTACTTTGGCTATTTAAAAAATCTCTTTTCTTTAGAGTTCTCCAGTTTTACTATGATGCATGTGGGAGTGTGTGTGTGTGCATGCATGTGTCTTATTTAGTCATATTTATTAGCTTTTTAATATGTATTTATACATGTATATTGATATCTGCATGTGTACATATGTATATGCTATATGTATTATATATATGTATTTTTATTCATTACATTATTCTAATTATGGACATTTAAGTGTCCAAGGGCAGCTATGCTATCAAAACCTGGGGTTAACCCTCAATATTTTCAATTAGAAATACCTTAATTCATTGTTTTGGGGATACAGTTCTAAGAATTTTATATTCTCCACTATAACATCTGTTGTCTTTTGTAATTCCAAGGTCAGATATAAGTTTACTTATATTTCTTTTTTTTTTTTAAAGATTTTTAAAATAAGATTTATTTCTTAAGTTAACATGTGCATAATAGGAAACCAAAGAACACAGAAGCAAAAAAAAAAAAGTCATCCATCATCACAAGCAGTTTACTGTTTGATGTGTCCTTCTAGGTCTTGTTTGTGTATTTACACAACCAAACATCCATTTTTATGTAATTAAGATCACACAGTTATGTATCATGCTTTTTCACACATCATGAATATTTACCATTTCAAAGTTTCAAAGCTATGAGTATTTTGATAACCAGGAAGAAGGAAAAAAAATGTAATCCTGCCTTTCTTGGTGACAGAAATTTCACAAAAGACAAAAATGGCAATAGGCCTCTAGATAAAGATATTGGCAGAGTTATGATTAAAATACTGCATCCCCTTAAATGTTCAATTAAAAATGAGACATAAAGCAATAGAGTACACAAAGTATAATGCCTTTAAGAGAATTCATTATCTGACCGAAACTATTAAAGTATTAGCAAAAAGGTGTTTCCATTGAATTACTTAACAATGTATTCCTATAGCACAGCCAAGAGATGCACACACATCCATGGTTATCATCAAAATGTAAATATGAACACATCTTCATGCATCCCTCCCTTTATACTTCCTTATGCCCCTCTGCTGCCAACCTAATGAACAAGTCCTGACGTACATTTCTCAGAGATGGTTTAACAATTCCATGTCCAAGATGCTGCCTTTTTTTTTAAATCAATTATAACAAAAATATTTACAAATTGGCTAATTCACTAACTCTACTTCTTATCATACTCTGTCACCTCAGGACATCTAAAAAGCCTAGATGTTGCAAAATAATGAATCTTGTCCATAATAAACATTGTTACTTTACAAAAATACACATATAGACCTATGGTTATAACCTAAAACTCTCTTCTATATATGGAGATATTAGCCAAGAGCCCTTCCCTTCACCCTTCCTCTTACCCCTCCTCCAGCATTTCAGCGACTAAGTATAAGACTACATCTAGCTCCAAGAGGTGGATTAACATGCATACTCCCAGAAGACACAGTCCTTCCTGAAAACCAACAAAAGGGCACTTATTAAGGGATTATTTTACTACCTCTACTTTTAATATACTTTGGGCATTAGGACTTGCTTATTATTTAATACACAGCAATATCAACCAAAACACACAAACAGAACAATGGTTAGACAATCTGAACTTGTCTAAATACTTATGGGCACGGAATCCTTCTCTCTGCACTTCCTTACCTGTCCCCTCCCCCGCCACCCAGTGAACAGTCAGCTTACTCTGAAGTTTAACAATTCCACTTCCCAAATACAACCATTCCTATGAATTAACAGAAAAAAATACTTGAAAGTAGAGAGTTAAAGTAACACCTTTTAACATATGTTGTGCAATTTTACATATCTAGGAAGGCTAGATGTTTCAAATAAGGATTTAAGTTTGTCCACTATATACATGTAGTAGCATTGAATAAGCTGCATACAAAAGCTATAATCTCAAAGCGTCTCCTAAACAGGAACACTCTGGCCTAGAACCCTTCCCCTTCTCATCTCTATCAACCTAGTAGGCAAATGTGAGTAAGCGTCTGTAATGCTTAGAGGGGATTTTAACAATTTCACCTCCTCCAGTTTTTTTCAGAAGTCTTTCCTGTGAATTTCAACACAAAGTGTACACGATGTATTTACTTGCTATTTTTATCATATACTGGCAACCTCTTAAACATCTAGGAAGACTAGATGTAAATTTGGACATTTTTCCTTTACGTACACTATATACACAGCTAAGTAAAAAAAATGCAGAGACATGTGGGACAATGGTTAGTCTTGGTATAAAGCCCTTCGTACTTTCTTCTTTCTCCCTGAACCAGCACAAATAAAATAATGTGTACTGCTCAGAGAGGTGGTTTGACCATTTTAATCATTCCATTTCTAAGACAGTATTTCATGTGAATTTTAACAAAAGAATATATCTACAAAATGTTATTTTGCTACCTCTACTTTTAACATACTTTGTGCACTTCTAAACATCTAGAAAGACTAGATGTTTCAAATAAGGACTTAAGTTTGTCCACTATATACACAGTAGTGTCGAATAAACTACACACATGTAACAATGGCTATATCTGAAAGTGTCTTCTCCATAAGAACATTCTAGTCTAGAACCCTTCATTTCTCCCAATACCTCCTTTCTGCCATCTATCCAACAGTGGGTGAGTATAGGCACATGTGCCACTTTAGATGTGATTTACAATTCCACTTCCAAAGGTCCTTTACAGAAGACAGCTTTTCAATGAATTTTAACACAAAGTGTACAAAATGTGTTAGTTTACTAACTCCACTTTTGTCATATATTGGCAACCTCTTTAATATCTAGATACTAGGTATTATAAAATTGGGACCTATTTGTCCAGTATATACATAATTCATACAGTAAAGTTAAACAAAATGCATGTAACATATAGAGCAATGGCTAAGTTGAAATATTCTAGTACACGCTAGCAAAGCAAATTTTGCAACCTTCAACCCACCTCCCTCAACCCAATGAACAAGCACAGATTATACCGTTCAAAGCAGAGGTTTAACAATTCTATTTTCAATGACAGTATTTCTCATCAGTTTTTTTTATAAGAACTTTTATTGAGATACAGTGAACAGACAATAAATAGCATATATTTAGAGTGTACAATTTGGTATCCCAACCTCCCAATTCATTCCCCCCCAACCCTCCCTGCTTTCCCCACTTGGTGTCCATGTGTTTGTTCTCTACATCTGTGTCACTATATCTGCCTGGCATTTCCTCTTTCGTAGTTGTTAGCATTTGCCTTATGTATTGAGGTGCTCCTATACTGGGTGCATATATATTTATAATTGTTATCTCCTACTTTTGAATTGATCCCTTGATCTTTATGTAATGTCCTTCCTTGTCTCTTGTAACATTTTTTATTTTAAAGTTTATTTTATCTGATATGAGTATTGCTACTCCAGCTTTCTTTTGATTTCCATTTGCATGGAATATCTTTCCATCCCCTCACTTTCAGTCTGTATGTGTCCCAGGTTTGAAGTGGGCCTCTTGTAGACAGCATGTATATGGGTCTTGTTTTTGTATGCATTCAGCCAGTCTGTGTCTTTTGGTTGGTGCATTTAGTCCATTTGCATTCAAGGTAATTATCGATATGTATGTTCCTATTACCATTTTCTTAATTGTTTGTTTTTGTTTTTGTAGGTCCTTTTCTTCTCTTATGTTTCCCACTTAGAGAAGTTCCTTTAGTATTTGTTGTAGGGCTGGTTTGGTGGTGCTGAATTCTCTTAGCTGTTGCTTGTCTGTAAAGCTTTTGATTTCTCCATCGAATCTGAATGAGATCCTTGCTGGGTAGAGTATTCTTGGTTGTATGTTCTTGCCTTTCATCACTTGAAATATATCATGCCACTCCCTTCTGGCTTGCAGAGTTTCTGCTGAGAAATCAGCTGTTAACCTTATGGGAGTTCCCTTGTATGTTATTTGTTGTTTTCCCCTTGTTGCTTTTAAGAAATTTTCTCTGTCTTTAATTTTTGTCCATTTGACTACTATATGTCTTGACGTGTTTCTCCTTGGGTTTCTCCTGCCTGGGACTCTCTGTGCTTCCTAGACTTGGGTAGCTATTTCCTTCCCCATGTTAGGGAAGTTTTCAACTATAATCTCTTCCAACATTGTCTTGGGTTCTTTCTCTCTCTCTTCTCCTTCTGGGACCCCTATAATGTAAATGTTGATGCATTTAGTATTGTCCCAGAGGTCTCTTAGGCTGTCTTCAGTTCTTTTCATTCTTTTTTCTTTATTCTTTTCCGCATCAGTGATTGTCACCATTATGTCTTCCAGGTCACTTACTTGCCCTTCTGCCTCAGTTAATCTACTATTGGTTCCTTCTAGTGTATTTTTCATTTCAGTTATTGTGTTGCATATCTCTGTTTGTTTGTTCTTTACTTCTTCTAGGTCTTTGGTAAACTTTTCTTTGCATCCAGTCATTTTACAAAGTCCTGGATCATCTTCACCATCATTATTCTGAATTCTTTGTCTGGAAGGGTGCCTATCTCCTCTTCATTTAGTTGTTTTTCTGGGGTTTTACCCTGTCCCTTCATCTGGTACAAAGTCCTCTGCTTTTTCATTTTCTCTATCTTTCTGTGGCTGTGGTTTTCAGTTCCACAACACGAAATTCTGCTGATAATGCTTGATACTGCTGTCTGCCCTCTTGTGGAGGAAGCTATCTAGGAGGCTCGTGGGTGGGACTGATGGTGGGTAGGGCTGGGTGGGCAGAGCTCAGTAAAACTTTAATCAGATTTGGTGGGTGAAGATCAGTAAAACTTTAATCTGCTTGTCTGCCAATGGGTGGGGCTGTGTTCCCAGCCTGTTGGTCGGTTTGGCCTGGGGCCACCTAGCACTGGAGCCCACAGGCTCTTTGGTGGGGCTAATGGTGGACTCTGGGAGGGCTCATGCCAATGAGCATTTCCCAGAACCCCTGCTGTCAGTGCCCCTGTCTCCTCTGTGAGCCACAGCTGCCCCCCACCTCTACAGGCAACCCCCCCAACACCAACAGGTAGGTCTGGTTCAGTCTCCTATGGGGTCACTGCTCCTTCCCCCTGGGTCCTGGTGAGCACAATTTTTTGTGTGATCTCCAAGAGTGGAGTCTCTGTTTCCTCCAGTCCTTTGGAGGTCCTGCAATCAAATTCCGCCGGCTTTCAAAGTCTGATTCTTTGGGGATTCCTCCTCCTGTTGCTGGACTCCCAGGTTGGGAAGCCTGATGGTGGGGCTCAGAACCCTCATGTTAGTGGGTGGACTTCTGCAGTATAGCTGTTCTCCAGTTTGTGAGTCACCCACCCAGCATTTAATGGGATTTGATTTTAATGCGATTGCGCCCCTCCTACTCTCTCATTGCAACTTCTCCATTGTTTCTGGATGTGGGGTGTCTTTTTTGGTGAGTTCCAGTGTCTTTCTGTCGATAATTGTTTAGCAGTTAGTTGTAATTCCAGTGCTCCTGCAAGAGAGAGTGAGTGCACATCCTCCTACTCCACCATCTTGATCCTGTCTCTCTCCCATCAGTTTTTAAAAGCTATTTACAAGAAGCACTATTCTACTACTTCTACTTTTAAATGCATCAAGCACTTCTAAACATTTAGAAAGACTAGATATTTAAGAACTTACTTGTCCACTATATACACAGCACTGTTAAATAAAATTACACACGTGTAACAATGGTTATAACCTGAGGTATCTTCTAAATATGACCATTTTGGCCTGAACCATTCCCTCCCTCACTTCCTTCTTTCCACCACCAATCCAGTGGACAAATACAGGCATGTGTAATGCTTAGAGGTGGCTGAACAAATTCACATCCAAAAGTCATTTGCAAAAGATAAGCTTTCCTATGGATTTGAACACAAAGTGTACAAAATGTGGTAATTTTACTACTTTGTCATACACTGGCAACCTCTTTAACATCTAGAGACTCGATGTTGCAAAATCAGGACTCATTTGTCCATTATATACACTATATACACAGCAAAACAAAATGCACATAACATACAAAAAATGGTTGTCTGAAAATGTCCAGGTATGAACATACTAGCATATTACCTTTTGCAATTCTTTCCCTCCCACCTCCTCCAAACCACTGAACAAGTATAGACAATAGTATACTGCTCACAGAGGTGGTTTAACATTTATCATTCCCAAAGACAGTACTTCCTATGAATTTTAGCAAAAAGATATTTACAAAGTGATATTTTACTACCTCTACATTTAACATACTTCAGGCACTTCTAAACATCAAGATGGACTAGACATTTCAAATAAGGACTTAATTTGTCCACTATATACAGAGCAGTCTTGAATAAACTGCACACATGTAACATTTATAATTTGAAAGTGTCCTCAAAATATGAGTATTCTAGCCTAAGACCAACCCCCTTCTTTCTCTACCCCCTCCACCAACCCAGAGGGCTATAATGCTCAAATTTTCAGAAGACAATCTTTCCTAGAAATTTTAACACAAGACGTACAAAATGTATTACTTACTATATTTCTGTCATACACTGGCAACCTTTTTAACATCTAGAAAGACTAGAGGTTGTAAATTAGGACTCATTTGTCCATTATATACACTGTATACACAGCAAAGTGAAACAAAATGCATGAACATAAAGACAATGGTTAATCCTGCCTCACTATAAACACACTGGCACAGAGCTCTCTGCACTTCCTTCTCCTCCCCTGCCACCTTGAACCAGGGCACAAACACAATGTGTACTGTTCAAAAAGGTGGTTTGGCCAATCCCCACCCCCACCCCCCCCAAAAAAAAGTTCATATGAATTTCAACAAAAAGATATTTACGAAATGTCTTTTCACTACCTCTACTTCTAACATATCAGGCACTTCAGAACATCTAGAAAGACTAGATAGTTCAAAAAAGTACTTATTGTCAAGTATATATATATATACAGTAGTGAGAAGTAAAATGCACACACGAAACAATGGTTATAATAGGGAAATGTCTTCTAAGTGTGACCAGTCTGGCATAGAAGCTTCTTTTCTTCCTCAAGGTCTTCCATTCCATGTCCTCTAACCCACTGAACCAACGTGGACCTCTGTGGCTCCTCATGTCGCTGCTAGAGGTGGTCAAACAGCTCCATTTCGAAACGTCATTTCCAGAAGACATTTCTTTCCTATGATTTTTAAAAATAAAAACAAATGGGCACTTATAAGACGTGATTTTCTAACTCTGCTTGATCATACATCAGCAACCTCTTTACAGCTAGAAGGCCTAGATGTAGCGAAAGTTTTTTTTTTGAAAGGTTGGAGGGTACATTGAGAGTAGCTTTTTCATATTATATACACAGGCCTTCTATAAACGGCCGGTAAATCTTCCTAGAGGGTGGTGGGCACTTCCTATTGGCCACATGTGGTCCGTTATCCTACCATTTCTATCTTCCGACATCAAGGTCTCCGTGGAACAACGACCAACCACCCGATGACCCGCTAAAGTTCCACCGGGGCTCTGCTCACCTTCCGGGCCCGTTAAGGCCTTTGTCCATCATTGTCTGAGCCAGGTGAGGTCTCGTCCAACTGGAACAGAGAGGTCACCTCAGGTCCCGGATCCGCAGGGACTCCACAGCCTAAGGGTGGCCGGGCTGGCGTCCCCGTAGACCCGCCTTCCCTGGCCCTGGAGCCTATAACGGCCCTCTGCAGCGTTTGAGTGGCCACCATTCTTCTCACCCTGCCACGCCCGACGCCCAGAGGCGCCACGTCCTCCGAGGCCTGGCGGCGGCTTCACCTAAGCCTTGCGCCGCTGGATCAAGAAACAAGGCGGTCGGCGGGCTCCGGGCTCCGAAGGACCGCCTTCGTTAGGTCGCGGAGGTGGGGGTGAGGGAGAGGTTCTCCGCGGCTCCCAGGCTTGGGTCCTGCCAGTGGGCGGCTGCCGCGAGGACTCTGGGGCTCGCCAAGACACAGCGCGAGCCTGTCCTGGGGCCAGTTCACCTGTCCACCCGAGGCCCGAGGGCCTGGAGGAAGAAGGCGGTGATCCGCTTCTCCCCTTGCTCTCTGCCGGAGCTTACTTATATTTCTAATTCTCTCAAAGCCTCACGCTTCAGAAGAAATAACATAGACTTAAGAGGATCATAAACAAGAACAGAAATTTAGTCCACCTATGATCAGAGATATTTTGAGAACTATACAGTTTGTGCTGTTAGAACATGCCAAATAAAAATAATAAATACAGAACTGCAGCAAAATGCATGAATGAATCACCTGGAGTTAAAGTACAGTATAGCTTTATGCCCTTTATGGGTTTTTTATTTTATTTTATTTTTTATGATAAACGTCTGACATAACTTTCCGACTAGTAAGATGATAACTGATGAGTAGAAATGAGAGGACATTTTAAATGATTTTAACTACAGAGGAGCTTTTATAGAAACAATTATACCCTTGAAGTCAAGGTGGTTGATTATTAGACTGTTCTCCCTGTGAACTGGATATTTCTGAAGGGGAAATGAATAATCTTATGAAATGAAATGCAAAGACATTTGCTTCATCTAAGATGAATCTCCTCTTCTCTGGCCTTTAAAACTAGGCCATGTCTAGAATGCATGGGAAAGCTTGACTGTCAAGAAAATCTTAAAGTAAGACAAGTTATGTCATAGAGTAAAATGAGCATAGATTTTAGAATCAGACCTCGTTTTGAATATCCTTGGATTTCCACTTGCTAAATACACAACCTTGAATGGGTTGAATAACCTTACATACATTATCTTATATTTTTGCACTACACTTTCCTGATTAGTTATATGGGGATAGTAACATCTGCCTCATAAAGTTGTTCTCATTGACTGAATAAAAAATGTGTGAAATACTTAGCAGAATACCCCTAAAATAGTAAAAATAAATTGTGGCTCCCTTTCTGAAACGATGGGTGATACATGTTTTTTTCTCCCATCCTGATATTTTCAGAAGCAAAATAATGCAGAATATGTTCATATGCTTTTTATTATAAGACTATTTGGCTACATTTGTTTATTGCATAACATTTTCTTTTTAAAACAAATATGTCATTTCCCAATGCCAGGGTTTGATTTTATGATCCCTAGAAAATCTTTGAGGTCTCTTCCAGTTCTCATTTCATGAGTCTATAAATCAAACATGCCATTTTAATTTTAGCGCTTGCTCATGTATCATTCAAAGTAAGTATGCCACTGAACCATAACATATTAGAGCTATAAAAGGTCTTTCTGACTTTCTTTAACTTCTCATTTTATACACAAGTAATCTGAAGTCTGAGGAGGCATATTGACATATGTAAGGCATATATTGGTTAGTGGCAAAACCCAGACTGGAATTCAATGCCTTTTTTCATGTTCCTGAGTATCACTACTTTTGGGGAAGTAGAATTATTTGATGTAAAACATTTGTAGATGCAAAGAATTGGTTATGAGAATATTATTGAAAGTAGACACATTCTAGAAAAACTGTGAGGTAGAGTTTGGCTTCACTCTCATAAATGATCTTTTCACTCTGTTCTCCACCTGATGGTGCTGTTTTTATGTCTCATTGAAGATGCATGGTTCAGGCAGAAAATTTGCCTGAAAAATTAATTTACTGTGAAGATTTAATTACTTAATATGTTTTTCCTAGAGAAATCCTGAATAGCAAAATGCTTGACTGCATAGTTTTTCTGGCAGGTGTTCTGTTATTAGAGATGTATGTGTTACAGCCTCCTGAATCTAGTTTAAATACAGGCCTGGAAAGATGTTCTTTTGTTTGTTTTGCTACTAGTATCAATAGAAATATTTCTGGGCTTCAGTAATTTAGTAGGAAGCTTGAGAATATATCCAAGTGTAGGACTATTCTAGATGAAAGCATAATTCAAAAATATTGAGGTTTCAATGTCACACTAGAACTGTGTATAACCAGAGGGCACTGGCAGGATGGAGTCACCACTGACATTTTCCCTTGGTTAGTCAAGGCACAAGCCCCAATGAAATATGCATGGTTAGGGCAACATATACATTCTCTGCTAGTACTGGGGAATGAGTAGAAGGTGATACTTGTGGCTGTGCAAAGGATCAGAGAAGAAATAGATGTAGAATGGCAAAAAATATGACAAATTGCTCTGTCAGATGATAGGGAAATGTGTATCAGACCTTTCTAAGGTGAGAAAAATAGAGGAAAAAAAAAAAAAAAAGAACCAGAAGGCCACTATGTAAGTTTTATCCTTCCATAATCTAAGTAGTATTTTTTGGTAGTGGTTTTGCTTTTTAATTACATTCTTCAATTTGAAAAATAAAAAAACTTTGAAATGTAGAAAAAATTTAAGCACCTACTTACCAGAATCTCATAACCATTTAGATATCACATAATTATTCACCTAAAATTTCTTCTACTTTTTATAATTGGAGGTTTTACATTTACTTCTTTCTTTGGATTTCACTTTGCTGTCTGGAGTAAGTGGCAAAGCTTAGATGATGAAGTACCCATTGTAGGGCATTTGTAGGACAAAGGGCTGTTGAAGGCTAGCTCTGGCCCTGCCTGCTGGTTAGCAAAAATTGTCATGTGATATAGAATGGTGTGCCATGATTTGTGCTAAGGGCTTTTTACTATGTAGTTTGAATCTTGTATCAGCCCTGCAAGGTAGGCATTATCCTTACTTTAAAGATGAGGACCCTGAAGCAGGATCAAGATGGCAGAGTAGGAAGATCCTGAGGTTACTGGCCTCCATGGACACACCAAAACTACAACTACCTAAAGAACAACTCCCTGTGAGAATGGCCTGGATGTTAGTAGAACAGCTTTTCTACAGTTAAGGATATAATGAAAAAATCACATTGAGATGGGTAGAAGAAGAAGATTCACAATCTAGTCAAGACCCACACCCCTGGCAGGCAACTCAAAAATGGAAGGGGATATTGCAAACTCAGATGTCTTTCCTAAGGAGCAAGGGGTTTGAGACCCATATTGGGCACCTCAGCCTTGGGGACCAATACTAGGAAGATGAGCCCCTTTCAATGGGTTTTCAAAGTCCAGCAGGATTTATGACCAGTGCTAGACAACTTCAGAGAGTAATTCTACCAAACATTTAAAGAAGAGTTAATACCTAGCCTTCTCAAACTATTCTAAAAAAAATGAGGGAGCACTTCCAAACTCATTCAATGAAGTCAGCATTATTCTGATATTAAAACCAAACAAAGACACTACATGTAAAAGAAAATTACAGGCTAATATCCGTGATGAACATAGGTGCAAAAGTCCTCACCAAAATATTACCAAAATGAATTCAACAATGCATTAAAAGGTTCATAGTGGGACTTATTCCAGGGATGCAAGGATGGCTCAGTATCACAAATCAATCAATGGGATACACCATATTAACAAAGTGAAGAATAAAAATTGCATGAAAATCTCAATAAGTGAAGAAAAAACTTTTGATAAAATTCAACATACATTTATGATAGAAACTCTCAGTAAAGTGGGTGTAGCGGGAACATACTTCAACATAATGAAGGTCAGCTATGACAAGCCTATAGCTTACATTATACTCAGTGGTGACAAGCTAAAATCTTTTTCTCTAAGATCAGGAAGCAGACAGGATGCCCATTGTTGGATGTCCTAGCCACAGTCAGCATACCTGTCAAAAAAAGGCAAGCAAATTGGAAAGGAAGAAATAAAACTGTCACTATTTGCGGATGCCATGATATTATACATAGAAAGCTTTAAAGACTCTACCAAAAACCTGTTAGAACTAATAAAAGAATTCAGTAAAATTGCAGGATACAAAATTAATAAATCTGTTGCATTTCTATACACTGACATTGAACTATCAGAGAAATCAAGAAAACATTCCCATTTGCAATTGCATTGAAAAGAATAAATACAAAGGAATACATTTAAACAAGGTGGTAAAAGACTTTAAAAACTTTAAGACTGTTGAAATGAATTGAAGATAACAAATAAATTGAAAGATATACTGTGCCCATGGATTGGAATAATTGACATTGTTAAAATGTCCATACTACCAAAAGCAAACTACAGATTTAATGAAATCCTTATCAAAGTATCCACGACATTTTTTCATAGAATTAGAACAAATATTCCTGAAATTTGTATGGAACCACAAGAGACCCTGAATAGCCAAAACAATCTTGAGGAAGAAGAACAAAGCAGGAGAGATCATACTCCCTGAATTCAAACTATATTACAAACTAGTAATCAAAAAACTGTTACTGGCACAAAACCACTCTTAAATCAGTGAAACATAATAGCCTGGAAATAAACCGACATATGTTCAGTCAATTAATCTAGGACAAAGGCAAGAATGGGGGAAATACTGTCTCTTCCATATGTAGTATTGGAAAGATTGGATGGTTACATGCAAAAGAATCAAACTGGACTACTTTCTCACACCATATACAAATATAAACTCAGTATAGATGAATATAATGTAATATGATATATAATATGGTATAATATGTTAAATATAATACCTGAAAGTATAAAACTCCCAGAAGAAAATGTAGACAATCTGCTCTTTGACCTCAGTCTTAGCAATATGTTTTTGGATCTGTCTCTTCAGATAAGGGCAACAAATGCTAAAAATAAATGTGATATCACATCAAACTAAAAAGTTTTTGCACTGTGAAGGAAACCATCAACAACATGAAAGGTAATCTACTGAATAGGGGAAGATATGTGCAAATGGTATGTCCAATAAGGAGTTAATATGCAAACTATATAAAGAACTTGTAAAATACAACATCAAAAAAATCTGATTAAAAATGGCCAGAGGGCCTAAATAGGCATTTTCCCAAAGAAGACATACAGATGGCCAACAGACAGATGAGAATATATTCAAACATCACTGATCATCAGGGAAATGCAAATCAAAACCACAATGAGATATCACCTCACACATGTCAGAATGGATATCATCAAAAAGAAAAGAAGTGTGTTGGTGAGGATGTGGATAAGAAGGAAACCTGGTGCACTGTTGTTGGGAATGTAAGTTAGTGCAGCCACTATGGAAAACAGTATAGATTTTATTCAAAAAATAGAAAAATAGGACTACCATATGATCTAGCAATACTACTCTCTCTGAAGAAAACAGAAACTCTAATCAAAAAGACATTTGCACCCCAGTGTTCGTGGCAGCATTATTTACAAACGCCAAGATATGGAAGTAAGTTGAAAGTCCATGGACAGATGAGTGGATGAAGACATTATATCTATCTATCTATCTATCTATCTATCTATCTATCTATCTATCTATCATCTATCTATCTATCTATCTATCGACTCTCTATATGTGTTTTATATATATGTTACATATGTAATAGAATACTACTCAGCCATTAAAGATTTGATAAATGGAATGTTTATCAATGGAATGGACTACTTATAAATGAAATATTTCCTGCCACATCAATAAACAAAGGATGTCACAGTCATCAAAGATTGCAGCCCACCAAGGTGAGCCGGTGAGCTGAGAAAACTCAGGGCTGAAGAGAATGGCTGCCATCTAGGAAACTCAGGATGTGAAAATACAGGACCCAGATAGCTAAGGTGTATATCAAAGGAATGATTTCAGTGAGCCCAGAGCTTGCATCTTCCCATACATAGAAAAGCGCTAAATTCCTTAACTTGAGATATCTGGTTTTCTTTAATTAACAACAATCTTTTGACATTCCCCACTACCTGCCTTTTGTTGCAAAACTCCTATATATTCTGGCTCCTCCCCTTGTCTCCTTGGAGCATTTTCTTGGAGCTCTCTGAAATGCTGTCTCCTGGGCTGCAGTCCTCATTTTGCCCCAAATAAAACATAACTCTCAACTCTCACATTGTGTGTATATATATATATATATATTTAAGTCAACAGTATGAAATCTTGCCATTTGCAGCAACATGAGTGGACCTAGAGGGTATTATGTTTAGTGAAATGTCAGATAAAGATAAATACTGTATATTTTCACTTATATGTGGAATTTATAAAACAAAGCAAAATAAATATAACAAAACAGAAACAGACTCAGATAGAACAAACTCATGGTTCCCAGAAAGGAAGGGGCACGAAGGTGGGCAAAATAGGTGAAAATGATTAAGAGGTACAAACTACCAGTTAATAAAATAAGCCTCAAGGAGGTAATGTACAACACAGGGGATATAGGTAGTAATTTTGTAACAGATTTGCATCATCTATAAAAATACTGAATCACTTTCACACTCCTGAAACTAATATAATATTGTAAGTTAACTATAATTCAATAAAGAAATTTAAAAAGGAGGAGGACACAGAGGCTGAGAGACTTAAAGTGACTTATTTAAGCTCATATAGCTATGTGAGTAACATACCAGGGGTCAAACTCAGGCCTCTAGGTGCCTGAGGTTTGAGCTCTTAATCACTACAATATACAAAGGCAAACTGTTGTTTCCACAATGTGCCTGGAGCTTTGTAGACAAGAGTTTCCTATGGATAGCTCCCAAATTTGGAAATACTCAGGTGTGCACTCATGTGTGCATCTGAATGACTTCACATCCTGGGGTTTTGGAAAATAATCACTATCTGTAATCCCATTTGGAGAAGAATGTGCATGACCTGGAGTTGCCCATTTTTGAGCAAGTATATCAATCCATTTGGATCACGAAACTTCAGGCTCACAGATAGAAACAAGCTCTCTATGGAACAGTAAAACCCATCATCAACCAAAGGCTATGCTGACAGTAGTTCCCCTGGAGAAAGCCATCCCATCAGTCTTATTGAAATGGCTGATTATTAACATGCTTCTATTTTGCTAAAGAATGGGACATCTTTATTCCCAATTTTGACCTGTCAAATGTTTCATATTCACATTGCATCCTGGGGCTGATGATGTTTAATATCATTCTATTATTTCATCATATCAGATGTTTGAAGCTGGAGTGTAATTCCATGGGAGAACAGTTATTTTCAAAGCTATAAATCTGATTTTGTTGCCTGTGAATATTTTTGGGTCAATTTTATAATTATCCTAGAATTTTCAGTCATTTTGGAGTGGCTATTAATTTAGCATATGCGAGATGATTAATTAATGTTAGATTTCAACTTACCAATCAGTGTAACTGGAAAGTTGGATGGTATCAAGTTAGTTATCTTTTTAAACCCAGCAGAAATAGCTACCTGGGAAAAACATTTTACAGAGTTCTTCTCCCTGTATCCCTCACCCCAGATTTTTACCTCATCTGCTAATGATTGCTCTTCTGAATCAAGAGATAAAGCAGGAAATAGTGATTGCCTGGTTATCTGGATACAAAACTATTTTATGTTGATACCAGGACTTCATTTTGGAAATATTTTAGACCTATAAGTTGACTCAGTCCTTTGAAAAACACCATGGCAGTGATGGGCTGTCAACGCATCGAGAAATAAATATGCTCAGGTGAGAATGGTGAGATTTAGAGAAATTTTGTCTTTTATTTTTCTCTTGCTCATTTATGGTTGATGCATAAATAAATTAATTTCAAGATACTGCGTATAATTTTTGAAAAACTATATATTTTTTATAGCTGTTTCTATGTGGTGATTTAATTTTCAGGAAAAACCATAGAAGCCTATTCTATGTCCTATGAGCAATTTAATAAATTAAGCAAATTAAAATGATAGATAATTGCTTTTTATCTTGATATCCTGGCTCTGAAGTGTGTATTTTAGTAGGAGAACTATGGGAGTCCCTTATATTTAATGTCTTTTCTGTGATAGATTTTTATATTAACATGTGATCGGGGCATCTTGTCCCAGCTATTAATAAATTATTCTTTAATTCTGTTGTTTTTTACATTTCTCATTATTACTAAAATAAGCCCCCAAAGAATCTCTTAATTGTTTTAGTCACTTCTTTGGAAACCACCCTAATTACTCCTTTTAGAATTTTTTATCTGAGACAAATATCATAGTCTTGGGAGGTATTATGGAGTAACAATTTTCAAATTGAGTCCTGTATAATGCCATTTTAAAAGACAAAAATACTACTCTCATAAACTTTTATGAATAGACTTTTTCACATTAATATTATATGAACATGAACATAAACTCTTTATGCTTATTGCTCTTATATAGCTATAGCACCTATATAGTAAAATCAAAGCACATTTATAAACATTAAAAATCATAAAACCAATAAAATTAAAATTGACAATAAAATGATAGATGATTTTTGTCTTTTGGAGAAATTGCAGACCAAAAGTAGAAACACTGGTCTAAGATAAAGGCCTTAGATACTGGGATCCACATAATTCAGATTTGGAGACCAGTTTCGTGTCCATGAACTTGAGTGGCTTCTCCAGGACTCAAGGTTCTCATCTTTGGAGTGGTTTTTAAAAGTGTCTTTCTTTCATATAATTATTTTTCACATTAAATTTAGTCACATGCTCCATGGTCAGCTAAATATTTTTTTAGGGTTATGAGAGCTTATTCTTCTGTCTTCTCTTCCATGTGGGAACTTTTGGTAGAGAAATCCTTTTGTCTGTCTCCCTGTTCAGTCCTCTCTCCTTACCAAGGGAAGAGACAGTGATATTTAATTTGTGAGATTGGGAAAAGCCTCAGCTTCTTTTAGGTTCTTTCTGTTTTCTTATTTGCCTGCCCATAGAGGCAGTCTATCATTTGTTCTGCCTTTCCCAGATAAATTTACCTGCGATAGATCTGTGGTCTGCCTTCTAGAGAAATATCTAGAGGCTATTTCTGTTTCTCAGTGTCCCTCATCACTAAAGCTGAATGTCTCTTTCTTTCTTTCTTTCTTTCTTTCTTTCTTTCTTTCTTTCTTTCTTTCTTTCTTTCTTTCTTTCTTTCTTTCTTTCTTTCTTTCTTTTCTTTCTTTCATGTAATGCAGTCTTTATTTTTTTATTTTTTCAGATCTTTATTGGAGTATAATTGCTTTACAATGTTGTACAACAAAGTGAATCAGCTGTATTTATACATATATCCCCATATCCCCTCTCTCTTGAGCCTCCCTCCCAACCTCCCCATCCCACTCCTCTAGGTCATTGCCAGTCATCAAGTTGATCTCCCTGTGATATACAGCAGCTTACCACTAGCTATCTATTTTACAGTTGGTAGTGTATATATGCCAATGCTACTCTCTCACTTTGTCCCATCTTCCCCCTCCCCCAGCCACGTCCTCAAGTCCATTCTCTATATCTCTGTCTTTATTCTTGCCTGCCACTGGGTTCATCAGTACCTTTTTTTAAGATTTCATATATATGCATTAGCATATGGTATTTGTTTTTCTATTTTTGGCTTACTTCACTCTGTATGACAGACTCTAGGTCCATCTACCTCACTACAAATAATTCAATTTCATTCCTTTTTATGGCTGAGTAATATTCCATTGTATACATGTGCCACCTCTTCTTTATCCATTCATGTGTTGATGGACATTTAGGTTGTTTACATGACCTGGCTGTTGTAAATAGTGCTGTAATAAACATTGTGGTACATGTGTCTTTTTGAATTATGGTTTTCTCAGGCTATATGCCCAGTAGTAGGATTGCTGGGTCATATGATAATTCTATTTTCAGTTTTTTAAGGAACCTCCATTCTGTTTTCCATAATGGCTGTACAAATTTACATTCCCACCAGCAGGGCAAGAGAGTTATCTTTTCTCCACACTCTCTTCAGTATTTATTGTTTCTAGATATTTTGATGATGGCCATTCTGACCTGTGTGAGGTGATACCTCGCTGTGGTTTTGATTTACATTTCTCTAATGATTAGTGATGTTGAGTGTCTATTCATGTGTTTGTTACCCATCTGTGTGTCTTCTTTGGAGAAATGTCTATTTAGGTCTTCCACCCATTTTTTGGATGGGGTTGTTTGGTATTATTTTTTTGATATTGAGCTACATGGTGAATATTTTCTCCCATTCTGAGGGTTGTCTTCTTGTCTTGTTTATGGTTTATTTTGCTGTGCAAAAGCTTTTAAATTTCATTAGGTCCATTTGTTTATTTTTGTTTTTATTTCCATTATTCTAGGAGGTGGATCAAAAAGGATCTTGCTTTGATTTATATTGTACAATGTTCTCCCTATGTTTTCCCCTCAGAGTTTTATAGTGTCTGGCCTTACATTTAGACCTTTAATCCACTTTGAGTTTATTTTTGTATATGGTGTTAGGAAGTGTTCTAATTTCATTCTTTTACATGTAGCTGTCCAATTTCCCAGCACCACTTTTTGAAGAGTCTGTCTTTTCTTCGTTGTGTATTCTTGCCTCCTTTATTAAAGATAAGGTGACCATATGTGCATGGGTTTATCTCTGGGCTCTCTATCCTCTTCCATTGATCTATATTACTCTTTTTGTGCCAGTATCATTCTCTTGATCACTGCAGCCTTGTAGTATAGTCTGAAGTTGGGGAGCCTGATTTCTCTAGCTCCATCTTTCCTTCTCAAGATTGCTTTGGCTATTTGGGGTCTTTTGTGTTTCCATACAAATTGTAAAATTTCTTGTTCTAGTTTTGTGAAAAATGCCATTGGTAATTTGACAGGGGTTGCACTGAATCTTTAGATGGATTTGGGTAATATAGCCATTTTCACAATGTTGATTCTTCCAATCCGAGAACATGGTATATCTCTCCATCTGTTTGTATCGTGTTTGATTTCTTTCATCAGTATCTTATAGCTTTCTGCATATGAATCTTTTGCCTCCTTAGGTAGGTTTATTCCTAGATATTTTATTCCATTTGTTGCAGTGGTAAATGGGATTGTTTCCTTAATTTCTCTTTCTGGTCTTTCATTGTTAGTGTATAGAAATGCAAGAGATTTCTGTGTATTAATTTTGTATCCTGCTACTTAACTAAATTCATCGATTAGCTCTAGTAGTTTTCTGGTGGGATCTTTAGGATTTTCTATGTATAGTATCATGTCATCTGGAAACAGTGACAGTTTTACTTCTTTTCCAATTTGGATTCCTTTTATTTCTTTTTCTTCTCTGATTGCTGTGGCAAGACTTTCAAAACTATGTTGAATAATAGTGGTGAGAATGGGCATCCCTTGTCTTGTTCCTGATCTTAGGGGGAATGCTTTCAGTTTTTCACCACTGAGAATAATGTTGGCTCTGGGTTTGTTGTATGTGGCCTTTATTGTGTTGAGGTAGGTTCCCTCTATGCCCACTTCTGGAAAGTTTTTATCATACATGTGCACTGAATTTTGTCAAAAGCTTTTTCAGCATCTACTGATGTTATCATATGAATTTTATCCTTCAATTTGTTAATATGGTTTATCACATTGATTGATTTGTGTATATTGAAGAATCCTTGCATTCCTGCGATAAACCCCACTTGATCATGGTGTATGAACTTTTTAATATGTTGTTGGGTTCTGTTAGCTAGTATTTTGTTGAGGATTTTTGCATCTATATTCATCAGTGATATTGGCCTGTAATTTTCTTTTTTTGTGACGTCTTTGTTTGGTTTTGGTATCAGGGTGATAGTGGCCTCAAAGAATGAGTTTGGGAATGTGCCTCCTTCTGCTATATGTTGGAAGAGTTTGAGAAGGATAGGTTTTAGCTCTTCATTAATTGTTTGATAGAATTTGCCTGTGAAGCCATCTGGCCCTGGGCTTTTGTTTGTTGGGAGATTTTTAATCACAGTCTCAATTTCAGTGCTTGTGATTGGTATGTTCATATTTTCTATTTCTTCCTGGTTCAGTCTTGGAAGGTTGTACTTTTCTAAGAATTTATCCATTTCTTCCAGGTTATCCAATTTATTGGCATATAGTTGTTTGTAGTAGTCTCTCATGATCCTTTGTATTTCTGAAGTGTCAGTTGTTATTTTTCCTTTTTTCATTTCTAATTCTGTTGATTTGTATCTTCTCACTTTTTTTCCTGATGAGTCTGGCTAATGGTTTATGAATTGTGTTTATCTTCTCAAAGAACCAGCTTTTAGTTTTGTTGATCTTTGCTATTGTTTCCTTCATTTCTTTTACACTTATTTCTGATCTGATCTTTATGATTTGCTTCCTTCTGCTAACTTTGGGGTTTTTTTGTTCTTTCTCTAATTATTTCAGTTGTAAGGTTAGGTTGTTTATTTGAGATTTTTCTTGTTTCTTGAGGTAGAACTGTATTGCTATAAACTTCCCTCTTAGAACTGCTTTTGCTGCATTCCATTGGTTTTGGATCATCGTGTTTTCATTGTCATATGTTTCTAGGTGTTTTCTGATTTCCTCTTTGCTTTTTTTTTCAGTGATCTCTTGGTTATTTAGTAGTGTGTTGTTTAGCCTCCCTGTGTTTGTATTTTTTACTGTTTTTTTCCTGTAATTGATATCTAGTCTCAATGCATTGTGGTCAGAAAAGGTGCTTGATATGATTTCAATTTTTGTAACTTTACTAAGGCTTAATTTGTGACCCAAGGTGTGATCTACCCTGGAGAATATTCCTTGTGCACTTGGGAAGAAAAATGTATTTTGCACTTTTTGAATGGAATGTCCTATAAATATCAACTAAGTTTATCTGTTCTAATGTGTCATTTAAAGCTTGTGTTTCCTTATTTATTTCTTATTTATTTTCTGTTTTGGTGATCTGTCTATTGGTGTAAGTGGGGTGTTAAAGTCTCCTACTATTATTCTGTTACTGTCAGTTTCTTCTTTTATGGCTGTTACCTTTTGCCTTATTTATTGAGGTGCTTGTATGTTGGGTGCATAGATATTTATATTTACAATTGTTATATATTCTTCTTGGATTCATCCCTTGATCATTATGTGGTGTTCTTCCTTGTGTCTTGTTGTATTTACTTTAAGATATAATTTTTCTGATATGAGTATTGCTACTCCACCTTTCTTTTGACTTCCATTTGCATGGAATGTCTTTTTCCATCTCTCTCACTTTCAATCTGTATGTGTCTTTAGGTCTGAAGTGGGTCTGTTGTAGACACATATATATGGGTCTTGTTTTTGTATCCATTCAGCCAGTCTGTGACTTTTGGTTGGAGCATTTAATCCATTCACATTTAGGGTAATTAATAATATGTATGTTCCTAGCAACTTTTTTCTTAATTGTTTTGGGTTTGTTTTTGTAGGTCTTTTCCTTCTCTTGTGTTTCCTGCCTAGAGAAATTCCTTTAGCAATTGTTGTAAAGCTAGTTTGATGGTGCTGAATTTTCTTAACTTTTCCCTGTCTTTAAAGCTTTGGATTTCTGTGTCAAATCTGGATGAGATTCTTGCTGGGTAGAGTAATCTTGGTTGTAGTTTTTTTGCTTTCAACACTTTAAATATATCCTGCCACTCCCTTCTGGTCTGCAGAGTTTCTGCAGAAAGATCAGCTTGTGGGGGGTTCCCATGTATGTTATTTGTTGCTTTTCTCTTGCTTCTTTTAATATTTTTTCTTTGTGTTTAATTTTGGTAGTTTGATTCATATGTGTCTCAGTGTGTTTCTCCTTGGGTTTACTCTGTATGGGACTCTCTGTGCTTCTTGGGCTTGACTATTTCCTTTCCCATGTTGGGGAAGTTTTCCACTATAACCTCTTCAAATATTTTCTAAGACCCTTTCTTTTTTCTTCTTCTTCTGGGACATCTATAATTCAAACGTTGGTGTGATTAATGTTGTCCCCAAGGTCTCTGAGACTGTCTTCCATTCTTTTTATTTATTTTTTTCTTTATTCTGCTCTGTGGCAGTTATTTTCACCATTCTATCTTGCAGCTCACTTACTCACTCTTCTGCCTCAGTTATTCTGCTTTTGATTCCATTTACAGTATTTTAAAATTCAGTTATTGTGTTGTTCATTAATGTTTGTTTGCTCTTTACTTTTTCTAGGACCTTATTAAATGTTTCTTGTATTTTCTCCATTTTGTTTCTGAGATTTTGGGTCATCTTTACTATCATTACTCTGAATTCTTTTTCAGGCAATTTGCTTATTTCTTCTTCATTTATTTGGTCTTGTGTGTTTTTATCTTGCTCCTTTGCCTGCAAGGTGTTTCTCTGTTTTCTCATTTTCTCTAATTTACAGTATTTGAGGTCTTCTTTCCCTAGGTCGCCTAGTCGTAGTTCCTCTTGCTTCTGTTCTCTGCCCCCGTGGTGGGGTTGGTCCAGTGTCGCAAGTAGGTTTCCTGATGGGAGGGACTAGTGCCTGCATTCTAGTGAGTGGAGCTGAGTCTTTTCCCTCTGATGAGCAAGGTTGTCAGATGGTGTGTTTTGGGGTGTCTGTGAGATAAGTATGACTTTAGGTATTCTGTGTGCTGATGTGTGGGTTTGTGTTCCTGTCTTGTTTCATGTGAGGCATCCAGCCCTGGGAGCTGCAAGCAGTCGGGTGGAGCTGGGTTTTAGACTCTGATAGAGGCCTCTGTGAGAGCTCTTAGTGATTAATATTCCCTGTGCCTGAGGACTCTCTAGTGGTCTGCCATCCTGGACTTGGTGCTCCCACCTCAGAGCCTCAGGCTTGACTTCTCGTTGAGGAATCAAGACCCCACAGGTTGCTCATCCTAGTAATAAAGGGCATTAAAAAAGACTAACCAAGCCCCATACTAATGGTAAAAAATTAAATCAAACAAACAAATACTGAAACAAGGAAACACATACATGCACACGAGAAACAAAAACAGAACTAAATAAAACATTAAGCACTAGAACAACCAGACAAAAGATCCCCACAATGAAATCAGACAATTAAAAAGGAAACCAACAAAAGAACAAAACAAAACAACAGAGTGCCAACTAAAGACTGATTCAAAGAAACAAAACAAACAAGAATGATTAAAAAAAAGAATAAAAAAATGACAAAATCTTGGAGAAGTGGTGAAAACAAAATCACACCAACAAGAATAGAAACAAGGGCCAAATATAACAAAGAACAAGAAAACAACCAGTTAAACTGAAGAACTCCAAAAATGAAATCAAACATTTAGAATTGGAAGTAAGACAAAACCTAAGAACAAAAACCAAAGCAGTGTGTCAACTGAAGAATAAATCAAGGAAACAGAATCGACTGATAATACTGATTAAAAATAAAATAAGACAAAATAAAAAGGGATAAAACACAGAACAACAAAAAAGCAAAATGTAATTGGAAATATAAAAAGAAAAATAAAAAAATAAAAATATATTAAAGAAAAAGAAGAAAAAAGGGGAAAAGAACACAGCACAATAGAAAAGCCAACTACAAATAGAAATATATTAAAAGAATAAAAACATGTTATAAAACATGGTGATTCCATAAGACTAAAATAGTAATTTAAAAAAATGCCAGCACCAACAACAGAATGAATCAAAACAATGGAATTAATAATTCTGTTTCCTTGGGGTCTCAGCTGTAAGTGTTCTTGTACACGTCTTGAGCCACAAGCTACATTCATCTCCCAAGAGGCCGTCCTCTGCCTCTGGGTTGGATTATTGACCTGCTGTGGGCCCTTTGGGGTCTGCTTAGGCTCTGATCTGGCCCAATTCCGTGTGTGCTTGCCCCCAAAGTCCACAGCTGCCAGAGTTAGACCTTTTTCAGTTGTGGGAACATTCACTGTCTACTCAGATATTCCAAAGACGTAGGGTCTACCTAGATGATCGCAGGGATTTAATCCTCAGCTTGTACAGCTGCTGGAAAGATTTCAATCCTTTTCCTTAGTCCCCCTGTCTCTGGTGTTCAGCTTTGGTTTTGTCCCTACCTCTGCATGTGGTCCATCCACAGGAGTCTGGTCCTAAGGCTGCCTTAGAGTTCTTGAATCTGCTTCAGTGAGAGCTTCCTTTATTGTTCGTCTGAAGGTGCTGGCATGTGGGGAGAGAGAGGCTATGATAGTGGCTCCTTTTCCTGAGTGTCTCAGAAGTAGCATCCTTCTTGGCTTGCAGGAGCCCCTGCAGCAATGTCAAATGTGCAGGGATGCTGGTGGTGGTGGGTGTAGGAAATCTGGCCCTAGTAGGGATCTTTACTGGCATCTGGTGTAAGGTGCTTGAAGACCAGCCCTCAGGGGGCTTTTTGTGTTACTCTGTGACCAGAAGGTGACAGCCAGTCCAGGAGAGGGCTTCCTTTATTGTTCATCAGCAGGTGCTGGCATGTGGAGAGATAGAGGGCACAATAGTGGCTCCTCCCCCTGTGTGTGAGTCAGCAGTAGCTTGGATCACGAGAGCCCTGGCAGTGGTGCCAAATGGGCATGGAAGCTGGCAGCCAAGGGTGTAAGAGGTATGGCCCTAGTGATGGCCTGACCAGGCCAGACATTTTTGGGCACTTGGCAGCAGACACACTAGGGCCAGCCCTTGAGGGGCATTTTTCTATTACTTGTTGACTGGTGCATGACAGCCAGGCCTAGAGAGGGCTTCCTTTATTGTTCTTCACAGACACCAAGAGAAAGGCCACAATAGTGGCTCCTCCCTCTGTCTGTGACAGCAATAGTGCCCTGCTTCCATGGTAAGCCAGTCTTCCCTGGTAGGCATTCCCTGCTGCAGATTTCTTCCTTCCCGTCCCCTCAGTCTAACAGCTAACAGCAGTTCTCACTCTGGGCCTGTTCTCTGGTCCCTATGTTCCAGTTCCCAGCCCCCCTGCACTCCTGTGAACACGTCTCAGTCTGGCACTCAAGGCCACGGTATGGACTGTCTGTGTGTTTCTCACTCTTTCCCACCGATTGGCTGCTTCACCCTCTTTGGATAGTCCCAAATGCCTCCCTTTTGTCCCAATTGAATGCCCCGTAAAAGAGGGGGTTTCTCTGTCAGATAGGGTGTTTCCCCGAATTCTTTTTTTTAATTAATTAATTAATTAATTAATTATTTTATTGGCTGTGTTGGGTCTTTTTTGCTGTGCCTGGGCTTTCTTTTTAGTTGTGGTGAGTGGGGGCTACTCTTCGTTGTGGTGCGTGGGCTCTTCATTGCTGTGGCTTCTCTTGTTGCAGAACATGGGCTCTAGGTGCGTGGGCTTCAGTAGTTGCAGCATATGGGCTCAATAGTTGTGGCTCATGGGCTTAGTTGCTCCGTGGCATGTGGGATCTTCCTGGAGCAGGGATCAAACCCGTGTCCCATTGCATTGGCAGGCAGATTCTCAACCACTGCGCCACCTAGGAAGCCCTCTCCTTTCTTTTTTTTTTTCATCCTACCCAGTTATGCAGGGATCTTTTTAGTCCTTTCTGGTGTCCAGGGTCTTTTGCTAGTGTTCAGTCAGTTTTCTGTGAGAATTGTTGCATCTATTGATGTATTCCTTATGCATCCATGGAGAAAGATGAATTCCAGGTCCTTCTACTCTGCTTCCATCTTTCTTCCCTTGAAGCTGAATGTCTTTGAGCCAAATGAGTAAGGGGGAGGTAATGATTTGGGGAGAGCTGACTCCACAAATCCAAGCTCCCTTGTGATTGGGTGATCCCAGTGTAGACTTGCTGGATGCAGGGATCTTAGGAAGTTCAGTAGAAGAGCCAAGATAAACCCCTTCTCCAGTGCAGATTTATTAGTGATAAAGCTGACAATTTCATTTCCATTTGTCTTACTCCTCCATCTCTTTCAATTCTTTCTGAATTTGGTAGTGGGAAGGCTAGTTGTGATAATAACTCCCAAACTCTTAGATGTTCCTCTTCTATCTTAGGCTGAAAAACAGGTTTATGGCTTTTATTTGCCTGGAGGATTTTTCTATGCCCACCATTTGTACCTCCAAGCTTAATATTTCCTCTTCTCCACACTGAGAGTGTCATTACTGGAGTGTGAGTTTCATGAGAACAGGAATGGAGTGGAATGTGTCCATGGTTATATCCCTAACACCCTACCATAGTGCCCACCACAGAGTAGGTATTTAACAAGTCTTTCTTGATGAGTGAGTGAAGGTATTAAGTATACATTTATTTATATGATATTTAGAATTTTCTGTTCTAGGGCCCTAACTACATTCCTAGGCACCTCTCCTCCACTCCCTTATTTTTGTATCAAGATGCCATCACTTAGATTGCTTCCATATCTTGGCAGTTGTAAATAATGTTGCTATGAACATTGGGGCGCATATATATTTTCTAATTAATGCTTTTTGTTCTTTTTGGATATATACCCAGGGGTGGAATTGCTAGGTCATATGATAGTTCTATTTTTAGTTTTTTGAGAAACCTCCCTACTGTTCTCCACAGTGGCTGCACCAATTAACATTCCCACCAACAGTGTATGAGAGTTCCCTTTTCTGCACATCCTCACCAACATTTGTTATTTCTTGTCTTTTTGATGATAGCCATTCTGACAGATGTGAAGTTATATCTCATTGTGGTTTCAATTTGCAAAGTTTTGAAACTCATTGAGTTTTAAGATAATAATGCTTAAATAATTCTTCATTTGCTTTAGACTCTATTTGGAAAAAAATAATCTTTTAGAAATAATTGTCTTCTGGATGTTATATAGCTGTCAGATAACTGAGTGTCTGTAATTTTGTGATGTGATAATATTTTCCCACGCTGAGCAATGTTCATTCCACTGCAAAATTAAACATAACATGTTCCCTGTGGACTTCCACATTTCTTTGAAGAGGGACAGTACGTTTGAAAAGCCTTACTGATGATGCACCCTTTTTCTTGCTTTTTGTGCTCATGAAAACTATAAAATGAGATTTTCTAGTTAAACCATATTTAAAATAATTTTAAACTGGAAGTAAACTAAATACAATAGTATTGTTAAAAAGTCAGTCACTGCAGTTACAATTGTAAGGATATATATACTTAGCCTGGCTCAGATCTTATGATTAGAAAAGTATAACCTACATTTATAATTAGAGATGTATACAATATAGCTATTGTGTGGGTTCATGTATTGTGAAACACATGTCTATGAATAATGGAGTATTTCTTTAAGCTACATGTCTCCATTCTGGGAGGGCTATTAATCATTTTGATTTAGGTTTATTTCCATTTAAAGGTTTTCTGTATGACTTTGATCAGTTACATTTTGCTGAAATACTGAAATTTCTGTAATGGTTCATTCAACATAACATAATATTTAAGGTTGGCTTTGCCTCTGAAAACTGGCAGGTATGATGACAATATCTATAATCATGTTAAAATAGAATCCAGCTTTAAGTGCAGAATTGTCTAGACATTGACTTTATTTATGCCTGGAAAAATGAATAAAGAGATGAATATTTTTGCACATTTTGCCTCTTTCCACCATATAGCTCAGTGGTGACTGATTTTCTTAACACATCTGGACACTTCCATTGTTCTTATAGAATACTCTTTGTTGGCATTCTGACTTTCCCTTTTTATATTTTTCTGGAAGAGATTATTCCTCCCCTTCCTGAGCAGAGGTACTCCTCTTCTGGAATGTGTCTTTCCCAGCCTTAAGAAACTTTCAGATCTGATATCCTTAACCTTAATTGTTGTTTTGATGATCATAGTGGACATTTAGAGAATGGCAACTTAGAGAACTGGTTTGTATCTTCTCAAATCAACTAATGCTTCCATCTGATCACTTATTTGTCTAGGATAGGAAAAACCCATACATCCCTAGACATACCCCAAGCCCAAGTCTGTGCCCATACACATAAATACAAATTTTCAGTAGCTGTTAAAAGCTCTTCTAATATCCCAGCCATCCTCCATTTTAGTGATAGAAATTTTGTCCAAGGAAATGGCACCATTTAGTATTTAGAAAATACTAAAATAGAAGGTTGGTTATTGTTCTTCAAATATCGACTTGTCTTTCCTCCTGTGTTCTCTTGTGAAAATAAGCACTTTTAAAAGACCCTTCCTTTACACTTTAGTCATATTGACAAAAATATTCTATGAGTCTGTCGCTTTTGTATCCAGGAGGGTGGGAGCCCTGAGGTAGATGGTGGCTATGAACAATAGGTGATGGTATGAAGTCCCCAGATCTTCCCAATTTGTCTGTAGGTTCTGGGAAAGGCCAGTACTAGTGACTTTGCTATGTTAATTCAAACTTTTTCACATCTGAGTCCTTGAATTCATCTTTCTCTACCTTATAGGAAAATCAAGTGTAGAGAAAGAAAGAATAAAAGCAAAGGGCTACAGAACTTTTAAAAAACTACATGGACAAAATGGCAAGAAAGCATATTTATTTTTGTCATTGAACTGATGATAGCATTTCAACCTTAAAGATCATCTGCTCTGACCCTCCTTTCAGTGCTTGAATCCCATTTACCATATCCCTACCCAGTGGCTCCTTAGCTTCTGATCACTACAGACATAGGGCTAGTTGTTTTAGGTTTCCAACTAATTAATGCAGTTCATGGGATAGGAAGACCATTGGCTTTGAAGTTGGAAGACTTGAGATCTTATTCTCATAGAGCAGAGAACATTTAGATGAGCTAGGAAGAGATCTGCATTCCAGCTCCGGCACTGCTATGTAACAGTTGAATGACTCAATCAAAACAAATGGCCTCATTGTTCAAACCAGTTAATTTATCTATAAAATCAGGTAAAAATAGCATACCAGCCAACTCCATAAACATGTGTGATTCAACTAAGATAATTAAGGCAAAACTGTTGGCAAACTAGAAAGCATATAACAATATTATCATATAGAAAAGATTCATAGAATATACATTCAGGACACATGATAGACAGATAGGAATTATTGATGATAACATTAATAACATTAGTTAAAAACTTATAATCTTCCTATAGGTCAGAAAAATAATTGATGCAAAAAAGCCAAACATTTTACCCAAATTTACTGATTTTTAAATTGAGTGAATTCAATGATATGAAAATTGATGAGAAAATAAAATGTTTTCTTTCTTTCCTTTTTTTTTTTTGATTGTCTGAGTTTGTTCCTCTGTGCATATAATGGGTATTATGGGGTGAGGGAGAAGCAGGAAGGCATGAGCCTACCTAGGAGGAGAGATGTGCAGTTTTGATGATTCACAGAATAATGTAGGTGAAGTGGTGTTTAGAGATCAACGATTGTTGTATCCCTTTGTTATTCCTGAGAATAAAGACCCACAATGATACAGTACCTTCCCATGTCACAGAGCTAGTTAGTGTTAGGTGCAGGACTAGAATTCAGGCTTCCTCATGGTCAGGTCCTGTGCTTTCTTAATAGTATCGGAGGTTGTAAATTGGTGGCATGGAACACTGTCATTCTCTTCACCACTTTACTGCATGGAAATCACTGTGAATCAATCTCCTTTTCTCTAAGGCTGGACATGTTTTGCAAGTATGGTCAATTATGAAACCCAAGAAGCTAAAGCCAATTGATTAGAGCTGGCAAGTAACCTCTATCCTATACTATAGAAAGTCTGTAGATGCTACTAGCAACATGTCACCAGGGGGCAAGACCAGCTACACTTACTTACAGTAGCATATTGTAAATATGCTACCCAATTCAGGGTCCCTAGGGGACCTAATGGGAAATCATGCAGTTTGTTGGCTTAGAAGCCACAGAAGAATATATTTCTGGCCACCCACATTACATGGGAGGCTTAAAATTGAGACAGGCATTTGGACAAAGATTTGCAGCTATCAGCACTGCTAACATGGGCTCCATTCCATCCTGGATTCCCCAAGAGTTATTATAGATCACGAGAATCTGGCCCATTAGGCAATAACACACTCGTGGAGTTGAGACATCACTATGAAGGGTAGCATTCGAGGTTGAAGACGTCATGAATTGTACCGTATAGGAACGACTATACGAAAGAAGGCTTTTCAGAGAGAAACTTGGCTGAAGAGACTGTGGGTTATCTTGTGTGTAGGGCTAAGAAGGCTCACCCTGGCTGGTTCCCCTCAGAGCATTTGCAGGGTTTCCCTCCCATCTGTGTGTCAGTCTGATGCCAAATCTCCCTGTTACGCTTCTGCGGACACCAAGTGGGGAGCAGATGGGGATTCCAAAGTTAGTACTTCACTTCCCTCCACACCCTGCCCCTCATCTGTCTGGAAACTACACAGCTACTTCAAAGGCAAGCCCCACCTATCAATATATTGAGTTTGGTGTTAGGCTCATTTCCTCTGTCAAATGGGGACATAAGAATTCCTCATTAAAGTATACATTGCTCAGAAATGATCAAAACTTTCTACTTCTTCAAAACCCATTTATTTTATATGATCACTTCCATGTCCCTGTTACTTCCTTACAATTTTTATCAGGCATAATTGGCACACAGTGAAATGCACAGACCTTGAGAACACAGTTTGGTGAATTCTGACAAATGTGTACATATAACCAACAGACCTATTAAAGCATTTATATCACCCTAGAAAGTATCTCAGGTCCCTTCCCTTGTTAATCTACTTCCCACCAGAGCTAAGCACTTTTCTTATTTCTCTCACTAAAAATTCATATTCTTGTCTTAGATATTCATATAAATAGAACCATACAGTATGTACACTTTTGCATCTGGATATTTTGCTAACTATGTTGTTTCTGAGATTTATTTAAAAATATATTTAGTCTTCCAACTCCCTGCATTTTACATTAAATAGTTTCTTTGTCTTTAAATACATGCGTCTGTTTTTCTGCACATCTGATCTGTGAATACGACTTGTCAGTGAATTTTTCATTCCAGCTATCTTATTTTTAGGCTTTGAATTTATATTTGATTTTCTTTTATGCTTTCCATTTACTTGCAGAGATTTTCCATCTCTTCATCCACTATGTACATCCTTTGTTTTTTACCTGTGAGTATATTTATAATAGCATTTAAAGTTTCTTGTCTGTTAATTCTAATTCTGTTAAGTCAATATTAATTCTTCCCCCTCTAAAATATGACAATAAATTTTCTGAATTTTTGTAATGTCTAGGTAATTTTTAAAAATTATATGGGAGACGTAGTTGCTGCATTATTGGGAGTCTGGACTTCCTTTTAGAGATTTTGTGTTTTATCTTGGCATGTCATTAATTTGCTAATAAACTGGTGGTTTTTAGGCTTTACTTGGGTTGGTCTACAGTAACGTTTTCTATAAAACCAGAATAGCCCCCATTTTAAAGTATAGCCTTTCTGAAATTCGACTGAACACCTGGGTGTTCCACAAAGTTTCTACAACTGATTGTTGGACTCCAATAATTTCTAGCCTTGTGCAACTGTGTGAATATCTGTTCAGCTCACTGCCCCTCCCCCCAGTAGCCCCTCCCTCCAGTAGCTATATATGTGTGCACATGCATGTGTATATATATATATACACCTATTAAAACAATACCCATTTTATACACATAAACCTTGGGTATTATTTTGATTTACAAATTATAGATGTAAGGGTAGTTCTCTGTTGACTTACGAAAAAGTTAGCATAGCCCTTGGTCTCATCTTTTGGAATTCAAAATGTTCTGTGTTTTGTTCTATGCAGATCATGACTTGGGCCTCTATGTGGCAAAACATTATGAAAATATCTGGAGAAGAAAACTGAAATTCTCTGATATGGAGATTGGTTAATCTAGAGAAGAAAGCTTTAAGTGAATAAGGATTTTTATTTGTAAAATGTGACTCTAGTAGCATCTCTAATAGCATTGTTTCTCAAGTACGATGACTTTGTTGCCACTTAAAAATAGACTTTAAATAGTTTCCCCATGTGTCAAATGAGGATGATAATACTATTTACCCTATATAATTAAATAAGATGGTGTGCATACAGTGTTAGCACGGTGGTACATAGAAAAGTGGTACACAGAAAGTGATAAAAAGTCATTACATTATTATGGTTATTTTCCCTATTAGCATGTGATAAATACAATCTCATAAAGTTAATCTCAAAGCGCAATGATAAATGAATAGTGGCACTGGACTCATATCTAAGTTTTCTGACCCTAAGTCAAATGGCTGTTTCTATTGAATTGTGACGTTGGTCTAAAATAACATTAGAATCTATTTGAAAAAGAGAAGTTAGGTGAGATTCTTGTGGGTATTCTGAAAAGATGACTAAACTACACCAGGAACTAGCTTTGATGATTGAAAAAGTCCCTGGCCAAGCTTTTAGGTTCTTTTCTTCCTTCTGCAGAGTGTGTGTGGTCTCTTTGGCTATGGACAAGTTCAGAGTCAAAATCTGAGCTGATGCCAGGTGGACTTGAGTGGACAGATCAGTCTCATTGGGTAGCAGCAATTACTAACACTTTCTCCAATTTCCTCAAGAATGAAAGATTACGTGCCCACTTTTTTTTCCCTCTCAATTGTGCCTTGAACTTCTACTTTGCTCTTTAGGAGAAAATGTAAGTTTAGACACTTGAATCCCAGATCAAGATGTGTGAAGGCTTTCTCCTCTGCTTCATTGCTGTCTGAAATATCAGAGGCTTCTTCCTCCAGGTTGTGTCTTCTCTGTCCTGGTAATTGTTTTCCTTATTGGCTGTTGCCCAACTATGCTTAGTGTCATTGCCTGGGTTCAATTTCTGAGGAAAAGGGGGCAGTACCTTTTTGTGATTACGGTGTTGGATGCTGGGCATAAATGGGGTCAGCTTCAGTTGGAGTCTCCCAGTTCCCTTCCTCTGCAGCTTCCAAAGTGTTCTGAGTCTGATTTCCTTGAGTAAACTTTTACAAACTTTTTGCACATTTCCCTTTTCCTTCTCCCTTTTTTTTCCTGGAGTCTTTTTATGAATTCAAAATATGAACCCTCTTTTACCCAACAGTCCCTGCCCATATAACCATCTGCCCACTTGTTTCCCAATATTACGCAGCAGTAAGCATAACTCTGAACAGTCACTCTTTTTTTGTTGGCTTCAGCTATAGAGATAGAGGTAGCTGAGGATGGCTTTGTTGCCTGATGTACCTCTTCCCCAGGAGATACTTCTCTCTCTCCCAGATCAATTGTTAGCCCTGTCAGTAAAGCTCAGAACCTTGTGATAAATATATTTTTACATCTTTTAAGAGTTAATCAGTAGTCTAAGGGTATTGAGTCAATGTTCAGAGAGTGAATTTTTCTCTTTTTCTATAAAGACATAAGGAATGGGCGAATGGATGATTTGTATTACAACTTGCCAAAAATAAACTCTTTGGGACATTAAAATTGGGCTGAATTTTTATATTATACTGCCATCTTTTTTTTTATCAAGTCTCGCATATTGCATAATCACCTGTATCCAGTTTTGTGTAATTTTTTGTGTGTGATTTTTTTTTTTGTCCTCAATGATATACATTTTATCTGTCTTTGACTTCAGTATTTGGCTTCATCAAGGGCTCCATCATTGTAAAGCCAAGAAAATCAACAGCTAGTTCTGTGCAAGAATTCAGTGTCTCCCATAAATTTTGAGAACAGCTTCACAAGTCACTATAATATACTAATGACACATTAATAGCTGTTAAACAGTGTAGTTGCTCTTGAGATAAAAGCTTGCCAATGCTATTATTAAAATCACAGGCAACTGATAGGTTTCTCTGCTAGAGAAGAAATGGTAAAAAAACACGAGTTAATAATAAAAGCAATATCAGTGGCATACAGGGGACTCCAACTCATGTCTCAAGGTGTATCTATAAGTCTTCAATCTTTAAGTTGTTGCTGATTTTATTCTGTTTTGTCTTCTCTATTTGCTGATGTTTGTAGAAAGGAAGGCAGTGTTTCTTAGATCCATGTTGTGATTTGTGTGTTAGTACACATATATTTTTCTATGTTCATCTTCACATATACCATGCAATGCTCTCATTTATTAATTTGTAAAATAAGGAGAATGCCTTACAACTAGGGGACTACATATTTTGTCGTCCAAATTGGGATCCTTTTGAGAATGAAAGGAGGGCGCTATTAATAATTATTTCCAGACGACAGGTGTAAACTGTGAGAGTATGTGGGCAAAATATGACTGTAGTCACCCTATTTGAACAGAGTAATGTAAACTCCTGGTGCTGGACTTGTATCTGCTAACTAAAGTATAGGTTATATCGTAAATTTTTTGATTTATTGCTAATATACAAACCTGTAAATGCATGATTTGTGGTAGGTTTTGTATATGTTATAGCCTTGCTCTATCTACTTATAGTTGTCATGGCAAATCAATGGGGTAAAATGCATAGAAGTGTTTATAAACTTTAAGAAGACTCCAAGCATCTGGCTTACCATTTACCATTGCATATATAGAGTCTGCAGATGCAACAGGAAACTGTCTTTGATCAAGGTCCATAGAAAGACTGAGACAGAGAATTACATGCAGAAATTTTATTATGAAGTTCTCTTGGGCTCAATATCTGTGGGAAAGTAAAGAAAGCAAGATTATGGAAAGAAGTTGAATTGTGATACAGTTGCAAAAATGACCTCAGCTGATCTCTTAGGGAGCTCTGGAACTTGGGTGGTCCTTCAGAGTTGTCTTGAACTGAGGTAAGGGTGCTGGACCTTTGGATTTATAATTAATCAATTATTGGATGTTGGCTGTCTCTGGAATTGGAGTGTGATGTTGGGTGAGACAAATCCCTGTGGTTTCTAGGTCAATTCCTGGAGATGGACTCAGCTGTGAACTGTCAGTAAGCAGTACTTCCAGAGTGGGGGGTGGGGGTGGTGATTGCCTCTTTCCTGAAGGGGGAATCTGGGCAGTGCCCTTCAGTATCCACAACTGAAAGTCAATTTCTATTTAGATCGTCACCCAAACACTAAAACACATTAACCTCACTAGTAATTAAGGAAAGCAAATTAAAACACCAACTTTCTATTGCAGTTAAAAAGTTTTTAATTTTGAAAATATGAGAAAACAAAAGAAAGGCTGCCTTCCATTCAATTAGTTAGAACTAGCTATGGAAGCTGCAGGGCTCACTTCAGAAATGATGCTGAATGCATCAGAGACTAGCTACACTTGCCTGGTAGAGTGAATTAGTGAAATTTATCTGATCAATTTTAAAGTGAGAATCTGTCAGAGGTAATTTTCCAAACCACAGCTAAGAAGGTAGATAGATCCTTGTGTTTCCAGTTTGTCCCAGTTTTCCTGGGACTGTTCTGGCTCTAGCTCTGAGACTCCTGAATCCCAGGAAACTCCCCAGTTATGGGTCAACTAGGATGTTAGGTCATCATAGACAGGTAGCAAATCCGGGGATAACAGGTAACAAAAAGTCAAGCCTGATCCTGTAGAATTTTACCTGGAAGTAAGTAGGTGGATAAGAGGATAAAATGACTCCTTCCAGCTTTTACAAACCAAAAAGTCCCCTCAATCATAAACAGAGACCTGAAAGTAGAACCTGAGCCATGGCTGTCCCTGAGTGAGTCATGGTTAAAAATCAAATGTTGAGTTGCAGGATAGCACTTTATTTTTCTTCTTCTTTTAAAAATTTTCATTTTTCTAAAACTAATTGTGAGGGTGTAGAAGACTGGAAATTTAGAAAAAAAATGAAGATTGTGCTAATGATAGTTGAAAAGCCTTCCTTAGTTCAATCTATCACCAAAACCATCTCACAGGGAAATTCATCTTCCAAAAAAGGATTGAGCAGAGTTTTACGCTCAGTGCATGAGAGCACTGAAACTGTCTCTGGGTAGAATTTCTACTACAAGGTGACTTTTGTCTATTATGTAGTAACTATGGATTCATTGGGATAACTATAGCTGATGAGACAAAGCAGACAGAACAGAACTGTTATATTACACTCCATTGGGAGGCAAGGGTAAGTGAAAGCTCAGGCTGTATTGAGTAGATTTCTGCAGGTGGAAGGCAGAGACAGTGACTGCAGTCTGCTTAGTCTGGAGTGTGGTAAGCATATGGAGGAAATCCCTTTGACATTCTTGATGTCATTCTTTCTGTCGTGTGTAAGCCAAGAGACAATGAAAAGACAGTTCATGGGGCCAGGTTTAACTCTTAGACATTAGCATCTGCAATGCCTTGAGCTGCCTGGGTGAATTGGATGAATACATACCTGGGTGGTCATCAAGATCTGTGAAATCAGCCTTGCTTTATAAGGTTTCGTACCTTGCTTCCTCTCTAATGTGAAGGAGTTTGCCACCTCTCATACCTCCTCCTATTAAGGAGGCACTATACTTCTTGAACCACTTTAGATTATGACAGCAATGTGTATTACATTTGGATGTGGTACTTCAAACTTATCACTCTCTGAACACTGTTAGCTTTGAGTGTTGTCCAAAGAAAAAGGAGAATTTCCAACTGTAAGACTGTAAAATGTAAACACTTCTACCACTCTGCCTTTATGAATCAATAGATACTATGATACTCCAAATATCTATGGTAGATCAGGATGCTGAATGGAGCTGGTCTACCAGTTGGTCCCTTGAGGAGAAATCATCCTAAAAAATTTGGAGCAAAACTCTCTTCATCAAATAAGTAGCTTTCACCCTTCTGAGAAATAACAGCCATGACTTGCTACTGGGTCCAGGCAGAGAATAAACACTTGACCATGACATGCCAAGTAACCGTGCAAATGGAGCCTCTTGTCATTCATTCATTCTTTCATTCAATGGGATACTTACTGTGTATCAGGCACTATTGTAATTACTTAAGATAAGTCATGGAACAAAACAGATGAAGGAAAGTTTGTTACACGGACACCTTCTATGATGGAGGAGACAATGATTTATCCTCTTTGGAACAGGCATTTATAGTTAAACTTCCATTTATTATTTCTGCCTATTAGCTTTTGCCAACTGTACCAACAATGAACTTACTGAATAATATATATTTATATAGGGTCATATTAATAAGCAATATGGCTTTGAAATAGGGAACACATTGTAATACAAAAGAAGTTAAGCCATAAGCTAGTGCTCATATGATTCTTTGGTTTCTCAATCACCCAGAAGCCATTGGCCTTTTAAATAGCAAAATGACATAATATTTCACATTTTCCTCCTCTGGGAGTTTGAAATTTACTGCCTTAGAACTTTAAATATCCAAGGGATAAATAAAGATTCAGCAATATTTACCTTGAGTTGGAAGCTTAAACGTCCATCTTGACATTTTGAACTTCACATTCAACTGGTAAATAAAGGGAAAAAAAAGTAGGTGAATTATGGGATCAGCTGAAGTTATCAAATTTACTCTCAAGTGGAAAAATGTAGCTTCTATGAAAGTAGGGTATGGAGAAAGGTCAAAGAAATTCAGGGATTCATTGGACCTGTCAAAATCAGGGGATCTAATCATAATAGTTAATAGATGACTAATTTTATGTTATAATGGCAGAATAATCAAGAGATTGAGTTCTTAAGGAATAAAGTTTGGTAAAGAATCACAGCCATCTAAGATGCTGGCTGAGGAAAAGTTAGGGTATGATTTGAGCAGTAAAGGAAGAAATTCAATGCAGACTATAGATTGTGTATGTGATTTTGATTTTGTTGGATTAAGGATTTCTTGTACTCCAAGGTATTTGCATTTCTATCACTTCACAATTTGGAGTTTTGGACTTAGATTATAAAAGTTCATATAACTTATTTCCATTTTAGAGATGAGAGGATACCCAGAGGTTGTTAGGGTTTTAGCTAGGGATTTAAGGTGTATTATCCATGATACCTTTTCAACATGTAGATGTCTGAGTCCCATTCCAGTTGCTAAATCAGAATCTTTAGAGGCGACCTGGAGTGTCTGTATTTTTTCTCTCTATTCCTAGATCCTATGCTTGATTCAGTAACTGAAAAAAAAATTGAGATTGCTTCCTTTGGTGGATGATTGGATTTATTAGGAATGTAATTTTGTTTTAGATTATGTATACATGTGTGTGTGCTGAAAATATTTATGACGGTAAGGGTGTTATTTGATGTTTGCCAGCTTAAAGAAATGACTAGCATGACAATTTGTCAGTTCTTAATGTGCCAGCCTATGAATCTCTCTCCTATCCAGAAGGAATTCAGAATACTCTTAGTGAAAGATAAAGCTTACCTCCAACTATGGAAGCTGAAAATTCCAAATGCCATTGTTTTTCTGGGTTTTCTTACAGCTAGGGCATGGGCAAGTGACCTAGACTCAGACAATGAAATGAACTAGCTCTGGTTTTTAAATTGGAAGCTGGTATATGTGGAGAATCTTCCTGTCATTAATGGTGATTATTTTCTAAAGGAAATAACTATATCAATGCCATTGGTAGCATCTATTTCTCCTGTGTTTTATTTGAGATTCCAATATCTCCCAAACTACAAGGGTGTTGTCTGATGGTAGTAAAGCTCAATAAATGATCATTAAATTAAATTGAATTACTAGCTATCTTCCTTCATGCTAATAATCATAGTGTTTTAAACCTAGAAGAGATGATGCAATTCATGTAACTTGTTTTAGAGCAAGAACTCATAGAGGTCATTTATTCATTGATTTTTCACTAGAATCCCATTGTAGTTCTCCTGAATAAAACTCTCTAGAGAAAGGTATTTGTCGCAGTCTGGTCACGGAAACAGAAACTGCTTTGAATGTTTCAAAAAGAAGAAACTTAAAAAGGTAATATATGAAAAATCGAACAGGACAAAGTGAGGCACCCAGAGGTGAATTAGCAAGAGGAGGAAGCCTACTTACCTAAAGCTATAGGGACTGAGAAAGGAGATGGGATAATAGTGTCCAGAGGCTAGGACGCTCCAGGCAGCTAGAGGTGGAGGTTTTCCTGTGGGAACTGGAATTTAAAAAAACTCGAAGTCTGTCCAGCAATATTTGAAGCCATGGAGGTAACAGTATTCCCAGGGATGCCACCCAGAGATGTTTAGGAGATGTAGTCTGACTATGGTTTTCTGTGTCTACTCTTTAGATGGATCCTGTGGTCTACACCTTAAATCAAGCATTAGGATGACAATTCCTGTGTTCCCACCTGTATTTCTCAATTCAGTAGGAGCAACAAACCTGCAAGGGTGGAGGCTGATACTATGGCTTCTCCCTTCTTCTTCATCAATCTCTTACCAGTGTTTCCCACTGGCCAAACCAAACCACAAGCCAGATGACCAAGAAGCCTGAGAAACGTAGCCTCCAGTGGTCCAGCCCAGAGTAAAGGAATGGCAAAAATAGAACTGAGAGCAACAGGTAAATGATCAGACAGCGTCTCGGTGCATATGGATATCCAAGTTGTACAGGTGATTTTGAAGGTAAGATTCAGTACAGAATTACTCCCTCAGTTTTAAGATAAGAAGTTATGTTCCAGGTAAGGAGTGACTTTATGAGCTCCCAAAGCCACTCATGGATCAACATGCTGCAGGTCCTCCAGGGTTCTCTGTGTCTTTGGTAACTGAGCCTGGGGCTGCTGTTGACACTATTTAGTGGGACTATTTAGAGGTACTGGCCTAGTGATATGGCTGGTATTTACAGTCTAACCCTATCACCAGATTCATTAAATACTTCATCTTAAAAGAATAATTGTTTAATTGAATGTAGTTGATTTAGAATATTATATTAGTTTCAGGTTTACAGGAGAGTGATTCAGTATTTTTACAGATTATACTCCGTTAGAAGTTATTACAAGATGATGACTCTGATTATACTTATATGAAGCAGGTTCAATATGGATATTTTAAACCAAATTTTTCCTTTGTGTTCCTGTTGCCATCTCCTTTTTTTTGGTCTTCTGGATACCCAGATTCTTTACACATTTACATACATATGTGATGAACCAAAATTGGAAGGAGAGGTACCAGAATATGGAAATAATGTTGGCCTGGATTTGGCCTTTAAGGTATTCCAAAAATGCCATGAGAGATGTAGCACAAACAACTTGGACTTCATTGTGGTTAGTGACATTGTAATTACTGGCATGAAGCAGGATTAGATTATGTACATAATATTCACAGTCAGGTGGGATAGAATATTCTAGATGAACAGGCAATCAGAAGCAGTTTCCCACAAAGTTCAACTTGCCAGGGAGAAGGGTTGACAAGAGCATGATAGGTTATTGAGACCAGGAGTAAGTCAGTTGATTTTCAGGGTAAGTATCTACTCTCAGCAGGGAATTGAAAAGCCAAACAGGAAGTGAGGCAGAAGGCAAATCTGTAAGGAAAGAATGGGGATGAAGAGAAGGTTATGGCTCAGTGGGTGTGCAATAACAGAGTCCCTAAGCTTACTATGATGGTGTTATAAACTTCAGACCCACAGCTGAATGTTCCTAAAAGAGTCCTGTGCTGATTGAGATGGGTTCAACACCTGGATGGGATTGAGCCTATAGGTGAAAGGTGGAGCTGACTGCTGTTGGATGAATCTGAGAAGGCAAGGCTGAAGTCCTACTCCTGGTTATTTATCAAGTGAACTTGAGCTGTAGATGTGGACTCATTCATGTGGTCTTTAGCCTCTGGATTCGAGTTTTCTGATTTGGCTTTTGACCTCACTGCTTCTCAGGGCATCCAGACTGTGTGTGATTTTTTTTCCTTGGTGGTGGAACCTCAAGAGGTACCACAGGACACCCACTGCCCAAGATGTGAAAGGATGACAGAATCCGTTTTCCTTAGTGATTGTTATAGCTAGTGGAAATCTTAAGGGATTTTTTAATGATTGTCTTTACTTTAAAAATTCTAAAAATAATTCATGTTCATTGATAATGTTGAGATAATATCAGATTGTTTAATGTAACAATGTGAACGTCTGCCATTCCTTCTCTTCAGTTCTCTCTGGGGGTAAGGAATTTTAGCTACCTGGGGTTATAAAAGATTCAGAATGATGAGAAGTTATTTGATAAACTCCTGTCATCAAAGGCTATATGTTCCGTTTCCCAAGAAAGAAGTCATTCTGACCTTAGACTCTGAGATATCTTGAAAAGTTTGCGTTTCAGATTTTGACAGGTTACCTTTGTTTGAGCAGGTTAATTAAGGGATATGTTATTTAGGGGAAAATGCACACAATTATTCTGATGTTTCTTTCTTAGATGATGCCAAACATCTGTATGTTTGAAGAGCGTGAAAATGAATTTTTCCTTAGTAACTGTAACAGGAGTTTCTCTTCAGCAGAATTCTCATATTAGAGTTGCAGTGAATCTAAATGCATTAGCCTTTCAACCATTGGGATGATCGGGTAAAGGTGCTAATAGGAAAAAAGAAATCTACTTGAATGGAAAAAAATGGGAAAATGAATTTTCAAAACATGTAGATGATTATGTCAAGTAGACAAAATCCCTGATGGTTAACTATATTTTTAATATTTTCCTAATATTAAATTTAATATTTAATAGATACAGCATACAGATCTTGCTGCAGCCTTGCCTGGAGGGCTGATTTTCTAATCAGTTGTCAAGAATTCCATTGTGGCTGGGAATCCAATAAATTTTCTTCATTTTGTCAGATGTACTTTGGAAGAGAATTTTGCTTTACTTCCCCATATCAGGTGCAAAACTCATTTTTGGTCAAGCAGCTCTTGCTATTTAATTTTTAAAAATCCTTTCATAAGTCTGTTTAGCTGCCTGAGTCACAAAGTGATTGGCCACTTTAATTCTAAGGTTTATTCTTAAAACAAGGGAAATAAAGTTTCAGGTATGTTTCCTATGTCCTCAACGTACATTTGACAAGCATTTATGATCTGACTCTCTTCAGCCCCCTTCATTTCACCTTTTCATTTTCCTAAGATTTTCATATGAAAGCATTTCACCTTTAGACAATAGCTAGTTTGTGGAGGTGGCAGGTGAATCTTGATTATTTAGTGAGTTGGTTGGGGCTGATATTGGATGCCCTGCTTGTGGTGGATGTAAGTGTAGGTTAAATTTCCATTGTGATTGCTAGATCTAGATGAGGGTCATTCACGGGAGAAAGATGGGAGTCTTCTCTGCAGAACAATGGGAATCCAAGGGGTGGAGGGAAGACCATGTACGTAAGTGATAGCTCTCCAGGACAGAGAGACTTTGTGTGGATCAGTAGAATGCCACGGAAGAGCAAAGATGTCCTTTGATTTTTTTGTTTCTCAGAACAGATGGTTAAAGCTGCAAATATATACCAGTAAACATTCTTTAGTATTGAATCAATTGTGAGTGAAAATATAAGTTGACAGTGAGAATGACCCAGAGATGTTTTGCAGTTTTGTCTTCCCTGGGGTTTGAGACAGGGCTTCAGGGGTTACTGTGGATCTGTGCCTTGAGACTGACTGTCAATGCTGGGAAACACTAAACACATACATTTTTGTTTTTAAAACTCTTTATTGGAATATATTTGCTTTACACTCTTGTACCAGTTTTTGAGGTACACCAAAGTGAATCAGCTGATGGGAGATGCCTTAGAGGAACACATACATTTTTAAGCCTCTTGGGACTGGCGAACCCCAGATTCCCATTAAAGGAGCTTCTTGATGGTTTGGAAATGAGAGAACTCTGGCAATCAGTGATTCTGTGTCTAACCATAGTACTCAATGGCAAGATACCCTGTATGTATGCATACACATGCCCACCTGTACCCAGGCAACATATATCTTGTCCGAATTCCACTTCAGACATATTTCTCTATTTTATTAAAATAACTTTTAATGTACTAATTCTAAAAGTTATAATACTTAAAGGTATTATCTTCTGAGGTGGGTAGAATAGATATATATCTTGACTCTACCACCTACTAGTGGCGAGAATGTGGGTATAGGAATGGGAAGAGGAATAGCCATCTTAAATGGATTATAGTGAAAATTAAACAATAGGTTTAAACTTTATAGTGCAATACCTGGCATATAGTAAATGCTCAGTAAGTGTTGGCTATTTAAAAATTATTTTTAATAGCTCTCTTTAATTCTTGTTATCTGAATTCTCCTTCAGCTATTCTCTGTGAACTTAGAATAATGGCTTTGTACACACAGAAGATGCGTGGAATATTTGATCATCTCTTTCTATACTATACCTTATTTTTTATTTTTTAGGAATTTGTATGTAGGACTTGTCTGCACAAGTAGCTTAAAATATCACCTTGGGAAGGAATAGTGATTTATGTGTTTTCATTATTCTCTAAGCCATTTAACACAGTGTTAGGCATGTGTAGACACTCAATAAATCTCCATTGGTTTGCTGATGGACATGCATGAGCCTCTCACATTTTTCTATGTCCCACCATACCAGCATCAATTCTAGCTTTCGGATTTGACATTAATGGAGGCGATGCAGAACCTTCAGTTGTTAGGGTACATACATGAGTTATCCATAATCTAAATTGCAATAATGCTCTAGATGGTAAACAGTTATTGTCACATATAAAATGTGCAAACATTGACTTGAAATGTGGAAGTGTTTTTATGTCTATTTGGTGCCAGTTCATCGTTTTGACTGTTGCTATTTTACAATGTATCATCTAGCTTTTCCATTGTGCAACAAGGATGAGCATCTGAGGAAGCCAAAATATTCATTCATGGGACTTTCATCACTGACTGGTCTCATACTTCCTGATAGCATTAGTGACTAGGAAGTGTGGGTCCTATGACCTCCCAGGTAGCTGGAAGTTAACAGAGGCTTAGATGACCCATTAATAACCAAGAGACAAGTTCGTTTAAAAAGAAAAAGAAAATTTGACTTCTGGGGAATCAGTTAAATGATTTTGAAACTATTTTGCACGTAGATGCAGTATGAATGTGACTCACTCTTTGGAAAACCTAAACTCTTGGGATGACTATGCCAAAAATGACCCTAATGGTTATTTGACCCCAATGATCTTAATAGCCCATTAGGTCATTTTGTGATCTAGGGTCACGTACTATGACCCTGTTCAGGCCTTGAGTGAGCAAATCTACTTTGGTTTCTAAGCTCATTCCAGATTTCCTCCTCCTGAGGCACTCACATTACTATAAAAATGTATGCTTAAGTCTGTACATAGACTGTACATTGATATAAGATTTTACCATTTTAGTTGGACATCAGAAAATATTAATAAAAGTTTTTGAGATCTATCTAGATTATTATCAGCCTCATAAAATAGCCACATTGCATAGAAGCTGCTGTATATTTTTGGAAGTAAAAAAAATGTTGGTGCCCCTTGAGAAATAGAGAAATTCACTGTGAAGTGCATGTTAATTCTGTAGGAATTGTAAATTGCAAAGCAGTTCACAATATATTGTAGGTTGGCAGAAAGGAGATTTCGGATGATCATCCTGGCATTCAAAAAATGAAGATTTCGGTGGAAATGTACTCCCTTGTGTAGAAAAGAAGGAAATCTCACATGAAGTGGATAGAAGAGAGAGAAGGTCCCTGTATTTAGCTCAGCATCGTCATTATATTTGGAATTAGATTTTGAGCCAGTTTGTGGGTGTATGGCAGGCAGGGAAGCCATTCAACAAAGAGAAAAGACCAGGGAGTACAGGGACAGAGGGCAGAGAGACTGAGATGTAGACACATATGTAGAGAGGGGTAATCTAAAAGAAACAGGTAGATATAGAGAAAGAGGCAGAATAAGAGATAATGGTAAAGGAAAGAAAAATGAGAGGGCAGGACTCTTCCAAATCGTCATGGTGAAAACCCACAGGAGATTTTCCAGTTTCACAGAAACATATAATTCCTCGAACCAGGAGCTTAGACACTTGGACATACATCTCTTTTTGCAACACATGCATATATGGCAAAACGCATTTCTTCAATGTGCACGTAAATACATCTTTAAAAACCTGATATTATATGAGTTTTGAAAGGTGTGAATTTTGGTGAAAGACTCCATACTTATGGGCTCTGTAGTTTTGTAAGAAAGTCTGTAAAATGTTTTGCACATGTTAGCTTCAAGGCATGACTTATCTGCTTTCTACTCAAAGTTATGCTCTGTACTTTCTTCACTACCCTCACCCCTCAATTCTCTCTAAAGATCAGGGATACACAGATTTTCCTCTCTGATGTCTCTGTGATGTATATGCTGTATGAGACCCATCCTATGCCTCTTCTTCATGCAATTATGAAGTAACATGAAGAACAATATCTTGACAATTTTGTGCTTTAAAAATAGAGCATCTCGTGTGCATCGTTGTTCTTATTTACCTGTGTTGTTTAATACTTAGATTCAGATATGCAAGAACTATCACATCTATTTATTTTATTGGCTAAAATTTTATTTTTCATTAACTCCTTCCTCCTTTTAGAAACAGCCATTCCTCTACAGGATTTGCTCAACATATGGTCTTCAGCTAGAGACTACATTATCTTAATCTTCCTTATAGTGAGACAGGCTACGCAAGTGAGTAATTTCAGGCCAACAGGAATAATGAACAGAAGTAATGCATGCAACTATATGAACAGGTCCTTAAAGACAGAATTCCAGACTTCTTTTTATGCTCATTTGACTTCTAGAACATGGACATGAAGTGGAGTCTGCTTTGATGATGTAATCAAGGACCTCAGAGATCATGGAACAGGGCAGCCTGCCAGCTCTGGGGTATTGTTCTTTGGACTTCTTTATGAGAGAGGAATAAACTAGCCACAGCATTTTGAGATCTTTTTATAATAGCACATTACAGTTTAAATCCAATTCTAAGCATTTTCTTATTAGACTGGTGGGAAATTCAATACCAGTGAACAGGGGGCACCTCTCTTCCACCTGGACTTGGAAAGATCCCATAGTCTTATTCAGAGCACTGGGGTGGGGTTGAAAGGTTTTAGTCATTAGTCTACACTGGGCTCTACTAAGAATTTCACTGTTCAAGCCCAGATCTCTTTAGGCTTGGAAAAGCGTTGATTCCATGATATCTCTGTGGAAACACAATGCGAAGATCCGTGCATTTTCTAGGGCACTGCCATCCTGTATCACGTAGTCCCCCACCACTCAAGGGCCCTCTGATTTCTGACTTTTTATCCTTTCTGCCTCAATCTGCTATTTCCTTTCTCCTTGTCTCCTAATTAGGCCTTTATTATAACCTCAAAGAGATTTCAAAAAAGATAAGTAACATCAATATCTTTGAGTAACTCCTAACTTTCACCATCACAAAACTCACCAAAACGAGGAAATATAAGAGGACTGCCTGTCTGTTTAGAATGGTGGCAAAAAGTAAAAAATTAAAATAAACAAGAGGAAGATGATTTGATACAACCGATTATAAATATTTCTGCAGGAAAGTTAATTTTAATGGTCCCTAATGCAGCGTCAATATGTATATGATAGAAATAACATATATGCTGAATTTAGATTGGGATTTATTAGATGGTTTTGATTTACTGTTAAAAGTCTGACTTTTAAGATCATAGTGTTCTCTGGCAAGACCAAATTGAACAGAAAGGGAAGTTACCTTGTTGGTTTTATTTTGCATAAGGCATTGGTTACAAAATAACCACACTGGGGAGGGATCTTCATGGCACTTGGAAGACATCTGTGTCCCACAGATATTCTCCAGCCACTGCTGGCAACATGTTCTTGTGAGCCGATCTGGACATTAAAAGAAGTTAATATTAATAATTAAAATATAATCAGTGATTAAAACCTTAATACATGCTGTTAGATCATGTGTTTCCCCGGCTGACATCGCAGGAAGTCCTAGTCACTGAAGGAAAGAGGGCATGATTGCATAGTTGGAGTACAGCTCCAAAGAGAAATGTTGGGTGTGTATGGTGACAGTGGGATTTGAAAGAAGAAGCAGAGAAAGACAAATATCATATGATATCACCTATATGTGGAATCTAAAAAATTGAGACAAAGGAACTTGTTTACAAAACAAATAGATTCACACACATAGAAAACAAACTTATGGTTACCAAAGGAGAAGGGATAAATTAGGGATTTGGGATTAAGATATACACTACTATATATAAAATATATAAACAACAAGGACCTACTGTATAGCACAGGGAACTATATTCAATATCTGTAATAGCCTATAATGGAAAAGAATCTGGAAAAGAATAGATGTATACGTATAACTGAATCACTTTGCTGAAACCTGAAACATTGTAAATCAACTATACTTCAATTAAAAAAAAAAGGGACAAGGGTATAGGAAGGTAAAATGGGGATACAGTATGCTATTCAGTTTTATGAACCCAAGGACTGCTAACATTAGTAAGAACCAAGTGAAAAGTGGTGGAAAATTATTTTCTTTTTGTTTTGAAAAGTTTCCTGGATTATATCTTAAGTCATTTGTTTTACCACTTATGCTCTACTCTAATTTCAAATGTGTTTATTTTTACATATGCCACATGCCAGCGATTTGAGGAAGCTTACAAAAATAGAGCTATTATAACAATAGAAATGTTTACAAATGAATCTTCTTACAAGGGGAAGTAAGTGCAAGAAAGTAAGAAGAGGCTAGCAAGGAGGGTAGTATACAAAGTGTGTGCTGGGAAGTGTTTTTACATACTTGCTGATGTAGGACGAAGAACTACTCGTAACAGTGAGCTTTCTAGAAGTCCTTATACCAAGGGAAACAATATTAAGAGTAAAAGCTACAGTTTTAAAAAATTCATTGTGGACTATGGAGATCTTCCTCTCTCTAGACTTACATCTTTCAGTGCCCTAGTCCTTGGATTTCATGTGTTCTCACTCTATATTCACCTAGGTGTAGCCAAATCCTCACCTGTGGAGCTGGAGGTGTGAGGATGTGCAGAACACCCACCTTGAGTTCTGGTGTGTCAGATAAATTCAGCTATTGCAGCTCTGTTGGATTAGCTGAGATCTTCTCCCTTCCTAGCCCTCTGATGAATTGAAATTGGGCAGGAAAAACTACATCCCCATATGCCTTGCACCTGAGGGTTTCCTATATCTGTCCTGACCTTACATGCCAAATATACAGAGGCTAGAGGGAGACTTCCAGGATGTAATGGGCCAGCCCCATCCTCTCGCTATTTCTTCCCTTTATTGTTTTCCCCCTACTATTTCTTCTGTTGCTCTAGGAATCACATTCTCTAACTTAGGCATACAGAGAGAAGTTGATGGGGGTGGAAGGTAAAAAGTAGGAGATACACAATATTTTTGACTCCTTAGAAAGCAGTCTCCATACAGTGGAGAAGGGGTTGCTTGGTTGAAAGGTAGAAGGGGAGAGAAAGCATCTTCCTTCCTGCTATAAGCAGACGTAGTATCCTGGCCCGAGTTGTGGGGGAAAAAATGAGCGGAGGCTGAGATGAGCTTTCACATAGTTCATTTTGTTTAGGCTCTAAAGGAACTGAGAAGAGTACAACAGGGGAGAAAGCAAAGCCAGTCCAAGGGTCTGCTATTGAACTTGTTACTGCAGTGGGCAGCAGGAGATACCTGAGATACAGGAAAGGATTTGTCCAATTATACCCAACCCTCACTGTCAAGTGTGGCTCTGTGGGGTGACTTTCTCACTTTTACAGGTTTGCCAATGTGCCCAAATGGCTGTACAGTTTTCTATAGGTGTCGTCACAGCAGCAGTAGAGATGTACTGACAGAAGCAAGATACATTCAGTGTGGCTGAGGTTACAGCTGAGAAGCTGTTAGGTTAGATCTGCCCAGGGTCAATTGTCATAGCAATACTGGAGTAAAAAGGGGGCAAAGGGGTTGTAAGACAGGGCATCAGAGGTGTCTGATATATACAGCATGGGTGCAGGTTCATTTATACTTCACATTTATGTGTAATCGATGAAAATTCCCTCCAAATTCTAGAGTAGACTGACAACCTGAGTGTTTTTATCTTTTTTGTGTTTATGAGTATTGCATTGGAACATGGAAAGAGGCTGCATCAAAGGGTTTGTTTTTGTTTTTATTTGTTTAACCAGATCTGTTGCTAATAAACCTGCCTGTTGGAATTGATTTTACGATAAATGGAGTTTAAAATCAAATATGCAGAGAACAGAGATATAATAGAAAAAAAAATGTGACAAGAATAAAATTTAAAATCAGCAAGTAAGTTTCAGATAAAGTAAGTCAGAAAGTTACAATAATAATTTTAAAAGGTGCAAATCTAGCAAACATTTATTCTAAGTGGCATATGTGTAAGTTTCCTGAATTGAGGTTGTGCTTTTTAAAAAGTTACTCACTATGAATAAACAGGCACTGTCTCCCCTCCAACAAATTTCTTCTATTATAAGAATGGATAAGAATTTAATGTAAGAAAATATGATGAAGGAGGGAGTGATAGCGAAAGAGTAAGATTAAAAAAAGATGGTAAAATTGAAGTTTCTGTGGGAAAGAATCAACAAAGGCTTCAGTACTGATAAATCCTAAAGTGATGTGAGATGTTCAATTCTACAATTATTTACACTTGCAATGAAACCTGAAAATAATGTGAGAATAGAAAAAAGAGTCTGAATTGGGATATGTGGAAAAGTGAGAGGAAAGAAAAGTGCTAAAAGGATACAGTGGTACTCTTGCTTGCAAAGAGGTGATGTTGTTCCAAGCTGTTAAGTTTCATATCAGATCTTTGGCAAGAGTCAAAGATCTCCTTTCCTTTGCCCCTTCACCTCATGCATGTCCTTTGAGGACAGTAGTAATTGTTTTAATAATATTAACATTTACTTAAAAACTTGCCCTGTAATTAGGTATTCAGCAAATGCTTTAGCTTGGATTTCATTACTTAATTCTCACAAAGACCTTAGGAGGTGGATTTTATTATTCCTATTATTATAGGCTAGTTAATGAGGCTTAGAGAGGAGAGTTAAATTGCCCGAGGTTAGAGCTAGTAATAGCCAAATTGGAGGTCAGCCCAGTTCTGACCTCATTGATAATGTTCCTAAGCACTTAGCTCTCTGCTGGTAAATAGAACAAGAGGAGCAGCGCTGATCTGGAGATACCCTGTAGGTTTACTGCTACTTATGGCCACAATGGTTTGAATATAACCCCAGGCCACGTGGTCTGACAATGGCTATCTTTTTTTTTTCTTTCTTCAGATCTTTATTGGAGTATAATTGCTTTACAGTGTTGTGCCAGTTTCCACTGTACAACAAAGTGAATCAACTGTATTTATATATATATCCTCATACCCCCTCCCTCTTTAGCCTCCCTCCCACCCTCCCTATCCCACCCAACTAGGTCATCACTAAACATTGAGTTGAGCTCCCTGTGTTATGCAGCAGCTTCCCACTAGCCATCTATTTTACATTTGGTAGTGTAGATATGTCAGTGCTACTCTCTCACTTCATCCCAGCTTCCCCTCCCCACCCCCACCACCCACGTCCTCAAGTCAGTTCTCTACGTCTGCATCATTATTGTTGCCCTGCCACTGAGTTCATCAGACTGTTTTTTTAGATTCCATATATATACATTACCATACGGTATTTGTTTTTCTCTTTCTGACTTACTTCACTCTATATGACAGACTCTAAGTCCATCCACCTCACTACAAATAACTCAACTTTGTTCCTTTTTATGACTAATATTCCATTGTATTTGTGTATTTACTTATATAAAGATAGATACAATGTTATAAAATTTGAATAACATTCTCATTAACATTATTATTATATAATAACACAGTTATTAAAATGGATACAATTACATAAAATCAAGCCCATGGTAGAAAATCTGTGCATAGTCCATCGTCTGTCTCTATTCTTTCTCCATCCATCTATACCACCATCGCCTATCCACCTAAGTTAACATGGTTCATGAGTGCCTAGGTCTGTGTGTGTGGATAGTAGGAATATAAATTTTTTTCCTCAGGACATTGATGCTGTTAAACAGACTGGGAAGGTCATAATGAATGTGGTATACACATCTTTATTCTAAGTCTTCTGACAACTGAGATGATTTGGAATGATAATGACCCTCATATGGAAGTGGTTTAAAAAGTGTGCTTTTCCACATTAGTCTTGGCCCTCGTTTCTCTCTAGCAGATACTGTGGTTATCAGGCTGCTAAGAAAATAAATGAGTACCTCGTGGCAGTGTCTTTTCTGCCCCTGGGAAATGAGACTGAAAAAATAAGTTATGGTGCAACGAGTGACTATAGCATGTAGAGTAGGTGACAATCTGATGGATTTTAGTAATAACCACAGCCAGTTCTATTGAGGCTTGATCCAAACTTTTTTTTTTCGGCTTAAGTTTTTGGGAAATTCAGGAAAAATCAGGACTGTCAGATGGAACTGTCTTATAATGGGATATATAGCCAAAGAGTGGGATAGGATTTTCTTGGTGTGGCATTCAAAGATACATCAGTTCTATATTTTAAAAAAAATGACGTGTGATATAAATCTTCACCATACTTTAAACTATAAAAACACCAGTAGTGAAGATTGCATTCATAATGCACAGCAAAATTCTTTACCTCATGTTTCCCCATTTTCTATAAACACAGCAGTGTCTTCCAGTCCTCTAGTCTCTGCTTTCAAACTCCCCCAAATACTTTCATCTAACCCATGCTTTCCCTTTCTCCCCCTCTCCTTTCATTTCTTACCCCCTCCCACTCCAGGTAGTTATTCTCTGTTCATTCTAGAATAAACCCTTTGCCTGTCATCCCCATTTTTACCATTAACATCACAAAAGAGCCAGGTCAATAGTTTTTATTTATTTATTTATTTATTTATTTTTTAATTTACTTTTGGCTGTGTTGGGTCTTCGTTGCTGCATGTGGGCTTTCTCTAGTTGTGGCAAGCGGGGGCTGCTCTTCGTTGCAGTGCGCAGGCTTCTCATTGCAGTGGCTTCTCCTGTTGCGGAGCACGGGCTCTAGGCACACAGGCTTCAGCAGTTGCAGCGCATGGGCTCAGTAGTTTTGGCGTATGGGCTTCGTTGCTCTGCAGCATGTGGGATCTTCCCAGACCAGGGCTTGAACCCTTGTTCCCTGCATTGGCAGGCAGATTCTTAACCACTGCGCTACCAGGGAAGTCCCCAGGTCAATAGTTTTTAAGACAGACGCAGGGTCTCAGAGGCTCTTCCATTTTAATGGTGGAAGTGTAGGGTAGGAGAAATTGCAAGCACTTGACATTGGTATAATTTCTTTATGCCTATTACTAATACTTGCTTGAATAATCTCCCCACTTCCCCCCCCCCCCACAAACAGCATTCAATTTCAGGGATAAATGTAAACTACTGAAGGATTTTAAGGAAGAGGATGACAAGAAATGTAGGATCAGATTTGTGTTTTGGCTGCTGAGTAGAGAAGAGACAGGGGAGGAAAGAGTAGTGAGATTTAAAGCCAGGAGAATAGTTGGGAAATAACCAGAATAACCCCTGGAAGGGATGATGGTGGTCTTAAGTGTGGGCAGGGACTGCAAAAGACAAGTGGGCAGATTCAGGGAATATAAAGGAAGTGGTATCAACAGGGCTTCAGGACTGACTGGTTTCAGCAGGTGAGGAAGAAAGGAATCATGGAGCTAAAATACTTTCAATACTGCCTTGGACAAACTTGAGCCCAGGAGTTAAGACTTAATCCTTCTGCTTTGTTACTTGGTCCCTCTGCTCTCCTAGCCTGTCCTCCAAAGATGAAATAAAATGACTGAATAGTTACGATGGAAACACATCAATTTATGAAAAGGACCAAGGTTATGTAGACAAAATTTGTTTGCTTGTTTTACCTATCTTTCTTTGATTTTGAAATAACCTGGCTCCTTTAAGATATATCTTGAAAGATCTGAGTTATCAAGTACCATTTGACAAAAAGAGTGATTATTACAATTAGAAAACAAAAGTATGAGCCAGACCATGAAGTCAGAGATCCCTGATGATTTTTTTGTCTCTTTTGAAAAACACAGTGACTCTTTTCACTCTCAGGGATGAATGGTGCTTTCTAAATCCCACCCCATCATTCTCCTCCTGGGTGCAGTGGTTTGGAGAAGAGAGAAGACAAACGCATCTCTACCTTTCCAGCTTTCTTCATTTATAAGCCTTTCCAGCCCTTAAAAAGAACCCCACCCCACCACCCCCACACACAGATTGTTAGAACTCTGCACTTAATGAGTCAGGGGGCAGGATAGAGGTCAGAGTGTCTGTGTGAGGCTGCTCTTGTTTAGGTAAAAAAAAAAAAACAAAAAACAAGAGAACTGAATTTTCTTGAGTTTTAACTCTGGCCCTCATACCTAATAGCATTATTGCCCCAGTTGAATCTCTACCTATCTGAGCCATTTTTTCCCTCCTTACTCACTAGTTGTTGTGAGAATTAAACGAGAGAGTTAACAATAAATGTATTCCATTGCCTGGCTATCCCAAAGGACCAGGAAACCGATCTGAAGGATGGACCCCCTCTGCCAAGGCTTGAGCCATTATTCCACTTACTTCTAAACTTTCTTCTCTATTGGTAAATAGGTGATTTAAGCCTGTGGTTGGAGTGGGAACTGTTTTCAGGGGAGGGGGAGTGAGGGTGGGTATCTGAATTTCCACTTTTTTGCCTATTGGCTATTTCACTGATGGCCCTTGAACCTTCCTCCCAAGTTTTGCTGGAAATACTTGAATTGTCCATCTGGAGGCAATGAGAAGCTTACCCTCAAATCTAAAAGCTGAGTGTTCTGCTCAGAAGCTAAGTCAGGGAATGACCTAATGGTTGTTTTGTCTTCTTACTCCCTTTCTTGGCGGGTATGATCTTGTCTTGGGAGCTTTGACTGGCTCTGCATTTGCTTGTCAGGAGTTACTAACCCGTGGTCAGAAGCCTACATAATGTTATTAAATGAGTCCAAACTCCAATTTAGGGCAGAAAATTTTACTATAGCAACCCTGAAACTTGATTATTTGTTTAGTTTCTGCTTGAAACATCTATTATTTTTTCCTTACAAAATAGCTTACCCTTTGTTGGAGAGTTCATAATTATTACTATTTATGTTACTATTTATATTGTACTTTACTTGTACTGTGGTGATAGTACTGCATGCTTTTTATACATTATGAACTAATTTGTTAATCATACAAAGATGTGCAGAGCATTGACAATGTATGTAGTTCTAGGATAGAGGAGCAGAATCAAAATACATTCTTGAATAGAGCTTATATTTTAATGGAAGACATAGGTAATAGTCAAGTCTAAACAAAAAAATTATCAAGTTATCAAACATATATGCATATGTAAATACATACACATGTATGCATAGAATTATTAATTCGAATTACTATGAAGGAAGCGATAGGGTACTGGGTGAAAGATAAGTATCTAGTTGGCATGGGGATTAAATCTCTGTGGAGGTGATACTTAAATAATATTTACTTTTTACAAAAATCTTATGGATAGGAATCAGCGGCATCATTTTATGGATAAATAAATACTTAGAGATTTATATAAATTCCATGGTCAAACGTTAATAAGTAATAGATCTGTGATTAACTCTAAGTGCTAGCTTGGCCACAAAGTTCCTGCTTTTAATACTAATTTTTTTTCTCATAATATATGCACTTTCCTGAACAATCTTCCACTCTTCTTTTATATACATACAACCAAATGGGTAATATTTGGTTAGAGTCAGTTTGTCGTGCAATGGGTGCTGAATGTTGGTCATTGCTGGGTGCTAATCTATACCAAAACGTCATCATGAAGTGGATCCTGGGAAGAAAGAAGCTCCATGGACAACACTCCTGAATTGCATGAAAGGGTTATAATCTCAAATCAATGGAAAGTTTTCCTTCTTGGTTTTAGAAAATGTTCACCTCCCTTGTCCTTTCCTTGAAGCTCTGTAATCACAATAACCTACCTCCTGCCGCTTCTCTTGACCTCCAGATTTTGGTCCTTCTTGGAATATGAGATGTTTAGCTAAGGCTGACATTGGGAAATCAGCAAGTGGAAGGTCAATGAAAAGTAATGGTATGCCTCCCTCCCACTGCATCCCATTCTCCCCTTGGGCGGGGATATGGGAATATATGTATAAATATAGCTGATCCACTATGTTGTACAACAGACACTAACACAATATTGTAAAGAATTATAACCCCAATAAAGATGTATTAAAAAAAGAAAAGAAAAAGAATGGTAAGCTTCTACAGATGGAGATGCTGATTCAACGAGACTGCCAGGAAGAACAGTTAGTAAATGGTAGAGCTTAGAAGTATAGGTTCAACCTGAGTATTAGGTTTCTATCCGGAACTAGATTCTGGATTCAGAATATAAATCTACTGTAAAGTCACTCTTTTATGAAGTCCCTGATGCTCCTCCTTCCTGTCACTCACCACTCTCCAAGGAAGTCTCTTTAGTCTAATGGGGCCAAAGAAAATAAGCCTTGGGTTCAGAGTGAGACATGGAAGGAGGGATTTTTCTTTCATAATAGTATAACCAGTAGAGGGTCATCAGTCAAGGCCTCTCTCGGACCAAAGAGAATTGTGCAGCATTGATTGGCAGAGAGCAGGAGGAAAGGAGTTCCTTTCGGGAATAGTTCCTATTGGTGGTTGAGGATGAATATGCAACATAACTGCCTCTTGATCTGGAAAATGGCAGCAACTAAAGAATGGTCAATATTCAAAATCTTTAAAGAAATTGTACCCGCCATCTTTAGACAAACTCTGTATTTCAATAGTACTTTATCAAAGTGGTTTCAGGTTCAACTAAAATGTACTGCAACTCCTCTTTCAGCCTCTGTGCTGTGTGCCTTTATATATACTATCATGTTTAAATTTTAGGTGCTCCTTGAGATAATGTAACAAGCCCTATTTGGCTTATGGAGCGATTAGGCTCAGAAAGTTTGTACAAATTTCCATCATGGAAAGAAGAAAATTTATATGTTTTAGTCAACTAGTGCAAGTTCTTTCAGGGAGAGACCTTATTCAGTTGAGAATAATTTTTGAATGATTTTTTAAGGCCCTTCGGAGTTGTTACTGAACCTCCAGGACATGAAAATGGGTGAAATCCTGTATAGACTGTGGAAGGATATTTTCAAGGTAAGGGAGCCAGGAGAGGAGGTGAGGGAAATATGGAAGCATAAAGAAAGACAGAGGTCCTTCCCTGTGATGCCTTTCTTCAAACCAAGTTTTAGGAAACTTATCATATCCTTGAAAATCTTGAGGTAAATATACTTCATTTTGAAGTGGAGGTATTGAACTTTTCCTTGTTCGATAACAATTTTATAAAAAGTAAAGTCATGACTCATATAAAATTGAACTTGTGTCAAATGTTTTATAATTCATTAATGAGAGAACAAGTAAAATATTATAAGCAGATCAAAGGAATATTCAAAGGACACTTATAAAAGCAGCCAGGAATGCTGAAGTTATTTTACGAATGGATGCGAAACTAGCTTCTTCCAGTGGAGAAGGGCTATCAATTGCATCTCCAACTGGCCAAAAGGCATTTGTGTTTCAATGGATAGGAACCAATTATGTGTATTTACTATCATTTCCATACAAGTTACAGAGGTGTAAAATAGCTCAAAGACAAGAAGGACACAGATAACCCGGAGGGTTATCGGACACTCAGTGACCATTTTGCCCATTTCAAAGCCTTTCACAATTTTCCCTGACAGCCATCAGATTGTTGTGAGCAGCACTAAAAGAACAAACTTGGAGCCAGGATGCCGAGTTGGAGAGAAACCTGAGGAACTAAGCAACTGGAAATCAATAAATGTTATGGGGAGGGCTTTGGACTTTGACAAAGGGTAGAATTGGGGTTCAGGCCAAATTTAACTCAGCTGACATATGGTTTACATTTTATGGCCCTGAGAACAGTAAGTAGGAAATTGAGTTAGAAATCCCAATTTTTCTGCCTCCATTCCACTGCAATTTTCACTTCACTATGCTGTATCAAAACGTTCTAAGTAAGAGCTCTCTTTTTAGAGAGGTTAAATGAATGTTGAATGATATCAAAATGAACACTTTCTGCTTAGACAGAAAGCAGTGAAAACTGAGAGACTGTGATGGTTTTCATGCACCCATCTGAGTAGGCAAACATTGTGAATTGAATTGTGTCCCCCCAAAAGATTTGTTCAAGTCTTAATTTCCAGTACTGTTCATGTAACCTTATTGGAAATAGGATCTTTGCAGATGTAATCAAGTTAAAGTCATACTGGATTAGGGTGGCCCTGACACGAGAGAAAGGACAAAGAGATTCTGGGTGTAGAGATGCAGAGTCAGAGACACACACAGAGGGAAGATGACCATGAAACATGGAGACAGAAATTGGAGTGATTGCAGCTACAAGCCAGGAACACCAAAGTTTGCTGGCAACCACCAGAATCTAGGTAGGTAGGGGAGGGGTTCTCCTCAGACATAATGGCTCTGCCTACCCTTGATTTTGGACTCCTATCTTCCAGAACTGTGAGTTTTAAGCTACACTGTTTGTGGTATTTGTTATAGCAGACCTAGGAAACACACAATAGAGAAGGTGATATCTTCTATTATTTTCCAAAAATGATTTTTAAAAGCTTATAGTGATAACATACAATACAGAAAGGATAAACCAATTTAAAGTAGGTGATAAGAGTGACATACCAAAACGAAACTTAGAAAGATAGCTCTGGATATAGGATAAGAAAAATATTATTTTTTCTCCTTCCCTCTCTCCCTCCCCTTCCCTTCCTTCTAAATGAGAAACCTATAACAGGAAGTCCAAGAGGAAAGATTCCCTACCATGAGAATGGAGTTGCATGACTATTCTGAAGAATTGACACTACATAGTAGTGAAAAAAATTGAGGTAAGGAAAGCTCATGGAATAGACTGGATGATCCACTTCAAAATCTCCTGCTCATCCTGTGGACTGTATAGTAGTGTGAAAATGTGATTAAAACATGAATAGTCTAAGTTTTCTTTCAAATTTTGTACGTGCACCTATTTTGGAGCATGGGCTATCTGATTGATTTTAGAGCTGGTGCTTATAGAAATTGACTTGTATGCTTATTAGTTCAAAGTCTGTGTCCCCTGTTGGGGCTATGAGCTCCATGAGAGCAGGAACCATGTCTGTTTAAGTCATCCCGGAATCTCCCAGGAACTAGAATAGTTCCTGACTAATAGTAGGCATTATACCATTAATAGTTGAACGAATAATAGAAAGAAAGTAAATAACCTAACAAATCTTTCAGTTGGTGATTGGTAAAGTTTTAAATTTATACTGTGGCCTTTTAAATTTACCAACTTGATAGGTTTGTAGCTGCCAGTATTTGGTTGGCAATTAATAGCTCCAGTTGTCTTGTTGGAGCAGAGTCTTCTATTGCTTCCATGCCAACCTAGTTTTGTTTTCAATTACTTTTCCCTTAATGAGTGTCATATTCATGTGGCATTTGCAACTAAAAATTATATAAAAATATATATTTTATTTTTTATTGAGGAATAATTATAGATTTCAGAAAGTTGCAAAGCTGTTACAAAGATCCCAAATACCCCTCATCTAACTTCCCCTAATGTTAACTACTTACATAACCATGATATATTTATCCCAAATACAAAATTAACAATGGTACAAACTATAAACTAAAATATAGATTTTATTGAATTTTACTAATCTTTCCACTGATGTCTCTTTTGTTGTTGCTGTTCAGGATTCAATCCAAGCTACTGCATTGCATTAAATAACTATTTTTAATTTTTAAAATTGACGGTAGATTTACAATGTTAGTTTCTGGCATGCAGCAAAGTAATTCAGTTATATATGCATTCTTTTTCATATTCTTTTTCAGTATAGGTTATTAGAAGATATTGAATATAGTTTTCTATACTATACAATAGGTTCTTATTGTTTGTCTGTTTTATGTATAGTAGTGTGCAGCTGCTAGTCTCAAACCCCTAACTTATTCCTCTCCCCACTTTCCCCTTTGGTAACCATAAGTTTGTTTTCTATGTCTGTGAATCTGTTTCTGTTTTGTGAATAAGTTCATTTGTAACATAGTTAAGCAACTATTTTGATATTTACTATAGTATACATAGCATATATAATATAACATACTATAGAAACTGTAGTATTTTTACTATGTAGTTTTTCATGAAAGCTTCTTTTAGTGACCATTTTTCAGGCAGCAAGGTAGCACCCAAAATCTTTCCAGGGAGCACACAAATACTGAATCCATCAATTTTCTGGTTTCAGTTCATTAGGTTTGAGTAGAATAGAGGCCATGATAGTGGTCCATGTTGCTTCAAAGGAAAGATCTTGAGTGTAAACCTAAGCATTTCATACATTCAACAGTAAATTTCCTTGGTGTGTATAGGCAGTGGTTGAAACAACCAGTTTGTTAAGGATACTGCATCGCAATTGGGTTCCTCTGTTAAGAGACCTGTCAAACCAGGTCACTATTCGGGTTTCCTCTGATTTGTATCTCCTTGGCGCACTGTTCTTCTCAGAGCTCACTCATCATAGGTTTCAGATTGCATATTCAGCAGCTTAATTTAAAAGTAAGAGGTAGTTAGTCAGGTTTTATCTTAACCCAACTGAATCTGGAAAACAAGATTTCTGGTTTCTCTTGAAAAATCAGAAGTTCTGGTAAAACATGCATGACAGTGTTGGCTGGAGGTAAGCGATGTGTGTCTTTTTGGATGGAAAATTAACTGTCCTGGTTACCACCATCACATTTCCCTAATTTCTTATAATTAATTATATTGTCTAACTGGTCTGTTTCATATAGCTTAATATATAGTATGGGTCTGTGTCTCAATCTTCTGTCATTCTCATAAAATCTCAATAGAGAACCTATTCAGTTAGATGTAAGAAAAGACCATGGTTGACAATTTTAATGTAAAATCTATTTCTCAGAGTGGAGAGATGCGGAAATAAAATCCCTTGTCTAAGTTTACTTGAATGTGATCTATTGCCATCTGGGAGGACTATACTTGTACTGGTAGGTGCTCAATGCATATTTTTGTTGATTTGAGCTCTGCATTTGTAGTGTTCACACAACCTCTCCACCGTTTTTATACCCTTACCCCCTGCTCTATCATTTGAATGATCTCCATTGAACATTCATGATATCTGTGTAACTAACTACTTAGCATGTTTTCTCTGAATGAACAATGATAAAGCTATTATTCTCTTAGATTTTGTTTAAAGCTGTAGCTTGGAAAACCTCAGAAAGGTTGACTTGATTTCTTGGGCAAGTTACATGAAGAAGGGTTCCAAGAACACTTGCTCCTGGAGAAGTTTTATTTCTTCCAGATCATCTGGAACTCAAACAAAGTGAAACTAGCAATTTTATCCAGGTTTCAGCAGAGCCTGATTGCTGTGTTTAGCCATAAACCAGAACAATGAAGTATACAAACTCTTTTATGACTTATTTATTCCCTGGTTCAAGCCATCTGTTTGATATTATATGTCTAAATTTTGAGAAGGCAATAAAAGCCAAGCAAACTTGAGGAAATTAATTCACCTTAAGAAGATGACTTTGCCAAATTGTTGCAGAATAATATTCAGCAGCTCTGGGTAAGTTATATTTCTTGTCCATGGTGGGCATACATTCTCTGCTATTCACTGTCCTCTGTTGAGAATAGGTAGGCTGGCATTGCCTGAAGTATCCCTGATCTATGAATATTTTAGATAGTATTAGCAGCTTCTAGGCCTTTCAAACTTGATTTTGAGAGAGAGTTGGCCTGTCTCAGTGTAAGTAAGAAAATAATTGATTGGAGCCAAGATGTGGAAATCAAAACTATTATGTTTTGATTTAATGAAGGCACTTATTCTCCAGGGATTGTCTCTGCTCTTGTTGGAAGCATGATGTTCTTTGCTATTATGACTGATTATCATATCCAGCACAGGTCAGACCCCTACCTTAATTAAGACCACCTAGCAGCCCAAGGGTGAATCCTGTCTCTCTCTGGCTTTTCTACCTAACAAAGGAGTGAGCTCTACCACTTTTGGTTTCCAGATAAGATCAGAGCAGAGAGGCTTATCTTGATCCTGGTCTCACAGATGGAACATTGCTGGTACTGAACTGTTTATTTCTATAGATTTTCTTTCTTTCCTGCTTCCCACATTTTTTGTGTGTGGTTGCATTTTGGATACTAATTCCAGGTTCCTTGTTGGATATTGCATTCTATCCCTTTTATCATATCATAAAATGGCTCTCTTAAAATTAATCTCGGCCTTGTGTCTGGAATGACTTTCTTTTTTCTTCTTCTATCTTACTTTGGTATTTCTTTAGCTTTGCTTGTTTAGACAGACATTCTTAAGTTCAGTCTCTGATCTTTTCTGTTGTTCATGGGAACTTCCTTGTTCTTCCTTCAATTTGGTTCCTGATCATGGATTTCAAGTCTTTCTTGTTAATTGTCTGGATACCATATAAGTCCAAAGTCTCAGTTTAGGTAACCTGACATTATTGCCTTGCACCAGTCAGTAGCTACCTACACTGGAAAATCTTGAGCTGTGGGGAATCATGGGAAGATCCCGTACCAGGGAGCTAGAGTTAGAAATTGCCACTAATTATAATTGGCTTTGTGATATTAGGAAAAATACAATATCCTTTTCTGCTATGCCATTTATAAATTGAAGGAGAATGATAGTTACTGATTTTCAAACTTTTTTTAGGCTATGCTATGCTTTCTTAAATTAAAATCCTTAGGTGAAATTGATAAAGTAGGTTAAAGTGGAGCGCCTTTGCTCAAAATGGTGATGTGGGTTCAAAATTTTGCCTCTGTGCCATTGCTTTTATGTTAGGAACAATTCCCTGATGTGTCTCAGTGGATCCCTTTGTAAAATAAATTGAAAATATAGATTATCTTTAGAGTTCAACAAAATTCTATAAAGTATGTGGTTTCAGGTAAAGCTTCAAGTGAAGCATTGCAGAATATGATCCGGTGGGAATGATCAAGCTGGGTATTAAACAAGCTTACCAGATAAGATCAGAATACAGATAAGGAAAAAACATAAAGTGAAGGGTAACGAAGAAATGGTGCAATGGCTCAGCTTTTCTGCTTTTCCTCAATAATTTTTCTAGACTTTATTATTTTTTTTGGCTGAGTTGGGTCTTCGTTGCTGTGCTTAGGGCTTTCTCTAGTTGTGGTGAATGGGGGTTACTCTTCGTTGAGGTGCATGGGCTTCTCATTGCTGTGGCTTCTCTTATGGAGCAGGGGCTCTAGGAGAGCGGGCTTCAGTAGTTGCAGCACATGGGCTCAGTAGTTGTGGCTCGCAGGCTCTAGAGTGCAGGCTCAGTAGTTGTGGCGCACAGGGCTTAGTTGCTCCATGGCATGTGGGATCTTCCCAGACCAGGAATTGAACCTGTGTCCCCTGCATTGGCAGGCGGATTCTTAACCACTGTGCCACCAGGGAAGTCCCTTCAATGATTTTTGAAACCACTTTTCACTATAGAACCTGTGAAACAAAGTTGAAAAATTACGCAGATTGCTTCTTCAGAATCCTTCTGCTTCTCTTGAATGTTTCTTCTTACACACGAGAACTCCTATCCCTTAAGTTGCTTTCTGATTACAGTCATCCTCCTCCCATCCTGCAGGTACACATCATCCTGCATAGCAATCCGTTTCCTTTGTTCTTGTACATTGAGTTTCATTGCTAATGGTCCAAGTGCTAAGACCACAAAGGATCAAAGGATGGGAGTGCCAGTCTATGCTGGAAAGAACTGTCTAGGAGTGAAGTTGGAGGAGGAGCAGGAGGAGGAGGAGTCGTTTCATAGTCAAGCAAGAGAGGTTGAATTAGTGGATGTGCGAGAGCTGATTGCTGAAAGAAGTAATGAACTTGATCAGAAAGGTGAAGTCATAGCTCAGAACAAGGGAAATGGACAAATCAAGGCAGCAACTGATATTGAGCTGCATGAGCTGCTTGTATATTTTGGAGATTAATCCTTTGTCGGTTGCTTCATTTGCAAATATTTTCTCCTATTCTGAGGGTTGTCTTTTCATCTCATTTATGGTTTCCTTTAAGTTTCATTAGGTCCCATTTGTTTATTTTTGTTTTTATTTCCATTACTCTAGGACGTGGGTCAAAAAGGATCTTGCTGTCATTTATGTCATTGAGTGTTCCATGTTTTCCTCTAAGAGTTTTATAATGTCTGGCCTTACATTTAGGTCTTAAACCCATTTTGAGTTTATTTTTGTGTATGGTGTTAAGGAGTGTTCTAATTTCATTCTTTTACAGGTAGCTGTCTAATTTTCCCAGAACCACTTATTGAAGAGGCTGTCTTTTCTCCATTGTGTATTCTTGCCTCCTTTGTCAAAGATAAGGTGACCATATGTGCGTGGGTTTATCTCTGTGCTTTCTATCCTGTTTCATGGATCTGTATTTCTGTTTTTGTGCCAGTACCATACTATCTTGATTACTGTAGTTTGTAGTATAGTCTGAAGTCAGGGAGCCTGATTTCTCCAGCTCCATTTTCCCATCTCAAGATTGCTTTGGCTACTTGAGGTCTTTTGTATTTCCATATAAATTGTATAATTTTCTGTTCTAATTCTGTGAAAAATGCCATTGGTAATTTTATAGGGATTACATTGAATTTGTGCGTTGTTTTGGGTAGTATAGTTATTTTCACAATGTTGATTTTTCCAATCCAAGAACATTGTATATCTCTCCATCTACTTGTATAGTCTTTGATTTGTTTCAGCAGTATCTTATAGTTTTCTGCATATAGGTCTTTTGCCTCATTAGGTAGGTTTATTCCTAGGTATTTTATTCTTTCTGTTGCAATGATAAATGCGAGTGTTTCCTTCATTTCTTTTTCTGATTTTTAGTTAGTGTATAGGAATGCAAGAGATTTCTGTGCATCAATTTTGTATCCTGCTACTTTACCAAATTCTTTGATTAGCTCTTGTAGTTTTCTGGTAGCATCTTTAGAATTTTCTATATAGTATCATGTCATCTGTGGTGACAGTGTTCTTTTCCAATTTGGGTTCCTTTTATTTCTTTTTCTTCTCTGATTGTTGTGGTTAAAACTTCCAAAACTATGTTGAATAATGGTGGTGAGAGTGGGCACCCTTGTCTTGTTTGTGATAGTAGAGGAAATGCTTTCAGTTTTTCACCATTGAGAATGATGTTGACTGTGAGTTTGTCATAAATGGCCTTTATTATGCTGAGGTAGGTTCCCTCTATGCTCACTTTCTGGAGAGTTTTTATCATACATAAATGGATGTTGAATTTTGTTGAAAGCTTTTTCTGCATCTATTGAGATTATTATATGGTTTTTATCCTTCAGTTTGTTAATATGGTTTATCACATTGATTGATTTGTGTATACTAAAGAATCCTTCCATTCCTGACATAAACTCCACTTGATTATGGTGCATGATCCTTTTAATGTGCTGTTGTATTCTGTTTGCTAGTACAGTAAAACCTTGGTTTGTGAGCATAATTTGTTCTGAAAACATGCCTGTAATCCAAAGCACTTGTATATCAAAGCAAATTTCCCATAAGAAATAATGGAAACTCAGATGATTCATTCCACAACCCAAAAATATTCATACAAAAATGATTACAATACAGTAATATAATACAAAATAATAAAGAAAATACAAACTATAAAGAAAAACAAATTAACCTGTACTTACCTTTTAAAAGATTCGTGGCTGGTGTGAAGGAGACAAGAGAGAAGAGGGTTATCGTGTAGGACAACTTTCACTGTCACTAACGGAATCACTGCTATCTATTCGCTCAATGGAATCTTTTTCTTTTTGTGCATCTTTAATAAGGAATCTATCCAATGACATTTGCTTTTGCCTCCTTTTGAGGATTTCATGGAAATGTGACATTGCATTGTCGTTAAACAGATTGATCACTCGCACTGCTACAGCCTTCTTGAGGTGGTGCTTTGCTACAAAATTTTGCACTGTTTCCCACATTTTACACATCTCCCTAATTTCATTTGAAGTGAGGGATTCCTCTGCCTTTTTCTCCTCCTCCTCTGCAGACGAGCTCTCCTCCATAACCTCTTGCTGTTGCTTGCAATGCAGATCCATCAGTTCGTTGGTGGTCAGCTCCATTGGCTGAGTTGTGATCATGTGACATTCAGTGTCACATACTACTCATATTGCAAGGCATTGCCCGTTTATCAAGTTAAAATTTATTAGAAATGTTTGCTCATCTTGCAGAACACTTGCAGAACAAGTTACTCGCAGTCCAAGGTTTTACTGTATTTTGCTGAGTATTTTTGCATCTATGTTCACCAGTGATATTGATCTGTAATTTTCTTTTTTGTATGACATCTTTGTCTGGTTTTGGTATCAGGGTGATGGTGGCCTCGTAGAATGAGTTTGGGAGTATTCCTCCTTCTGCTATATTTTGGAAGATTTTAAGAAAGGTAGGTGTTTGCTCTTCTTTAAACATTTGATAGAATTTGCCTGTGAAGCCATCTGGCCCTGGGCTTTTGTTTGTTGGAAGATATTTAATCACAGTTTCAATTTCATTACTTGTGATTGGTCTGTTCGTATGTTCTATTTCTTCCTGGTTCAGTCTTGGAAGGTTGTACTTTTCTGAGAATGTGTCCATTTCTTCCAGGTTGTCCATTTTATTGGTGTATAGTTGCTTGTAGTAGTCTCTCATGATCCTTTGTATTTCTGAGGTGTCAGTTGTTATTTCTCCTTTTTCATTTCTGATTCTGTTGATGTGAATCTTCTCCCTTTTATTCCTGATGAGTCTGGCTAATGGTTTATTGATTTTGTTTATCTTCTCAAAGACTGGCTTTTAGTTTTATTGGTCTTTGCTATTGTTTCCTTCATTTCTTATTCATTTTCTGATCTGATCATAATGATTTCTTTCCTTCTGCTAACTTAGGGTTTTATTCTTCTTTCTCTAATTGCTTTACATGTAAAGTTAGGTTGTTTATTTGAAATTTTTCTTGTTTCTTGAGGTAGGATTGTATTGCTATGAAGTTCCCTCTTAGAACACTTTTGCTGCATCCCATAGGTTTTGGGTTGTCGTATTTTCATTGTCATTTGTTTCTAGGTATTTTTTGATTTCCTTTTTGATTTCTTCAGTGATCTCTTGGTTATTTAGTAGTGTGTTGTTTAGCCTCCATGTGTTTAACTTTTTTACAGTGTTTTTCACTGTAATTGACATCTAGTCTCATAGCATTTTGGTCAGAAAAGATGCTTGATATGATTTCAATTTTCTTAAATTTATTGAGGCTTGATTTGTGACCCAGGATGTGATCTATCCTGGAGAATGTTCCATGTGCACATGAGAAGAATGTGTATTCTGTTGTTTTTGGATGGAATGTCCTATAAATATTGATTAAGTCTATGTGGTCTAATGTGTCATTTACAGCTTGTGTTTCTTTATTTGATTTCTGTTTGGATGATCTGTCCATTGGTGTTAGTGGGGTGTTAAAGCCCCCTACTATTATTGTGTTACTGCCAATTTCCCCTTTTATGGCTGTTAGCATTTGCCTTTTGTATTGAGGTGCTCCTATGTTGGGTGCATAAATATTTACAATTTTTATATCTTCTTCTTGGATTGAGTCCTTTATCATTATGTAGTGTCCTTCCTTGTCTATTGTAAAAGTCTTTATTTTAAAGTCTATTTTGTCTGATATGACTTTTGCTACCCCAGCTTTCTTTTGATTTCCATTTGCATGGAATATCTCTTTCCATCCCATCACTTTCAGTCTGTATGTGTCCCTAGGTCTGAAGTATGTCTCTTATAGACAGCATATATATGGGTCTTTTTTTGAATCCATTCAGCCAGTCTGTGTCTTTTGGTTGGAGCATTGAATCCATTCACATTTAAAGTAATTGTCAATATGTATGTTCCTATTACCACTTTCTTAATTGTTTTGGGTTTGTTTTTGTAGGTCTTTTCGTTCTCTTGTGTTTCCTCCCTAAAGAAATTCCTTTAGCATTTGTTGTAAAGCTGGTCTGGTGGTGCTGAATTTTCTTAGTTTTTGCTTGTGTGTAAAGCTTTTCATTTCTTCATGAAATCTGAATGAGATCTTTGCTGAGTAGAGTAATCTTAGCTGCAGGTTTTTCCCTTTCATCACTTTAAGTATATCCTGTCACTTTTGTCTGGCCTGCAGGGTTTCAGCTGAAAGATAAGCTGTTAGTTATCCTTATTGGGATTCCCTTATATGTTATTTGTTGCTTTTCCCTTGCTACTTTTAATATTTTTTTCTTTGTGTTTAATTTTTGATAGTTTGATTAATATGTGTCTTGGCATGTTTCTCCTTGGGTTTATCCTACATGGGACTCTCTGCACTTCCTGGACTTGATTTACTATTTCTTTTCCCATGTTAGGGAAGTTATCAAGAACAATCTCTTCAAATATCTTCTCAGACATTTTCTTTTTCTCTTCTTCTTCTGAGACCCCTATAATTCAAATGTTGGTGCATTTAATGTTGTCCCAGAGGGCTATGAGTCTGTCCTCAATTCTTTTTATTCTTTTTTCTGCTCCATGGCAGTTATTTCCACCATTCTATCTTCCAGGTCACTTATCCATTCTTTTGTCTCAGTTATTCTGCTACTGATTCCTTCTAGAGTATTTTTAATTTCAGTTATTGTGTTGTTCATCACGGTTTGTTTGCTCTTTAGTTCTTCTAGATCCTTATTAAACATTTCTTGTATATTCTCTATCTGTGCCTCTATATATTTCTGAGATCTTGGGTTATCTTTACTATCACTACTCTGAACTCTTTTTCAGGTAGACAGCCTATCTCTTCTTCATTTATTTGGTCTTGTGGGTTTTTACCTTGTTCCTTCATCTGCTGCATCTTTCTCTGTCTTCTTATTTTGTTTACCTTAATGTGTTTGGGGTCAGGGTGCAGGGTTGTATTTCCTCTTAATTCTGTTGTCTGTTGCCAGTGGGGAGGTTGGTCCAGTGGCTTGTGTAGGCTTCCTGGTGTGGGGGACTGGTGCCTATGTTCTTGTGGGTAGAGCTGAATCTTGTTCTTATGATGTGCAGAACCACGCCTGGTGGTGTGTTTTGGGGTATCTGTGAGCTTAGCATGACTATAGGCAGTCTGTCTGCTAATGGGTTGGTTTGTGTTCCTGTCTTGTTAGTTGTTTGGCATGAGGTGTCCAGCACTGGAGCTTGCTGGCCATTGGGTGGAACTGGATCTTAGTGTTGAGATTGAGACCTCTGGGAGAGTTCTCACTGATTAATATCCATGGGGCCAGGAGTTCTCTGGTGGTCCAATGTCCTGGACTCAGTTCTCCTACCTTGGAGGCCCAGGTCCAACCCCTGCCTGTGGTGCTAAGACCCTGCAAGCTGCACAGCATGGAAGAAAAGGAATAAGAAGAAGAAAAGAAAGAAAGAAAGGGAACAGACAAAACCCCAAGGCAAATGGTAAAAGCAAAACTAAACAGACAAAATCACACGAAGAGACATACACACATGCACTCACAAACAGGAAAGAAAAGAAAAAGAGAGGGAAACAAAGGGGAGAACAGAAAAAAAAGAGTTAGAAAAAACAAAGAAGAGAGCAAACAAACCCACATATGAAAATATACACTGAAAACTAAACTAGCAAAAACATAGAACCGGAAACAAGTCAAAAGTGGAAAGCAAACCAGGAAGTCCTCCAATACTTCTAGGTAGGTATCTGCACCTGTTATGGGCTCTGTGGTGTCAGCTGAGACTCTTATCTGGCCTTACTCCTGCGTGTACTTGTCCCCAAAGTCCACAGCCTCAATTGTAGGAACACTTGTCTATTTAGGTAATCCACAGATGCAGGGTCTACCAAGCTGACTGTGGGTATTTACGCTGCTCCTTCTGCAGCTGTACGGAGAGGTTTTCCTTTCTCTTCTTTGGTCCTACAGTCCTTGGGATTCAGTTTTGGTTTTGGTCCCACCTCTGCGTGTGGGCCACTCTCAGGCTTCGGTTCCCTGCCCAGGCAAGAAGGGGTGAAAGCAGTGGCTGACTAGGGCTCACTTGCTCACTCAGGCCAGGAGGAGGGAGGGATATGGCAGTCTAATTGAAATGTTCAGGGAGTGACTGCAGCAGCAGAGGTCGGCCTGAGCCTGAGGTATGCCACGCATTCTCCCAGGGAAGTTGGCCATGGATCTCAGGACCCTTGGTAGTGCTGGGCTGTACCAGCTGCTGGGAGGGTGTGGACAGTGACCTGCCTTGCACACAGGACCCTTGGTGGCTATGGCAGCAGGCTCTGTGTTCCAATATAACAGCCTCAGCTCACACTGGTGCTCATGTAGGTGTTTCCCTGCCATCTGTGAGCACAAGGAACAGGAAGCGCCTATGGTGGGCCACCTCTTGAGCACCCTGAAACAAAGGTCTTCTGCATTTCCATCAGGCCCAGGCTTTTCTCCAGTCTCCCTCCCAGCAAGGTGTGGTGCATTAGCCCCCAGGCTCTCCTCACACAGCCCAGCTCCAGTCCTCTCCCTGGGGTGTGAACTCTGAAGCCCAACCCTCGGTGCCCAGCCCCCACCTACCCCAGAAGGCAGGCAGACAAGTTTCTCAGTCTGGGAAGTGCTGGTCGGTACCAATCCTCCTTGCAGGAATCTCTCTACTCTGCCCTCTGCACACTTGTTGCTGCTCTCTCCTCTGAGGCTCTGAAGCTCCCCCCATCCCCAACAGTGAGGGGGCTTCCTAGTGTGTGGAAACTTTTCCCCCTTCACAGCTCCATCCTGATTCCTTTGTCCCCTTTTTTCTCTTTTCTCTTTTTCTCTACCAAATTTTTGGGGGGTTTTCTTGCCTTTTTGGAAGTCTGAGATTTCCTGCCAATGTTCAGTAGGTGTTCTTTAGCTGTTCCACATGTAGCTGTATTCTTTTTTTTTCTTTGAATTTTTTTGACTTTTTTTCTTTATTGGAGTATAATTCTTTTACAGTATTGTGTTAGTTTCTGCTGTACAACAAAGTGAATCAGCTCTATGTGTACATATATCCCCATATCCCCTCCCTTTTGAGCCTCCCTCCCAACCTCCCTATCCCACCGCTTTAGGTCTTCACAAAGCATCAAGCTAATCTCCCTGTGTTCTGTAGCAGCTTCCCACTAGCCATCTATTTTACATTTGGTAGTGTGTATGTGTCAATGCTACTCTCTCACTAAGTCCCAGCTGCCCCTGCTCCCCAGGTGTCCTCAAGTCTGTTCTCTACGTGCGCATCTCTATCCTGCCCTGCCATTAGGTTCATTAGTACCGTTTTTCTAGATTCCATATATATTCTTGATGCATTTGTGGGGAGGAAGGTGATCTCCACATCTTACTCCTTGGCCGTCTTCCTGTGAACCTCCTATCCATTCCTCTGTTGATGGGCATTTAGGTTGCCTCCATGTCCTGGTTGTTGTAAATAGTGCTGCAATGAACGTTGGGTGCATGTTTTTTTTTCAAATTAGAGTTTTCATCTTTTCTGGATATATGCCCAGGCGTGGGATTGCTGGATCATGTGGTAGTTCTATATTTAGTTTTTAAAGGAAACTTCATACTGTTCTCCATAATTGTTGTACCAATTTACATTTCCACCAACAGTGTAGGAGGGCTCCCTCTTCTCCACCGCCTTCTCAGCATTATTTTTTTTAGTGATGGCCACTCTGGCCAGTGTGAGGTGATAGCCCATTGTAGTTTTGTTTTGCATTTCTCTGATAATTTGCAATCTTGAGCATCTTTTCATGTGCCTCTTGTCTATCTGTATGTCTTCTTCGGAGAAATGTCTATTTAGATCTTCCATCCATTTTTTTGATTGGGTTGTTTGTTTTTTAATACTGAGCTATATGAGCTGTTTCTGTATCTTGGCGATTAATACCTCGTTGGTCACTTCATTTACAAATATCAATGTTTTCTCCCATTCTGTAGGTTGCCTTTTTGTTTTGTTTATGGTTTCCTTTGCTGTGAAAAAGCTTTTAAGTTTAATTAGGTCCCATATGTTTATTTTTGTTTTTATTTTTATTACTCTAGGAGGTGGATCAAAATGACCTTCCTGCAATTTATGTCAGAGAGGCTTCTGCCTCTGTTTTCCTCTAAGAATTTTATAGTACCTGGCCTTGCATTTAGATCAACAGTTTTGAGGAACAGAAGATAGTTTACAGTGTTTGGATTGTATACTCTGTGGGGGACCAGGAAAGGCAAGATGTAATTCTGTAGAAGAAAGTGGGGCTAGACAATCTTATCACAAGAGGAAAAGGGAAACTCTAATGCTCTTAAAATGCTAAAATTGAGGCATTATTCCTATCTCTCTGATGAGAAAACTGAGCTATTAACAGTTTAACTTGTTTAAGATCTATACTAGTGAATGCTTCAAAAGCTTTTGGCCCATATTCATTCTTTTTGGGTGGTGTTATATTGTGGATATTTGTTGAAATGTTATCAAAATGTTATCAAAAACCTTGCATGAGGAAGAATTTTAGAAAATAGATGTATTGTGATAAAGAGAGCACTTAAAGGCACATGACTGGAAAAGGTCATCAAGGATGGAATTTAGATGATGATGACGACAAAGACCAAACACTTATCACTGCAATGTAAAGAGCCTGAGAATGAGCCACCAAAGAAAAAACTAAGATGCAAAACTCTTCTTTCAGTTGCAAGTATTATTTGAGCTGGTGGTGTCTAGAAGGATGCTCTGGTGACATTTAATCTGGTTTGATTGTTTGTAACATCTTTTTGAGAAACCAAAGAAGAGAGAAAAATGAACGTTTATGAGAGCAAATCCCTCTGAGCTTGTATCCAGTCCTTTCACCCAAAGAAGCACAAGTCTTTGTTGACTTTCAAATAGAGGTTCACACCACTCAAGAACAGACTCATCCTAGTTTAATAAAAAGTAAAAACCTCAGAAAGTGTTGCTTAAAGTAATAACATTTGTAAGAAGAGCTTGATACCATGGAGTATATGAGACAGAACAAACACAAATACACACAAACTTAGTAACAAAGTTTCAAAAGTTGTTTTGTATCTTTTAAAATACCATGAACACTTACACCTTGGAATTTTCATTTTTATAATGTCCCTCTTATCACATTACTATTCTATTTAGAAATGAAAGGACTTCATGAACCTAACCCATAGTATAAATGGTTTTTCATTTAAATTATTTTGGTAAGAACACTTAAAATGAGATCTACTCGCAACAGAATTTTGTGTCCAATATAGTATTATCTATGAGCACAATATTGTATATTAGATCTCAAGAATTTATATTACAAAATTGAAATTTTATACACATTGATTAGCAGCCTCTTATTTTCCTCTCTCCTCAGCCCCTGGCAACTACCATTGTATTCTTTTCTTCTGTGAATTCAACTATTTCAGATACTCACAAAGTGGAGTCATGTAGTATTTGTTCTTCTGTGACTGGCTTATTTCATTAAGCATCATATCCTCCAGGTTTATCTATGTTGTCCCATACTGCAGGATATCCTTCTTAAAGGCTGAACAATATCCCACTGCATTTATATACCACATTTTCTTTATCCATTCATCTATAGGTGGACATCTAGGTTCTTTCCACATATTGGCTATCATGAATAACACTATGCTGTGATCTGAATATTTGTGTCCCTTTAAAATTAATATGTTGAAATCCCCATTCTCAAAGATATTATTAGCAAGTGAGATAGTTGGGAAGGTTTAGATCATGAGGGTGGAGCCTTCATAAGTAGGATTAGTGTTCTTATAAGAGAGGCCCCACAGAAATCTGTAGCCCCTTCTGCCAGTATGGAGACACAATGAGAAGGCACTGGCTATGGACCAGGAAGAGGGTCCTCACTGAAATGCAGCCTTGCTCATGCCTTGATCTTTAATTTCCTTGCCTCCAGAACTGAGCAATAAAATCTGTTTACAAGCTACCCAGTCTGTAGTATTTTATAATATATAGCAGCCTGAACTAAGAAATGATGCAATGAATATGGAAGTAGTGATATCTTTTTGAGGTCCTGATTTCAATCTTTTGGATAAATATCCAGAAATAAAATTGCTGGAGCATTTGGTAGTTCTAATTTTAATTTTTTGAGGAATCTTCATACTGTTTTCCATAGCAGCTGCACCATCTTGCATTCCTACCAATGATATGCAAATATTCCACTTCTTCCACATCCTTGTCAACACATTGTCTTTTTTAAAAAAATAAGTATGCGATGACATCTCATTGTGGTTTTGATTTGCATTCCCTTGATGTATAGTGAGGCTGAGCATCTTTTCATATACCTATTGGCCATCCGTGTGCCCTTTTTGGAGAAGTGTCTATTCAGGTCTTTAGCCTATTTTTAATCAGGTTATTAGTTTTGTTTCTATTAAGTTGCAGGAGTTTCTTATATATTTTGGAAATTAACCCCCTTGCAAATATTTTCTCCCATACTTTTTCACTCTGTTGATTGTTTCCTTTGCTGTACAGGGGTTTTTAGTTTGATGCAGTCCTGCTTGTCAACATTTGCTTTTGTGACCTGTTGTTTTGGTGTCATAACCATGAAATCATTGCCGTGACCAATGTCATGAAGCTTTTCCTCTTTTTTCTTCTGGGACTTTTACAGCTTCATGTCCTATGTTTAAGTCTTCAATTCATTTTCAGTTGAACTTTGTGTCTGATGTAATGGTCCAATTTCATTCTTTTGCATGTGAATGTCCAGTTTTCCCAGCACCATTTGTTGAAGAGGCTATTTTTCTCCCCATGTGTATTCTTGGCACCCTTGTTGAAAACCAGCTGACAATATATGCATAGGTTTGTTTTCTGTGTACCCTATTCCATTGGTCAATATGTCTATTTTATGCCAATACAATACTGTTTTGATTATGGTAAATTTAGAATAAGTTTTGAAATAAAGAAGTGTGAGTACTCCAGCTTTGCTTTCTTTTTCAAGATTGCTTTCACTATTTGGGCTCTTTTGTGGTTCCAAATGAATTTTAGGATGAATATTCTATCTATTGGATACCATTGGAATTTTGATAGGGATTGCATTGTATCTGTAGATCTCTTTGGGTAGTATGGATATTTTAACAAGATTAATTCTTCTAATCCATGAGTATGGGATGCGTTTCCATTTATTTGTGTCTATTTTAATTTCTTTCATCAATGTTTTATAGTTTTCAGGGTACAAGCCTTTCACTTAAGATCATGCCTGTGTATTATGTTCTTTTTGATGCTATTTTAAATAAAATTGTTTTCATTTTCAAATAGTTTGTTATTAGTGCCTAGAAATGCAATTGCTTTTTGTGTGTTGATTTTGTATCCTTCAGCTATACTGAATTTGATGTATTTGTTTTTAAGTCTCCAGAGTTTTCTATATATATAAGATCTTGTCATTTGCAGACAAGGACAATTTTATTTCTTCCTTTCCTATTTGGATGCCTTTCGTTTCTTTTTCTTACCTAATTGTTGTGTCTAGGACTTCTAATACTATGTTGAATAGAACTTGTGAGAGTGGACATCCTTTCCTTGTTTCTGACCTTAGTGGAAATGTTCCAGCTTTTCACTATTGAGAATGAAGTTAGCTGCAGACTTTTCATATATGGTTTTTATTATACAGAAGTAATTTCTTTGTATTCCTAGCTTGTTTTATCATGAAAGGGTATCGAATTTTAATGAATTCTTTTTCTGCTTCTATTGAAATGATCACGTACTTTTTATTCTTCATTTCTGTCAATTGGTGTAACACATTTATTGATTTTTGTACGTTGAACTGTCCTTGCATCTCAGGGATAAATTCTAATTGGTCATGGCATATGATTATTCTAATGTGTTGAATTTGATTTGTTAGTATTTTGGTGAGGATTCTTACATTTATGTTTATCAGGAATATCGGCCTGTAGTTTTCTTTTCTTGTGGTATTTTTGTCTGGCTTTGGTATTAGGGCAGTACTGAGTCATAAAATGATTTTGTAAGTATTTCCTCCTCTTCAACTTTTTGTAAGACTTTGCGAAGGATTGACATAATTTCTTCTTTGAATGTTTGACAGAATTTGCCAGCGAAGACATCTGGTTCTAGGCTTTCGAATGTAGGGAGGTTTTTGATTACTGATTCAATCTCTTTACTAGTTATAGGTCTGTTAAGACTTTCTATATCTTCGTGATTCAATTTTGGTAAGTTGTATGCTTCTAGGAATTTATCCTAAATGCTGTTTTTTTTATTCTTGTTATTTGTTAGCCTTTTCTTTCTTTTGTGCAGGTTCCCCAAAGATATACTCATTGACCCTTAGCTGATTCCCCTTTGCAATCATTCCTTTAGTGAGTTGGTCCATTCTGTTTGTTTCAGTGTTTATCTCTGATTTCATGTTTCCACCTACTTATGGGACATATTGCCTCTGCTTGACTGTGCAAATAGATTGAGTGAAACAGATAAAGAACTGAATTCAACTTTTCCCTGGTTTCTCTGTCTCTTTTCTGCTAAAACGAGTTTATTTTTTAAACCTTTATTTTGGTGACTGTTATTATTTTTCTTCCATTACTCCAGTGCGAAAGCATTGGTGTTTCTTTTCTTCTCCTTTTCCTTCAAAAATTCCTGTAATTTCTCTCTTTGAACTGTCTCTGTTACTTGTCTTTTCATTAAAAATAGCTCCATATCTATCACCTCAAATTTACCTTGGCTTTAGTTCAAGCTTTTGTTTCTATAGCATTCTACCAGCTGAAATCCTTGATGTTAGTCGTGTTCAAATTCATAGTTAATGTTTACTAGTCTGATTTTCCCAGAACACCTCTTCTTTCTATTTAAGAATTCATAGGGATTTACTTTTTCTGCTGGATTAAGTATAAGTTCTGTATTTAAGAACTTAAATATGATCTATTCACTACATTTCTTACTACTCTCCAACGCAACACCGATCCCCCAACACTGATCCTCCATTTATGCCAGTTCCCTTATGATTTCTCCAAAGATTCCTTCATCATTCATGCTTTTTTTTTAACCATTATACTCCCTAATTTAAATATGAACTACATTTCCCCCACATTTATAGCTTCTTTAAAGTTTATCTTGAGTCCTTCCTTCTACTTGATACCTTTCCCTAGTATTTAAGTTTACTAAAATCTCAAGAAAATGTGGAATTTTTCTTATGGTTTAAAACTGAACTTGCTCTCTAAAAACTTTAGGGGTCATCATTTGATTTTCCCATACTTTAGGCTCTTGAGGACATGGACTCTGTCCCTAACCAGAGTTGGACACACGATAGATGCTTGAAAGTACATTTGATCTCTGGAATTTAATGGGAAAATGATTAGCTTTAAAAAATTTGAATTTTTAGAGCAAAACAACCATCTTGTAAAATTAAATACATTGTTCCATTATATGCTCATTTGCTAATTTTGTTTTTAAAAATATTTAATACAATTCTTTAGTACTGGCTAAAATCTACATTTTTTTTCAAACTCATGTATGAAGCAACTAAAATGCAGAGACTTTTAAGGAAGAAATTACTAAAAGAAGGATTCACAATACCTTGTAATTTGCCCTTTTTTCCATTTCTCAAAACCTAAGTTTATAGCAAGACAAATTGTTGGAGTCTTTTTTTTTTTTTTTTTATCAGTGCATTCCTTTATTATTTTCAAAGTCTTATTTGGTCAGGTGTTAGAGCTGGTTTACTCTTCTGTGGCCAATAGCTATTCACTAAGGGGAACTGAATTTACCTGATCTCTTGAGGCAAAGTTTAGGATGTATCATGCATATAGAGCTCAGTAATTTCTGGTTTCTAGATAACCAATAAAGAGTTTAGGCTTAGAAATCATATAGCTTGTGTTTTTACCTTAGCTTCACGATTTTTAGTTATATGGCCCTGGACAAGGGACTTAGCGTGTATAAGCCCTATATTCATTCCTCTTCCCAGTGCAATAATATCAGGGTTTTGTGGTGAGAATGAAATGAGATAATCAATATAAAACAATTAGCACACACCCAGCAGACAATGAACACTCAATATTTTCTATAATTATTATTAATTTGATAATTATTTTATCTTTGCCTTTGAAATTTTATGTGGCATCAATACATAATTCCCCTTTTCTTCTTTATTATATATAAAGTACTTTCAATAAAGAGCTTGAAAAAAGTACTCTCTTTGAGGATATATTTATTTGTTTTTATTAACTGTTATTAATTAAGCAAATGAGTGGTTATCTTATTAGCTGTAAGCCCAAGCTCAAATGTTATTCTCCATTCAATCTAAACAAGGTATAGGTTATTTTTTTGCCTCTTAAAATATATAATTGCAGTCAATTCTTTGAGGAAAACCAGCTTTAGGTTAACTCACAATCTTGCCACCACTTTTAAAGTTCAGACAGGGGCTGGTTATGGGTCACAGGAAGGAAGAAGACACTGACCATAGCTGTGATTGAGGTAGCTCCATTAGTAATTTTGTTTGTTTGTTGGTTTTGCATAGTGTTTTTACTTTATTTTATATTGAAGTGTAGTTGATTAACAATGTTGTGATAGTTTCAGGTTTACAGCAAAGTGATTCAGTTATACATATTTCATTAGTAATTAAGGGCAGAAATGCAAAGCACTGGTTGTCATCTGTGTAAGTGGGCTTAACAAAACTCTCATGGCTAAAATTCTCCTAGATGCCTTGCAGTGTGGACCTGCAAATGATGCAAAGCGCTCTGTTATTCAAATCACTCAAGCTTATAAAGCAAAATTGTTTTAACTACCCATGCAAGCAAAGTGAAGTTTATTTGCACATTTTGTTTTCTAATTGCCCTTACTCCATTTTACGATAAGTCTCCATTACTAAAGAAAGCACGTTATCAAGAACTCCCAGCTTCTCTTTATGACCGCTAGTAAAGAGAAAGACATCTGGACGCAGAAGGGTGGTGATGACTTTTAGGTTTACTATGTGTATAAATGTTCCTCTGCCACTTGCTCTCTACTCCATCAGCTTAAGTCAAAAAATATTTTCAAGTAATATTAGAACTTGAGCATATAATAATGAATGGAACACAGGCGGTCTTTACAAAAATTTCATTGTGTACTATGGCAATTTTATCTGCATGCCCAGAATAAAATTAGCAATGGTTACTTTCACTCAGGGTTTACTATTCAGTCTTGTTTGTCCATATTAATTTTGCGTTTGGTATTGCTGAAATAAGACAAACACCAAAAAACATGAAACAGCAAGCATTCTAAGATTTTAGGTGTAGGAAGAAGTAGGGTGCCAGGAAGTCCTGGGTGCTCATGGAAGACTACTCCGAGTGGGTGATTAAACTTTGAATAATTGATCTGAGGAAGTGTTTGCAATTGCTTAAAGTAAATTAATGACAAAGTAACCACTACTATTGCACATAACATTCAATTAACAAATAGTTGTCCAGTACATGCACACATGGAACAATTAAATAAATTAGTAAATATCTCTAAAAGTTCAAGAAAATTGAGATAATCTTAAGAGTACAGAGTAGTGGCATTTTTGGAATCCTGGAATTAAGTAGACTTAAACTTCTGGTACCAGCATTTATGTACTTTATGAAATCTAGGTTGCAAACAGGCTGTCTTCACTATGTCAGTTCCAGTAAATTATGCTATATTCTAGCCATTACCTCTCCACAGTGTCAAATAATCCTTGTGAGCAGGGATAAAGTCTTATTATTTGCTATGTTCTCCATAGCACTAAGTTCAGTTACTTGCTGAAAGGTAATACTCAGTAAATCAGTGCTCATTGATCAGTTGGTTGATTGACAGATTGAAAGTGATGAAAAACAGAGTACTTGAATATCATAATCCTGCCCGTCCACTGTAAGTGTGGCCAAAAATACAATAGCCAGACTCCACCTTTATTACAGGTTGCTCCTCTAGCTCCTCCTACTTGACTTCTATAGGTAAATATAGTTTGGTAAATACCTCTACAGAAATTGATGGCCCCGGAGGCTTCCATACCATATACAAGATAATGGGAGGCAAAAAAGTCATTTCTGGAAAGAAGGAATCAGAGGGGAAGGTCAAACACAAATTTTGAGAATTAGAAGAGAGATATCAGAGATAACCAGGCCCCAAGACTCTAGGAAGGTGATTTAATTGTCTAAGGTCTTACAACTATTTAGTCATAGAATTTTCACTAATATCTGTATCACCCGTAACCAATTAGTGATTTTGGATTCAAGGAACATTGAATTTATTAATGATATACAAAAATTGATACTTCTGGAGTTGAATTATAAAGGGTACATCTAATAGTCATGAAAGTACATGGTAATAAGTCATTGTGTGTGTGTATGTATGTATTTCTGCAAGTAAAACACAAATGTGTATTATGAAGACTAAGTAGCCAAGCATTATAATGGTTAGAATGCAAGCTGACTTGATTTCAATTAAATTGTCTTCCTGATGAGTGCTTTAAATGAAAAGTAGTTCAATAGTTCCAGGTTCCTTACTAAAATTTCTATAAAATATTTAGCAATAGAAAATTGCTTTAGTATTTAAACATCACATGGATTTTCTCTGAGAAATTTTTCTTGATTACAGTACAACATTCTGCTTTAGGTGAGAATACTCAGCTTACCTAAAATTTCCTCATTAAAAGGGGTGATTACAGTAACTTTTGTAGAATTTTTGTAGGTTGTTTTATAACCAAACACTTCAATGTTTGTGTATGGTTTTTCTCAGTTAACAGTTCATTTTCTAAACTTAAAAAATTTTCTAGACTTAAAAAAATCATGGTCTAATCTTGCTTGGAAATTGATGGGGTGGATTTGAGGTAGGAGATAGATGGGCCTCTGGACTGGACAGCTGGTGTTTGTCAAATGGAGTAAAACTGAAGCTTTGTTCTCATCCAGAAACGCCAAGCTTCTAGTGGCAGAAGCTGAGCTCTGCTAAAGTGAAGAGATAAGGTGCCCACTCCTGAGGTCAAGGAAAACTTCCCTGTCTGCACATGCATAGAAAGGCTCCTTGGGGTCAAAAAGGCAGGGGGTGGCATCCCATAATATGTACAGACATGTACCCATAGGCCTCTGTGGTGGGATCCATCTTAGCGAAAGCTGTGCATGCATCGTGGGGAGGGTCCTAGGACCAGTCAGGTGTGAAAAAAGAAACAAGATAATTGGCCAAAGGTAAACAAAGACCCAGAAGGACTGTCTTATGTAAATGATTTAAATCACCTCTTTACTGAGCTCCTCGTTCAGGATGCCTGCACTCCTCTGGGTGTGTATTTCTGCCTAGTTTCTGACTTACTGTGCTCCTCCTCATTACAGAAGATGCCCATGCCATTTCTCTCTGGGAGTGTATCTCTGTCTTGCTTCTGTCTTAAATAAACAAACTGTTTATCTGTGTGCTCTCCAATACACTGTGCTGCATCTCTAATAATAAACTTTGTACCTATTCTTACAGTTTTGCCTCCTTGAAACATTCTTGCTTTCAAACGGGGGAAAGAGCTAGGGCCACTTTGCTCTAGCCTCTAGCCCCTGGTGGACTAGTGGTTAGGATTCCTGGTTTTCATCCAGGCTACCCAGGTTCAATTCCTGGGCAGGGAACTAAGATCTCTCTTCAGGAGTGCTCACTGCTGTCTTTTCGAGATCGGCTTCATTACAAATTCTTAATCAAAAAGATTAGACTCAATAATTGCTGATACCCTTTCCTCCTTACTGTTTCCTACAATACACATATAGACTGTACAGTTCAGACCTTGTGTATTAATTCTGCAGTGTGTTGTGCCTGGATATCTGTAAACATGGTGAGAGACTGAATATATAAAGGGACAATGGCAAGACCATTTATAAAGATAGAAACCAGAATGTGATTGATTGCCTGTGATGCACTGAAAGACAAATCTCACTTTTATATAGCCAAGCACACAGTCCATTACATACATGTTCCTTAAGTAAGAGGACTTGACAGCACCATTTGTCACATATGCTCATCCTAAATTCACCTGATAATTGGGATGACCATCTGTGTTAGTTAGGCTCCTAGGCTCCCACAGAGCTGGGAGATAAGGTTACTACCTTCCTTGATTATATGTCAAAGAGATGGTTCCAAAGTCCTTGAGAAAGACATTCCTGGATCTTTAAAGATGCTAATTTGACTTTTAAGATGATTTCCATACATATCAAAAAGATAAAGAATTTAGAAATTTTCTAATATATATAGGCTAAGAAAAGGGAGTGAGAAGTCTCTTCCTTATTCTTAACCAGGAGAACTGAGCCTCTCATTTTTAACTAGCGTTTTCCCTTACACTGTTACCTCCTCCTTCACCTAGTAAAGCACACACTACACTTTATTGCAATTGCCTGTTTACTTATTTCTTTCCTTCAAGAGACTATAAGTTCCTTGAAGGCACGCAACATTGTTTACTCATTTCTGTATTTTGTCACCTAGAAAAAGTTTCTGGTACACATCAAGTCCTCAAAAAAGTATTTGTTGATAGAACAGAACTGCTTTACTTCACCTTGGATGGCCTACACAATTTGAAAGTAGTATGAATTTGTCTTTTTCCAGAATCATGGACCTAGAAGAGGGGTTCGTGATCACTTGGTCCAACCTGTTCTTGTCTGAGGCTTCAGAGTTGAAAGAGCTCAAAGACTTTACAGCCAAAATAGCTACTGACTAGTCCTTTTTATGTCCAGTCCAGTGCCGTTACTTTGCTATGCTGCCTTCCATTGATGTGCAATATAAATGACCACTTAGACATCTAATTTTTACAAATTTTAATTCAATGCTTTTATTATCTTCTCCCCAGCTTATACTGAAATTCTTAAAAGGAATAAGGCTTTGACTGAGGGTTGCTTAATGATTTTCCTTCGATGTTTATATTTTATGAGTTCATATACATAATGTGTTTTGAAAAGTAGTTCGCACATATCAAGTATTCAATAGAAGGCTTTAATGCTCTTATTTTCTTGTTTCTGTTCTTGTTATACCAGTGGTGTAGTTTTTTTTATGACATGTTACAAGCACTTGATAAATGAACAACAATGATTATCTTTCCACTCCTAGAGTATAGATATTATTCCTAGTTACAGAAGAATAAACTAAGGGTAAGAGTGTCCATTTCAAACAGCTATAAATGTTGCAGCTAGGAGTACATTCTTCTTCCATATCACTTTCAATATCATATTCTTCTAAAACTACACCATACTTATTTCAGTAGTTAAGGTAAATTATAAACACAAGTATTATGAAATGTTTAACAGAGAATGGAAAATACTTAATGAGTTGAACAGAAAAGTTTATAGGGAGTGAAAGGAAAGGTAACCTAAATTGAGTACTTAATGGGATGCATTTGTGATAGATACATTCTCAAACATAATCTTACTGAATCCTTAGCATGCCCCTGTGAGGGACGTAATACCCTTCTATAATCCCAAACCAAAAATACCTGAGGACAGACAGGTTATGAAATTTGGAATTTTATATATTTTAGACAGGTAATAGAGTGTATTTATCATGCATTACATAACACATCAAAAGCATTCCCATTAAACACATTAATATTTATGGAGGTACAATTATGAGTATTCACACTAAGTGGGATAAAGTTTAGAAACAGTTTTAAGTACTGGCAGGTAAGTATTTTCCCAAAGGAATTTGCATGTCATTCATGTCTGCTTCAAGCTATCTCTGTATCCAGACTTGTCTTGCCACTATTCAGATTCTACCTCAGCCACATTGGGAATGTAGAGTTTCTCAGTTAACTTTGGTGTATATCCTGCAAGCAAAGCACAAACATACTCTACTCCTCATCCTGGGGAGCCTCCATCACTCTCACTCTGCAACATGGTACCCAGATAGTGGATTGAGGTTGTAATAGGGTGAGTAGTCCATGGTGTTGCCTAAGTTTGCTTCTCATTTTCCCCTCTTTTCTGCAGCTTCTTTCTATCCACTTCCCCAGATTTCAACAGCTTCCATTTCCAGTAATTCATGGAGATCTGTTGGCTTTACCTCTAAAAATTTTATTGAATATGTTCATTTCTATTTCATTATTACTACCACTCAAGTCTGTGCTACCATCTTCTGTCATCAGATAGGTGAATAGTCTATTAATCTCTTCCTTCTTTTCCTGCTCCCCCAATATGCTGCGGGAGTCTAATCTGAAGGGCAAATTAATGATTTTTTTGGATTAGTACTCCTTAATCTCCCTTCCTTCCTTCCTTCTCTCTTTATCCTCTCTCTTTTTTTACATCAGTAGGCATTTATAGTTATATCATCATACATTATTCTCTGAGTTATAGTTTATTTTAGTAGCTCTGTGCACAGAATTCTCTTAAGCTCTTAGCCTTTTAAACAAAAATAACAATGATATTATTAATAATCATGTATTTTATACCAAGAACATAACTCTTTTTTTAAAAATTTTATTTATTTATTATTTTTGGGAGGGTACACTAAGTCCAATCATCTGTTAGAACATAACTCTTGACTATCAAGACAACTAGAAGAAAACAATGTCTATTTGGATCTCACACCTATGAATGTGGTTCCTTTAGAAGACTATTTTATAGAAATTTAATTGCCAGGATGGTGAAGGAAGAATTATGGGTACAATGAATAACAGGAAAAAATAAACTTCAGTTACATATAAACTATTTTTCAATAACTTAACATTTTTCTAAGTACTTATTGAATACCTGTAATCCCATAACGATTTTAAGCTTTTTAGGATAGAGACAATATCTGCCTTGGCCACTCCTGATTTGGTGCCTAGAATATAGCAAGCAGTCAGAAATATAAGGTAATTTGTAAATTATCAGTCAAAAAAAATTCAGACATTAATGTACAATTTCTTAATGATTGACATTTTTTATTTATTACCTACTATTTTTCATTTGTTATTTTTCACTAGGACTTAATAGGTGATTATCAGCCCCTGAAATCATTTGCACAGGACATCTACGTGGTACGATTTATGGTGAGTGCTTCTATATGTGATCTGATTTCTGACAGAGAAGTCTTATCAGATAAATGAGAGGCCAGCCATAATTTTCTAAGCACCTATTTTATGAGAAGCTTTTAAATTGCCTTTTTGAATATCCAAGATTAATAGACATTAAGTATAATATGAAGACTAGAAGCCAAATGAGAGTTTCAGGTTTGGTACCCCAAAATAGTTCTAGGAAATGAGAGAATATGAAAGACTAAATTAGCAGAGTTTGCTTTCTAGAAGAGTGAATATTGAACCTAACTACAAAAGGTTAGGTGTGATCTGACAAATTCCAGCTAAGAAATAAAGGGTAATTAGAATTGTGGAGGCAGGAGTCTCTAAGGAATACTAAGACAGCAATATAATATAATTAGAAAATAAGTCTCAGGAAAGGGAAATCTGAGAGACAAATTTAAGTCCAAATTTTTGAGAGCTTTAAGTGCCTCCCTTTCTTATTTGCAGGCTAAGGGTGAAAAAATAGTAATATAAAGTGACTAATTGGGTGACAGATTGCAGGAAATATGGAAGGAGAACAAAATGATAAAAATGTAGAGATTGATGAGTAGATTATTGAAAAATAAACCATGTAGGAAAAGGAAAGATTCTGCATTAGGTTGACAACAACAAAGAAAAAAATAAACAGATGCAAAACATGTTACAAAGGAAGAAAATAAATCGATAAATAGATATTAAGGGGAAGGGACAGAGAAAAGAGGCGACATTCAAACTTGGGTTCCACTGATGTTGGTGACACCAGATACAATACAGTATCTGAAATAAGATGACAAAAAAAAAAAAGAGTAACATGCAACTCATCCTTCAAAAATCTAATCGGGAAGAAAGAGGCACAAATCTCAAACCCACTAATAAATCAACTACACATTTTATTGTGTTATGATATAAACAGAGAAGTGATTGTTTGTATAAAGCAGCAATTAGGAATCCAGGCTCTAAATTCCTGATCAGATCTGATACTGATTGTGTCATTCCTTAATAGTGGAGCCCTGGGCAACCTACCTAACCATTCTAGTGTCTAAATTCCCTTAACTGATTATGATTAGTTGGGTCTTGAGGACCATGGCTTATCATAATCATAGTGGCCTCCCTAGTGCACTGTATTCTCCCAAAAGCTTTACATGCATATTTGTAGCACTAACTACCAAGCAAATTACCTCCCTAAGATTCGAATGTCAGAAAAGGAACAAAGAGAATGTCGAGCTTAACGAACGTGAACCTGATGTCATGACCTGTGAATAGTACATAGATATTTAGAGAACACACACACACACACAAAACAAAACAAAAAAACAACAGAAAAACAAAAACCTGTGAGAACCCCAGAGTGGTAGCTGAGAGTAGTGCTTAAATTTTAATCACGTCTCTCAGGCTGAAAATCCAACCAAAAGGAGGGAATTGATATTTGCTCAAATAAACTTAAAATTTTTTTAATGTGCAGTTTATCTTTTAACAACATCTAGGAGTGGAGTTGCTGTCCTCATGGGATAACTCCAGGTTTTACTTTTTGTGGAAATACCAAACTGTTTTCCAAAGGGACTGTATCATTTTCTAATTTCACTAGCAGTGTATGAGGATTCCACTTGCTTCACATCCTTACCAACGCCTGTTATTGCAAGGTTTTTGTGTGCTTGTTTGTTTGTTTTAGTTCCAGCCATTCTAGTGTGTGAGAAGTATTATCTCATTATGGTTTTGACTTGCATTTCCCTCATGACTAGTGGTATTGAACATCTTTTCATGGGCCTATTGTCCATTTGTATATTCCCTTTGGCAATTATCTGTCCAAAAATCTTTTTCCATTTTCTAAATTGGGCATTTTGTCTTTTTATTGTTAAGTTTGTAGGTTGTATTTTTTTTAAAGAGATCGTAGATACAAGTACTTTATTAAATGTATGATTCATCAATATTTTTCATTGAAGTATAGTGGATTTACGATGTTGTATTACTTTCTGGTATACAGCAAAGTGATTCAGTTATACAGATATGTATGTGTTCTTTTTCATATTCTTTTCCATTATGGTTTATTATAGGGTATTGAACATAGTTCCCTGTGCTATACAGTAGTACCTTGTTGTTTATTTTATATATAGTAGTTTATATCTTCTAATCCCAACTCCTAATTTATTCCTCTCCCCACTTGTCCCTTTGGTAACCATAAATTTGTTTTCTATGTCTGTGAGTTTGTTTCTGTTTCATAAATAAGTTCATCTGTGTCATATTTTAGATTCCACATACAAGTGGTATCATATGGTATTTGTCTTTCTCTGTCTGACAATTCACTTAGTATGGTAATCTCTAGGTCCATCCATGTTGCTGCAACTGGCATTATTTCATTCTTTTTTTATGGCTGTGTAGTATTCCATTGTGTATATATACTACATCTTCTTTATCCATTTGTCTGTCGATGGACATTTAGCCTGCTTCCATGTCTTGGCTATTGTAAAATTGCCAATATTTTTTCCCATTACATGGCTTGTCTTTTCACTTTCTTGATGTTGTCCTTTGAAATAGAAATATTTTCAATTTTGACATAGTGTTATTTATCTATTTTATATTTGGTTGTTTGTGCTTTTGGTATCATATTTTAGAAACCACTGACAAGTCCAAGATTATAAAGATTTATTCCTATGTTTTCCTCTAAGAGTTTCATAGTTGTTTTTTGGTTTTTTTTTTTTTAGCTCTTCCATTTAGGTCTTTGATTCATTTTGAGTTAATTTTTGTTTATTGTAAGAGAGAGGTTTCAAATCTCATTCTTTTGCATGTGGACATTGCATGTGGTTTACTCAGCACCATTTTTGGAAAAAAAAAAACTTTTTTTTTTCCCATTGAATAGTCTTAGCATCCTTGTCTAAATCAATTGACCATTAATGTAAGCACTTATTTCTGGACTATTAATTGTATTCCATTGATCTATATGTCTATCCTTATGTTATGCCACACTGTCTTGATATCTGCAGCTTTGTAGTAAGTTTTGAAACCAGGAAGTGTGACACTATCAACTTCATTCCTTTTCAAATATATTTTGGCTGTTGTGGGTCCCTTGCATTTCCATATGAATTCTAGGATTAGAATGGTCAAAAGGCAGTTGAGATTTTGATTGAGATTACATTGACTCTGTAGACCAACTTGAAAATGTGGCTGTCTTAACAATAAGAAGCCTTCTGATCATGACAATTATATTTCAAATGTCTCATACTTCATTTAAATATTGTCAAAATCTATCCTAGTAAGGAGGCCCAGATATCTGCTTAAAGCTATTCCTGCAAGTAGGGAATACAATCTGTTCTTTCACTCTTTTCCAGATGCCAGTATCTTGTATTAGAAGATGTGTGTAGTCTATTTCTAAGATACTTTCTCCCATTCTTTTTCTCTGTAGAACATTTTGGCCATTTGTGATAGGAATGAAAGTCTGTGAAAGAAGGGCAAATTTGTCTTCAATTAACCATTCCCTGTTTTACGAATTAAACTTCTTATTTTGATAACACTGGCTAAATAATGATGTCCTTTGATTAACAGTCATCTGATGCTGGTTCTCTTTTGCAGGAAGTGATGTTTGTGTGAAGACCCTCTGGAGTACCCTTCCTTATATACTCTTGTCTGGTTGTGGGATACCTGGCAACCTTTAGACCTCTTTCCTCCCACATCAACCCCAGCCAGCAGAGGTCCACTTGATTCTCTTAAATGCTGTGGTCCTTTTGCTTGGTAGGCAACCTTCTTTATTAGGAATTTAGAAAGCTTTCTCAAGCCCAGCTACATGTTGCCATGCCCTTTTGGCCCAGGGGAAATTCTCTCATCTTTTATTTATCCACTGGATTCTATAGGCCTCCTTACTTGTGCATTCTCTCCCTGCCTTGGCATCACTCTTCCATTCATTTTTTTTGTGATTAGAATCCCAGATACAGATCAACAAGTGTGTTTCCTAAGCAGATGTTCAAACAGGAAAGATTATACTCCAAATCTTTAGTAATGGTCCTCCTGAGACGTTTTCCTTTGGTTTCAGGGAAAGAAATCATACTTGTCACTTCCACCTGGTGCAAGGAGGGGAATCATCTCTCATTAAAAATATTACATCCACAAAGCTATAGCTGCTCACTTCAAAGACTTCAAGCTTTGTTCTTCTGTAAGTTTTTTTTTTTTTTTAGTTTTGTGGTTGGAGGCAGCATTAGAGTGATAAAAGGGTACTAGGACAGCGTGGACAGACTCCCAGTTGCCTATGAGGCATTTTAACATGGTGAATTAAAACCATTTAATCCATAACTTTGGTCCTCATTCATCACTTTTTCTGGGGAAAAGGAAAATTGCATTCAATATTTCATTAATTATATTTTGAATGACTAAAAATGTGGAGTTGATTCATTTAGTGGGAAGTGAAGAGTTATGAGTTGAAATTAATATTAGAAAATAGGATAATTTAGATTCATGTTCATATTTAATAAAATTACTGTGATAAATTTGAATTCATCACCTCTTTCTGTATCCATGACATTTAACATGTGACTTTGCAATTTCTCTTACTGGGGAGGCAGAGATATTTTGCCTGCCTCCTGATTTTAAGTTTTCTCACGTGACTTGCTCTGGCCAATAGAATTTGAGCAAATGGGACTCATATATAGGCAGGAAAAGCTCTGCTGCTCCTACTCATTTGCCACGTCCATGGGTTCATGTTTGAGCTAAACTGCTAACCTGTTAAATACATTACTTACCCCCAAAGTTTACCTAAGTGTTTCATTTTTGCCAAAATGAATACAGTTTTCAGAGATCGTTAACTCAGTTGGAGAAATGCTTTTCTTAAAGATCGAAATATGTCATTGAATTTGAACTGAATTCCAACTTTTTATTTTCTATTTTATTTTCATTTTACCTTGACAAATGTTCTCTAAACATTTTAGCTTGCTCAGATAGAGGTAATGGAGCTTGGGCTAGAGCAGTGATAGTAAGAGAGAAAAATTTCCAACTTGACATGTATGTATACAAAAAGGCAGAGAACTATAAGGAGAAACCTAACATTGCTCTCTTTCCAGCTCTGTTCCCTTCCTGAGAGCCAGCTGGCACTCTTGTTTAGTTTATTTCCATAAGAGTGCCTGGACAACATTATATGCTCTCTTTTATTACATAAATTAGCTTCAAGAATATAAGTATAAATAAACCAGTGAGGTAAAATTTTATTTCAATTATTTAACTCTCAATCGGTGTGCATGGGAGCCAGAGATAAAGCATTAATTCATGCAATTTGTACTGGATGTTCTATTTTCAGCCCAGACACAATATTTTAATTTCTGTCCTTTCCCCACATGTATCTCTGAGTGTGTTCAACAGAAGGTGTGCGAAGGTAGATTTCTATCTTCTGTTTTTATCATACCCACAGCAGGGAATTACAGTTACCACAAGAATACTGAACTGAGTCCTCAGAGGAGAGAACAGAGCTTGACATAGGGAAAAAAATGAAGAGTTTGGATATTGCCTGTGGGCCTCTGGTCTGGTAGGGTATAAAACAGTATAAGGAACAGTTAACAGGGGTAGGAGAACGTAGGTTCTAATAGCTTATATCACTGAAGGCTGTGATCACAGGCTGGTCAGTTTTTTGCTGAATCTCAATGGCTTTTTTCTGTATTTTGGGGATGGTAATGAGTAGATTGCATACATTCAAGTGATACAGTAGAGTAAAATGGGTATATTAGTCATCTAATTGTTCTACCCCTTGACACCCTTCCTGCCCAGTAGTCCTGTTGCATGATTCTTTTTGGTTGTTATTTTCAAGCATCAAACTATTAAAGGCAGACCTCAGCAGGACTTTACATGATTTTCTCAGATTAATACCTATAAATCTACCTTCTCTCTAGGAATTCTCTTCCCCCTAACTCATCACTAGGCAACCCTTACAGTTCTTTAGAGCTCACTTTGATGTGGGTCCGCACAGACTACTTACTCCCTTCAGTTTCTGAATTAACTAGACCTTATATTGTTCTGGGCACTCCTGTCTTTTTTTTTTTTCCAGTCATGGTTAGAGTAGGTAATTATTATTTTGATGTGTGCTTGCATGTGTGTAATTTGTCATATATAGTTTTAAGAGGACAGGAGCAAACTATTTCTTCTAGGCTGAATAGGGCATGTTACATTTCAGGTTAACTATAATTGTTAACAATGGTATAAATCTAACTCCATTGCCTACTTAGGAACATTTCTGCTATGAAATAGAGCACATTGCACCTCAGTGAAGGGAACCTAATTCAATTGGGTCACACATTACTTTATTAAGGAGATAGGGAAAGTTAACTTTGCTGTTTAAAAAATAATACTTTAGTGCTTCAATTTATTCTTTCTACCAAGTAATTTAGGAAAACTTAATTTAGGAATAATTTTAAAAATATTAATCAGGTAAAGATTTCTTAAAAATTGTCATTTCTTTCCTGGAAAACTTGTTGCTCTACAGCTGATATTCCTAGTCCTAAAGTATGGCCTTTGGTGAACTCCTACAACATGCAGGCAACAACAGGAGGTTTCGGAAGTTGAATATTACCCTTTGTATATTTGTACATATCCTGTCATCCTCTAATGACCTCGTGGAAGACTTTTAGCGACCATTCCTGTGCACTGCAGCTGTGTCAAGGTCCTTGACAATTCCACATCTGAAATCAATACTGCGATAAATCTGTCAGCTGAAGCCCTGCTGAAGATCTCTGTTCTGATTGGCCCAAACCAGAAGTGAGGACGGTGCCATCAGTTCTGCCAGACATAGTAGCAAACTCTTAGATCCAGTATGTTAGCTGTGAATAACACTGAGTTGGAGATTGCCTGACTGGATGGGTGGATCTTTATCCTAAGTATTTTGGTTTCTATCATCACAGCTGGGGTAATAAATTAATAGCTGGTGTCCAGGAATGAATTTAACGTGGGTCTATAACATGATTTCATGAGGCATAAGATACTATTTCTAGTTGGCATAAATATTTAAACCTAAGAAAAGGGAATGAGAACTTTACATACATAATTATACATATAACTGAAAAATGTAATTTTTGAATATATAAAATATTCAGGACTCAGGTTAAGTGCTTTAGCTTATATTATTGTTTATAGATATTATATATATATAAAATTAAAAATTTCATGAATAACTCTGATTTCTCTCTTTCACTTATGCTACCGTCATCTCTCGTCTGGATTTCTCCAACAGTCTCATTTGCTTAATCCTGTCATGTGATATGTCATAAATTCAGATATAATGATGTATCTTGCTCAAAAGTCTATATGTATATATGGGTGTGTGTATGTATATATTATACATATATATATAACTCAAGCTAAATAACTTAGCATAAGGCCTGAATATTTTAGTCATAAATTATTTCTCTCTATATAATTATATAGATATAGATATATGTATAGATAGATTGATGGGTGGATGTGGTTTCAAAGCCAAGAACTATAGCTTGATATCTCTTGACTTTATACTTTAGGGATCTCTCATATATTGACTTATATTTTATCCTCTGTGGACTTCTCATTTATTTAAAATAAGAATAGGAACCACCTTTTACAAGATTTTTAATTCAATGTGCTTGAGATATTCCAGTGTTATAATTAAGAGTGAAGTCTCAGGACTCAAACTGCCTGGGTTAAAATCTTAGATCTGACACACACAATTTAGCATCTTTGTGCCTTAGATTACTCCTCTTTAAGATAGAGTTACCTTATACCTTGGCTTCCCAGGGCAATCTCAGTAAATCACAATCTTATGTGCCTTCTACATTTATATCTACTTTATATATGCTCTCCTCTTACAAAAAAACCCAAAAAAACAACAGTCTTCTTAATCTGGTTTCATCCCATTCCTAACACAGGTCTCAGGTTAAAGAGCTTTTCTTCCTAGACGTGTTCCTTAGTCTCTGGTACACCATTCTTTTTATGACATACTCCTTTTCAGGACTACCACACTATGTGTGGTAGTAGAATTTTCACAATATATTTAATTAAGTTGTACTAATAGAAAAACTTTTTTCTATGACTAAGTTTAAATACCTTTTGAAGGAAGAGAAAACACATTTAATTTTTAAATCAGGGAATCTTTACTCCTTAATCAGGACTCAAAATCAGAAAGTTTTTCTTCCTGTTTTCAAAGTATACGATGAATGGAAACGGGGTATAACTGTGGGATTGATGAGTAGGTAGAGGGTTCGTTAAATCCAGGGGAGGGCTCTTTGCAAGTAGAAAGGATTATATACACTAGAATGATCATTTCTTTCTATGAAAAGACAGGCATCTCTCTGGACTGGAATGTGGTATCTTCCCACAAATAATACATCTGTCTCTTTTCAAACAGCTGGATCTCAGAGTTGGTCTGCTGGCTCGTTTACAACTGGAAAACAGAACAGGCATTAAAAGAACGCCAGAGAACTGCCTGAATCAATGAAAAGAAAGGTGCTGCACAAGCTCTGACTCCTAAGGTAAGGGAAACATGGTTTCCATTTCTTTAGTCACGGTTTTCACCACCACCAAGTTAAAAAAAAAAAAAAAAAAGTAAAATATAAGAAGTCAGGGAAGATTCAGATCCTGCCAATTATTATCCTTTGTGTGTACCTGATATGTGTGGATTTAAAAAATGATTTTAACATTATATCAGGAATTTAAAAAGAATGACTAGGGGGAGGTGTGCAGTTGCTCCAGAAGGCCTTTGTGTATGTACTCTGCTAGGCATTGAAGGAAATGAGGGGTCACAGGAAGACACTCATTTTCTCTTTGTGATTCTCTGAAGTCAAGATCTAGCACTGTCATTTTCCTGACATGACATCCCTGCTGATGGGTTGGTCTAAAACATTAAAATTACTGCCTTCACTGCCGTCTTGCAGCAGAGGTCAGCACTTGAACTATCCACACATCCCATGCTTCTGAATTGATCTAGGTTCATTTGAAGGATATGGACTGCTATCTCAGCAAATTCCAAAGGCAAACTTTTAATATATAGTCTACATGCATCATCTCTATTTTCTAAACGGGAGAATATGATAAAAAATCTAATCACTGGCATTTTCTTTATAAAGTGTTTTCTGCTCTCATGTCTACAGTAAGGTAGGCTTTGTCACATATGAGTTTCAGTTGTTTCATAGATTAATGTAAATGGTAGGTTAATTGTAATTATACTTATTTAAGAGAAAAGAAAACCAAGGCCAAGGAGTTTAATTGATTTCCTTGAGCGATACAGGACATATTAATGGAAAATGATCCAATATGCTATAAATGACCTGTTAAAATTCAGATGTGCTAGAGTGTATGATGGCTGTTACTATGAATAGAGTAGATAAAAAGATGTTGATATCCCTGTTCCTGATTATAATGTTTTAAACAGTATTTGCAACTGATTAACAAAAATTATTTATAAACACTGGATTTGTAAACTTAATATATTAATATAAAATATGTTGTGTATGTATGTTGAATATAGAAAATCAACTTATTGCATATACAAACTAATAGAAATTTAGCATATAAAAATCTCAAATAGTGTAATAGAAAAAGTTAATCGAAATATTTCTGATAGTTCATCAGGAACAGGGAGAAGATTCTTTCTCAAGAGACTGCAAATTACCTAATGCAATTAATTTAATGGGAAATTCTTAGGGAGAGTTTGCTGATGTTTTCCTGACAAATCATGGCTCACTCAGCAACAGCATTTAGCTAGTTAGGACTGTGTCAAACAAAAGAGTATAACAGTGGTTTATAATATGCAACAAATGATTTTTTCAGTAGAAGTATTAAAAAAGGATTTCTATGTCACTGGAAAGTGTTTAAAATATAAGTAATGTATTTCAAAATATTTGTTTATACATTGATTTTTTTCCAATTATTTAAATTACTTTACCAGTTATTAAATACTTTGAAAATCACCCATGCCAATGTGGTTTTAGGAGATAGTCATCTTTGGTTTAGTTCCATGGTAGAGTGTTGGCAGTGTATGGAAGTAGAAGGAACAATTTTGGGAGTAAAGTTCTCTTTAGTTGAATCTAAATGTTTTCTGGGGTTTTGTTTTTTAAAAAATAAGATTTTAAGATCCAAAATGAAGGAAAACCTGGATAGAATGGGAAAAAAAACCATTCAGAATAAAGGAGGACATTGTGAATCCTGTGATGTACAGGACAGTATACTTGTGTGTCCTTTTTAACGTAAGTAGTTTGCCTTTTTATCTTCTAACATATATTCAACTATTCCAGAGTCATGCTATGCTCTTTCAGGAGTGCCTGATTTAAGGGGATACTATTTTTTTCTTTTATTAAAAAGCCCAGAGACATATGCAAAGAGAAATAAGAAAGAAATTTTAAAATCTGTATGGAATCAAGTGTTTGGAAATGAGCTTGTTGGATGTTTATAATTTATAGAAACTAGAAGAATGGAAATATTGAAACAAAAAGGCAGAGTGGACCTCAACAAGATTCCACTAAATATTGGGAAGAGAAAGCTGTTTACTGATAAATTGATCAATTCTATTCATATTAAAACATAGAGCGGTTGAAAAGTTAGGAGCATAATATTTGAAATCAGATATACAAAAACTGAATTTCTAATTGCCAAAGACTAAGTAATATTGGACATTTTTCTCCTTGATTTCTAATTATTTAAATGTACAGTTTACAACTGATTCACTTTGGTGTACAGCAAAACCTGGCACAACAGTGTGAAGCAATTATATTCCAATAAAGAGCTTAAAAAATTTAAAAAATGAAAAATAAAATTATAAAAAAATGTACAGTTCTTCATAGTACAGTATAGTTACATGAAAAAACTTGAATACATAGTACATCGGAAGTGATCAATAAATATAAATAAAACAATAATAGTTAAAATTTATAGCTTGCTCATATAAGACAGTTTTGTTTCTAGCCCAATTTTACAGGTGACGAAAATGAGAACAAGAGAAGTTACATGACTCCCTAAAGGCACACCAAAGAGTACCTTTTTGTAAATAAAAAAAATGCACACCTTTCTATATATACTTTATGAATTGCCATTTCATTCTTCTTCACACATGTGAGAGAAAGAAAACTTCTGAAGAAATATCTTTTTATGTATTTTAGAGAATCCTATTCCCTTAGAGCAGGGAACATACCATGGTTTTGTCTGTATGCAGAGCACTTACTGAAATTTCCAGCATGTTATAGGTTGTCAGTCAGTAGATCAGATATGATAAGCACAGAGCGTTGGTTTTACATTAAACACTTGACTGTGGGTGTTGTCCTGGGTTTACTCCCGAGTGACTATGTTTGTGACCCATTTCCTTAAATTCTCTGAGGCTCATTTAAAAATGAGGAACATAATATATATCCGCTAATTATCATGGGTATCTTAATGGGTATCAAATGAAAAAAATGTATGTGAAATGGCTGTTTTATACAGTTTCCTATTTGAAGTTAGGTGTTATGATAAAATCAACTATTAATTAGGTTGAAATAGTTGAGAAAGTTCCTTTATTCTTAACTTCCTGCGAATACCTTCGTTCAGAATTTCCAATTTCTATAAGAAAATGATTCATTCCAATATTAGGGAATCCCTAATTCCTTATGTTCTTGATATTTATAATGTACATTCATGTGTATTTTTTGGCTTGCCAGATTTAGTGAGGAAAAAAGTAGAAAACAAGAGAATGCAGGATATCTAGTTAACTTTAAATTTCAGATAAACAATATCTGAGCATAAACAAGTAAATAAATATTGCATGGTACCTACTTATACGAAAACATTATTCATTTTTTAAGCTGAAATTCAAGTTTAACTTATCTGTGTTTTATCAGGCAACCTCAATATTGTGCTATGTGACCTCTGCATTAATATTTTCTCCATTTTATAGATAAGAAAACTGAAAATCACATATAGGTTGGACAGTCTGTGAAAACAAAAAGAAAATATAAGCTCAAACTCCTTACAGTGTGGCTGAGAAAGTGACAGTTATAACCAAAATGAAAACAATGTATTGAATGGGATCTGTTAGCAAGTGTCTAGTAAACATAATTAGGAGGAATGGAATTCACCCGTGCTGGGTCTGGGTGGTCTAAGTAGGCTCCACTGAGAAATGGTTCGTGTGAGCTAGAACTTGAAGAAAGAATAGGACCTACAGGTTCAAACTTTTAGAAGAAATGTCTCCTCTCTTTGAAGGTTAACTCTACAGGGCCTTGATGCACTTGCTGTCAGATTATCTGCTCTAGTACATATAACTAGGAGATACTTTATATGTCTTCCCCATAGCAGCCTCAATATGTGTCTAGGTTCTGCCTGAGACTTTTAATCCTCTGCTTCATGACATCATCATGGACATGGGGAAAAGGCAAGCTACTCTGTAGCTTTTGTGTGAAGCTAGGCTGTGATGATTTAGCAGAACATTGAAGACTATTATACATTCTAATTTCTCAAAGCTATGGAATAGAACATTCTGGTTATTTTTTCTATTTTCCTATGTAGTTATCCATGGAGACATTTTATAAGACATACATCTGTAATTTATACATTTAAATTACTAAAAGTAAATATGGTTTAACAATGTAATATGAAATTTTTATCATGGATCTCCTAGAATTAGGGAAATCATATAGGTAATATTTCACAGAGGTCTTTTACCTTCCAGAACTGTGAAGAAATACACTGCTGTTGTCTTAAGTCATCCAGTGGTATTTTGTTATGGCAGCCCTGGCAGACTAATACAGTGGAGATTTCCATTTGCCTTTCCTTCTATGGTAGGTCTTACCATACAGGTTAAGAAATATATCAATATGTTACTGCTGTTAGTTTAGATTTAATATCTTGCAGTCATTTCTTTTTTTAACTTTTCCAGTGTACTTTGTCTTGTCAGATTTCTATCCGTGTTTCACTTTTGCATCGTGTAAGTTTATGATTGTTTACTGCTAGCATTAAAGTTCAACTTAGTTCAATTAATTTTTATATTGATTATATAACTTGCAAGTCTTGCTTAATACATGTATTCTAGTAGACTTGGGCTTTCAAGATTTTATAAGAATTCCTACATGGAAAATTATGTATTCTGTAAATAAAGACAATTTTACTTCTTCCTTTGTAGTCCGTATACATTTACTTTTCTTCTCTCACTTACTGGTTAGAATCTTTGGTAAAATCTTGAATGGGAGTGGTGAGACCTGATATCCTTGTCTTGTTTCTGAAGTTATTAGGAAACCATTCTCTTTCTCAGTATTAAATATGATGTTAGCTACAGGCATTTTGCAGGTTTCATCAGTTTGAAAAATCTTTCTTCTTTTTGTAATTTGCTGAGTTTTTCTTTTATTCGTGAATGAATTATATATGTATTTCTTCAAATGCTTTTTCTTTGAGATAATCTTATGACATTTATCTTAGCCTTTTAACATGAGTCATTACACTGATTTTGAAATGAACCTTGTTTAGTCATGTCATATCATACTTTTAAAATATATAATAGGACTAAATTTGCTAAAATTTTCTAAGGATCTTTGCATCTATGTTCATAAGATATGCCTATATTTTACTTTGTTAGTGTCTTCACCTAGTTTTGGTATGAGATTAATCATAGCCTCATAGTAGGGGCTGGGAACAATTTCTTCCTCTTCAATTTCTCTGGAAGAGTTTGTTTAGAATTGATATTTTCTCAGGTTTGTTATTTGTTTTCTGTTGGTTTCCCTTTAGATTTTTATATTTTCTCAACTTTCTCATGCTCTTCTTTCACTGAAGATGGGCCTACTTTATTTCTGTATAAACAAGCTTCAACACGTAAGAGTAAATATTTACCCAGCAAATTTTAAATGACTACAGTTTATTACTCTTTGTGGTTGCTCATAAAGACCAGATGATTTCAATGCATAGTCTATTGATACCAATATTTAAATACTTCATAAATTATTCAGACTTTAACACAAATAATGTAGTTATTATTTACAAATAATGTAAATTAAGGGCAGAAATATTCTGCTTGGTATTTTTCTTTGTGTCAAACAATTATTTGCACATAAATGGTGCTCAACAAGTGCTTTAAATGATGATTTACTTGGTTTGTAGGCAGAAAAATATAGCCAAGAAATGAAATTTGGTCTGCATGACAAGAAATGGTAGAGAGTTCTATATAAAAATCACTCAAACTAAATGTTAAAACAGTTTGAAATGATTGAAACATTTTATCCTTTATAGTACCAAGTTTTTATATTTCAAAGTTATTTTCATATACATTAGTCACAGCATCCTCACAATAAACCTGTAATGTAGGAAGGGTAGAAACCAATATCCCACTTTAAGGAAAGGAATAAGCCTTGAGGAGACAGACAACCTGCTAAGTGTTTAATGATTAGTAAGGTACTGACCATGATTTGGGACCAATGTTTTCTGGTTTTAAGTCCTGAGCTTTTCTTCATGTGCACCTGAAGAAATTCCAAATTCTCTTCCAAGCCATAAAAAGGGTCACAAATTGACGTAAGAAGGGCATATTTCAGGGTTTGTTCTGAAAAGGTTGAATAGGAGCAAGCTCTTGAAGCTGTCCAAGGGTAATGTTAGCACTCTGTGGTATCTGGGAGATAATTGATCTCTTCTTCTTTGGTCCTTGTTTTCTGAAATTTTTTGTCTCTGAAATGAAACAGAAATGACAGAGGTCATTGTATGTGTTGGACATGGTGGCAAATGAATGACAATACAATTTATTTGTACTTAATAATGCAGTTATAAATCACACCTAGGTATATTATCTTTCCACAGTAATCTGTTGAAGTGGCTTGCCAAATTACACTCACTGCAGATCAGAGCTGAGAAAGCTAGGTAAATTATGCAGAGGCATGAAGCTTTTCATAATCATCCAAGAATACTATTTTGACCTCTTTCCTTGAAGTGCTATTTATGGAGAAAAAAAGATATGAATTACCAGAAGAGACTCTGGAGCCAAAATCCTTGGGTTAAAATTCCAAAAATTCATGAGTAAAAATCCAGCTCTCTGATTTCTTCAGGTTTAGACTTAGAGCAGGCGCCTTACTTCTACCACATTCAACAGGTTAAAATGAATCACAGGGCCATCCAGGATTCAGTGTGGGAGGGGATTATCTAAGCCATAAATATGGGGAGAGGTGTTTCATAATATTTTTGGAAACTAAATGCCACACAACCAAATGTGGAGAAAAGACTTGAGTCCGTCTTTCACAAAAGAAGGAATAAGGATGATCAATATATACATAAAATGCTAAACACCATGGTTAGCAGGGCAATAGAAACTAAAACAAAAATGAATTATCTTTCCCACCCCCGAGAATGACTAAAACAATACCGATCATTGACAAGGATGTGGAGCCACTGTAACATTCGTCTAGATGCTGTGAATTTAACATAGTGCATGTTGGAAAATAACTTTGGGATTCGTTTTTTGGATTTTTTATTGAAGTATCGTTGATGTACAATATGTTGGTGTACAATATGTTTCACAATTTTAAAGGTTTTACTCTCTTTATAGCTATTATAAAATATTGGCTGGCAGGAAGTCCCACTGGCCTTCAAAGCCAAATGTGCAGAGGGCTTGTCTTCCCTGTGCAGGACTCCTGGGCTGCGAAGCCCAACATGGGGCTTAGATCTCTCACTCCTTTGGGGGAACCTCTGCAGTATAATTATTCTCTAGTTTGTGAGCTGCCTAGTCAGTGGTATGGGACTTGATTGTATTGTAAGTCCGCCCCTCCTACCCATCTCATTTTGGTTCCTTCTTTCTGTCTTTAGTTGTAGAACATCATTTTTGGTCGGTTCCAGCCTTTTTCACTGAAGGTTGTTCTGCAGATGGTTGTGATTCCCGGGTGTCTCTGAGAGAAGATGAGCTCAGGGTCTTTCTATTCCACCATCCTGGCTAATCTCACCAAGAGATTATAATCTTGGTTATCATCTTGCTAGTTGTTTTGTTGTTTTTAGCCTCTTTAATTAGAACGTCGAAAAAAAAGGATTAAAGTTGATGCACTCACACATCATTCTCAGGAGAAAACTATTTGTTGAATATTGCCATTCTTCTTTTGTAACTGGAGAAACTTACACGTGGAGATTGCTCTGAGGATCACCTAGGTCCTGCTCAACTTCCCTGTGGCCCAGAAGGTCGGTGTTCAGAGATGTGGAGGAAGACATCAAGTAACAGACACAATCTGGCACTTGCTTAATAAATTACATACACCTACGTTATGGCTTACTATTTCAACCCAGATATTCACCCACGAGAAATAAACATTTTAAGGGAGAATCTTTTAGAAAAATATTTATAGCACTTTTACTCATAACAGGCAAAACCTGGAACGGTTCAATGTTCATCTAGTGGTGGATGGATAAACTGGTGTACTCAGAACGTGGAAAACTAGGCAATAAAAAGGAACAAACTATACACAATTCACATGATAATGTGGATAAATCTCAAAACATTTTGTTGAACAAAGCCAGACACATTAAAAAGACTACATACTGTATGGTTTCATTTATATGAAGTTCTAGAAGAGAGAAATAAAGCTAAGGCGATAGAAATAAAGTCAGTGATTCACTGTGTGGAAGACTGACACCATAGGGGCACCCCAGAAAACTTTCTGGGGTTATTGGGGTATTGGTTATCTTTTTTCAATACATTTCAGATCTCCATATACATATTTATAACATGTCAAACTGTTCACTTAAAATCAGTACTTTTTAATGTATTTTATATTATGTAAAGTTGAGTAAATTCCCTTCTTTAAGTATTTTAAATCAAGTCATTTACACACGTTATTTAAGCTCTCTGTACCTTAGTCTTCTCTTCCAAAAAGTTTCTATAATAATCACATCTCAGAAGAACTGTTATGTAAATAAAGTATGTAGTATATTTAGAACAGTGCTCAGTACATGGTAAATTCTCCAAAATCTAATTATTACCTTTATCTTTACCTTTATACTTCTTTAATTTGTTGTAAAAGGAAGGGACTGTAATTTTAAAAGCTGTACTAATGAACAAGTGCTAGCTTTATGGTTTTCATACATATTCTGGTTGCAAAGGATCTAAAGAGTTATCTCTTTTTACTCACTAATTATAGACACACTCAAGGGGTACTCATTTGAATTAAAATGTCAAATAAGTTTTTGAAGATGCAAAGTAGGTAGATGAGCATTATTGACCCAGTGGCATGGAGAATCTCTTCCTAACAGCCGTCACAAAGCATCAGTACCTCAGGACATTTAAAATATTTTGAAACTTGGAGTTAATAGTTCTTTAATAAACCTATAAGGAGTAGATTGGCCCCCTGAATCCCTTCCCCATGCCCTGTAGCCACTACTGTATCCTCAATTTACAGGAGATGCAGGAATAGTTTTTAGAAAAATAAGATTTACCAAATCTAGGCACAGAGAGTACACATGTGATCTCTCCCCCAAAATAAGAGAATTGAATAAAATATAACTGTACCTTGAGGTTCTGCCTGTGTATTCATCTTCTACTCTGTATTCATAATAGTTATTATAGATTGTACTTCTATGGGAAGAACAAGTGGCATATATCCTGTTACTCTCACCAAATGTATGATAGCAAGGACCCTTGAAAAATTGAAGGATCCAGTTTTTATTTTTTCTCTGATCTTAGGTCTTGTATTTTGTTACCTAGTATCTTTTAGCTTTCTCAACATTCACTTTCGATTGGAAAAACAAAACAAATCAAAAGAAAACAAAACATGCACTGGGAAGGATCCAGTCTTACACAAAATAGATGGTCTCAAAGATCTCTATACAGACCTTGTTCTTTTTTTTTGTAATTTTTAAAACATACTTTCATATTTCCATTATGATTTTATAATCTGCCAACTTTAATATATACTTTGGATTTTGATTTTTGTTATATGTCTGAATGTGCCTACTTAAAATTCACATGTTAAAGTTCTAACCCCCAAATACCTCAGAATATGACTATATTTGGAGATAGGACTTTCAAAAGGTAATTAAGGTAAAATGACGTCATATGAATGGTGCCTAATCCACTATGACTGGTGTCCTGCTAAGAAGAGGAGGTTGATATAGACACACACAGAGGAAAGACAATGTAAAGACACAGGGAGAAGATGGCCATCTACAAACCAAGGAGAGCGGTATCAGAGGGAACCAAACCTGTCAACACCTTGATCTTGAACTTCTAGCCTCCAGAAATATGAGAAAATGAATTTCTGTTTAAGCTACCCAGTTTGTGATATTGTTATAGCTGCCTTAGCAAGCTAATGCATTTACATTGTATAGAATATGTAGATGGGTTTGTGCAAGCTGATATCATTATGATAATTCCTTATTATTGGAAAGGTATTGCTATTTCTGTATTAAGTTCTTAATACAAATATAATTTCAATATTGTGACGTGAAAAATTTCCAAAATTAAATCCACATGTAAAACACTAATGCCAATATATGTATATTGTATCAAATACTTAAATGACTATTAAAAATATTCACCACACCCATCAATTCTTTTGGGATTATTTTTAACCATGTTGAAAAATGATAATATATTCTTTCCCATTTCATCACATAATTACAGAAACTAATTTCTCAAAGAAAAAATTTTTTAACACAAAAGAACATCCTCTTTCTTACCTTCTTTCCACATCCTCTATGTTGTCTGGGAGAGGAAGATTCAAAGTCTCTGGTAGGAAGTACACACAGATTGAGGCCACAATGGGGAAGGTCCCACATAGAATCTTTGGCAAGGGTTCAAAATACTGTCTGGTGATCAATACTAGAGAGCTCAGTGTTGAGGCCAGGCCATTAATAAGTATAATCACACCCTCTAAGAATAAGAAAGCATTGTTTAAATAAATCTTAGCCTTCTCAGTGATTTTTATCTTTAAAGCCTTTCTTGACTACCACAATACAAGGTCATCTTTCTCTCATTGAATTCTAACACATATATGGCACTTTGTAAATAAAATCAGGATATAATAGCTATAATTTACAGTTGTATTCATTTTTCTACTATATAGTGCTTTAGTGGCTATATTGTGCTGAAAATAAAATTCAAATGCCTTACTAAGGTCATTACTATGTTGCCAGCTTTAGTTCGCGGTGGTTATTTTCCCTTTATATGTTAAATTCCTATCACACTGGTCTTTTGATTTTCTAGACAATGTAGAATTGTCCTGTTTTATGGCTTTGGTTAGAACTTGTTCTTTTTCAGCTCACTTCATATACTCCTGGCCATCCTTTGGATTACAATTTAAATGTTTATCAAGAATGAGACCTATTCCAACCTCCCTTGCTGATTCGTACACAGTATTCTCGGTCCTATGAAAAATATTTCCTTCAAAACATGTATATGAAGGTGGGATTTCTGTTATGTTTTCTCATTTATTGTCACTGACTACTACTAAAAGAGATCTATGAAGGAAAGCCCTGTCTCCCCTGCATATGGACTTATTTTCCTATATGTCTAGCTCACAGAAATTTCTGAAATCTTATTCTGTTCATTCTTCTTCCTCCTCTTTCTCTCCCCACCTCCTTCTCCCTTTCTTATTTTTTTCCCTTCTTCCTCCTCTTCTGTTAAAATTTGTTTGTTAATTATATGCCCTTTCAAAGCACATGTACTAACATGTTATTTATATCACTTTGTTTATCCTGTATTGTGTGCCTTTTGCAAATACAGATAAAACATTTTGGAACCCCGACTTGCCAATGATTTTGAAATGCTACCATCCTTGGTATAAATGTGCCATTTCAAAAGAAAACTATACTCAGTTTTGGCTTTTGCAAATACAGATAAAACATTTTGGAACCCCGACTTGCCAATGATTTTGAAATGCTACCACCCTTGGTGTAAATATGTCATTTCAAAAGAAAACTATACTCAGTTTTGGAGAGGAGTATCATGTGTTTCATCCAAAGTCCATTGAATAATTAGTATATTCAACATTAAAATTTTTCTAAAAGAGCAGATGAATCTCAAAGAATGAAAGATGGGTGCCTTTTCACATAGTCTGATTGAGTTTGGTATTGGGTCTGAAATCCCAAAAAACTTTCATTGCTTTGGATTATGATATATATTGTGAACTTTCAGTAATTTGTATGTTGCAATGATCAGATCTAGTTTTCTAGTATGACTCAGTTTAAATCATTTTGTAGTTGAAATTATGAGCCCCCAAATAGTACTTAGTTGGGTCTGTGGGACTGAGCATTGGTGAAAAAGCTCAGATATGGACAAAGGCAGGGTGGGTTTGAAAACATCTAGTAAATAAAATATCTTGGCAAAAAAGCCTACTACGTTGTCAACAAATGTGCTGTGGAGGTGCGAAAGACTAAATGGAGAATTTCTGGGGACAAGTAGTTATGATTCGTTGTAAAAATATCAGGCGTTTGAGAAAATATTGTAGAACATTTATGGGTAATCCAAATTTTTGCCAAAGGCTGTTTTTGAATCACTGTGGTAATCAGTTGAATTTCATTGAGTAGAAACTTAATTTAGACTTATTTAAATCTCTAGCAAATTCCAGGAAACTCTCAATTGGGGTCTCTGTAGGGAGAGATCAGTGGCTTACCTGACCCCTGTGGGTATGAGTACATGATTGTAGGTTGAACTCATGCTGAAGTATATTGCCATGAATCCTTTTCCCAACATAGCAATTCCAAGGCGTAGAAAAGGTATATCTATGAGGTTAAGAAAGTCATTAGTATGCCTAGGTCAATATGATGAAGCATAACAATTACCTACCTTGAATAACGCAGTCTATCTCAGATTATTTGTAATGAACCACCTTTTAATAAGTATAGCACAAGAAACTATATTCAATATCATTTGACAAAACCACAATGGAGAAGAATATGAAAAATTACATATATATATTATGATTCACTTGGCTGTACAGAAGAAATTAACACAACATTGTAAATAAACTATACTTCAATAAAGTTAAAAATACTTTTAGGAATTAATACATTACATCAGTGTTCTACCAGTGCACATAGTTATTTTAATTAGTCCAGAGTTGTGTTAAGATGAGGATGATTAGACAATATATGTGGAGAAGAAAATATGCTTGCTTTCTTGCCTCAGTCTTCCCTACAACTATGAAGTTATTCCCTTATCCTGATATTTTTTTAGGAAAGTTCATTTTCCAATATCACATACCTGGAGTATGAAATAGAAGCCACTTTAAAAATTCTCTCATGAATTACAGATAAACTGCTACTCTGCCTAGCTAATGAAATGTACATGAAATTTGAATATAAATGAACATTTATGTTTTTTAAGAAATGAAAATTCTTTCTGACCATTCATAGACATAATAGATATAAGAATTTTTGAAATGTGCTTCAAGACATCACTGTTCTGAGTGAACCTCAAGTGTTAAAATGCTTATAAAGTTATTATATATTAAAATATTCAGTTTCACTGGTATTTGCAAAGAGACTAGGTAAAGAGGTGAGCTTTCCTGTACCTATTGATAATATATTCACATTCTCAAACCATTTAGAGGATTAGGGATTCATGTTAGATCTGAAAAAAGTCCTCTGACTGTGGGTTTTCTTGATTTATTGCAAAAATGTAATCAGGACCCTATAAAATCAAAGATATTCTCTTTGAATGAGTCTGTTACAGCCAAAGAATTTAAATGTTTACTTTCAATCGCCTGACACCCCCCGCAATTCCTGTTTATCTCAGTCAACAACTCAAATACTTAACCATAGCCTTTAAACCCCAAAAGACACGCCAACCTCTCTTACACCAGTTATATAATTCAACTTTAAAAAGAAAAATTGAGTAAATATTTCTGTCCGTTATTATCCTTAATCTTCAACACTAACTCATCCATTGTGCTCCTGATTTCACTATTTCTTGAATTATTAAAGACTGATTGTTTACTATGTCTCAATTGGTCAATTCTTCATTTAGATTATATATATATAAATATATAATTTCCCAGTTTTAAACAGCCTCCCTCTGCCCACACACACACACATTTGAACTTGGATTCTTCTCTTAATTTTTATGATTTTCATTGATCTTTTCCAGTACTATCAAGAAGACCAAATATATACTACAACATATACATACATTTATGAACTTGAATACCTATTTTACTGTTGCATACAATGGTTGCTTTCTGATCCTTCACACAGGTCAATTTGACCAGGACAGTGCCAATTTACACCTTTTGAATGGGCATAATTATTAACTGCATTTCCTTTCCATGTTCAAGTGTGTTCTGGTCTAGATGATGTCTTATATAGCCACCTCTAATCAAAAGGCATATTGAATCCAATACACCCCAAACTAAGAGCATCTGTCCTCCTGACCTGCATCTGTCTTCCAATTTTACTAAATGGAATCACCATCTATCATCTGCCAGGTGGTAAAACTAGGACTCATTCTTAACTCATCCTCACTTTCTCTCATAGAGCTGACCATTCAATGTCTTTTGCTGATTTTATCTTCTTCATTTTGGAATTCTATTATATCACTGATAGAAAAACAAGACCACCACATATATTCCCAGAGAACCCAGGACAAATTTTTTCTTTTAGCTTTAGCCAATTACATTTAATGATGTTTTTATGGACTCCCCTTCCATAAAGTAAGCGCCTCCATGGCAGAAAATATCTCATTTATCAATTTTATCAGGATCCCAGCCCTAACAAAGTCTGTGATGTTGTGAACAATGAATAAATATTTCTTGAAGAGAAAGAAATATGATTTGTATGTTTAAATGCATATCTATAAAATAGATATATTAATTATAGAATGTATTCATATATACAATTCAGTATTTTATAATATGGCAACTTATATAAATGAATTGTATTTGATGATATATCAACTATATTATGTAATCTATTCTCTATTTTAGTCTACCTAATATAGTTGGTATATTATTAAGTAGTATTTATATATAATTGATTAAATATAAATATATTAAACTCTTTTAAATTAACATTTGGTGTTAAAATACCTAAATCATGACACCAAGCTGCAGTGAAGTTATTTTCCGCACATGAATTTGATCAGTAGATAAAACACTAAGAAAAAATTTTTTTAAGATAACACAACACTATTACTATCCTCTAGCTTTTTTCCAAAACCTGTTATTCTCACTTTGGAGTATAAATATATTGATTAAGGTAGAATATCCAGCTACAAAAAGGACAAAAGCTATTGAAGGCCGGCATTTAAGGAACGTCATTGCAAAAAAAAAAAAAAGACACTTGGCTGGGAAGTCCACAGCTCCAAGGAGAGCCTCAGACAAGAACATATTAATCCCTAAATTTTGTAAGTCAAACATCAGTCCATAAAGGAAGAAAATTGCAGAAAATCTGTAAAAGAATAGAAAATGAAAAGACATTAAAAATACATTTTGTTCTTTTATTATATTTTGAATATTTGTTATATTTTTTCATTATGGGGACACCATACTTATGAGGATTATAGACATTATAAAAGTCAAAGCTATAGTAGTATGCCTTTTGCCAACAAAAGTACAAAGATCAAATGAAGTAAGAAAGAGATATTTTTGCCAAACAATCTGTTTTTGAGGATGGTTGAGGTTTTCAGCCTCAAGAGGTGGACTGAAATGTTACCAAGACTGAGAAAATAGGGGCTTAACTTCTTTTTTTACTTGGTGACCACTGACTTTCTTGATGTGGTTTTGTAAATTTGCAAAACATGTTGTAAACCTTCTGATTTACTTATTTGAAGATTAGTGGCTTTTACTATACCTCTGCTCCTTAGTTTCTGCATTTCTCAATCTTCTTAGTGTTTTCTTCAGGATTAAATGGCTTATGTCACAAAATCCAAAGTAATGTAAGTGCTGAATAAATATTAGCAAGTATTTAATTAATATCATTACACAGAAATGAAAATCTTATTGCTTTCTATAAACCTTTTTTAAAAAATGTTTTTACAATTAGAAAATTGTTACATAATAGAAAAATGTGAACTTGTATAGATTTATGCGTATTGATAAGAATATGAAAAACAGTAATTATAGAACATACTTTAAGGCATAGGTGAGGCATCTAAAAATGAGACTATACTAATATTCACATTCTTAGATGGCATTAAGACAGAGGTCAATTCCAAGGAGGTGAAAGACATGTGCTAAGGACTATAAAACACTGATAAAGGAAACTGAAGATGATTCAAAGAAATGGAAAGATAGCCCATGTTCTTGGATTGGAAGAATATTGTTAAAATGGCTATACTACCCAAAGCAACATGTAGATTTAATACAATCCCTATCAAATTACCCAGGATATTTTTCACAGAACTAGAATCCTAAAATTTACATGGAACCACTAAAGACCCAGAATTGCCAAAGCAATCCCGAGGAAACAAAAAAAGTCAGAGGCATAACCCTTCCAGACTTCAGACAATACTACAATAATCAAAACAGTGTGATAATGGCTCAAAAATAGACATATAGAACAGAATAGAGAACCCAGAAATGAACTCAGACACCTACAGTCAATCTTCAACAAAGAAGGTAAGAATATACAATGGAGAGAAGACAGTCTCTTCAGTAAGTGATGTTGGGAAAGCTGGACAGATGCATGCATTGGGTGGGCCAAAAAGTACGTTTGGTTTAAGTAATAGTGAGACATTTTTCATTTTTACCAAGAAATTTATTTAACAGCGTAGTTACCCTTTTCTACTACCTTCTGCCATTTTCCAGGCAACTTCACAATTCCACCTTCTCAAAAGTTTTTATTTTTTTCAGCAAAGAACTGTTCCAGGTGCCTTTTGCAGTCTTCCAGGGAATGGAAATTTTTTGCATTAAGAGAATTTTTGTAAAGATCAAAATAAATGAAAATTTGAAGGTGCAATGTCTGGTGAATACAGCAGATGAATCAGAACTTCCCAGCCAAGCTGTAACAGTTTTTGCCTGGTCATCAAAGAAACATGTGCTCTTGCGTTATCCTGATGGAAGATTATGTGTTTTCTGTTGACTAATTCTGGATGCTTTTCATCGAGTGCAGCTTACAGTTGGTCTAATTGGGAGCAGTACTTGTTGGAATTAGTCGTTTGATTTTCCAGAAGGAGCTCATAATAGAGGACTCCTTTCAATCCCACCATATACACAACATCACCTTCTTTGAATGAAGACTGGCCTTTGGTGTGGTTGGTGATCATTCATTTTGCTTGCCCTACAATCTCTTCTGTTCCACGTTGTTGTACTGTATCCACTTTTCCTTGCTGTCATAATTTGTTTTAAAAACAGAACATTTTCATTACATTTCAGTAGAGAATCACATGCGGAAATATGGTCAAGAAGGTTTTTTTTTTACTGAATTTATGTGGAACCCAAACATCAAAGTGATTCACATAACCAAGCTGGTGCAAATGATTTTCAATGCTTGATTTGGATATTTTGAGTATGTCTGCTATCTCCCTCATGGCATAACATTTATTGTTCTCAATTATTTTAATTTGATTGTTATCAACTTCAATTGGTGTACCTGACCGTGGATCACTTCACAAACCACTTTTGACACGTTTGATCAGTCACAGCACCTTCTCCATACACTGCACAATTTTTTTGAGTTTCAGTTGTTTTTACCTTTCTTGAAATAATTAAGCATAATAGGCCAAAAATATTGCTTTTCTTCCATCTTCAATATTAAAATGGCTACACAAAAATTCACCAATTTTGATGACTTTTTAAAAATGTACTCATATGACAGCTGTCACATACAAAATTGTTTAGAATGAAGTTAAAGACAACTAAGTGCCACTAGAGCCATCTTACAGAAAAAATGGAATGAAACTTTTGGCCCACCCAATAAATCAATGAAGTTAGAAAACACCATCACATCCAGAAAAATAAACTCAAAATGGCTTAAAGACTTAAATATAAGACATGACACCATAAAACTCTTAGAAGAGAACACAGGCAAAACATTCTCTGACATGAATCATACCAATGTTTTCTTATGTGAGTCTCCCAAGGCAATAGAAATAAAAGCAAAAAGAAACAAATGAGACCTAATCAAACTTATAAGTTTTTGCATAGCAAAGGAAACCATCAACAAAATGAAAAGATGACCTACAGACTGAAAGAAAATATTTTCAAATGATGTGACTGACAAGGGCTTGATTTTCAAAAGACACAAACAGCTCATACAGCTCAATATCAAAAAAATAAACAAACAAACAAAAAAAAAGGCAGAGGACCTAAACAGACATTTCTTCAAAGAAGATATACAGATGGCCAACAGGCCCATGAAAAGATGCTCAGCATCAGTAATTATGAGAGAAACACAAATCAAAACTACAATGAGGTCCCACCTCACACCAATCATAATTGCCATCATCAAAAAGTCTATAAATAATAAACACTGACGAGGATCTGCAGGAAAGGGAACCCTTCTACTCCTACTGTTGGTAGAAGTGTAAATAGGTACAGCCAATATGGAAAACAGTATAGTGGTTCCTTAAAAAACTAAAAATAGAGCTACCGTGTGATCCAGCAATCCTACTCTTGGGCATATATCCAGAAAAAATGAAAACTAATTTGACAATATACATGTATCCTGATGTTCATAGCACTATTTACAATAGCTAAGACATGGAAGCAACCTAAGTGTCCATCAACAGATGAACAGATAAAGAAAATGAGGTATACACACAAACACACACACATATAAACAGGCATGCACATATTTACATACATACATATATACACACACATATGTATAAAATAAAATATTACTCAGCCATTAAAAGAGAATGAAATAATGCCACTTGCAGCACCATAGATGGACCTAGATATTAGATACTAAGTGAAGTAAGTCAGGCAGAGAAAGGCAAATATAATATCACTTATATGTGGAATCTAAAAAAATGATACAAATGAATTATTTACAAAACAGAAACAGATAAAGACACAGAAAACAAAGTTATGGTTACCAAAGGAGAAAGGGTGGGGGGAGGAATAAATTAGGAGTTTGGGATAAACAGATACACATTACTATACACAAAATAAACAAGAACCTACTGTATCACACAGGGAACTATATTCAATCTCTCATGATAACCTATAGTGGAAAAGAATCTGAAAAGGAGCATGTGTATGTATGTTGTATATAATGGAATCAAGTGCAGTACACCTGAAACAAACACAACATTGTAAATCAACTATACTTCAAGTTAAAAAAAAAAAAAGGTCAATTACAAAATTCTAACAAGAAAATTCTATTTTGAAAATTAGGAAACATAGACTGTCAACATGGCCTGCCCTCCTGCCCACTGTCAGCCACACATGGTAGGGTGTCTCTCCAGGACCTTGCTTCAGGTGTGGCACTACATACAGAGATTAGTGAATTCTGACTCTGGATGTCATCCGTGATACCATAACTACATTTAGACGTTGTACCTCCCTGGACTCCTCTTGGCTGTGATAATTCCATCTGATTTTTTTGCAGGCACCATTGAGCAACAAACAAATGAAATTTGAAATTAAAAACACAGTTCAGGGATGGAGAAAGAGGGCAGAGTAGAAGGATGTGAGTTCACCTCTTCTTACAAGAACACCAAAATGACAACTAACTGGTGAACAACCATCAGAAAAAAAAAAAAAAAAGCTAGAACCTACCAAATAAGATATCCTACATCCAAAGACAAAGAAGAAGCCAAAATGAGATGGCAGGAGGGGTACGATCACAATAAAATGAAATCTCATACTCACCAGGTGGGTGACCCACAAACTGCAAAATAATTATACCACAGAAGTTCTCCCACAGGAGTGAAAGTTCTAAGCTCCATGTTGGGCTCCTCAGCCTGGGGATTGGGCAATTGGAGGAGGAGCCCCCAGAGAATCTTCCTTTGAAGGCAAGTGGGGTTTGATTGAAGGAATTCCACAGGACTAGGGGAAACAGAAACTCCACAGACAAGGTCTCATGCACATCATAAACCAGGGGAAAAAAAGCAGTATCCTCATAAAAGCCTGGGCCAGACCTACCTGCTGGTATTGAAGGGTCTCATGTGGAAGTCAGGGTGTGTGCCTGTGGCTCACTGTGGGGACAAAGACACTGCAGTGGTAGTTTTAGGGAGTACTCACTGGTGTGATGCCTCCTGGAGGCCGTCACTTTCTAACCAAGACCTGGCCCCACCCAATAATGTGTAGGCTCCAGTGCTGGGACACCTCAGGCCAAACAACCAACAGGGAGGGAACACAGCCCCACCCATCAGTGTACAGGCTTCTTAAAGCGTTCCTGAGCACATGACTGCCTACTAAACACACTCCTTGACATGGCCCTGTGCCCCATGGGGAAAAGAACCAGTGCCACTCACCATTGGGCAAAAGCCAGTCCCTCCTACCAGGAAGCCTGTGCAAGCCCCCTAGACAGCCTTACCTACCAGCAGCAGACAACAGAAGTAAGAAGAACTACACCCTGCAGTCTAGAGAACAGAAATTACAATCACAGAAAGTTAGACAAAATGAGACAGCAGAGGAATATGTCCCAGATGAAGGCACAAGATAAAACCCCAGAAGAACAACTCAGTGAAGTGGAGACAGGCAATCTACAAGAAAAAGAATTCAGAGTAATGATAGTAAAGATGACCCAAGAGTTCAGAAAAAGAATGGAGTCACAGATTGAGAAGATACAAGAAATATTTAACAAAGACCTACAAGAACTAAAGAACAAGATATATTTAACAAAGACCTAGAAGAACTAACGAACAAACAAGCAGAGATAAACACAATAACTGAAATGTAAAATACACAAAGAGGAATCAATAGCAGAATAACTGAGGCAGAAGAATAACTGTAGGCTGGAAGACAGAATGTTGGAAATCACTGCCATGGAACAAAATAAAGAAAAAAAGAATGAAAAGAAATGAGGACAGACTAAGAGACCACTGAGCTAACATTAAATGCACCAACATTCACATTACAAGGATCCCAGAAGGAGAAGAGAGAGAGAAAGGATTTGAGCAAATGTTTGAAGAGATAATAGCTGAAAACTTCCCTAACATGGGAAGAGAAATAGTCACCCAAGTCTAGGAAGTACAGAGTCCCAGGCAGGATAATCCCAAAGAAAAATATGCTGAGATACATAGTAATCAAATTGACAAAAATAAATACAAAGAAAAAATGTTAAAAGCAACAAAAGAAAAGCAACAAATAACATAAAGTTATTTGTTGATTTTCAGCAGAAATTCTGCTGAAAAGTTATCAGCTGATTTTTCAGCTGAAACTCTCCAGGCCAGAAGGGAGTGGCAGGATATATTTAAAATGATGAAAGGGAAGAACCTGCAACCAAGAGTACTCTACCCAGCAAGGCTCTAATAAGATTTGACAGCGAAATCAAAAGCTTTACAGACAAGCAAAAGCTAAAAGAATTCAGCACCACCAGGCCAGCTTCTCTGGGCATAAAAGGCCACAATTAGAAATAAGAAAATTATGAATGGAAAGCTCACCAGTAAAGGCAAATGTACAGTAAAAGTAGGAAATCATCCACAAACAAATATGATATCAAAACTACCAAAAGTGAGGAGTGTACAAATGCAGGATATTGGAAATTCATTTGAAATTGGAAGACCAGCAACTCAAAATTACCTTTATATATATATATAGAGTACTATATCAAAACCTCATGGTAACTGCAAACTGAAAATCTAAAAAAGATACACACAAAAAGAAAAAGGAATCCTTATGCAACACTAAAATAAGTCATCAAATCACAAGAGAACAAAAAAGGAAGGGAAGAAAAAAAGACCTTCAAAACAAATCCAAAACAATCCAAAACAAATCCAAAACAATTAGCAAAGTGGCAATAAAACATACATATCAATAATTGCCTTAAACATAAATGGATTAAATGTTCCAACCAAAAGATACAGACTGGTTGAATGTATACAAAAACAAGACCCTTATATAAGCTGTCTACAAGAGACCCACTTCAGATCTAGGGACACATACAGACTGAAAGTGAGGGGATGGAAAAAGGTATTTTGTGCAAATGGAAATCAAAAGAAAGCTAGAGTAGCAATACTCATATTACACACAATAGACTTTAAAATAAAGACTGTTACAAAAGACAAAGAAAGGCACTACATAATGATCAAGGAATCAATCCAAGTAGAAGATATATCAATTGTAATATATATATACCCAACATAGGAGCACCTCAATATATAAGCCAAATGCTAATGGCCATAAAAGGAAAAATCAACAGTAATACAATCATAGTCAGGGACTGTAACACCCCACTTTTGTCAATGGACAGATCATCCAGGCAGAAAATTAATAAGGAAACACAGGGATTAAAAGACACATTAAATCAGATGGACTTAATTGATATTTATAGAGCATCCCATCCAAAAGCAGCAGAATACACTTTCTTCTTAAGTGCACATGGAAAATTCTCTGACATAGATCACATCTTGGGTCACAATTCAAGCCTCAGTAAATTTAAGAAAACTGAAATCATATCAAGCTTCTTTTCCAACCATAACACTATGAGATTAGAAATCAATTACAGGAAAAAAAAACCTGTAAAAAACACAAACACATGGAGGCTAAACAATATGCTACTAAATAACCAATGGATCACTGAAGAAATCAAAAAGGAAATAAAAAAATATCTAGAGATAAATGACAAGGAAAACACGACAATCCAAAACCTATGGGATGCAGCAAAAGCATTTCTAAGAGGGAAGTTTATAGCAATAAAATCTTACCTCAGGAAACAAGAAAAATCTCAAGTAAACAACCTAACCTTACATAAAAATTAACTAGAGAAAAAAGAACAAACAAAACCCAAAGTTAGTAGAAGGAAAGACATCATAAAGAAAAGAGCAGGAACAAATGAAATAGAGATGAAGAAAACAATAGAAAAGATCAATGAATCTGAAAGCTGGTTCTTTGAAAAGATAAACAAAATTTATACACCTTTAACCAGACTTATCAAGGAAAAAAGGGAGAGGACTCAAATCAATAAAATTGGACATGAAAAAGAAGTTACAACCAACACCACAGAAATACAAAGGATCATGTGAGACTACTACAAGCAACAATATGCAAATAAAATGGACAACCTAGAAGAAAGGGACAAATTCTTAGAAAGGTACAATCTCCTAAGACTGAACTAGGAAGAAATGGAAAATATGAACAGACCAATTATAAGTACTGAAATTGAAACTGTGATTAAAAAACTCCCAACAAACAAAAGTCCAGAACCAGATGGCTTCACAGGCAAATTCTATCAAACTTTTAGAGAATAGTTAACACAACACCTATCCTTCTGAAACTATTCCAAATAATCTCAGAGGAAGGAAAACTCCCAAGCTCACTCTGTGAGGCCACCTTCACCCTGATAGCAAAAGCAGACAAAAAAAGCAGACAAAAAAGAAAATTACAGGCCAATATCACTGATGAACGTAGATGCAAAAACTCTCAACAAAATACTAGCAAACTGAATCCAACAATATATTAAAAAGATCACACACCATGATCAAGTGGGATTTATCCTAGGAGTGCAAGAATTTTTCAATATCTGCAAATCAGTCAGTGAGATATACCACATCAACACACTGAAGACTAAAAGCCATATGATCAATTCATAAGATTCAGAAAAAGCTTTTGACAAAACTCAGTACCCATTTATTATAAAAACTCTCTGGAAAGTGGGCATTGAGGGAACATACCTCAACATAATAAAGGCCATATATGACAAACCTTCAGCTGGCATCATACTCAATGGGGAGAAGCTGAAAGCATTTCCTCTAAGATCAGGACAAGGATGTCCACTCTCATCATTTTTATTCAACATACATACACTTATATCCACAGTTATACATACATATATATCCAGTCTTTTTTAGATTCTTTTCCCATATAGGTCATTACAGAGTATTGAGTAGAGTTTTCCTGTGTTATACAGTAGGTCCTTATTGGTTATCTATTTTACATGTAGTAGCGAGTGTATGTCAATCTCAATCTCCCAATTTATCCCTCCCCTACACTTTCCCCCTTAGTGATCATGTTTGTTTTCTACATCTGTGACTCTATTTTTCTTTTGTAAATAAGTTCTGTTTGTACCATTTTTTTAAGATTCCACATATAAGCAAATCATATGATATTTGTTTTTCTCTGTCTGACTTCACTAATATAACAATCTCTAGGTGCATCCATGTTGCTGTATGTCCACTCTTACCACTTTTATTCAACATAGTTTTGGAAATCTTAGCCATGGCAATCAGAGAAGAAAAATAAATAAAAGGGATCCAAAATCGAAAAGAAGTAAAACTGTCACTGTTTGCAGATGACATGATTATATACATAGAAAATCCTAAAGATGCTACCAGAAAGCTACTAGACCTCACTGATGAATCTGATAAAGTTGCAGGATACAAAATTAATACACAGAAATCTCTTGCATTGTTATACATTAACAATGAAATATCAGAAAGAGAAATTAAGGAAATAATCCTATTTATCATCACATCAAAAATAATAAAATACCTAGAAATAAACCTACCTAAGGAGACAAAAACCTGTACTCAGAAAACTGTAAGATACTGATGAAAGAAATAAAAGATGACACAAACTGAAGGAGAGATATACCATGTTCTTGGATTGGACGAATCAATATTGTCAAAATGACTATACTACCCAAAGTAATCTACAGATTCAATGCAATCACTATCAAATTACCAATGACATTTTTCACAGAATTAAAACAAAAAATTTTACAATGTGTATGGAAACACAAAAGACCCTGAATACCCAATGCAATCTTGAGAAAGAAAAATGGAGCTGGAGGAATCAGGATCTCTGGCTTCAGACTATACTACAAAGCTACAATCATCAAGACAGTATGGTACTGGTGCAAAAAGAGAAATATAAATCAATGAAACAGGATAGAAAACCCAGAAATAAACCCACACACCTATGGTCAATTAATTTTTGACAAAGGAGCCAAGACCCTACAATGGAGAAAAAACAGTCTCTTCAATAAATGGTGCTGGGAAAACCAGACAGCTACATGTAAAAAAGTGAAATTAAAACACTCTAATACCATACACAAAAATAAACTCAAAATGGATTAAAGACCTAAATGTGAGACCAGATACTATAAAGCTCCTAGAGGAAAACAATGGCAGAACATTCCTTGACATAAATCACAGCAATATCTTTTTCAATTCATTTCCTAGAGTAATGGAAATAAAAACAAAAATAAACAAATGGGAACTAATTACACTCAAAAGTTTTTGTACAGCAAAAGGAACCATAAAATAAGTGAAAAGACAACCCACAGAATGGGAGAAAATATTTGCAAACTATGCAACCAACAAAGGATTAGTCTCCAAAATTTACAAACAGCTCATGTGACTCAGTGTTAAAAAAAACAGACAACCCAATCAAAAAATGGGCAGAAGATCTAAACAGACATTTCTCTGAAGACGTATAGATGGCCAACCGGCACATGAAAAATGCTTAACATCACGAATTATTAGATATGCAAATCAAAAGTGCAATGAGATATGACATTACATATGTCAGAATGGCCATCAAAAAGTCTACAAACAATAAATACTGTAGAGGCTGTGGAGAAAAGTGAATCCTCCTATACTGTTGGTGGGAATGTAAATTGGTACAGCCACTATGGAGAACAGTATGGAGGTTCTGTAAGAAACTAAAAATAGAGCTACTGCATGATCCAGCAATCCTACTCCTGGGCATATATCTGGAGAAAATCATGGTTCAAAAGGATACATTTCATTGTTCATTGCAGTGCTGTTTACAATAGCCAAGACATGGAAGCAGCCTAAATATCAATCGACAGATGAATGGATAAAGAAGATGTGGTACATATACACAATGGAATGTTAGTCATTAAAAAGAATGAAATAATGCCATTTACAGCAAAATGGATGGACATGGAGATTATCATACTAAGCGAAATAAGTCAAAGAAAGACAAATATCATATGATATAGCTTATATGTGGAATCTAAAAAAATGATAAAAATGAACTTATTTACAAAACAGAAACATACTCACAGACTTAGAGAATGAACATATGGTTACCAGAGGGGAATGGGGTGGGGGAGGGATAGATTGAGAGTTTGGGACTGACATATACACACTGCTATATTTAAAATAGATAACCAACAAGGACCTACTGTATAGCACAGGGAACTCTGCTCAATATTCTGTAATAACCTTAATGGGAAGAGAACTTGAAAAAGTACAGATACATGTATAAGAGAATCACTTTGCTGTATACCTGAAACTAACAACTTTGTTAATCCAATGTACTCCAATATAAAATAAAAATTTAAAAAGAGATATATTTCTCAATAGTCCATGTGTTAATGAGGAAATCACAGTATAAATTAGTAAATATTTTTAATTTAATACTTAAAACACCACATAACATATTAGACTCAGATAATGTAGTATTTACACAGAAGGTTTTAATCCTTAGAATAAAAAGCATCAAATTAATGATTTCAGTATCTTTCACAGGAAGTAATGAGGACCATCAAATGAAGAAGGAAAATGCAGAGAAGGATGGGAATAACTGAGTCAGAAATGTAACACAAAATAGAAGAATGATAGTTGTATATTTTGTGAGAATTTTCGTATTTTGGCTTTTGCTGAGTTGATAATCATTATTTCTCAAGATTAAGGAAATTGCTTTAAACAAATAAATTTTAGCTTGGAGAACCTACAAGCATTTTAAGTTAACATGTTAACATGACTTCATTTAAAATATATCCAGTTTCATGGCCTAAAGTAACCACAGTAATATGTCGAGTATACTGATACCTTGCAGACCACAGAGGTCAAGCTCATTTCTTAACAGACATAAATTATTTAGAATTTTTCTGTGTTGCAGATTTTTATTTTCTTCTCCATGTATACATTTTCCAGCTATTTATTTATAACAACATGGACACATTTATTTTTTATAATCCAATACTACATTATTTTGTTGCTTAAATTTTTCTAGCTTTAGCCATTGGAAACTTTCAATTGGCCTTTGGGTTTCTTTGATATGATACACCCTATTATTGTGTGAATGCTTTTTTCCCGCAGTACTTCCTTTTTCAGACACTATAAACTGCCCTAGATTCATGTATGTCTTGTGCTCCAGCTCTAGAATCAGCCATTTCTCCAAGGGGCCCTTTTAAAAAAAATTATTGGAGAATGATGTTAAAAACTAACAACTGGGCACCAAGGGTGCCTGTGGTTACTGAAATGTCATTGCTTCTAAACCCTCTAAGCTGATAGAGCAAGGAATTACATGTATGTGTATTAATCAAGTATATACACCTACTTATAAACATTTCTAATTAATTTGTATCTATATTAGACTAAACATGAGTTATATTTATATCTCCAACTCTAGTCTTCAAGATGACTAGAATGTCCATGGACATTGTTTATCTGTAAGCATATTCTCCAACAACGAGAAACCTACCTCCTATAACACACAATCAATTTACTTATTTGTTCAAACCCAGTATGTATGTTCAGAAGTTTCAGATTTATTAACCTGGTACCCAAAATGAGAAACTACTTTACTAACTGGAGTACAGTGCTTGTGTGCAGTTCATTTTGTCCTTACAATTTCTAGTCATTTCTAAAATTACTTAGGTCAGCATTTATTTTTTTCATCCCCTGGGGGTTATGACAATCAGATTCTTTAACACAGTCTTCAGTCTGTGTTAGGTTCCCACAACCTCCTAGTAGACTTCTTAAAGTTAGCATCTGTTCACTAAAGTTAAATATGTACTGTAAAATTATATGGGTTTTGAAAAATGCATAGGGTCATGTATCTAATACTACAGTACCATACAGCATAGTTTCACGGCCCTAAAAAAATCTTGTGCTTCTCCTAGTTAACCTTACCTTCTCTTCAAATTCTGACAACAATTGATCTGTTTTCTATCTCTATGGCTATGTCAGGATGAATTTTTAACTATGAGATTTGTCAAACCTTGTCATATTATGCAATATTTTTATTATTATTTTTTCCTTTTAGAAAGTATATTTAATGATAGCAAGGGTTTTATCAATGTTGTACACTGCTGCATATACAGTGCATAGAAGAAGAATAGACAAGAGCTAAATATTCGTTGAAGTTTGTAAATTTAAACCATATGGCAACATTTTGAAATATTATCACAATTTCATAATTAAAAAGCATAAGCAATTTACCAATATCACATAACTAGTGAGTGTTGCAACAAGAAGTTTGGTGTAGTCCTGTGACTCAAAACATGGTACTATTACCCACAATGGAATGGAATATTGCTTCCTAATGTAAATGGCATTGGTCTTCTCTCCAGAGCTGTGCTATCTACTCTTCTATTAGAATCTTTCAGTCTTCTATGAAACACCAAGGTTTCTGCTAATTTATCTTTCCATAAATCTCTACAAAAGAGATGTAATTTTAAACACTAGGTCTGGATTTTATTTTTTATGTTTTAAATTACATAATTTGAACTAGCACACACTATGTAGTTGGCACGGTTCTGATTGATGTTAACAGTATGATGGCAGAAGACAAACCTCAGAAAACACAGGAAAACAATTATCCTGCACATGATGGGACTCAAAATGACCTTCGTTTTCTTGGAATGATGTTTGAGAAAAGTGAGTTCTTCTTTCACTGCAGTTTACAAAACCTTTAAAGTGAAAATATTTTGTAACAAACAGATTGACACATGGAGAAAAATGTAATAAGTATTCTCTAACTTATTTCCCTAGAATTATTTCATATTCTCTTCCACAGCATTTTACAGTTCTACTAAAGAACAAGGTATATTTATTTTTTTGCTAAAAATGTGTTGTTATGCCTGAACACGTGTGTTGCTCTTTATATATTATGATGTATTTTTAACTCTTCATCTCACTTGAGTTGCATACAAATTCTGTATCAAATTTAGGCAATTATTAATATCCCCAATTTATTGGGGGTGATATAAGACTAAATGAGGTTAATAAAAGAAATTAAAACTTATTCAACACAAAGTTTCTTAAACTTCTCAAAAATAATTTTCTATATATTCACATGGCTCCTTGTTTATACTTTCATTATATCACTTTGTGTTATATTGTTTCATATGTATGTGAGTTTTTGAGCAGAATGTCATAGTTTTTCCACTTGGTACTTGGCACAATGTTTATACTCCAGGGCTATTTCTTTATGAATTAGGAATACTTCCAAGTCTTACCTCATTGATTCAATTGTAATCTATTCATTTCTCCCCAAATATCCAGAAAATGCCATACATATCAGTACTACTGGGAGAAGAAGAAAAATGTAGCCTTCCTCAGTTTTATGTGATGGAGCCAAGCTCAGTTGTAATTGTGAAAGAAACAGCATAATCCTTATTTTGGAAATTTTGTGTGGCTTAACACATTTGAATTACACTGCACACAGTGTATTCACTACGAGATTGAAATATAGGGTATTACTTGGAATCATGTTATTCAACCATTATATCTTTGTAATCACAGTTATTCAGTCATCAATCCATGGTCAAAAATGATTACCAGAACTTTTCCTTCAGTTGAGATTCCACTCTTAGTGGTTATTGTGGCTTTTGCTTTCATTGTGGTGGTATAATTTATTAGTATTGATTTTTTTCGTGATAAGGAAGAAACTTCAAAACATTTCTATTTTTCTTTCTTACCTCAATGTGCAGATTCTCTGCAACATATTTTCTTCCATTTAAATGGGCTACTTTCTTCATTTCCTTGAATGCTTTATCCAACTTGCCAGATACAATCAGCCAACGAGCAGATTCTGATGGCCACCTTTATGAAGAGAGACAGCAACAATAAAATGGAATTGGAGGCTAATCCAAAACAAATAAGAATTCAGATACCTTGATTCATTTAATGGTGGTGGGACTCCTCTAGAATACTATGGCTTCTCCAGTTAGGGAGAGATGGTTCCGGAAGGAACTCAGATCATTTTCCTCCCTCAGCACTTAACTTACTGATATGGTATTGAATATTTTTAATATATTTTATTTTTCATTTATACTATTTTTAGATTTGCAAACAGCATTTGATTTCTGGAATTCTTAATTTTTAAGAAAGAGAAAAACATGACTGATGCCAGATTAACCTTTTTAAACCAAACGAAACCACATTTCAGTAACTGCTGTCAGCTTCATGTGGTAAAGATCCCCCTACCTCAGCCCTAATGAAGTTCCATCATGGCTTGTTTCTCCACATGTTGGTCATTACTCAACTAATTCAAGTTTTGTTTTTCTGTAACAAACACACTTCCTATTAATTTATTTCCTTGACAGTGATAACAGTGCATGTATGTGAACCCAAGCAAAATTCTACTTTAAATCACTTAAATTAATTAGTGTAGAATTAATTTAGCATATCCCTTGACCTTTTGAGATTTATCCTGTAAGTCCTTTTCTGCATGGTATTCTTATTCCAATAAGATGTACAGTGACCAGCAGTCCACATTTATTGAAAGTTTCAGTGCCCAACCCACACAATAAAAACAAGCCAGAAAAATCTACATACCAGAGGAACAGAAAAAAGACAAAATAAGGCACAGAAATGGACAACTGTAGCATGTGCCATTCTCAGAAGACATAAGCCAGTCCAGCCAGCAACACCTGCCCAGTGCTCAGAAGCAGAGCCCTCACTGTCACTGTCATGACGATAGGTATGGCACTGGTTGGAATCCATTCTATAACTGAAAAGTATCAAGAGCTAATCATATAAAGAGTGTGTTAAAAACTTGACAGCATTGAGAAGAACTAAATCAAACTTACGAAGTACAAGAGAATTGCTGTATATTGCCCCCAATGATAATGCCATAAGAAATCGCGTTGTACAGTAAATTGGGAAGTTTGGGGCAAAAACTGAATAGGTGTCCAGCAATGCCAAAAACAGGGAAGAAGCCAACAACACAGGCTTCTGGCCAAATCTAGAAGAAAACTGATTGAGTTGTACAAACAATCTAAAATAATAAAAGTTTATGTGTCATTGTACAATTGTATGAATTATCTGAGAACTTCCAGCTTGGGAGATGTCTGTTCTCTGTTCTTACCTTTTTTGTTACAATTATCTTATCATGTGGAAAAATGCTAATAAATATACACCTTTCTCCAAAGAATGTAAATTTTTTATGATCAGAGTGATTTTTACACATTATGGAAATATCAGTATGTGGTTATGTCTGGAAAATAATAGCTTTTGGTGATAATTCATTGGACTGACTCTTCTCAAACACATCTTTATTCATATAACCTTCTCAACTTTGTGTCTGTAAGACCACGATAATCTTTGTCCCCATCCTCCAAAATAAAGCCTTTCTTCCCTTTTCTTCATTTATAATGTATTCTATACCTGTTCATTTCTTCCCTTCAGTAAAATCTTCTAAGGCATTTACAACACTTCAGAGTCTTCTCACTTTTAAAATGTTTGACTCACCCATTAATCTATTTGCACTGTTACTGTACATTTCTCCAGTCTCTGTCTTATGCTTGACAGACTATTTTCCTCAAATAAGATTTTTTACTATGCCTCACAACAAAAGAACAACTCAGTCATGGTTTGTGGTGTGAAGTCTCCTATCCAAACTCCTTAATCTGGAATATAAATATTTTCAAGACCTTATGACTTTATATGAAGTTTTGCTTTTTGCATTTATCCGACTAATTTTTCCACTTCACTTTTAGTGCATCTACCTCTAAATCGTCATTGTTATTTTTACCACTACTGTGAATATATTACACCATTAATTTTATTTCTTGAATTACTATCCAATAGATAAGCCTCAAGTTGACTCTCATATCCTTTGTGATGCTGCAGCTGCTGACATTCCCTCAATATTCAAAGTTTCTATACCATCTAATGGCTTCTAAGGCTAAGCACCCATGTCTACCACCAAAGGGCTTTCTCTAACCATAGTGGCAAAGCTGTCTGTGGACAGAGCAAATTATAGGTGCCAGGAGAAGCCACCCACCAACCTCCTTACTTCTCAGGTGGCACAACTCTGAGTCATGCTAACATAGTTTTCCAGAAGACCACAGAGGGACTGAGTCTGAAGTTCCCATATGCTACCCTGCTTGTTAATACACCTTATATTAGTTTCTTGCCCCTCCCCACTTTCCTTTTCATGTTACCTTGGATCACATCCTAAAGAAAGAACTTGCACACAAGTGTTTGTACTAGATTCTGTTTCAAGAGCAACCAAAACAAGCAGAAGACTTCCTTTTCAAATGAAGCAGCTCTACTCATTCAGCACTCTTTGGCAGGTAACCTCTATCCAGGCTGCAACTATGTAGAATAACTGCTTTCTCAATAAGGCTGCTTTTGCCTCTTTCTGGGTCTTCAGCCTTTAACACTGTGCTCTCAGAAATCATATGTATTATATACTTTGGGTCATTTATGAATTAAAATATGAGACACCTGTCAGCAGAGTAGCCACTTATAGGAGATCCAATTATGTATCCTGCCAAGAAAATGGACTGTGACAGAGATCTGAGTGACTGTGAATCACATACTAAGTTCCACTAAAAAGAGAAAATAGGTCAAAGGTTACAAAACAATATAAAGTTGGATATGCAAGTTGTAAAATCATTCAGTAAGAGGTTAAAAAATCATTTTGATTATGTATGCTTAAAAATGAGAGATATATGCTTGGAAAATGTTTAAAAGTTTCAAGGTACTTTAAATTTACTAAGTTCTCATTATAGTTCCCAGGAATTATATGGAGAACGCAGATAAAACAACTATAAGATATTTGGAATGATAGTAAAACAGAGATCTTATCTGTCCAATTGTTCAAAGCATATATTTTGAATGCAGACTATGAAGACAAAGAGAAGTTGTTGATATGTTTTAAGGACTAAGTGTGATAAGATTTCTGTTTTAGGAAAATAAATCTTGTATGCAAAACATATCAGAGGAGACTATAAGTGGACAGGAGAAGAATTAGGAACTATTAAAACAATGCAGGTGAAGTTTGTGATTTGAATGGCTTGACAGCAGTGGAAGTGGAAATGTAAATATAGACACATCTAAATTCTATAATAAATGACGACAGAAAACTAGATGAAAAAGTTAAGGGGGGAGAAAATTACAGCCTGCAGATTTGTGATCTGAAAAATATATACAATTTGTATGTGAGATGTGCAGCCTTGAGTTGCAAATGCTAGTGAGAAAGTACATTAAATCAAAGATGTGTCTGAGGCATTCAAATGGGTATTTACAATAGATCATTTTATATTTTAAGTACTTTCATTTATTTCTCATACTGAAGTTTTGAATGTTTGAAAAAAAATGAAGGAAATAATAATAGGAAGCAATATTTGAATAAAAAAAGTACTTATCAAGTGGAGTTGCACTAAAATCAACAGAATTTCCCCAGTAATGGAGGTAAATTACACTAACATTAATGGGTCAAGTTTAATTCTGGCAGCACAGTTTAACAATAACATTGACAAACTAGAACAATGGGGAAAAATAGAGTTCATGGTGAACAAATAGTCTTCCGTATCATCCGTTTGAAGGTTTCGGAAAGTGAAATGTTTTTAATGAATTCTTCTTAATTTTCATGATAATACTTGTCAATATTCAGTTTTCTTCTTAACAAAAATGATGTGTAGTATATTTTGGGTATGTATATTATACCAAGTTAGATATAATTGATGAAAATTGTAAGTGTAACCCTTACCATTTTTGAGCAAAATGGCAGTCTATACTGTCTGCCTGAGATTCATTTACCTACTCATAAGATGTGAAGCACATCTAACACAAAGGGTAAATGTAAAAATTGCTTAATGTTTCATCTTGTGTTTTTTAGTAATATACTGAACTACCAACTTAAGAGACTTTGGCATTTTTTTAAATAATTTTAATATCATTAATAGGTAGTATTTCATTTTTTGCTTAGGAAATGTTAAGGTATATGCTGTAAATCACATGCAAGTAATTGCCAAACTGGAACTCAAATGTTAGTCTGCCTGTCTCTTAAGATGACTCTTCACTACCATGATAAGAGTAAAAAACTAATACAGTCAATGGCTGGTAATTGTTCAGCAAGTGTTTCCTTTCTTTTCCCCTTCATATATTTAAGATTTTTGTTATCTGGGTCACATATCCCTAGCCTAAGCACCTCAAGCGAATTTACTGTGGAGTCTTGTACATAGAAAATGTCCAATTACTATTTTTTCACATTATTTCATACCTGAGTTACAATAGTAGAGGTGAAAATGCTTTGGTCATAGGTCCAACCATCCAAGCATGGTTCTGTCTCCAGCTCAGTGTTATTTATAGCCAAGTCACTGTTCAAAAGTTGCCACTGGGTTTGCCGAAACCGATGACATTGCTCCTGCTTTTTCTTTGCACCCATCGGGATGGGAATTCTCAAGAGGGCATCAGCTTTTAGGTTCCTAGTAAGGCTGATTTGAGATGTGATGTTGTCAAGGAGATGGATGTAGCAACGATGAGCAGGGATAGCCGCAGAGAAGATCTCCACGAAGTTGTGAGTGGTGATAAGAGTAACTAATGATAAGCTCCCGATGGCGAGTATAATTTGGAATCTTTCAAATTTTCCCACATATTGGAGAAGTTCTGTGAAGGCCGTGGTGCTCGGATAGGGGCAGCAATGTGAGGAATAGAAATGCTCTGGAGATGTCTTGACATTGACAAATTCTTCTAATTTACTGACAGAAAAGAAGACCTCTAAATGCTAATAAAACTGTTTGTTAAAAGAAACATTTCATTATAATGGACAAAGTGGCATTAGCTTTTCTCACTTTCCTATAAACTGTTATGTGTTGACTTTCTGTTCTCAATTGTAAGTCATATGATCCATATCAACTGTAATTTGGAAAAACAAAAATATTTACACACACAGAAATTGAGATAGATATACAAACAGATACAGGTATAGATCCAAAAGCTCTGAAAAATTAACAAACTTTTGAGGAATTACTCAGGTAAAACATAGCCACGTGAAGGCCAAAACATAATTAAACGAGGTAAGTAATCTTCAAAATTACAATTATTTTGTGGGCTTGCTGACATACAAAAAATATAAAAATTTAAAAATATATGTATTTACAGGGCAAGGGAAAGAAAAAAATAAAGCTCAGGATCCAAACAATGTGAAGTGTATAACATAAAGCTCTCTCCGCAATAACTAAGACTGTAAAAATAACTACATCTTCTGGATGAGAGGCAACTCATCAAAGTGGTTTTTATAGTTGTATTATTGTACTATAATTATCACGTGGCTCAAACAAATTGGTCACAGAATCTTAAATATGAAACTTGAATTATGGTTTCACAATAAGAACTTTTTTATGGATGGTAATTAGAAACAAAGAAAAATTCTTTCTGGAAAAAGGTATCTTTATCATAACCATAACATTTATTTTAGGTAGCATTGTACACCAGTAGGGAAATGCAATAATTTTTTTTAAAGAACTTTTATTGAGATATAATTGATGCAATCATTTATGTATGTAACAAATCTTAGAGGAATGTTGGTATCCATATGGAAAAATTGAAATTGTATATACTGTCTTCCCTTATACATAAATCTAAAATTCTGGTATATTAAATAAAATGTATAGGAAAGAAAAAAATGTAAAACTTTAATACAAAATAATCTCTTTAAAAAAAAGTGTTCTCAAAAATACAGAAGCATCAATTATGAATAAAAAATTGATGAAACTCACTGTATTATATTTAGAACATTTGTTTACCTAAAGATATCTTAAGAGATGGAACATACAAGCTATAGGACACAAGAATTATTTGTTACATGGCCACTATCAGAAAATGTACAAACAATAAATGCTGGAGAGGGTATGGAGAAAAAGGAAACCTCCTACACTGTTGGTGGGAATGCAAACTGATACATACAGTATGGACAACAGCGTGTAGTTTCCTTAAAAACTGAAAATAGAGCTACCATGTGACCCAGCAATCCCACTTTGGGGCATATATTTAGAGAAAACCATAATTCAAAAAGATACATGCACCCCAATGTTTATTGCAGCACTCCTTACATAGCCATTTCATGGAATCAACCTAAATGTACATCAACAGAGGAATGGATAAAGAAGATGTGGCACATATACACAATGGAATATTACTAAGCCATAAAAAGTGACAAAATAATGCCATTTGCAGCAACATGAATAGACCTAGAGATTCTCATACTGAGTGAAGTAAGTCAAACAGAGAAAGATATGTTATCACTTATATGTGGAATCTAAAAATAGGTTACAAACGAACTTATCTACAAAAACAGAAATAGAGTTACAGATGTAAAAAATAAACTTATAGTTACTGAGGGGTAAGGGGGAGGAGAGTGATAAATTGGAAGATTGGGACTGACGTATACACACTACTATATGCAAAATAGATAACTAACAAGGACCTACTGCATAGCACAGGGAACTCTACTCAATACTCTGTAAATGGCCTTTATGGAAAAAATCTAAAAAAGAGTGGATATATGTATATGTATAACTGATTCACTTTGCTGTACACCTGAAACTAACAACATTGTAAATCAATTATACCCCAATAAAAATTAAAAAAAAAGAAAAGAAAAGAAAAAAAAAAAAGAAATAGTTGATTCTAGAGAGGACTTGCAAACTACCCTTTCTGGTAAGTTGACTTTTTACCAGAATGAACATTTTGCTCTCAACTGGGAATTTTCTCAGCAATCTTAGGGAAATATAAAGTGACATTCTTCATGTAAATATCTATGTAAAACTGGTGTTCAAAGGGATGTGAAAAGGCCAGAGCAGTATTAACAGTAAGCTTTAGTAATTGGTCATTTTTCTAGCTACCTCTTGGTGACTCAACAATTAGGCATTTCCAGAAAAAAATAAAAATAAAAATTATTGTAGAGGCTTATAAAACAATTATTTGTTACATATTTCACCAAGAAAAGTTTAGTATTCAAAAGATATAAACCATCCAAATCAATCATGAAATCTACTAGAAAAAAATAGGAAGAGCTGATCAGAAACTTAAATTATAAAATTTTAAGCATATGAAATCATACTCTACTACGTTTTTAATAACAAAAGAAACAATATGGATGACCCTTACAAAGAAACCCTGGAGTGAAATAATTAGTAAATGCCAATTTTATGATCCCTTATAACACATACTTCAAAAAAAGAGGTCAAAGGTGAATTATATTGTTTTTGTATAAAAACAAGAAACAGCAGGAAAACTTTCATAAAAGGTATATTACATTTAATTTAATGGAGAGATAGTCACCTAATTAGGAATGAAAAAGAGTTTGCTTCAGGTGTAACATTTTCTATTTCTTGAATTGGGTAGCAGTTACAAGTATGCTTTCCTTATAACTTTTTCTTAAACAGTGCATGTAAATCCTATGCCCTTTCAATGAGTTATTCACAAAAATTAATGCTTTAAAAAGCATTAATTAACATATGTATATCACAATAGCATATAAAACAAAAGTATGAAAATAAAAAAATTATACTTTTGTAACCATAATTTTAACTTTAAAATACCAGGTTGTCTGTATTTAGAAATATACTTTTATGATATTCTTTAAATACAATCTAACATCAGATTGATCACAGTATTTTTGAAGAATACTAATTACTTTCATTTTAAAAAATTCTCAAATTTATAGTAGTTAGATCTCTTTTGAAAACCAATAATAAAGAGTAGCTAGTTCCAGCTACTGGTTAAATCTCTTTTGAAAAACAGTAATAAAGATTAGCACATTAACCTATTACTAAACTACAGGCAAAACTTACTGTTAAAATCATTTTGTACAACTAAAGAAACCAAAATTGGATCAATAGAGGCGGAAATAAAAGTAAAAAATAACTTTCTTGTATATGTCTATACAAGGGTATCTGCCTTACCATAAAAATGAAACCAAATTCTCGTTGGCAGAGCTGAAAAAATAACTCAGTATGTGGTGAAAATAAAGGTCAATCCCCTTTTATGACATATGTATATTTACATATAAATAATATACATATATATACACATATCCAGATGAGTTTAGCATTTTATTATGAAAAAACTAAACTCTAAAGCTAAGCTAGTGGAAGAAAATATTCTCTTATGAGCCTGAGTTGAGGGACAACCCCCTAAAAGTAATAAAACCCACAAAGTGTAAGGCAGGTAGTGGATTTCAGTAGCACAATGAAAGATTTAGTTTTAACAAAAACCACAACAGAATGTTAACAAATGGACACATTTAGAGAATTTACTTACATTATTTAGGCAATGATGTCTATACTGATATAGCAATTACTGCAAAGAAATATATAGGAGACCTAAGGGAAAAAAATCTTCAAAGAAATAAGAATAAAAGTGATGAACTCATGTTATGAAATATATTTATTAGTAATCACAGAAATATTAAGTAAATAACAAGGTAGCACCACTTTGAAATTATTCTGATTGGCATTCACTAAGATAGCCATAACAAAAAAAAATTTTTTAGTGCCATGGAGTTCATTTCATTCATAATCTATGCATCTTTAAAGGTGATTTAATTTAAAGAATTACCACAGGTATCAATTATTATGGGAATGGATAGGAAAAATATGATGTTAATTTATGGAATACTATGATCCAGTTGGATATGATGAATTAAGTTTAACATAGCAATAGCCAGAGATCTCAGGACCGAAGAGCCCAATTAATACTTTAAAAAAATATAAAAAGTTTTGCTACAGAATAATATTTTTGTACACAAGACACAGAGAAGCATAAAATAACACTATGTGCTTTACAAGAAGCTTCATGAAATATGGTAAGATTACTGCCTATGTGCAGTTATGGTGAGAGAATAATGGAATCTAGGTAGAAAGAGGAAAAAAATTGCATGATTAAAAAAATTATCAGTGGTTGCATTAAATGGAGTGTGACAAATCTAATTTTCTACATTTGAAGTATAAATAAAAGGATTAAACATCCCTAATTCTTATTTTCATATATAGGTGCTTGTGAGTAGAAAGATTAGAGTTACCTAAGTTACTGTTATTTCTTCTGCAAGAAAGAAGAAAAGGAATCTTCTCCAAAAGAACACATGTGGGAGATCTCTCCATAGCATTTCTACATGTCTTGTGTCTATATGCTTTAGTTCTGAACTATCAAATCAAGGATTATTGTATATCAAATAGCCTTGGAAGATAGATGTTGCATCTTTTTCTGGGCAGATTTGTTTCATGAGCAGAATAATATAGGACTTGCTTTCAAGAAGCTCAATTAACTCCAAGTAGAATAACTCCAAAGCAATTCATACCTAGGTATATCATAATCAAACTGTTGAGAAATATAGAGAATCTTAAATCAGCAAGAAAGAAGAGAGACATTATGTACAATAATATTTAAGAGTTAATAGTTAATTTCTATTCAGAAATCATAAAAGTTGGAGGCCTATGGGATGGCACATTGAAAGGATTTCAAGAAAAAGACTATCAAACCAAAAATTCTATATCCACAAAACTATCCTTCAAAAATTAGAGAGAAATTAAGACCTTCCTGGATAAACAAAAAGTGAGAGAACTGTTACTAACAGACTTTTTCAGGATAAAATTAAAGGACCCTACAAATAACTCAAATCCACATAAAGGTATAAAGAATAGCAATAAAGGTAACTACACAGGTAAATATGAAAGATGGTATACAAGTATTTTTTGCTTATTACTTTTTTCTATCTGGTTGGTGGACCCACAACAAATAAAGGTGTAATTTATGTGTCAGTGATATGTACAAGGGACAATGGATGGAGATACACAGGAGCATCTTTTTATGTACTATCAATAGTAATTTGGTATTAATTAAAGCTAGGTTGTTATAAATTAAGTAGTTGTAATTCCCAGGTCAATAACTAAGATGTTAAGTAGAAAACAAAATAAAGAAATAAAGAAATAAGAAGGATATTAAAATGGTGCAGTAGAATATATTTAACAAAAAAGAGGGCAATAATGGGTAAATAATAGAAAAATTACTTTAGACATGATATAAATCAAATAGGAATATGATAAACATAAATCATAACTTGCAAATAATTACATAAAATGTAAATGGGTTAAACACTTAAAATATAGATATGAATAAAATGGAGAAAAACATGACTATGTTGTCTAAAAGAGAAAGTTTAGATCAAATACACTAACATATTGGCAATCAAAAGATGTCAAAAGATATAAAATACAAACAATAAACAAAAGATAGATAGCTAATCTAATATCAAACAGAATAGACAAATAAAACAAAACATATCTAGAGACAAAGGAGGCATTTTATAGTGATAAAAGTTTTATCAATTCAGAAGATATAACCATTATAAACAACAATCCTAAAATACATGATGCAAAAACTGACAGATTTGAACAATTAAACAGACTATTCAAGAATAATAGTTGCAGACCTTAATACCCAATGGATATGACAATGAGGCAGAAGATCAATAAGGAAATAGAAGGCTTAAAAAAATCACTGTTAACCAAGTATATCAACAATCATTTATAGAACGCTCCACCTACAACAGCAAATACACATTCTTTTGAAATGCACATTGACCATTATTCAATATAAACCATATTTTGGGCATAAAATAACTCTGATAAATTTTAAAGAAATGAAAGTTTCAAAGTATGTTTTCTGATCACAATAAAATTAAATTAGAATTCAGTAACAAGAAAGTTTGGGAGATTCATAAATATGTGGAAATTAAAGAACACATTCCTAAGCAACCAACAGATCGAATGAATAATAGTGGAAACATTAATACATATCCTTTAGTCACTAGAAACACGATAAGGTAATGTTATGAACAACTTTGTGTCAATAAATCTAACAACAAGTGAAACAGACTCATGTCTTGAAAGATAAAGCCTACAACAATTGACATGGAGAAATATTAATTTAGAATATTCTATAATCATAAAAATAATTAAATTTATAATCAAAATCTCTTGTGCCTAGAAAATTCTTGATCCAGATGGCTTCTCTGGAGAATTAAACATTTAAGGAAGAATTATTGCCAATCATATGTAAATAAAAAACTTGTTGAGAAAATGAAGATAACATTTCACAATCCAATTTAGAAGACCAGTATAAACCTGATATCAAAACTTGGCAAAAATATGTTTCAAGAAACAATAAAGACATGAAAATTCTCAATAATATATTAACAAATGAATTCTGGCATTGCATAAAATGATAATATCAATATATCACAAACTGATGGTGTTAATCTCTGAAATACAAGGCTGGCTTCACAGTCCAAAAATTAATGCAATTCATGACATTAACAGAATAAAAGAGAAATCCATATAAACATTTCCCAAGATGTAGAACATGCATTTGGGAAATTTTAATATCCATTCAAGCAAGATTCCAGTGTCCTAGCAAACAGGTAACATAAGGAATATTCCTCAACCTGGTGAACAACATCTTGAAAAACCCTACACTTAACTTCACATCTGATAATGAGGGATTGAATGCTTTCACTTTAAGACCAGGAATAAACAAGGTTGCACTTTATCACTATTTTTATTCAATACTGTGCTTGGCAATTTGGGGGGAAATGAAATAAATGGCATAAAAACTAAAGAGGAGAAAACCTGATTATTTATATAGAACACCCAAAGAAATCAATAATACAACAAAATCACTAGAACTAATAAAAAATTTGGTAAAGTCACAGTAAATTATAAAAACATAAGAAATCAATTATATTTCTATATACAGGTTCCAAAATATTTTTTTAAATGAATTTTACTTAGCACATAAAACACAAAATACAGAATAATGATTTTATTTATTGCAGCTCATTCACCCTGCTGGCAGTTGATGTCAGCTCTCAGTGGAAATCTCAGCTTAAATGACCACATAATGCAAAGAATTACTGATATTTTCTTATTGTCTTATTCTGTTTGGGCTACTATAACAAAAATACTACTGATTGAGTGACTTAAAATCACAGTTCTCACAGTTCTGGAGGCTGGGAAATCCAAGATCAAGGCACCAGCAGTTTTGGTGTCTGTTGAGAGTTTTCTCAGTGTCTTCACAGCATGGAAGGGAATGAGATAATTTTCTGGGATCTTTTTTTATAAGGGCACTAATTCCATTCAGGAGGATTCCACCCTCCTGACTTATTCACTTACCAAATGTCTCACCTCCTTATACCACCATATTGAGGTTAGGATTTCAACCTACAGATTTTGTGGGGACACAAACATTCAGTCTATAACACTCACCTTAGGTATGAATGTTCTGGGATTTTTCAGCAAGGAAGATATAGTCTCACCTGACAGGGACTGGAGAAGCTCTAAATCTAACCATTATTGTCCTCCCTGATGATCCTGGAGTTGAACCCTGAATGACACAAGTACTGTAAATCTCCATTTTCCATTTTTCTTTCCTTTCAAGATTTTTGTGGCTATTCTAGGTAACTTGTATTTCTACATAAATATGACCTGCTTGCCAATCTCTATAGAAATAACTGCTGAGATTTTGAACTGTAGATTTTTTTCTTTTAAGATTTGGGAATATATCATAAGAATACTGAGTTTTCCAATCAAAACAATGTTTTTCTGCACGACTGTTATCACCCAACATGGGTTACAGATGTTTATCTAGAGTCAGATCTCAGCAAACCCTAGAGTTGCAAGCTTGTCTGTTTCAGGAGGGAAATCCACACATGGCAGATAATCGCACAAGTCTGTTCAATTATATTTGCAGAAACCCGAGAATACATATGAGAATATAAGAGGTATGTACAGTTGTCCCTTGGTATCCTCAGTGGATTAGTTCCAGCACTTTCTGCAGATAACAAAATTTAAGGATGCTCAAGTGTCATATACAATGACGTAGTATTTACATAGAACATTTGCATGTCCATCATATAAAGATGACTATATATTAAAGCATAGATTACTTATAATTAAATTATAGACTAGTTATAATACCAATTACAACGTTTATGCCATGTAAATAACTTGCTGGCACATGGCAAGTTCAAATTTTGCTTTTTGGAAGTTTCTGAAACTTTAAAATTATTTTTTATCTTCAGTTGGTTGAATCTACAGATCCAAAATCTGCAGATAGGAAGGGCCAACTCTATACTGCAAGGAAATACCATAATTAGAGTGAATTTATGACTATAGTTGCTCTAACCAGAGATTTTAGAATTAAAGCGCTAAACTCAATAACCAAGAAAGGTTCTTTGTTGAAGGGCAAATCCTGGTAATCTTGAGGTTGTCTTATTGTAACATCACAATTGTGTACATTAAAAAAGTCCAATTGACCAAGGTAAATGATAACAGTCTGCCCTAGCTATTAAAGCTGTTACAATTAAGCTCATAGTATCTATGTTAATTCTTCCTATAGCAAGATTTTTATGTTCATGTAAAGTTATTTTCTTTCCATGTTAATCAATCACACTCTCATTCCATGACCACAAATAATACCTGCCTTCCTGTCAGGATCAGACTGAATTTTCTGCCCCTCTGCCTCAAAGCCAGTTCCATACGGAGAATACTGTTGTTATTCCACCAGTAGTGTTTTTTGCTGCTGGCATATGTAGATACCATTTAAGTTCCAGATAATTAAATCTGATTGGAAAGACCTGAGGGCTATCTGGCAGGGTGGCTTGGAAAAGAAGTACCCTACATTTTAATATTCTACAATGTGTGGTATCTTTTGTTCCTCTTTCAGGCTCATAGTGAGTGTGGGGAGTGGGTAGGGGATGGGCTCTTTCCTTAACAGAGAAAAGATTTGGATGCTGGATAAGAAAAATGAATAAAAATATCACCATATGGTTCCCTCTGATTTGTGATGTGAATGCATTTTACTTGATGAGGCAGGAATACATCCGATTGTTGGAACTGAATACTGAAAGAATGCACTCCTTTGATCCTTAATCTAGTTGACAAAACTAGAACTTCTCTAAGGGAACCACTGATTTGAATACATTCAATCTCAGGTATAAGGACATTTGATGACAAACTGTTTAAGTTCTTATCACCATAATCCTGCAGATACCCATAGGGTGTAATCAAATCTAAATGAGAATTATGATCTTTTCAGAAACTCACTGTTGAATTTCTTCTTTTTGTTTTATTCCTACCAACAACCATTTATTTAGGAAGTAATACTCTGATTATTCAGTACAGAAGTTGTTTTGAATTATTTCAATATAATTCCTCCTCAGAATGCAGCAAAGTGCTGTGTGCTCAGCTATACTTTGCCAACCTGATTCACTGAATATTTTGCACATTACACACTGCCAATGTGTTAGTTCTGGACCTCACAAATAGCTTTCTGGAATATTTCTTCTATGATCTCCCAAAGTTCAAATTTCTCCAAACTACTGACTTGCCAGCACAAAACTCTACTGTACTTCACACTTTATGAAAAATTAACTCAAAAAAGGGTCACAGATCTTAAAACTATAATGATTTTAGAAGAAAACAGAATATCTTTTTGATCTAGGGAACAGACAAAAAGTTCTTAAACAAAATAGCAAAGCTGTGGCCATAAAAGGGAAAAAAACACAAACTAAACTTTGTTAAAATTAAAAATTTTCTCTGTAAATGTCTCTATTATGAGGATTAAAATTCAAACCACAGACTAAAAATATTTTCTAATTGCATCTCTAAAGATTTGCATACAGAATATATGATGAAAAAGCTAAAGAGTAAGAAAGCAAATAATCCAAATAGAAAATGAGAAGAAGCCTTTAAGAAGATACATAAAGATGATCAAAATCATTAGTCATTATGCAAACAGAAATAAAGCCACCAAGAGATACCACTCCAAAGCTAATGGAAAAAACTACATGGACAGTACTAAATGCCAGAAATGGTGCAGGGCAACCAGATCTCTCATCCAATACTGGTGGGAATGCAAAATGGCTAAACTAGGCTGGAATTAGTTTGGCACTTTTTATAAAGTTAAACATACATTTAATATATGACTCAGAGCTTCTCTTGGATATTTATCCTAGAGAAATGGGAACTTAAGTTCACACAAATACCTGTACATGACCATTTATAGCATGTTTATTTGCAATAGTCAAAACCTGGAAACGATGTACATGTGCTTCAGATGATGAACAGATAAAAAACCTGAGTACCCTAATCATCAGGGAAATGCAAATCAAAACCACAATGAGATATCACCTGGGGCTAATTAGAATGGCTATTATCAAAAAGACAAAAGATGACAGGTTTGGCTAGGATGTGAAGAAACTAAACACTTGTCCACTGTTGGTGGGAATGTAAATTGATGCAGTAACAATGAAAAACAGTATGGGTTTTCTCAAAAAATTAAAAATAGAGCTACCGTATGATCTGGCATTTCCTCAGCTGAATACATGTACAAGAGAAATGAAGTCAGTATCTCACAAAGATATCTGCACTCCCATTTTCACTGCAGCATTATTTACAATAGCCAAAATATTGAAACAATTCAAGTGTCCACCAACTGATAAGTTGATAAAGAAGATGTGGTATGTATACATTCTCTCTCTCTGTGTATATATACATACACACACAATGGAATATTATTCAGCCTTAAAAAAAGAAAATCCTGTTATCTGCAGTAATGTGAATAAACCTGGAGGACATTATGCTAAGCGAAATAAAAGTCAGATTCAAAAATCAAATACTGCATGATCTCATTTGTATGTGGAGATAAAATTGTCATACCCATAGAACCAGAGGATAGATTGGTGGTTACCAGGGGCTGGAGGGTGAAGGAATGGGGGAAATATTGGTCAAAGGTACAAAGTTTCAGTTGTGTAGGATAAGTAAATTCTGGAACTCTTACTCCAGCAAATACATCACAGAATTTACATCCAACTAAAATGACCTGAAAAGTTTGAAAATATTTTCTCTTTATTGCCCAATAGAAATGTATGGTAGCCACATAATTTCCCTTTCGTAGCAGTCAGATTAAAAATACACAGGTGATATTAAATTAAATATATTTTATTTGACCTAGTATATTTAAAATGCTATAAATTTGATATATAATCTGTTACCGAACCAATTTGTTTTTCCCAATGCTCACAGCAAGCCAAAACGCTGAAACACCGAGGTTTGCAGCGATGGAATGGTTTGTTGGCAAGGCCGGCAAGCAAGGAGACAAATACCTGAAGGCAAGGGGGTGCAAGGTATTTACAGGATAAAGCGTGAAGACACAGGGCTGTCTGAGGCGTAGGGGACAGTGTGGGAAGCGTGGGGACTGGTGATTGGCGAACAATGCTGTAATCATTATTCTGCCCAGGTGTAACTAAGCTATAGGTCTCTACAGTTTCAAAAAATTAGAGTTATTTAGCTTGAGCTTTAGGCTTTCTGATGTCAGCAGGTCACTGAGTCAACATTGGGTATGTGAGTTGGAGGGTGGGTGGTTTTATCCAGCCTTAACCAGCTCAGTTCAGAACTGGACACAGCTGATTCCATGTTCCTAATAAATAACTCAGGCAAACATTGTTTACCTTACGTGCTGCTTGGAGGACATACACATCTTTAGCAGACGAACTTGATTAGTGTAGGTAGGTGAAACATTTGACTAATGATTACCCACTTTCAGTTAATATAAAATATGAATAAAATATTTTACATTGTTTTTCATACTAAGTCTTTAAAATTCAGTATGTGTTTTATATTTTACAGCATAACTCAATTCAAACTAGCCATATTTTGAGTACTTCATGGGCACACGTGGTTAGTGACTACCATAATGGCCAGCACAACACAGTATAACAACATAAAAGGATTCAAGAGTAATAACAACATGAATTTAGAGAGAAAATCATATTTAAGCTGGTCCTTAAGTAGGGATGTGAAAAAATGTGGAGAGAGCAGAAAAATGATTATAGTTATGAACTCAAGGGTTTTTTTTTCTTTTTTTTCTCATTCTTAGCCCATACCCAAATGTAATATAAGTGTGCTTCCATTTCTTTTCTCTTTGAAGATTCTGCAACCCACAATGAAGGAAGAACTTACTTTTCCCAAACATGGTTCCAAGAAAACAGATCATTGCCAATCCTAACACGTGCCAGATAATTATTGTCTTTGTTTTCTGAGATTTATCTCTCTTAATTCTCTTTCAGAGAACTTTACTAACACTATGAATTTAGACTTTTATTCTAAGATGAAGCAGGTTTGTGATTAAAAATAATAATGAAATCGAGAGCTAGTATTTGAGAGAAAATACATTTTGAAGACATTTAAGGAAGTTGAAGCTCACGAATTAGCAGAAACCAGTGAGTTTCATGGAAGACTTTTTGGCAGTTTTAATATGATTAGAGTTGATGGTAGCATGTTTCAGAAAAGAAGTCCAACCGGAATTACATTAGGAGACAGTATTTTTGTTGTGGTTAAGAGTACCATGTTTCAAACTGCAAGACTATATTAAAATTTTGGCTAAATCAGACAGTAATGGTGTGACACTGGGTGAGCTGCTTGTCTTTAATTATAAAAATATGAAAATAAAATGTATAGGCATACCTCATTTTATTGTGTTTCACTTTATTGTACTTTGCAGATATTGCAATTTTAATAACTGAAGGTTTCTGGCAACCCTGCATTCAGCAAGTGTATCGGCACCATTTTCCCAACAGCATTTGCTCACTTTGTGTCTCTGTGTCACTTTTTGGTAATTTGACAATATTTCAAACTTTCCCATTATTATATTTGTTATGGTGATTTGTGATCAGTGATCTTTGATGTTACTATTTTAATCGTTTTGGGGTGCCACAAACCACACCCATAGAAGATGGTGGATTTAATAAATGTGTGCATACTGACCGCTCCACCAACAGGCCATTCCCCAGTCTCTCTCCCTCCCCTTGGGCTTCCCTTATTCCCTGAGACACAACAATATGGAATTTAGGCCAATTAATAACCCAACAACAGCCTCTAAGTGTTCAAGTGAAAGGAAGAGCCATATCTGCCACTTTAAATCAAAAACTAGAAGTGGTTAAGTTTTGAGGAAGTCATGTTGAAAGCTGAGATAAGCTAAAAGCTAGTTCTCTTGCACCAATAAGCCAAGTTGTAAATGCAGAGGAAAAGTTCTTGGAGGAAATTAAAAGTGCTACTCCAGTGAAAACATGAATGATAAGAAAGGGAAAACAGCCTTAATGCTGATATAGAGAAAGATTTAGTGGTCTGGGTAGAAGGTCAAGCCAGTCAACTTTTCCTTAAACCAAAGCCTAATCCAGAGCAAGGCCCTAACAGCTTTCAGTTCTATGAAGGCTGAGAGAGTTGAGGAAGCTGGAGAAAAAAAAAAAAAAATTGAACCTAGAAGAGGTTGGTTCATGAGGTTTAAGGAAAAAAGCTATCTCCATACTATAAAAATTCAAGGTGAATCAGCAAATACCAATGTAGAAGCTGTAGCAAGATATCCAGAAGATCAAGCTAAGATAATTAATGAAGATTGCTACACCAAACAACAGATTTTTAATGTAGATGAAACAGTCATATATTGGAAGAAGATGTCAATTAGGACTTTCATTGCTAGAGAAGAAAAGTTGATAGCTGGCTTCAAAGGACAGGCTAACACTCTTGTTAGGGTCTACTGCAGCTGGTGACTTTAAATTGAAGCCAGTGCTCACTTACCATTCCCCAAATCCTAGGGCCCTTAAGAATTATGCCCAATCTACTCTGCCTGTGCTCTATAAGTGCAAAAAGAAAGCATGAATTACCGCATACCTGTTTATGACATGGTTTACTGAATATTTTAAGCCCACTATTGAGATCTACTTATCAGAAAAAAAAGATTCCTTTCAAAATATTGATATTACTGCTTATTAACAATGCACCTGGGCACCCAAGATGGAGATGCACAACACAATTCATGTTGTTTTTATGCCTACTACACAACATCCTTTTTGCAGCTAATGGATCAAGGAGTAATTTCAACTTTCAAGTCATTATTTAGAAATACATTTTGTAAAGCTATAACTGCCATAGGTAGTGAATCCTTCAATGGATTTTGGCAAAGTAAATTGAAAACTTTCTGGGAAGGATTCATCATTCTAGATGCCATTAAGATCATTCATGACTCATGGGAAGAGGTCACAACATCACTAATAGGAGTTAGGAAGAAGTTGATTCCAACCTTCATGGATGACTTTGAGGGGTTTAAGACTTCAGTGGAGGAAGGAATCCTAGGATGTGGTAGAGACAGCAAGAGAACTAGAATTAGAAGTGGAGCCTGGAGATGTGACTAAATTGCTGCAATCTCACAATATAGCTTTAATGGGTGAGGAGTTGCTTGTTTTGGATGAGCAAAGAGAGTGGTTTTTTGAGATAACTACTCCTGGTGAAGATACCACAAATATTGTTTAAATGACAACAAATAATTTAGAATATTACAAAGTTTAGTTGATAAAGCAGAGATCAGGTTTGAGAAGATTGACTTCAATTTTGAAAGTTCTACTGTGGATAAAATGCCATCAGACAGCATTGCATGCTACAGAGAAATTTTTCATGAAAGGAAGAGTCAATCAACTCGTTGTTTTATTTTAAGAAATTGTTACAGGCACCCCAACCTTTCACAACTGATCAGTCAGCAGCCCCCAACATCGAGGCAAGATCCTCTATCAGCAAAAAGATTGTGACTTGCTGAAGTCTCAGATGATGGTTAGCACTTTTTAGCAATAAAGTGTTTTAAAATTAAGGTAAATATATTGGTGTTTTTAGACATAATGCTACTGCACACTTAATAGACTAAAGTGGAGCGTAACTTTTATATATACTGGGAAACCAAAAAAATAATGTAATTCGAATTTGCAATACTTGCTATATTTGCAGTGGTCTGGAACCAAACCTGCAATATCTCCAAAGTATGCCTGTACCTCAAAAAAGTAGCTTCCAACCTTCAATAAAATTTAAACACCTCTTTGACCACTAGGAAGTGAACAACATAAAGTTCCTCTTCTCATGAGCATGGCTTCTATAAAGAGAAGACAGATAGTAAGTAAATGTATACTTCTATAATATGTTAGGGGCAAAAATAAAATGAAAGGACTCTGGACTGACATTAGACAGAATGGTCGGGAAATGTCTCTCTGGAAAAGCAGAAAAATTGAGGACATGCTACTCCAATATGTGAGTGACACTGTGGTATTAATGCCTTGGGTTTCAAGTCCTGGAAAGAGATTCCCTGCATGTAAACGTTTGATTCAAGCTAATCAATTTAAGAAAGCATACAAATATTCTTGGGAATAAACATACATAGATAACTTACCACATCAAAAACACTAAGAAAATACCCTACTTGATATAGGGAAATAAATCCAGGTGAGACATATGATAACAATTACAGTTAACAAACTTATTAAGTAAACTTTATTTTGACTTAAAAGTTAGAAAACTCTAATAAAAAATCTAAGCATACTTAGAGTTAAAATTCTAGAAATTATTCCATGACTCTGAAGTGGAGAATAAGGTGCAACATGAGGAGCTGATATATATCTTTTTGGAGTTTGAAAAACTATAGTGAATCTCCTAGATGAGACTTATCCATGAAACATATATACATACACTTTAAAAGGGATGCCATGATGTTAAAAATAAAGTGTTGTAACAGATTGGCAAGTCTAAGTAATAGTTTTGTGGTAAAAAAGAAAGTGTAGGGCAAAATTGTAAATAAAAATATTATATCCTGGTAAACATAAAGAAGACATAAAAATCATAGATATAGATCAAAGTCACAAATATCTTTAGCACAATTAAAATAATGTTTGAAAGCATAGGAAAATATAGATCTAGAATTTTGCTTGGAGATTGGGACACTGCCATTTCAAATAATAAATGGTCAATAAAACAAACCTAAGAAAGGACATTGAATATGAATAGAGCATGACTGATAAATTCTTAGTGTGAAACAATACCTACACATTCAATAACTCACATCAGACATTCAAATACACCCAAAAATAAACTAAACAAAATAAAAATAAAACATAGAATCACTTCCAAAATGATAATGGATTAAGCCACAAGGAAGCATTAATACATTCCAAATAATTCTCTTCTTATCCACTCTTTTTTCTAAACCATATGGAATAAAAATAGAAGAAAACTAAAAAGTTACACAAAAATTATTATGTACCAGATATGAATCTATGTGTTCACATATAATTCTATTACAATTTTAATTTTCTAGATAGAGAAGTTCAAAACAGAATGGATAAGAAACTTGTTCAAGGTCACACAGGAAGGAGGGTGTGAGCTGGGATAGCCAAGAATAAAATCCTGTGTACACAAACATTTTAAAATGTATTATTGGGACTTCTCTGGTGGTGTAGTGGTTAAGAATCTGCCTGCCAATGCAGGGGACAAGGGTTCAAGCCCTGGTCTGGGAAGATCTCACATGCCACGGAGCAACCAAGCCTGTGTGTCACAACTACTGAGCCTACTCTCTAGAGCCCAAGAGCCACAACTATTGAGCATGTGAGCCACAACTACTGTACCTACATGCTGCAACTACTGAAGCCCACATGCCCAGAGCCTGAGCTCCACAGGAATCATCACAGTGAGAAGCCCATGCAACACAATGAAGACCCAATGCAGACAAAAAATTAAAAAGTATTATAAAATGACCCACAGATTAAAATATAAATTGTAAAATAACATGAAAGTGAAGAAAGTTGACAATCAGTAAAACATTCATTTAAAATTTGAAGATATACCTAAAGCAGTACCTAAAAGTGCTTAGAGCTTCAAATTACATACAAGAAAATAAGATAAATTGAAATCAAATAATCTAAAATTTTACCTCTAACAGCTATAAATCAGAAATAGAACAAAATAAGTGTAAACACAATAGAAGGAAATGATAGATATAATGGAAGAGAGAAACTGAAATTTAAAAAATAAAAAACCAAGTAAAGAGAACAAAGAAAAATTACATATTATTGATAAATTCAAGTCAGATTCAGATCTTGAATTTCAAATATAACTGTTATTTATGATGAAATGTAAACTATTTTGCAACTCTTATTTACGATTAAAATTTTTGAAAAGTCTTGACAAATGAGAACAGAAAAGTTTGTAACCTGATAAGAAATATTTACCAACAAACAAAGCATAACAATAGCAAAATTATTACTGTAAGCATCCTACTTAACAGTGAATCTTTTTACTTAAACAATGTGCGTTTTTACCTGAAATCAGGAATAAGACAGGATTCTCCTATCAATACTTTTATTCAACACTTTTGTATTTAATATCATAGCCAATACAATTAAGGTAAAAATACAAAGATAAATTAAAAGGCAGGGATCTTTTAGAGTGATAAAAGTTTCAATATATCAAGTTGTAACAATTATAAATATGCATATACCTAAAAATAGAAAAAAAGCCTGAAAATATATGAAGTAAAAACAGACATAATTGAGAGGAGAAAAAGACAGTTCAATAATAGTAGACTTCAGTATTCAACTTTCAGTAATGGATGGAATAATTCAGCTGAAAAACAACAGGAAATAGAAAGCTTGGAAAATAATACACAAATTAGACCTAATAAACATCAACAGAACACTCCACACAACAACAGCAGACATACATTTATCTAGAGCAAACATGAAACATTCTGCAGAATAAATCATATGGTAGGCCATAAAACCAAGCTCCATAAATTTCCAAGGATTGAAATCATATATATATATGAAATATATATTGAAATATATATTTCAATCACAATGACATGAAATTGGAAATTAATAACAGAAAGAAATCTGGTAAATTCACAATTATACGAAAACTAAACAACACAGTCATGCAATGACTATATCATTAGAGAATACTTTGAGATGAATAAAAATGAAGACAAAATATTCCAAAACTTGTGGAATACAGTTAAAGCAGTGCATAGGGGGAAACTTGTAGTTCTAAATGCCTTTGTTAAAAAGAAGACAGATTTCAAATCAACAAGCTAAACTTCCACCTTAAAACATTGGAAATGGGAGGAAAAATTAAACCCAAAGTAAGCAGAAGGGAAGAAATAATAAGATTAGAGCAGAAAATCAAGAAATAGAGAATAGAAATACAACAGAGAAAATCAACCAAAGCAAAAGTTGCCTCTTTAAAAATATCAATAAAATTGACAAGCTTTTAAGTAGACTGACCCAGAAGAAAAAAAAAAGTCAAATTACAAAATCAGAAATTAAAGAGGGAGCATTACTACCAACTTTAGAGAAATAAAAAGTATTATAAGTGATAAATATAAACAAATGTATGCCAACAAATTAGATAACATAGATGAAATGGACACATTTCTAGGCAGACATAAGCTATAAAAAGTGCCATCATCAAAAAATCTAGAAACAATAAATGTGGGAGAGGGTGTGGAGAAAAGGGAACTCTCCTGCATTGTTGGTGTGGACGTAAGTTGATACAGCCACTATGGAAAACAGTTTGGAGGTTCCTTCAAAAACTAAAAATAGAACTACCACATGATCCAGTAATCCCACTACTGGGCATATACCCAGAGAAAACCATAATCCAAAAAGAAACGTACCGTAATGTTCATTGCAGCACTATTTACAATAGCCAGAACATGGAAGCAACCTAAATGCCCATCAACAAATGAATGGATCAAGAAGATGTGGCACATATATACAATGGAATATTACTAAGCCATAAAAAGGAATGAAATGGAGCTATATGTAATGAGGTGGATAGACCTAGAGTCTGTCATACAGAGTGAAGTAAGCCAGAGAGAGAAAAATAAATATTGTATGGTAACTCATATATACAGAATCTAAAAAAAAAAAAAAAAGGTACTGATGAACCCAGTGACAGGACAAGAATAAGGATGCAGATGCAGAGAATGAACTGGAGGACATGGGATTAGGGGGGTGGGGGGATGAAGGGGAAGCTGGGATGAAGTGAGAGAGTAGCATAGACATATATCTACTACCAACTGTAAAATAGATAGCTAGTGGGAAGTTGCTGTATAACAAAGGGAGATCAACTCGATGATGCGTGATGCCTTGGAGGGCTGGGACAGGGAGGGTGGGGGGGGAGTTGTGGGAGGGAGGGGATATGGGGATATGTGTACAAATACAGCTGATTCACTTTGGTGTACCTCATAAGCTGGTACAAGAGTTTAAAGCAATTATATTCCAATAAAGAATTTAAAACAAACAAACAAACAAAAATAACAAAAAAGTGACTCAGTTTAAATGTTGATGAGAAAGCTTACTGTAACGCCATGCTAAAAATGCACACTCAGGAGGAAAGAGTCTTTTTTTCTTTTGTCCTCTACCTTTAATAACTCTAGTTTTGACCAAAGTTAGCTTATTATTAAAATTTCATAAGAGCACAGCTGTCCATTAGCATGAAGATGGAATATTCATGAAACCAAAGGAGCTGGAATGCCTCCAAATGTAATACATTTTCTTTGTTCTAAAATAAAATGAATTCTTCCCTTTCTCATAAAACAAAACAAAACAAAACACAAGACAAAAAAATAAACCTAACCTGACTCAGATGAAACAGAAATTCTAAATAGACCCATAACAATAAGGGAATTGAATTAGTAATTTTAAGACTTCCCACCAATAAAAGCCCAAAACCAAGTGGCTTCACTGTTGACTGTTTTTCAAAGTTTAAAGTAGAATTAAACTAAGAAAGAGAAGAGGTATATTTTCCTAATTCATTCTGTGAGGTCAGTTTTACACGGATACTAAAGCAAAAAAATAACAACGACAACAAAAAAAAACCCACAAAAAACACTAAAGACTAATATTTATTATCAACACACATGCAAATATCAACAAAACAGCAGACCTAATCCAACAGCATATTGTAAGGATATGTACCAAGACCCAGAAATTCAGGATAGGCTTGACAAATGAAAATCAATTAATAGAGTACACTAAATGAATAGAATAAAGGGCCAAAATCATATGACTGTCTCAATAGACATAGAAAAAAGCATTTAACAATAGTTTTTACAATAAAAATACTCAATGAACTAGGAATAGAGGAAACATTCTCAACCTGATCACGTGAATCTATGGAACACTCATAGCTAATTTTATGCTTAATAGTTAAAGACTAAATGCTCTTCCTCTAATATCAGGAACAAGACAAAGTTGCCTGCTTTGGCACTTCTGTTTAACATTGTACTAGAGATGCTAGCCAGAGCATTTAAGTAAAAAATAAAATACAGGTATTCAGATTGGAAAGGAAGAAATGACAGCAGATGACATTCTCTTGTATATAGAAAATGCCAAGAGATACATGATAAAATTATTAACTAATAAATGAGTTCAGCAATGCTGTATGATATAAAGTCAATATAAAAATTCAATTGTATTTATATCCAGTAGCAATGAACAAATGAATAATGAAATTAAGAAAACAATTTCATTTATTATAGCATCAAAAATAATAAAATATATAGGGATAAATGTAATAAAAGAAGTAAAAAAACAAGACAAAACCCAAACTTATGCTCTAAAAACTACAAGACATGGTGAAAAAATTAAAGAAGGCCAAATAAATCGACAGATATCCCAAGTTCATGGATCAGAAGACATAATACAGTAAAAAGAACTTATTTCCCAAACTGATCTACAGATTCAATGTAATTCTCACAAAAAATACTTCTTATTTTGCAGAAGTGACAAGCTGGACTGATAATTTATACAGTAATTTGAGAGACCCAAAATAGCCAAAGCAATCTTGACAAAGAAGAACAAAGTTCTAAGGCTCTTTCTTGATTTTATAATTTAGTACAAAGCTATAATAATCAAAACAGTATGATACTGGCATAAGAATCAACATGTAAATCAATGAAATAGAAATGAGAGTCCAGACATAAATATTCTCATATATAGTCAGTTTTTGACAAGGGTAACAAGACAATTAAATTGGGAAAGAATAGTTTTTTCAGCAAATAGTGCTGAGACAACTGAACACCTGTATGCAAATAATGAAGCTGGAGCCCTAACTCATACCGTACAAAAATATAAATTCAAAATTAATCGAATACCTAATTGTAGGAGCTAAAATTATAACTCTTAGAAGAAAACATAGGTGCAAATCATCATGACCTTGAATTAGGCAATGCTTTTTTAAGATATAACACCAAAACACCATCAACAATGCAAACAACAGATAGACTGAAAATAGTCAAAACTAAAAACAAGAAACTTGCATTAATCATAATAGCCAAAAATTAAAACAGTCTAAATGTCCATTAACTGATGAATGGATAAGTAAAATGTTGTACACCAATACAATGGATTATTATTCAGAAATGAAAAGGAAAGGGGTACTGCTACATGCAATAATGTGAATGAAGCTTGAAAATATGTTGTTAATCTAAAGATGCCAGTAACAAAAAGCCATATGTTGACTCCATTTATACAAAATGTCCAGAATAGACAAATCTATAGACACACAAAGTTGATTTGTTAAGACTAGGGGAATGGAGATTTGCTGGGGGTTGACAGCTAAAAGATGCCAGACTTTGGGGGGCATATTGAAATGTTCTAAAAGTGATTGCAGTGATGGATACACAACTCTCTGAACATAATAAAACTGTTAAACTTTATACTTTAAATGGGTGAATTGTATGGTATGAGGGGATAAAGATTGGCAATGAAAAAATATGATTATTTCCTGTTGGCATAATTTTATTTGAAGACTGTCCAAATAACCTAAGAAGAAACTGTTAGAATTTATAGGTGCATTTGTTAAAGTCACCAGTAATTGCATTTTATATAAATTCAACAAAAATCTAAATTCATATTAATTGCAGTTGTATTCAAAAATAACTAATACTTTAGGGATTAAATTAATGAAAAATTATGAAGATGTTTACATACAGACACATATATATTTATGGATTCAAAGATAAAATATTGTAAAGATATGAACTATCATTGGATCCATAGAAAAAATGCAATTCCAGTCAAAATAATGCCAGTTATTTGAAATGGCAAGCTGATTCAAAAATGTGTATGGAAATGGAAAGAGTAAGGGTGAGCTAAGGCAATTTTGATAACATGTTTTTGAAGCTAAAGTACTGACCCTACCAGATATCAAGAGCTGTCATGAAATTTAACAAATATTGATTAATTTTGAAAAAATTGCAAACATCAAAGAATTGACTTATTATTACTAAAAGCATTGTGGTGTAGTTATAGAAGCAGAAAATTTGACCAATAGAGCAAAATTAGAGGTCTGAAATATGTGTAAACATGTAAGGAAATATGATATAAAGTGAAAATGAAGCCATCCATCACTATATAGAGCTATGGAAAAAGTGGGTCATTATATTTTAGAAATAAAGGCACGTCTTAATCCTGATGTGAATAACAGACCCTAAATGAATTTTAAAAATTAACCTGAAAAATGAAAGAAATTTCAAATAGAAGAAAATGAAGAAAACTCTGTATAAACTTGACTCATGGATGGATTCCTTAAATTAGACCAGGAAAAATACAAATCATAAATAAAAAATCAGATCCAAATTATATAATTCTATTTTCCAAAGGAACAATGGACTCTCTGAAAAGATGGACACACCAGGATGTGATATGTATAATAACAAGTACTTAACATCTATTTAAGTAAGTAGTTCATGCAAATCAGGAAGAAAAATGTAGGAAACCCAAAAGAAAAATACTCAAATAATGAGTACTATGATCATGTGATAAAAATGGTCAACACAAACATGGAGATAAGGTCACTGTAATCAAAGAAATGTAAGGTCAAACAAAGGTGTAATTCCAACAAAGATTGGTGGAAATTAGAAACTGAAAACTAGAAACTTTAGCCTTATGAAGGGACCTCTCACTATAGTTAATGATTTTTTTAATGGACACACACTGTGACTCAGGATTTCTATTTCTGATATGTCTCAAAGAAATGATCAGAATGACATTAAATAGGATATTCAAACATAGCATTTTTGGGTATCAAGGAGGGATTTGATGGTGCCCAGGTGCTTAGGAGAATCAAAAATATATATGTGATAGATATATATTTATTTTTTAACTTATATATACCACAGATATCACAGTGATTATCTATCTATCTATCTATCACAGTACGTATATATAAAACTTCCTGGAGATAAACAAAGAAATAAGGTCCTATGAGGACCAATAATTACTGTGTTCTTGAAATGGTAACTGTGAATGAGCTATGTGTCTACACCTAAAATCCAAGAATAACATGAAACACATCTAGTTCTTATTTTTGTATGTAGGTGCCCATGAGAAAGGCCGGATAAAGATTCTTTCATTCCCTTTGGTAAAAAGAAATGTAATTTTCTCTGAAAGAAACATACACAGCAGCAAAAATTTTTTTGCTCCTATTTTATTCTCCCACTCCCTAATGACTCTGAAAAAAATAACTGATATCTTGAATCTTTAAAGCAGTAATTAAAATAGTAGAATAGCAATGTGATATTCTCATTCTAAAATACTAAATAAAAACATCACTGAAAATATATCTCCCTGTACTTTACACAGATTAAAAAAAATTAACATCTCTACTTTTATTACTACTCCTTCTAAATTTTACAAAACAGAAAACAAACCAAAAGAATCTGGAGAATTGAAATTGGCTGTAGTCACACAATCAGGAAATAAGTATTTGAACTCAGGCCATCGTTATTCTGTGGTTTGGATTCTTAACACCTGCATCCGTGAGGGATCATGAAGGGTAAATCAAGGCCCTTATTTTACAAATAAAAGAATTAAGCTTTAAACACTCTAAGCCTGTCACCTCATGTGAAGAAAGAATGGCTTTTCCACATTGATTGGTCTGTCCGTGCAGTTGATGCTAGCATTATAATTGCTCAAAGAGCACTTGATGCAGAAGAGAGCAGTAATTTCCTCACAATCAGGCATAAGCTGGCGTTCTCTTCAGTGCCTAGTCCTCATTAAGATTTGGATGTTTTGATGCTCTGACATAAATCCTACCAATGTTTTTGTAGGTCAGTCTCCCAAGGCAACAGAAGTGAAAGCAAAAATAAACAAATGGGACCAAATCAAACTTATAAGCTTTTTGTACAGCAATGAAAACCATACACAAAACAAAAAGACAACCTACGGACTGAGAGAAAATATTTGCAAATGAGGCGACAAACAAGAGCTTAATTTCTAAAATATACAAACAATTCATACAGCTCAACAACAAAAAAATAAAACCCAAAAAATAACCCAAATGAAAAACGGGCAAAAGACAGAAACGGACACTTCTCCAAAGAAGACATACAGATGGCCAACAGACACATGATAAGATGCTCAACATCACTAATTATTAAAGAAATGCGAATCTAAAGTACAATGAGGTCGCACCTCACACCAGTCAGAATGGCCAGCATTAAAAAGTCTACAAATAACAAACACTGGAGAGGGTGTGTAAAGGGAACCCTCCTATACTGTTGGTGGGCATGCAAGATTGTGCAGTCACTATGGTAAACAGTATGGAGATTCCTCAAAAAAACTAAAAATAGAGTTGCCAGATGATCTAGCAATCCTGCTCCTGGGCATATACCCAGATAAAACTATGATTTAAAAAGGTACATGCACTCCTGTGTTCATAGTAGCACTCTTCACAATAGCAAGACATGGAAAAAATCTAAATGTCCATTGACAGATGAATGGACAAAGATGTGGTACATAAATACAATGGAACACTACTCAGCCATAAAAAAGACTAAAATAATGCCATTTGTAGCAACATGGACAGAACAGGAGATTATCATACCAAGTGAAGTAAATCAGAAAAAGACAGATACCTTATGATATCACTTATATGTGGAATCTAAAATATGACACAAATGAATTTTTCTACAAATAGAAACAGACTCAGAGACATAGGGAACATTTGTGGTTGCCAAGGGGAACAGGGGGTAGGGGAAGAATGGATTGGGAGTTTGCGGTTAGCTGGGGCAAACTGTTATATATAGGATGATAAACAACAAGGTCCTACTGTACATCACAGGGAACTATATTCAATATCCTGTGATAAACCATAATGGAAAAGAATATAAAAAAGAAAATATATACATATGTATAACTGAATCACTTTGCTGTATAGCAATATACAATACTGTAAATAAACTATACTTCAACAAAAAAGATTTGGATGTTTTTTGTATCCTTATAAGCAAGTAAACTTTCAAACATTGCAAATGTATTACTCTGGAAATACATTAAAGATTTAATTTCAAAGGCCAAGTAAGTAAATGCAATATATACATATTACTATTACCACCAAACATATTACTCTATGTTTCCAAGTATGTAATTTCAACGTAGGGGTGGATTACCATTGGTGGATCTAGTTGGAAGATCCAGGTGTGAAAAAAGTATGAACACAGCAGTTTTAACTGGCTTGTATCTTTATCTGATGCTGTGTTGAGAGAGTATGGGTGAAAGATTAAAGAATCTTTCTAGAAGAATGATATCATGTAGAATATATCTAAAATTTCCAGATAGTGGAATGAAAGAATATACACTTTTTCTAAAAAATTCAAAAAACAACTGATGTGGAACACTCACAGGAAAGAAAATACATATAGTCTAAAAGAAAGATACATTATACATTTCCTCCTATTCTCAGGAAAATTCTGAAGCAAATATTCATAGCACATAACCACTTTATATTTATTAAGCATTGAGGGCTTGACTGTATATAACATACTCTATGAGCCATGAAAAGAATTTAATCCAAAAGGGATACATTTAGAGTGTTTACCTTTCTTTCCCAGCAGGATCTTGGGCCTAGGCAAATATATTAACCTCTTTATTCAGAGAAAAACCCGCAAAGAGAGAAAGGAGACATGAAGCAATAGGTAAGAATTGAATAAATATTAGCTTTGGCAAAACTACTCGTTGAGCCAGTTTATTGAATAGCTTGTACTCAATGTGGACTATTCAGGAAACAGCATTTTCTTACCACCTCTTTCAAAATCATTTTCCAATCTTATCTGTCCTGGACAATATATCTTGCAGATTCCATGCCTTCCTTTGTTGTAGTCCGATGTTAGAGCTCTCACATTTGCAGATGTTAAACAGTATAAGAAAATCTATTATAAAACTTCAGATTCAATTCATATTTTCTCACAATTGGTAGCCAATTCAGTTCTGATCCATTTTTCAAGGGGCTAGCAGTGAGAAAGGGATATAAATCCTCTTCTCCCTCTAAGTTCCTCCTAATTTGGGAGAGCAAGAACACGAGAGAGTTGAGAGGGAAAGGGTCTGTCTGGACTAGTGCTGGTGTAAATCTGGCTGTTGCTATCTGTGATAGAAGAGAAATCCTTGCCCTGACACCACAGGGCATTTCTGAGAGTTTGCTGGATATTAATACTCATGCTCTGGAACATAAATCATCCCTCAGAGTTGTTTCTATGTGGAGGCAAAAGATCTGGACCCCCACCCCAACAAATTATTTCTTGCTCCTTAGCCACTTTAATAAGTATTGGGAACATGGCTACATATATATACATATATGCTATCAGCCATGGGAGAAGAAATCTAACCCCAAAAAAGACAAGAGTATGGTGTTAGGGGGAGGCTTAGAACTCCCAGCCAGTTCTAGCTCTCCATACAATAATTCCAATGTCAGAAGACAAAGAAAATTCACAAGTAGAAAGCTATCACTACAAAGGGTGTGACAGCTGGAACACGGGCACACAAAACCATAAAAGGAATTGAAGGGCCCTGGGCAGGGCATCAACAATGTTCAAGAAGATCTTATGTGTGTAAACCAGACACTCTGTCCTTTTAGAGGATTTGTTATTCTAAGCAGTTGAACCAGGGGAGACAAATTTGTGCACCTGTCAAAACTGGTCAGAGGAAACCCTACCATTACCCATTTCTATTCTCAAATCCTCTCCCATCTCACTTTAACTCTGTGCTGACATAGTGCCCTTAAATGCATAGTGTTGGAGAGAACATGTGCGTAGTTAGTGAAATAAGCTAGGGTCCCAACAGATGCGATCCATCCTGAGGATTTAATTGATACGTATTTTCCCCATCCTCTACTACCTATTTGCGAGTCTCCTGACCCCAGGGTAGCACTTCTGCTCATATGGGGTCTTCACTGGAGGGTGATCCGGACTTTCCTATTAAAGTCACAGTTCCCAGTTACCATGATTTTATCAACCTGTTTTTGCTGCAATTGCCCATTCACTGATAAAACTGGGCACTAGTGTACTCAGAGAGGCCCCAATACATAATCTGATTGCCAAAGATATAGCTCCTCCTCCAATTATATAGCAGCAATCCTATCTCTTCGTGATGCCCAGTGTTAATTACCCAGACCAGTAGAGTATAGTAACTATTTTTGTCTTTTTTGTGTGTGTGTCTTTTTTTTAAAACTGTTGGTCACCTTGCACAAAATGTTCAGGGTGATAAGGGATAGACATAGCTTTAACTTTAGTGGGAAATTTTTTAATTGTTCACAAGTGAAAATATTTTTTTCTCTGGAAACAAGGACCTCTAGACCCGAGAGCTTAAACTTTCAAATATGGGAAGCATAAATACTCAATTTGGTCACTAGGAATCTTAATAAGTAAGGCCCCCCCCACTTTCATCTCAGAGTTCTGAGGTCAATATTGTAGGGGAGGAAAAATGTTTTCCCTTCTTCCCTTCTTGGTTCTTTGACTGATCTAATAATTTAATTGACTTAAGACAGATTAACAGGAGAAAAACATATTTAATTTCATACATACAGGAACCCCAAAGATATGAGGCTCAAAGAAGTGACCAAAGCAAGCAGCTTTTGTATCTTTTAGACAAGAAAATAAACTTGTGAAAAATTGGCAAGACGAAGAGTTTGGGCTTGGGGTAGCAAATAGTGGAGAAGTATGAGGTTTGTTTAGGTCTTCTTAGCCCTAAATTCCCTATCTCTGGTGATAAGGATGCCTTTTACCCTCCTGGTATAGGGAAGGTACAATTCACATGGGAGATTTATTTCCTGCTTTCTAGGGGACAAAGGAGATTGGAGTATCCTTCTTGCACTGGCTGTTTCTTAAGTAACTGTAATTTCAAATAATCAACACGCCAAAGTGACATATTTTGGGGTGGCATATTCTGCTCCCCTTCAACCTATTCTATCTACTAAGGACACAGCATCATAAAATGACCTTTGAATTGTGATATACACTGACGATTGAAGAACAACTCTTGGTGCACACAAGTTGCTGCCTCTAAGCTGACCACTCAGGTACACCATTAAGAAGTGATTCTTGCCCTCTATCTATGTAGTTGGAGCAGTGGATTCAATGGTCCACTATAACACTTTATTTGCCATAAAGTGCTCCCTTTGCCCAAGGCAGTTAGATTCCATGTAAGTAAACCAGACACTCTACTTTCAGATCTGTAACTTGAGCACTTGAACAGGAGAGCCATATTTGTACTCCTGTCAACACTGGTCAAAACAAAGTATTGCTTTCTCCAAAGTGGAATGGGTCCAGTGTAATTGGGCTATTGGACAGAAGAACTCAGTCTCTTCCCGGCTGTGGAAGCCTTTAACATATGACCTTTCCATCGGGGCACCTTGCTTCATCAAAGCCAGCACACTAGTATAACCATTATGGAGAACAGTAAGGAGCTTCCTTAAAAAACTAAATACAGATCTACCATATGATCCAGCAATCCTACTCCTGGGCACATATCCAGAGAAAACCATAATTCAAAAATATACATACATCATAATGTCCATTGCAGCACTGTTTGCAATAGACAAGACATGCAAGCAACCTAATTGTCCATTGACAGAGGATTGGATAGAGTTGTGGGGTGTGTGTATGTGTGTGTGTGTGTATAACGGAATATTACTTAGCTGTAAAAAAGAATGAAATAATGCCATTTGCAGACATGGATGGACCTAGAGATTGTCATACTGAGTAAAGTAAATCAGACAAAGACAAATATTATATGATAACGCTTATATGTGGAATCTAAAAAAAATGGTACAAATGAACTTATTTCCGAAACAGAAATAGAGTCACATATGTAGAAAACAAACTTATCGTTACCAGAGGGGAAAGGGGGGGAGGGATAAATTGGAAGATTGGGATTGACATATACACACTACTATATGTAAAATAGATAATAAGGACCTAATATATAGCACAGGAAACTCTACTCAATACTCTGTAATGACCTATATAGGAAAAGAATCTAAAAAAAGAGTCAATATATGTATATGTATAACTGACAATTTCCTGTACACCTAAAACTAACACAATACTGTATATCAACTATACTGCAATAAAAATTAAAGCAAACAAAAAAAGCCAGCAAACCCAAAAAAGGCAGTGAAAATTCTGTTAGTAAGACTGAAGTCACAATCCTATAAAATCTGATCAAGAAGCGACATTTCATTAATACTGCAACAAACTATTAGTTAAAAGCAAGGGAAGGGAATTATACAAGTTAGTTGGTAGGATTTCTAGCCTTACTTAATAAATTCATTTTACTGTGACCCCCTTCTCTGATAATTTTGATTCCTTCTTCCACATTCTAACTAGGCTTATTTGGAAACTGTTTCATTATTTAATGTGGACCATTTTTTTTCCTGCACTTCCAAGAACCATCCCAGTAATTTATTGTTAATTCCTGAGCATGGCAGAAAATCTGCATGTCAACAAATTCTTCCTTATCCAGATTGCTATTCTTTCTTATTGATATAATTAACATATTATATTAGTTTTAGGTGCACAACATAATGATTTGATACATAGTGTATATTGCAGTGATCACAATAAATCCAGCCAACATTTATCATCACACATAGCTACACATGTTTTTCTTGTGATGAGAATTTTCAAGATCTACTCTTAGCAACTTTCAAATATACGATATGGTATTATTAACTACAGTCATTGTGCATACGTTACATCCCCAGGACTTATTTAACTGGAAATTTGTACCTTTAGACCACTTTTAGCCATTTCCCCACCCCTCAGCACCCTCCTCCCTCTTGGCCACTACCAATCTGCTCTTTGTACTTATGAGTTTTTTTTTTTTTTCAGACTCCACATATAAGTGAGATCATACAGTGTTTGTCTTTGTCTGACTTACTTCACTTAGCATAATGCTCTCAAGTTCCACCCATATCGTCTCATTCAGATTGACATTCTACTCCCCTAGAGTTAACATCTCAAAAATCTATGTTCAGGAATGCTCACCTTGTTCCTTCAGGTATGTATTGTCCAGGGCCTACAATTCCTTTATGAAAAGTTGCTTTCCTTCTTTATCAGGTTCAACACTTTGTTATGCTGAGGCTTGGTCCTTGTTTTTGGTTTGGTGGCCAGGAATGAATTTAAGCAGATCATTAAAGGAAAAAAAAATGCACATTGCAACTTCCTTAGCATAATATTTAAATAATTGTGGAGAGAGAGTTGCTATAATGTAATAAAGGTGAGTGGGTATATTAAAGTCTGACTCCACTTTTGATGTTTGCTGGCAGTTTTGAGTTCCACACTCTCTACTCCCTTCTGCTCCATATCATAGCTCTCTGATACAAAAGCCCGGATGCTTCTTCATTTGGTTCCGGTGGGAAGTTTAAACCATTCTCAGGACGCCTCACCCTAGCCCCACCCCATAACCCCTATTAAAACCCCAAGACAGTCTCTTTTCCCTACTTTCCCAAGTTCTTTGGAACTGCCCTGCTTTCTCCAGAAAATCTCAATATATGAGTAGTAAACCTTCTCCTACCTTGATGATGTTATTAGCGTTGATATCCAAATAAAATTTTGGTTGGTGGTCCATCCTGACTCTGTGGTATGGCTACAACACTGGGCTATTTTGCAGGCCCAGAATGCTGTGTTTCTGGGCATTTGGGTGAATTTATCTCTATAATCACACTCCAAGTATCATGATCCCAATTCTCCATGAGGACATTGATTACGATATGAGAGACCTGGATGAGTTTTCAAATCCGCTTTCTTTAAATGTTTGCAAATTTTGTCACTCTTACATTAAATTCTATGCCTAGTCTCCAGCTATGTTTGACCTCATGCTGCAAATGATAAAGTTCTCTTAAATACTGGATGGAAGCTGTCTTTCATAACTAAAGTTAATAATTTACCAACATGTGCTTATCATTTTCTCTCTTCAACACATCAGAATCATCCAGTAACAATCACCTATTCCCATAGTCCTTATACGTGCCATAGTTACGTCAGAACATTTATTTCCATTGGTATCACCAGAGGGAGAATCTCAACAATTTTAAGGCTGGAGCATGCTAAGGGCTACTGCCAGTCCAACTCTCATGGAAATGGTTCCTCATTTCCATCTCACCAGTGAGTGATCCAACAACAGAATCCTATCATTAGGGTCTGCTTCTTTGACCATTCTTGGTACCACGTGTTTTAGATTGGCTTCTCTAAAAGCAGTTTCTAGACACAGATTCAGGTAGAAGTAATCATTTATGAACATGCTCTCAGGAAAAGCCAATATGGCATGAAGGAAGCATGATGGAGGAAGAAAAGGAGTGAAGCAAGGGTTTAATTTCAGGTGAAGTCTCAGACTCAGATCCAAATGGAGCTTAAGATTATAAATTACACCTGAGAATTTTTCCTGTCTTGAAACAATGTGCTGGGCTGTTTTCCCATACCACTTAGTCCTTAGCTTCAAGAAAAGTTGTGTATGTGTTGAGGGTAGGGTAGAATTTCCAGGCCCTTCTGGATTTCCAATCCTGCAAGAAGGGAATTCAAACCCCTAAAGAAAATCTTTCAGAAGCCCTGATGAGAGAAAAACAAAACATGAGGGATCGGCATATGTAGCTGATAAGGAACCTGAGGGAGTCAGAGTAGAACATCCACATTCTCTGTTACACTTGTTCTTACTGAAGTGCTCCCATATGGTACATAGTTTACCTAGAATATGATCCTCCTTGTATACTTTACGATCAGTAACTTAGCAAGGAACTCCCAAACTGAAGTAATGGTGATGAGACAGTATCAGCATCACCCTATCATCACAAACCCGGTTTCGCTAAAAATCTGCGTAAATTTTTTGTTATAGATTTTACATTTACTTTCAAATTACTGTGTCCCTATTTGATGGGCCAAACTACCTCCCTAGCTTCTTGACATTGCTATTTCATGTAGTTGATTTGTTGCTGTTTTGTTGCTATGTAGAACAATCAACTGACTAGTTTTGTCACTAGTCCACAATACTAGTCTAGTTATCCCCAGTTTAGGCCATCATATTTTGTACTATTAAATCAGTCCTTCAAATGCTGAGGGCAAGACCTTCACAACTACAGTGTACTCTTCCTGTTTACCTCAGAACTTGTGCTATCTGTGTCAAGATGTGTCCTATTCACATGAAAATGTTGAATATTACACTGGCCCATCTTTGGCTAGCTACAATGCATACAGTATATAGCAGGCATCTTAAGCATCAGGTGATGAGAATACAACAGTGAACAAAATAGCTAATGTGATAATGGTTAAGTTTACATATCAACTTGGGGCTAAGGGATGTCCACATGACTTGCAAAATATTATTTCTGGTGTGTCTCTGAGGGTGTCTCTGGAAGAGACTGGCATTTGAATTGGTAGACTGAGAAAAATAGATGTCCCTACCAGTGTGGGTGGGCATCATCCAACCTATTGAGGACCTGAATTAAACACAAAGATGGAGTAAAGACAAATTCATTCTCTCCGTTTGGGTTGAGACATCCATCTTCACTTGCCCTTGGACTTTGGCACTCCTGATCCTTAGGATTGCAGACCTAGACTAGGACTTACACCATTGCACCCTCCTCATTCAAATGTTCATCAATTGATTAATGAATATGCAAAATATGGGACATTCATACAATAGAACATTATTGAAAAATATACAGGAATGGAGTACTGATACATTCTACAATACGGGTAAACCTTGAAAATATTATGCTAAATGAAAGGAGCCTGTCACAAAAGCCACAGATTATATGGTTCCATTTATATGAAATATCCAAATTGGGAAATCCATACAGATGGAAAGCTAATCAGTGATTGTCAGATTCTGTGGGGAGAGGGGAATGGAGAGTAATTGCCAATGGGTAAAGAATTTCTTTTGGGATGCAAAAATGTTTCAAATTCGAGAGCGATGATATTTATATAGCTTTGTAAATGTAATAAAGCCACTAAATTGTTCACATTAAAAAAATAAATTTAATGATATGTCAGTTATATCTCAATAAAGCTTCTATAAAAACATAAGGATACAAGGACTTCCCTGGTGGAGCAGTGGTTAAAAATCTGCCTGCCAATGTAGGGGACACGGGTTCGATCCCTGGTTGGGGAGGATCCCACATGCCATGGAGCAACTAAGCCCATGTGCCACAACTACTGAGCCTGCAAGCCACAACTACTGAAGCCCACTCACCTGGAACTGGTGTGCCACAACAAAAGAAGCCACTGCAATGAGAAGCCTGTGCACCGCCATGAAGAGACTAGGCCCCACTCACCGCAACTAGAGAAAGCACACATGTGGCAATGAAGACCAAACGCAGCCAAAAAAAATTTTTTTAATTTAAAAAATTAAAAAAAATAAGGATACAGACAAATTGAACATCAAATAGAGAAATCTATAGTTACAGATTGTTACTAAAAGGAAGTAAGGTTAGTGCTGCCAATGTCAAACAAAACAGACTAATAGTAAACTAATCAATGGGGATTGAGAAAGTCACTAAACAATGATTAAAACTTCAATTTACTGGGAATACATTAAACCCAATCTCAAATGCATTGAAGATAGCCTTAAAATATGTAAAGTAAAAAATATATATGATTATAGTAAAATATATATTTACATATGTGTGAATAAAAGCCATTCTCACTGGATGATTTTAGCACATCTTTCTTCGTTATCAACAGTCATGTAAACACAAAATAATATGTAGATGTATTGATAAAACATAGCATATTAGACACTATCAAAGACAAGAATAGTGAATTCCAAGGCTTAACAGTATATCCAAAATAAAAAAAGTAAAGAATGGGAAAAAAAGACAATGTAACCTGGGGGCAGTGTAAAACTGTGTAACAAACATGTAAGTGTAGTTTCAGCAAAAATGGGGGAGTGGCAGAAAAGTATTTGAAGATATAATAGTCAAAATTTTTTCCAAAATTGATGCAAACAACACCATTTAAAATAATGCATGCTTCAAAGAATATATCTGAAAGAACTTTAGGAATTATTTTAACTGAATTATAAACAGACAAAAATATTAAAATTTATAAAATGCAGTTACACAGCATCTAGATGAAAACTTAAGTTTTAAATGCTCATATTTAGAAAAAAAAGATCTACAACCAAAGTATCCACATAAAGAAGACAGGAAAAGAAGATGTGATTGAACTCACAGTATGTAGAAAGGAAGAAAGAGTCAAGATATGACCTGGAATTTTAGTGCCTGCATTTTTTTTTTTAATTCATTTTATTGGCTGTGTTGGGTCTTTTTTTTGCTGTGCATGGGCTTCCTTTCTAGTTGCGGTGAGTGGGGGCTGCTCTTCATTGTGGTGCGCGGGCTCCTCATTGCAGTGGCTTCTTTTGTTGCGGAGCACGGGCTCTAGGTGCATGGGCTTCAGTAGTTGCAGCACATGGGCTCAATAGTTGTGGCACATGGGCTTAGTTGGTCCGCAGCATGTGGGATCTTCCTGGAGCAGGGATCGAACCCGTGTCCCCCTCATTGACAGGCGGATTCTCAACTACTGCGCCACCTAGGAAGCCCGAGTGCCTGAATTTTTATTCCATATTCCAACTTTATCACACACTCTATGTGAGAGACCTTCAGAATGTCCCTCATATTCCTGACATAATAGTGCACAGTGCCATCACTTGAGTTTGTGGATCTGTATTCATTTTCTATTACTGCTGAGCAAATAGCCACACACGTAATAGTTTAAAACACCAGCTATTTATTATCTCACATTTTCTGTGAGGCAGGAGTCCTGGCATAACTTTGTTGAAACCTCTGCTCAGGGGCTCACAAAGCTGTAATGAAAGTGTCACTTAGGGCTGCTGCTTCATCTGAGGCTTGGAAACCTTGTGCAGATGAACATGGTTGCTGGCAGAATTCATTTCCTTGCAGCTGTTCAACTCATAGCTGCTTGCTTCTTCAAGGCCATCAGGAGAGTCTGTGGTGCTCTTAGTCTCCAAACTCTTGACCCTTTTTTAAAGGACTTACCTCGCAAGATGATTAGACTATCTAGGATATATCTCTTTCGATTAACTCAGTGTCAAGTAATCAAGGACCTTAAATATATCTACAAAAATCTCTTCACTTTTGCTAATAGCATCATCTCATCCAGGAGTACCCTCTCTCACATTTGAAATCCCATTTATACTCAAGGGGAGGGTGTTATACAGGGATGTACACCAGAGGTCAGAATCCTCTGGGCCACCTGCAGATTCAGGATTCAGGTTCTTTATTTTCAAGGATGTATGAATTCCTAGGTAATGCACATATTTAACACAGAAGTACATGAGAAATTTCAAGATCTATGTAACAAATATTATAAATAGAGATGCCATTTCATTGCTTCTTAAAACTCCCAATTTCAGAAATTTCACATAGAAGACTAATGACTATTGACAGTCTGGTTAGAAATAGTGTTTTTGGAAAGTTATTACACATTTTAAAATTATGTTTCCATAGCCGACATGCTTATATTTACATAGAATATATGATTATAAGGTGTGGCTTTGTGGAAACATATGTCATTGATACTGGAGTTGAATGGAAAGATCAAAAGGGAATATTGAATGATGAAAGCTAGCACCTCTGACATTAGAATTTTATTTTTAAAAGGAAAAATGTTTAATAATTTAAAGGAATTTAAAATAAAGATATTTAATACTTCTGAATGAAGAACATTTTGTTTTGGAAAATATCACTTAGCTTGACAGATCAATATATGTTATTACTAAGACTCGATTTAGTTGAGAGAACGGGTGATATTTAAAGGCTTAAAAGTTTCAAACTTCCAAAGAGTTCCCTAAAGAACATGTTTGAAATTCCAGAGGAAAGGAAACAAAATGGTGCTTTTTCTAAAAATAATATTAATAGCAGAAGGAAAAAATTACCTAAGGGAAATAAAACATTTTAATAGGTTTTATAAATTCACATCATTTATAGAGTATATTTTCAGGAACTTTTGGAGGCAATTACTAGTAGCACTCCTTCAATTTATAATTCTCAAATATTTGTTGCCTGCATGAAATTAAACAAGTGAAAATCAAAATCATATGGGTTACTTATTTATGCTTTTTCTCCCATCAGACTACAAATATAAATTTGTGTTTTGCTCCTCTGTGTCACAGACCAACCAGCAAGAAGAGGAAGGCATAGGGTGGTGATTAGGAGTGTAATGATAATGGCCGCTAAGAAGAGGAAAAATGATGCTGTCTCTTAGGTATAGGGACCCCATCAATGATGATAAACCAGCTGCTAAAAGTGAACACATGTTTTATCATGTTCTGAATCTAAAGGAAATGGTGTCCTTCCTGGTATGAGAACATCTTAGATTCTTGGCCATGAGAAGTGATATTCCAGCCCCATTTGATGAAAGATGTGCTGCTTCCCTGTGTCAGTTATTTATCCTGCAGATTTAGCCCTTGGCAACACTGCTTGTAAAACCAGTTTATTAAACAAATTGAACTTTCTGTGGAATGATCAGAAAGCTTCATGTACTTTTTTTTTTTTACCATGTTAAAGAAAACCCTCAGTCTGACCTTACTTCTTTGCCGCTGGTAGATCCCATAGATTCCATTTTCCCTCTGATTTTAGATGCAAGACATTTTCAGATATTAAGTAAGATTTAATAATAAATTTTCAACTCTTCGTTCAATTTAAATGTCTCTTATTCCATTAACTATAACAAGCTTTCCCATTATTCCATAGATCATTAACATTTTCCCTTTACTGTCTAAAGGTCACATTCTTACCTAACCACTTGCTCTACAGATTCTGGCTGCTCTAAAGGTGATACATGTGATTAGAGATAAACAGAAAAAAGAAAAAGATCTGACCTGTCTATTACTTTTCTAACTTGGGCTCTTGGTTCTGCTTGGTCTTGTATTTAATGTGACACCTGTATGTGTTCCTTTGTTATCATGGACAATCACCCCATGTTGATCCACCCCTCAAGGCAATTATAGACTCTTTACTGATATCTTAAAACAAGTTTTTAAGCCGTATTCTTGTCAAAAAGGTGGCAATACTTTAAAAGTACTGAAACAGGGTTTCCCTGGTAGCACAGTGGTTAAGAATCTGCCTGAGAATGCAGGGGATATGGGTTTGAGCCCTGGTCTGGAAAGATCCCACATGCCGCGGAGCAACTAAGCCTGTGCACCACAACTACTGAGCCTGTACTCTAGGGCCTGCGAGCCACAACTAATGAGCCTATGCTCCACAACTACTGAAGCCCGAATGCCTATAGCCCGTGCTCTACAACAAGAGAAGCCACTGCAATGAGAAGCCTGTGCACTGCAATGAAGAGTAGCCTCCATTCTCCATAACTACAGAAAGCCCACGCGCAGCAAGGAAGACCCAATGCAGCCAATAAAAATAAATTAATTAAAATAAAAAATAAAAGCACTGAAACATACAGAATTTGTATGAACATAATGGAATTAAATTTGTGTCATCTCTCTTCTTCCCTGATCAATTTGACTAGACGGTTATCAATTTTTATTAATCTTTGAAAGCAAAACCAAGAACAAAAACATACCTTTTGCCTTAAATTATTTTCTCTATTGTTTTGCTGCCTTTTATATTATTGAATTCCACTATGATCACTGTTATTTCTTTTTCTTTTTTTTTTTCTGCTTACTATATTTTAGTTTGGTCTTAATTTCCTAGTTTCTTAAGGCAGAAACTGATGTCACTGATTTGAAACAGCTTTTATTCTGATATTGGTTTAGTGCTATACATTTTCTTTCAAATATTGTTTTAGCTGCATCCCCAAATTCTGTTATATTGTATTTTTATTTGTCTTCTTTAATCTCTTTTTCATTTTCTGAACATTTTTCTAATATTGATTTCTAATTTAATTCTATTGTGTTCCATTCCTCATACTAGATACAAAAATTAATTCAAAATGGATCACAGACTTAAGTGGAAACCCGGGACTATAAAGGTCTTGAAGAAAAAAAGGGAAATTTCAAAATCTTTTGTGACTTTGGGTTATGTAGTGATTTCTTAGATATGATACCAAAAGTATAATCCAAAAGGGGAAAAAGGTTAATTTGGACTTGATTGAAATTTAAAAGTTCTTGCTGTATATCTCTATTTATTTCTTCAAAAATTAGAGTCCCTAATGAATAAAATAGATGATCTCTCTGGCTTCGAAATATCTCTGTCCTGCATATGACTTTTGCTCTTTTGCTTCTGTGAGGGACATATTTCTGCTGGGGGTCCCCAGGGCGTATGATTCAGTATTTGCTTATTCAGTGTTCAAGGTGACTTTACTGACCATGATTTTCATGAATAATGAAAATTACTGTTTGTGCGTGTGTTTACTCTAAAACATTGACTACGTAAGTAAATATTCTTTTTCAAAGCTTCAAAGAAGAAAAATAATTGCCTCCAGTCCAGAACTGGAACTTTTTTCCTTTTTCTTTCCTTTGTGGAGTCTTTCCTCATCTCATAGCCAAATGTTATTTTTCCTCTCTGATCTCCGTTGACTATTTTCTTTCTATACTTCCTACTTGCAAATGAAGGTCCAAGTACAATATGGACTTGCCAATATGCAAACATTTGCTTTAGTTTACTTCCTGGCTTAAAATCTTTAATGATTTATTTTTTCATTAAAGTAAAATTTACATATCTTAGCTCGATCAATAATGCCCTGCATAACCTAAACCTTCTTCAAATTCATCTTGCCACAATCCCATTTGACCACTGCTTCTTTAGCAGCACTTGTCTTTTAACAATGAATGTGAGAACAGAGGGTCTCTCTTGAATATGATGTAGTTATCTTGGGAAGGCATTACTAGTTATTTGTGGGAGGCAGAGTAAGAGTCTTAAAACAATGAGGACTATGGTTTTTGAGGAGTAAACACTTTTCTGATGAAGGCAGAAAAAACAGGTGGATTTTTAATCATTATTGTGCATATTTTAATTATTTTTTCATTCATTCAACAACTATCCATTGATATTAATTGATTGACAACTATGTGTCAGACATGTATTTAGTTTTGCAAAAAGGAAAGGGCAAACAACAACAACCAAAGGATAGGTTACTTATGGGACGTGGGCAGGAAAGTGGTATAAAGGATAAGGAAGATATTAAGTTTCTTTGAATACATCTTTTTACATAACTTTTGCTTTCGAATAATTTTAAAAGTTTTACTTATTCACTAAATAATGTTAAATCTCAAAGTCTGAAAAGCATACCTTCAAATTAAATACAGACAGAAACAAATATGTAACTGTAATAAATGTAATTTTAACCACATCAGAAACAGAAGAGAGGATTTAACCCAAATAACACTTAATGAAAATACACTGTATAGTCTCAGTGGACTATATACTAAAGACTTATGTGCCCAAGTTTGTTACTGTTAGTGGTACTTTCGTAGTAATTTAGAAATTACTGTGATATAATAGACTTGAGCAAACACATGTATATGCTAATATTGTTCAGAATGAGTGTTATCATAATCAGAGAAGGCAGATTTTGAGTTATTTAATAGGAGAATAATTATGAGTGGATCATATATATTCATTTATATTCCCTAGCTGTGTCCATTTTAATGACCTAGAATCATTAGTAGCCCAGGAGCAAAAAAAAAAAAAATGAATCCATAGTTCTTGGTTTCTAAATACCAGTCCCCATTATAAAAAAGAGGAGCTCAATGAAGAAATGGATCATTTCAGGAATAGTTATGGAAATGTATGAGGTGAGATTGGGACATCTCTTTTGCAGGAAATAAGAGAACGCTCAAAAAATGAAGGGAAAATGTCAAAAGGACAAAGAAACCAACTTAAAAACATTTCTACAAACTGAATTTGGATATCACATATTTAATAAGCCAGCAGTTATTTAAACTCAGATATATCTGACTCTAATGCATATAGTCTTATCCTTTACAGGAGTTTATTTCAACTAGAGTACCAACTCACTAGTGAGTTATGTAGCCACTTATTATGCCATAACCAGAATTTTTAAAAAATGAAATGATAGGTACACACACATGTATATTTGAATGCATTGGTAAACTTCAAAAAATATCTTTAATAAGACTCAAGTGATAAATAGTAGAATAGTCACATATTCAAAAGTACATAGTCTTAATAGTACAAACATTAGTAAATATAACTTGGATGAAAAAATATGAACATAATGTACACACTTTTTATTTACTCAGGTGGCTTCAGGGTTTCATTATCATGAAATAACTAAGTAAAACCAATGACTATATTTTAAAAAATCAAGTTTTATATTAATTCAATGCCTCCTTCTGTCAAATGGCATTTATTATTTAAAAATTACTGAAATATAAAAAAACCTAGGTTTCAATATTTCTCTTTCAATCAGGCCCACTAACTCTTAAGACACTCAAGAGAAGTATACCCATGGGTAAAATATTAAACATTTTCTGGTACATTCTAAAACATAGGAAATCTAAATAAACAGTTTTCTGTGGACAATTGTAGAGTGCTTCCAATGTTAACAAACCACAGGCAAGATTAGATCTTGGCTTTTACCTGCCACACTCTTTTCCCAGGGTGTGTACATTTCTGGAGAAATAGGGGAGACTGATTAGGATATGTCTTAAAGCAAGGATAGGTAAAATGACATTTTTCTATATTTAACTTGAAGAATGGGAAAAAATAGAGGTTGTTATGGAAAATTCACGATCTAAATGTTTTTTAATTTTATTTTTAAAAACTTTTTATTGGGGTATAGTTGATTTACAATGTTGTGTTAATTTCAGGTGTACATCAAAGAGAATCAGTTATACATATACATATATCCACTCTTTTTTTAGATTATTTTCCCATGTAGGTCATTACAGAGTATTGAGTAGAGTTCCCTGTGCTATAGACACTACTATATATAAAATAGATAACTAATTTTTTTAATTATAGGAAAATCTCAACCATACACATAAGCAGAGGGTGCTTCTGTTTCCTCACTGCAGGTCTTTCACACTCTGTGGCATCAAAGAAGCTGTTCCTTTTTTGCTGTTTAATATGAGGACTCCTATAGAGTTTGTTAGGGAAATGGGAGAAAAGGAAAGATTAGGGATGAGTACTTGTTGCAAATGACATCTTAAAAACAACACATTTAATTGATCCTCCACGTGAGATTTGGCCAATGATTTGCATAGGGGATCTCAGTTTGTAGGTGGGGCCACAGAGGCTCATGACAGGGCTATTTTATCAGTTGGAAATTTGATATGATTTATATTTATTTAGAAACTTATTGTTTCTTTATAATTTTGACACTTTTACAAGGTCAATGGGATAGAAGGGAGGCAAAAGAACAGTGAGAAGTGGGGAATTCGGGTTCTTAGTAATAAGAAGATCTAAAGTTGAAAGAAATCTGAACACTTGTTTAGTTAGCCTTTAATTGTATGGAGGCTAATTTGGGGTCTCAGAAGAAATAAGCAAAGCAAAAAAAAAAAACCAGGACCAAGATTCTTGAGAAGGTAGAAAGTTGGGTGAAAAAAGTTTGCAGACCTTGCAGAGTGGATGAAATGGATCCTATGTGCCTTCCGTGGAAGATAATAACCAAAATAAATAAATAAACAATGTGAAACTTCAAGAAATCTCATGTACTTGAAATTTCAGAGAGGTGATTGACAAAAACAACAACATCGCCCCCCCCACCAAAAAACACCCCACGCTTGTTTAAAAACCTTTCTTTAAAGGGCAGTTAGTCACCCTTAATTCCTTTCCAAGTACAAGTTGAAGAAGAAACAAATCTTCACACACATTTTATAGATCAAATATCAGATCATAACAGAAGAAAAGTGCCAAACAACTGTAATAAGCAGATGAATATCTACTTAATAGAATATTAATTATTGTTGATTTCATATCAGTACTCAAATGTGTTCCTCATGTTCGAGCAGAGGTTCTTCAAAGAAAAGAGAAAGTTACATGCCTCTTTTCCAGGGATTGTATCAAGCTACAGCATTTAGAATCCCTGTGCCCTGTCAAGTTGAAACTAAAAGTACCCAATTTCTGAGTTATAAGATTTACTAGCTATATGGCTGGACTTAAGCTTTCTCACTTGTAAAATGGGAAGAATCACTTTTATGTTCTTATAAGAATGTTAACAAAACACACAGCAGATCAGAATCTGCCATTATGTAGGCATTTGGTCAATATTAGGTATTTTCATTTAATTATAATTCTTTTCTAGAAGATGTAAATGTGGTTTTGAAAAGAAACATAAGTCAATTTTGCCAAATACAGCTGCCAAAGTTCTTTTGGCAAGTAAAGGTTTGCTGCTCCACAAACTCACATCCAAGTTGTAATGAAAAAAAAAAAAAAGCCAAATTTTTATATGTTTTTGAATTCAACATAAATATTCAAGTGCATATAATAGAAATGATTTTTTACCACCAGTTCTCTAGGCTCAGGGAAACCCCAGTCCTTTTAGGTGCTCTGACTACTACCTTGCATGTAAGCTTTAGAGAAAAATGTCAGGATTGAAGATATAGGACTTAGCCACACTTTAGCAGCTCATATCCAGAATTACAGTTGGCCACCAGACAGTTAGGGCTTTAGTTTAAAGACTCTTCCCTAAGGATAAAGAATGAAGGCCTCTCCAGATTCTTATAACCTATTCATGCAAGGATGAGAAATGTCACAAAACTACTACAGTCAATTCTTATTTCACTAATATCCATCCCTTGAAATCATTCCACAAGTCACCATTTATTCCGCAAAAATTTCTTCTTACATGGTGAATGTTAATTATGAAACGAAGATTATTGATAGAGATATTACACATAGAAATAGTTCTGGTTGCCTACCTTTGAATGTGGCCCTTCAATACCTTTCTCCCTAAATATCTCTCCTGGTTAATTTACTAAGTAATTACATTTTTACTGTGATTGTTTTTTTGGCAAGCCTACATGAGTTTCCCTAAACTAAGTAACATTGTAATGAACTATAATACTAAATATTATAGTTATATTTTAAGTGTTTTACAGTTATCATTAAGGTCTGGGTTCTCTCTCTGATGATTTTTGAATATATTTTTTCATTTTAGGAATCATTTATGTAACATGGAAAAAGCTATGATGATCTAAAAGACTACAGAGTGAAATGCTAGTCTTCTCATAGTATCTCTAAGTTGTCTTCTAAATTTTAGTTGTATGTTGATAATTTGAAGAAGTGATCAGAGGAATTTTATATATACCTAATGTATAATACGATATATAATATATATAATTTTATATGTAGTGAATGTACACAAATTAGCACAATATAATGCTTCTACACTGTGCCTATTTGACTTAATATGAAATAGAAATTGAAAACTTCCAATGTTTTTTGATGCGTATTATTCTTTTGTAATTTTGTAAGTAAACAGTTTGAAATATTATACTGTCTGAATTTATAGCTTTCTATTCTGTACTTACATTTTCTTTTAAGTCAGTATCTATCCACTCCCTATTTTGAGTGATACAAGCATGGAAAGACTTATATTCTCCTTGTACCTTTCCTTGTACTTCACCAAAAAGTTTGATTCCTTATGTAGCATTATCAGTTTCCCGCTGATTATATGACATTGTTATATTTATATATTTTAATTAAATAGACAATTATCAAATAGTGGCAAGATCACAAGAGGGATCTTGAAGCTTCCACCCAATCTACACACACTTCTGACTGAGTCCTAAATCACATATGTATGGAAATGAATAAAGGTAGCTCAGCTAAACAAAAAGTTTTGAACTGATACTAGAGCTGGATCCAAGTAAAAAGAAAACAATCGAAGTGTTATAATACTTTTTGGCTAAAACAAACAAAAATACGCACCAGAAAAAAAAGAAAATCTGAATCTCCACAACTTAATATCCATACTGTCAAGGATACAATCCAATGTTCAATGTTACCTCAAATGTAAAGAATCAAAAAAAAAAAAAAACAAAAAAACCCCAAATACATTCACAAAGGAAAAGAAAATATACGGAGACTGATCCTGCTATGGATTTTGGAATTATTATATAAGAATTTTGAAGGAGCTATGATGACTATATTCAATAAAGTAAAATAAATATTTATATGCTCCAATAAACAAAACATTTGGAAAATTAGATAGAAAAGTAGTCATAATTTTAGAAAGTCAAAATGGATATTTTTAAAATTGAAAAATATATCTGAAATAAATAATTTATTGGATAGAATTAAGGAAAGAGTAAGTGAGTTTGAAAATAGATTGACAGAAATATTCCAGTGTGAAGAACAGAGTTAAAACAATTGGGGGAAAAAGTGGACCTTGCACTTCTTAGATAAATTTAACCAGTCCAACATACATGTAATTAGAAGCACTAAAGAAGAGTAGGGAATAGAGTGGGGAAAATATCTGTATAAACAATGGGTAAATATCCCAAATGGGTTAAAAGGCAGATATTTTTGCAAATATAATCTACTCATTCTAAACTGAGCAGAATAAACATGAACAAGCCCTATGTGAGACACCTCATTGTCAAACGCTTGAAAGTCAATGACAGACAGTAAATGTTGAAAACAGCAAGACGAAAATGACATAATAACAAATTTATTAACAATGGGCTTGTCATCAGACACGAGGGAAGACAAAAGAGCGTTAAGAGAACATTTTTTGAATTTGAGAGAGAGAAAAAAAGACAAGCCAGAATTCTGCTCCAGTGATCACATTATTGCTTCTCGGCTATAAATGTACCCCTCATTGTACTGTGGATGGGATGCCTGGAGCATTTCTTCCTTTTCAGCCTACATAATGTTAAGTTTTGTTAGTAAAGTGTGTGGAAGGGACACAAGGAAGTGGCTTGTGTCCAGAGAGGAAGCCAGAAAGGATGGGGCTTCTCTCTCTGGTTCTGGTGTGCTTTCCTTTCTTCATAAACCTCTGACAGTGGATGGTTTCTGTGACACCCAGTGAAGTTCACTCTCAGTGAGTTTTAGCAGCAAGCACTCAGGGAGCTTGGCAGGAACTTCCATAGTTTCTGCATCTGGCTTTTCTCTTGACTTAGTTGCATCTGTTGTGAGTGGTTATGCTGGGAAGTCACTGCCAACCAAGTGAGATTCTTGGAGATGAATTCAGTGACACGCTCCGTGAGTGGATTTCCAGTAAGTTCCATGGTCTATACTGCCAGTTTCTTGGGGAATTCAGCAGCACCCTGCCAGGCAAGTTTTTGATGAGCACCACATGTTCTCCAATGGGTTTCCTGGCAAGATGAACAACACAAATTGCAGTTGGCTTCCTGGTGAATCTGCAGGTGCCCCACCTGGATTTCTACAAAGTTTACCCACACAAGCCAAGGTGTGGCTTTCTGTCAAATTTTGTCTATACACCAATAAGTGGCCTCTTTGCTATCAGTCTCCTGCAGTCAGCTGGCATCCCAGTGAGAAAACTTTTTGCCTGCCAATTCAGGTTCAAGATTCCCTACCCACCACTTTGGTCCACCAACTTTGGGCCAAGCAGTAGCCTGTAAAAACTCCAGTGAACTTTTCTGCTATGAAGTGGGTAGGTAATACATCCTCTCCAATAAGGTCTGAATCTCAACATTGTGGAAGGTCCCCACTTCAACTTGTTTCTCACTTCAGAACTCTCCTGAAACCTGTAATATGCTTACAGTTGCATTTTACTCACTCTTAGTAGGTAGTTTCTTGCAGACAGTTAATAATTCTTTATGTATCACCCTCCCTGTTCAAATTATTGTGTGGTTTGTATATCCTGACTGGACCCTGACTGATAGAAATTTGGTGCAATGAATGGTCCCACAAGAAATTCCTGCAAATATTGGGTTTGGAGATGGTTCAGTCATGCTTTTTGGCTTGACTGTAGTGCTGAGCTAGTTGCCAATGAGAAATGAGATGCTGGTAATTTATGGCATACAATGGTATCAATTAATCAGTCAACCACCTGATGTTGATTGTGAGAAAATGCCAACTGAAGCAAGTTTCCTAGGAGTCCTGATCACTGCTTGACTTGATTGTTATGGCAATAATGAAGACTACAAAGATTTTGATATAAGGTGGAATCTGGAGAATGAACTATAGTATTTATGTTGAAAATGAAAGCTCGGGTCCATTAATTCTCAGCACAAGTCACAGTTTTTGAATGAGAACTTCTCACTGATACCTATTAAAGAATCTATTATTGTCTATAGACAGACAATTGATATTGTGTAAGAAAGAAACACAAAATTAATTGTGTAAGTAGTTGAATTACATCTTAGTTTAATTGATAGTCTTACCAAGATTCCCATGAAAAATAAGATATTGATTGGGACAACATGGCATCCTGATGCTTGGAATGGGGACATCTGGTAGACCCACATGAACCATAATCTGCAACCTTTAAGTTGGCACTAGCATCTTTTGCCAGGAAAAGCTTGTACTTCGCATCTGAGGAAACTAGCCTTCAATTGTCTTAAAACTCTGTGAAAATATTACTAGGATATGTGCTGTGGAAGGGGAACATATGTTCTCCTCAAGACCGACCAGAACTGTCCTTTTTCCCACTAGACCTATAAGTAGAGTCAAAACTCAGTATGCTTCAAGAGTATAGGTACACACGATAACCCAGAAGAAGATAACTTACTCACTAAAAGAGTTGTAATACTTCTCTAATACATATCTGTAGGAGGATATGTGTGGGGTGGATTCTAAGGCTAAAAGACCAATATAAAGAAATATAACACACAATTGGACAAAATTCAACCATGTGCATGTACTTAATAGAGATTCCATATTTTATGATTTGGCTCTTCAGCTGGAGGTAGGTCTAAATTTTAATTGTTTGATTAACTGATACTTAGATAAAATTTAATTTGTTGAGGTTGAGATGCCAGAGCTTCCCTGGCATGATGTAAGAGAAGGGGATCCAGAGGATTTGGGATTAGAATGCACGCCTGGATTTACTACCTATGTATTGCACACTTACCCACCACAATTGCATTTCATAAGAAGGTATGTAAGATATTACTTTTACTAACACACTGGAAAATACATCTGTGATGGAGCAACATACATCCTTTAAATTTTGGCTGTTCTTCTTTTCAGGGCTGTTATGACTATAGGGAATGTGGGTTGTGTTGGAGTCCCTGACTTTAATAGGATGATAGGTTCATGGAAGAGCAGAAGCCAAGTGTCAGCACTTAATCACCAATGACTAGCTTGGTGCAAATTTACCATGAAAGGAGGCAGGGACACATTGAGAATGTCTTGGCCCATGTAAGACCTTTGGCAGTGGTGGACTGAATACTGTATCCTTATGGATGAAATATATGAATGGTCTACTAGAGTCTTATTCTAGGTAAGAAGGAGAGCTTCAGAATGGCTGGAATTTGGAAGTGATGTTTGACTGGAAGAGGAATGAAGGTATTTTCTGGAGTCAGGAAAGTGTTCAATATCTTGATTAATGTGTTAGTCACATGTTGACAAGTTTATTAAAACTTGTCAAGGTGTATACTTAGTATACATGCATTGTACTGTATGCTAGTTTTATCTCTACAAAATAAATAATAAAGTGTTACATCTCTAATTAAATTATATAATAACTCTCCATCATGCCTATTGCAAAATACTATTATATTTTTCCAAGACACATCCTCACTTAACCCAAGCTTAATTTTTGTTCTCATGTCATACCACTCACCCTGCTGGAAAATTGCAGTTTACTCCCATCACACTTGCTTATATTCCAGCTCTTTCAACATGTCAAGAAACTCCCAAATCAAGCTTTTTTCACTTAATCCTCATTCTATCTGCAATATTCTTCCCCTAATGTTGATAACATTAAAGATAATAATAATATCTAATATTATAAGTTAATGTCATAAGCTTCATGCTTTAGTAGGTGTGTGCTATTATCATTACCTTTTTATAGATATGGAAGATGTAGTATAAGATATTAATTAAACTTTCCAAAGTTATCCATCTAGTAAGTGACAGAGTCAGGATTCAAAGGCAAGAAGTTTAGCCCCAGAAAAAAATATCTAACCAGATATAGATGAATCTCTGCTGTTACTTCATCAAGAGGCATTCTAAATCTGAGTCCTATTGTCCCTTCATGCTCTTTATCTTCTTATTATGACATATTTATCATAAACTGTATTAATACCTAACACACTATGTTTATGTATTTGCCTATCTACAACTTTTACTAGAATTTGAATTGTAAAAGAGCTAGGATCTCAACTATTTTATTATCAGCTAGATCCACAATGCCTAGAATAGTGCTTGGCTAATTTTATGCATTATTTGTGAACATTGAATTAATTTCGTGGAACAGCACTAGAGAGTCAGTACTATTACATCAATTTTAAAGAAAAATAAGATTTAAAATAACAGCTCTGTTTAATGTCACACAATGATAAGTTGATTATCTTGGGAGTAGTATGAAAATGGTTTTATATGATATAAAACACCGTATTCTTAACCTTTTCCAAATATCATTTGTTAATATAATTGTATGTCTTCTTAATTGGTCTAAGCCTATCAGGTTATTCCATGATAGTCTCTGACCTATGGAAATTCATATGACTATTTTTCTCATGTTTCAACAAAACAATTTCTCCTATCCTTTAGCTCTTGATTTTTTCAGCTTTATTTTGTGTTCTATTTCCAGAGACACCTGTTTTGTCACCCTGATAAAATGAGAAGTCTGTTGAAACTAGCACGACGTATAGTGCTGGCATAATACAAGAACATTCTGTAAAGGTCAGATACTTCACATAGAAGACAAGCCTTAGAAAGCTGATGTAACCCACCATCCCGAGCATAGTGGGATTCGCAATGATCTCCAGTACCTTGGAACCACATCTGCACGTGGCAAGTTCCTCTTTCACTGTGAAAGTCAAAACCTCTGAAGAAAAAAGGAGCAGAAGTACATTTATTCATAAAATATATGGGATAATGATTAAAAGCAAAGACCATTGCCAGTGATTATTCCTTCCCCTCATTCTATAGCCTGCAAATTTTCCCCGTCTTCCTAAACTACCAAAAATTTCTCTTAAGGAAGTAAATCACTTTGAGTTGTGAAAGAACATAAAACATACCATGTAGAGGTTTCATGGTTTAACACTTAAGTGAGAATGTACTACTAGCACGTGTTGTTAAAACCAAGGTACAAACTGTGAGAAGAGGTTTGAAGATAGTTTGTTAGGTTTCTAAATTGCAGTTTTCCATGAATCAATCAATGGTTCATAAGGACAATTTGAATCTTATGTATAGCTCTGGCTCCTATTTAAATATTCTATGACATTTTAGCAGGCTGTCACCCTGTTTAAGTTTACAACCCAGGCCCTATCCTGTTTTTGTGGCCTGAGGTTCCAAAGACAATTTGCTTTCAGAGCCCTTGCAGTGCTACTTTGGCCAGCTTGGTATGTCTTGCTTCTGTCACTCCCATTGATCCATGCTGCTGTCACCTAAGGGGGATGAAGGCACATCTCCAGGAAGCGCACCTCATGTTTTTAGTGTGGGAAGAAAGTCTTCAGCTGAAGAGGCTATGTGCTGGTTGTGGTAAGATCTGTTTGCCAGAAGGGCTAGGTTTTTAAATCAAACACTTTGAATAGAAATTATGAGAAGTTAAAAATATACATTTTTAGAAGATGTCTTGTATTTCTGCAGTTTGACTCCTTCCGTTTCTTTCCAGATTACAGTGGAAGATTAATTATATTTTAAATAGAGTGAATCAATCATCTTGATTTTTAAAATAAAGGATTCAGTTAACACCAAAGAAATTTCTCTTTGAATTTTGTTTTGTTTTGCTTTTTCATCTTAGGATATATAGAAGAAGATGGAAGATAAAATTTACAAGGTGGATATCTTTTTATGTCCTTGTCCCAAAATGGAAATCAAAATAAAGTATAAGATATCACTTATCTTCATAAAAGAAAATAGACAAAATAGGACATAGAGATAAACAAATGTAGCATGTGCCTGTCTCGGAGAACATGCTGTCTAGTCAGTAACACCAGGCTGTCACCACAGTTACTGACAATGCCTTCACAATCACAGGTCAAGGACTGTTTGGAGTCCATTCTAAAACATAAATGAAAGTGAAGAGTTTCAATAACCCATCACATGGAAGGAATGAAACATGGACCCGCATCTAGTTGTGGAACTGTGTTGTATATAAATAAGCAAAACTTACAGATTCTAATTTAATTATTGGAAACTGTCATTAGAGACATTGACATAAGAAATCTTCATAAGCAGTGAACTGGGAGTGATTGGGGCATTGTAGATCCCCAACATTTCAAAAAGCAAACTACTAAACATTGGATCAGAGCCTTCAGGTCAAATCTGGGGGTAGACACATCTGAGTTTGTAAAATGAATTCAAGAGAGACATGGCTACAATAACAATTTCCATCATTGTTCAACTTGGAAGACAGAACATCCAGCTTGTGGAGCTTCACCTTGTGCTTCCCCAGCACCTGTTGTCTTCATCCATTCGGGCTTCTAGAACAAAATGCCATACACTGAGCAGCTTATAAACAGAAATTTATTCATCATGGTTCAGAGACTGGAAGTTCAAGGCCAGAGTGCCAAGCATAGTCAGCTGACGGCCCTCTTCTGGGTCGCATTACAGGCAGGAGGGGTTAGGGATCTCTCTGGAGTCCCTTTCCAAGAGCATTAATCCTATTCATAAGGGCTCCACATTCATCATTTAATCACCTTCCAAAGGTCCCATTTCCCAATACCATCATCTTGTGTTAACTTTCAACATATGCATTTTGGGAGACACCAGTATTCAGACTAAGGCACTCATAGTGTGTATCACTTTATGTAGAGATAAAAGCATTTTAATAAATGTCCATTTATTTCACTAAATGTGATCTACTTATAGTCAGGAGACTATTATTCATCCTTGTATTTTCAGTATCTAGCCTAGCATCACGTACACCAAGCATATTGAAAAATATTTGCTGTAATAATTTATTGAAGAAATATTCTCTTGTCTTACATTAGAAATATGATCCTTGGCTTCAACTCTCTATTCTGGGTTTTAATTCATCTTATATTCAACTATAAAATGCCTTCCCACTTTTAAAATATTTTCAATATTACCCTGTACTACACCCAGGATGCAATTAGAACCTACTCCTTCCCTAGGTTCAAAGATAAACTTTTCCCACCTCTGTTCAATTTTATTTCCTCTACACTCACTGCAGTAATCCTGAAGCTCTGTGTATGCGCAGAGATCCCCAGCTCTCTCCTTTATACAATGCGCATGTTCCATCTGAGCTGTTATTTTATATATTTCCCATTGTCTTTGCTAGCTTCAACACATCATTGTCACTCAACTGCCGCCTATTTCACGTCACACAGAAATGAGTAATTTTCTATTGTACACTTCTGCCACAGAATTAAATTCAAACTCCTGAGCCTAACATTCAAAATTTACTAATATGTTGGCTTTTAAAATTGAGCTTTTATCATAAACTCATATGCACTTCTGGTTATAATTACTTTACATCATCTTTTCCTGCTTTCTACCTTAAGCACATCAGTTTCTACACTTTTACTGAAACTTATCCTGCTGCGTGAGATTAAGTAGACTCTTGAATTCTCTTACCTTTCATATTCTAGGAAAACCTTCCCACATGGTCTAGCTACTGCTACTTCCTATGAAAAAAAATTTTTCTTTGTCTACACTTCCATTAATGGCTTGATATATTTTCACCTATTGGCTGATATAAAAATATTCTAGTTTCTCAGTAGGTTTCTTTTGTACTTTCTTATATTCAGATGGCTCCTCACAGAGGTATATTTATTTAGAAGATATCAATTTTTGTCTATCTTTTATATTCTGAAGTGAGACTCATCTGCCAGAAAAATAGTCCATGATGAGTGGCCAAACACAACTGCTGACATGCAAATGAACTGAGACAATAATTTAAGCAACTGAGAATTGCATACTAAGTCACACTGCAAAGAAATGACAGGAAACAACAAGGGTTTAAAAAAACACCTAAAATATCAAAAATAGATTTTAAAAAACTTAGTCAGTTAGGGAAGGGAGGGGCAAAATATATTTGAATGAGAATATGTTTTATTGTTTTAAACTTTATAACATATTTTTCAGTCTTGATTCCTCTCCACATTGCCAGCGTCTCTGTTAGGAATTTGAGATGTTGCAGTATTAAAGATAGATATCACCTCTGCCCTCACCCTGCTTAGAATCTAGTGTGGATGACAGTGGTGCACAAATACGGGCCAGTAGAAGAAAGTTCCGAACGATTATGTAGTGTTCTGGTAACATCGTACCAGGGAAAATGAACAAGATTCTCTCTCTCTCTCTCTCTTTGGTGGAGCATGAAATTTAGTCTGAGAAGAAAAAAAAATTAGGGGAAAGCTGGGGAAAATATTGATTATTGACTGGGAGAAAGATCCTCAGGCAGGAAGGATAATATTTTCAAACAATAATAAAAAAAAAGAGTGTCAATGCTTGTGAAGAATAAGTGTGGAATATAAAAGCCAGATAATTTAGGGAATTTTAGAACTAGTTGTGGACTTTAGACTTTATTCTAATTATTATGAAAAACTTTTAAGAGGTCAAAATTCACATTTCCTTTATAGAATTATCAGAGAGAACACAGCAAAATAAATTGGTTGGCGAGTTAACAATGGATGATGGGGACCCATTAGAGGACATTATTTAAGGTGAAGGATGTTGGAAGATCTGACTATATTTAATGCAATGGAGAGCAAACATTTATGGTTATCTATTTATTATAGTGCTAAATTATAGAATAATTTGAACCATATTGGATCTTTTATGGAGAAAACAAGGTTTATTATATTTTTAAAATACGAACTGCCTGCCAAGTTTTTGATGAATAGAGAATATAAAGTATCTAGCACTGAGTGGGAGATAACTTGAGAACCAAGATTAAAAAAAAAAAAACCACATGAAAAAATTATTTTAAGGGCATTCAGACCTCTAAGTTGTGATGTGGAATAAGCACTCTTGTATGCTTTCTCATTTATTTTTTGTTTATTTTTTCTCTAATATTTTTGTGTTCTTGTGTAGTATAAATATGTATGTGTAAATATGTGGATCATGAATAAATGAATACATAAATAAATGAATTAACAGTAAACAAATGAACCAAAAATTAAATACGATGTTAGAATATAGGTGCCCAATTTAAACAAGATGTTCTAAAAGGAAATTTAAATAAGGTTCTCATGGTTCTGTTAGTCAAATCTGTCTTTATTAAACATAAACTTATTGTATTAAACGTAACTGGGATATTAAAGAACTGGTATGTGCCCAGAAGGAAATCATGGTGATCCAAAAAATACTCCCAGTTTGGGAAGTCGAAAATGTTTTACTTTTTTTTTTTTTAAGCATTACTTATGTTTATTCTTTCACCTGTCCACAAACGTACATTTATGGGACGATTTCTCTACTTGCCCTTACAATGTAAAAAGCTAGAAGGAACACTGCTTCCTACTCAACAACACATACTGGATAATCTTTAAAATCACAATCTTTTTTGAGTTCATCTGAGAGCTGAGGTCACAGTGAAACCAATTAGCCCCTTATATGAAGGGAAGGTAGGCATCACTAAGGAGGGATTGGATGAGAGGGCTTGCTCATCTGGAGCAGCTGCTGTTGGATTTTCGGATGACGTCACAGACTGTGGGAAGAATTGAGCTAAAATTTTTAATGGAATTCTTATGGCTGCTTGTGGACTAGTAAGAGAGTAAGGAAACCCTGAGCTGCACAAACACGAGGGGGATTTCTATCTACTCGAAGACTCTTTTTCACAGACCTCACTGAGGGTCCCTAAGAAAAATTGGGGTTAGGCTAGAGAACTGAGGAAGCCTCCCTTTGAGACTGGCCTGGTGGAGGAGAACAGAGCTGCTGCAGGAAGGGAGAAGCCCTTGCCTCTCCTGTATGGAGGGAGGGAGGGCAGCTAATTCCCTCACCCCCAGGACAAGGATGAAGACACATTGCAGCTGAAGGAAGGGAACAGCAAACCCATGTGCAGAGCAGGGTCAGGGACACATCCAAGGCCCAGATCATTAATGGAAAGTGTCACTGAGAAGATCTCATATGGAGACCCAGGGATCCAGTCATCCATCCATTGCTTCTCAACTCTGAATCCCTCCTTCCTTGTCCTGTGTGATACAAGAACATTATTTTTTCTTTGAAAGAACACTGGAGAAGGAAGGGGCTCTCTTCAATCAATAGTTCTGGTGTGTTTTGCTTTCTTTTCTTCCAGGGGTGGGGTGGGGGTTGGTGTGTGGACCCTTGGTGGAGATCCCCACAGTGTCAGTGGCATTCTGCAGGTGTCTTCACTGAGAGCTTCCTGTGTAACAACGCCCCCGACAGGCACCTTTTTTGATCCTTCTGTGGCAGCCCCAGGCAGCTTCCCAGAAAGTTTCACAGCACCCTCCCCTCTGCTGGCATCTTCCCAGTGACTTTTTGGTGAGCCCAGCTGGTGCTCAGCCAAATTCCCTGCAAGTTCTTCAACACACCCAACTGACAGCTTGACAGCTTCCTGGTTAATTTCTTGCCCACCCACCTCAGCCTGCTATATGCTTTTTTGGAAAAAAAAAAATCACTGCCTGCAACTCCTGGCCCGTGGTTCTCTGTCTACCATCTACCAGGGGTAGATATTTAGCTTGTCAGCCCTAGTGTGTAGTTTTCAACCCACCTGCTTCAGTCCACTGATTGCAGATCAGCTCTGGCCAAGCACAGCTCAACAAATGTATATTCTGGAACCCCATACACTCCAACAAAATCTGATTCCTAAGCTTGGGGAGGATTATCCCCTTCAATACCTGTGTCTTCCTGGGGGATTTGCTCTCAGCAGTAGATGATACTTTAGAGTTTTCTTTTATTCCCTTTTAATTGTCAATTCCTTGAAAAAATGCCATAATCCTTTCATATTATTGTGTGGTTTCCATCTCCTGACTGGACCATAAATGATACAGAATTGGTACTCTAAGTGGTCCCAGGAGATAGATTCACAAAGATGAGATTTGGGATTGACTTAATCCTGCTTTGGGGATTGAGTCCAAGGGATAGACTGGACCATTTATTAATTTCTTACCTCTCAGATCCAAATTCACCAAATAGCCCTGTTTGTGACACTGGAACTTAAAAAAAAAAATGTTTTGACAGCAGAGGGCACTGGAGGGACACTCTAAGAGAATGAGGCTTTTCATCCTGGTTCAAAAGTGTTTTATTTCTTTCTGCTGCTGGGAAGTTGGGTTAGTATGACTGACGCCAGGGAGAGTGGACTCAGTGAATTGCCAACACTCTCGCAGTTGGTTTTACAGCCTAGTTAGTTTTCTGGGTGGGTCAGCACCACTTACAGGCAGCTTCCCAACAAGAACTGCAGCCCCAGCAGACTGCCTCCTGTTCCTCACAATGGGAAGTTCCACAGGTGCCTCACCTGATTTCCCTGGGGCAAGTCCAATCGCTCTACCCAAGAGCAGTATCTAGGCAAGTTCCACAGCTTCTCCACCCAACTTCCTGTCAAATTTAGCAGCAACCTATGTGGACAGATTGCCATTGAATTCCATGCATGGACCTGCAGGTTTCACCATGTTGAGCAGTGATTCTGCAAATTCCCTAGCCAGCTTCCCAGGGTGTTTCATACACCCTCTTTCCTCCTCAGCTTACTGCTTCCCAGTGGGTTTCTGTTGAAGACAGCTTATGCCCTATTTAGCTTTCCAGCAACTTCAAAATCACTCCCACAAACAGATTCACAGCAGATTTCTTCACCACCCTAGAAAGTGGTTTGCTGCTCACTGAATGTAGCCTTCTGGTACTCCAGTGGGGAATTCCCTACATGCTATTGCCAGCTCATAATTCCTTGCCCACCAACCTCATCCCATAAGCACTCTAGTGCCAACTGTGGAAAAATTTTTGCCTGGGAGTAACTTCAACACACTTCAGCAATGACTGGATTCCAGGCTTGGGAAGCACCCACACTTCAATGTCTGTTTCAATCTTGGATACTTCCCCTCAAGCCAAGGATATTCTTTTGAAGTCTCTTTATCTTTTAGTAATATTTAATTCCTTATTCATAGTGAATCATTCCTTATGTGAAAAATTTCCATTTCATATTACAGTGAGGTGTCTGTCTACTGAATGGAATTGACTAATACATTCAAAAAGCAAGTATCTGAGTCTATTTTCAAGATGGCAGAGTAGAAGGACTTGAGCTCACTTCCTCTCACACAAATACCAAAATCACAACTAACTGCTGAACAACCATCAGTGAAAAAGACTGGAACCTATCAAAAAGATATTCTACCTCCAGAAAGCCACAATGAGATGGTAGGAGGGGCACATATGTGATACAATCAAATCCCATACCCGCTTGGTGGGTGACCTGCAAACTACAAAATAGTTGTATCACAGAGATTCTCCCACAGGAGTGAGAGCTCTGAGCCCCATATCAGGCTTCCCAGTCTAGGGGTCTGGCATAAAGAGGAGGAGCCCCCAGAGCGTTTATCTTTGAAAGCCAGTGGGGCTTAATTGCAAAAATTCCACAGGACTGTGGGAAAAAGAAACTCTACTCTTGGAGGTCATACGTAAGGTCTTGTGTGCACCAGGACACAGGGAAAAAGCAGTGACTTCATAAGAGCCTAACACAGGGTTTCCTGGGGAGGCAGAGGGATGGCTGTGGTTCACTATGGGGACAAGGATACTGGTGATGGAGATGGGGAGTACTCACTGCATGAGGTGTCCCAGAGGCTGTCTTTTTTTTTAAGTGATTAATTTATTTATTGGCTGCATTGGGTCTTCTTTGCTGTGTTTGGGCTTTCTCTAGCTGTGGCTGGGAGGCTACTTTTCATTATGGTACGTGGGCTTCTTATTGTGGAGGCTTCTCTTGTTGTGGAGCATGGGCTCTAGGCATGCAGGCTTCAGTAGTTGTGGTATGTGGGCTCAACAGCTGTGGCTCGTAGGCTCTAGAGCACAGGCTCAGTAGTTGTGGCACACAGGCTTAGTTGCTCCGTGGCATGTGAGATCTTCCTGGACCAGGGATCGAACCTGTGTCCCCTGCATTGGCAGGCGGATTCTTAACCACTGCACCACCAGGGAAGTCCCAAGCCTGTCTTTTTGACACCAAGACCTGGTCCCACCCAACAGCTTGTAGGCTCCAGTGCTGGGATGCCTCAGCTAAACAACCAACAGGGCAGGAATACAGCCCCACCCATCAGCAGACTGGCTGCCCACAGTCTTCCTGAGCTCACAGCTGCCACTAAACACACCCTTTGACATGGGCCTGCACACCAGAAGGGCAAGACCCAGCTCCACCCACCAGTGGGCAGGTACCAGTCCCTCCCACCAGGAAGCTGGCACAAACCCCTTAGACAGGCTCATCCACTAGGGGCCAAACACCAGAAGCAAGACAAACTACAACCCTGAAGCCTGTGGAATGGAGATGGCAAACACAGAAAGACAAATTGAGATGGTAGAGGAATATGTTCCAGATGAAGGAACAAAAGGCAAGCACCTAACGAAAATTGATGTTGAACCAAAGAAATACAGAATGCCTACCCCTTGCCTTACTTCCTCAGCCAGCACTTATCAAGTAACAAAAAATAGCATATCTACACAAACAAATGAAGAATGTTGGAAATGACATAAGTAAAGAGAATATAAAATAATTTATCCCTCCATTTTATTGCTCTTAAATATGACTGTCTAAAAAATAGCAACATTTGTCTGTTTATAGTGTATGTAAAAGTAAAATGTAATATAAAATTAGTACAATAGATAGGAGGGATATATTGGGAGTGTCTTGTTTGAAGGCCTTAGATTACAACAAAAGTGTCCTGTCATGTTAATGTTACTTTAAAATATAACACAATTAATTAAATACATATGTTGCAAATTCAAGAACATCTATTGAGAGGACATATTAATTTTAAAACAGTTCTAACTAATAAGCTAATTGTAGACACAAAATAAAATAATAAAAGAATACTCAATCCAAAAGAAGCAGAAAAAAGTAAAAGAAAGAAACAAAGAACAGATGAATAGAAAACAGCTGGGAAGATTTGAATTCAACCACATCAAAAATCACATTAAATCATGATGATTTAAACCAGGGGTTAGTAAATTACAGCCCAAGGGCCAAATCCAGCCATGCCCATTTGTTTGCATATTGATTATGGCTGCTTTTACACTACACTGACAGAATTGATTAGTTATGACAGAGAACTAATGGCTTGGAAATATGAAAATATTTATGATCTCGTTTTTAAAGAAATGTTTACCAACCTCTTCTAAGCACATCAGTGAAAAAAACTGAAGAGATTATTAATTTAAACAGAAAAGGCAAGAACCAGCTACATGTTGTGTACAGGAAAGCCACTTTCAGTATGAAAATATATATAGGTTAAAGGTAAAAGAATTGAAAAAAATATACTGGACAATCAAAATTTTTAGGAGAATCATAGTGGTATACATACATTTTATGTATACATACACAGACACATTATTTTTTGACTGTTCATGGTAGAATCAACAAAGTATATCAAATCCCAAGCTATAAAAAATCTCAATAGGTTGAAGAGGACTGAAATAATACAAAGTATGTTCTCTGACTAGAGTGAAAGTAAACTAGAAATCATGAACACAAAAATACATGGAAAATGGCCAAATATCTGGGATTTACACTCTACATTTAAAAATAAACCATGGATAAGATGTTAATTACAGAACAAAACAAAAATATTTCAAATCGAAGGATAATTGAAATGCAGCATATAAAACTTATGGAATAACGCTAAAGTGGTTTGGGGGGGAATTTTATAGCTTTAAAGTTATCGAATTATTGATTTAAGTTTCCATCTTAAGAAACTAGGAGAAGAACAAAATATATCCAAAAGAAGCAGAAAAATATGGAATTTAGATGTGTCAAAAATAGAAAAAAATGTGGAACTAAGTACCAAAGATAAATTGATTTTCAATACACTGTCAGAAAATAGTTGGAAATTACAATGAAATAGACCACAATAGCATCAAAATTATGAATACTTACATTTAAATTTCACTAAGTGCACTACCTGAACTATGAAAATTATAAAATATCAGTGAGAAAAATGATAGAAGACCACAATAAATGAAGAAACATACTATGTTCCTGGATCAAAGAGCTCCATCTATAACTATTGATTGTCAAAAACTCTTACAGGTACTGGAAACTTCATGGATCTGATAAATGATAGATAAATGATAGGTAGATAAATAGATAATAATATATGTGTGCATGTGTATATAATTTCAGATAGCAGTAAGTGATATGGAGAAAAATATTTACATATTTTACCTTGTTTAATAAATATCTAATTCTATGATGACTAATACTGCCTTCAGAAAGTACCTTTTTATTTGTTATTCAATTAAGAATGGTGGCAGGTTGTATATCTGAGAAAGGCCGGATGCTCTGTCCTTATTCATTGGTATATTAAGTTCTTACCATCAAAGGACCTACAGAATCAACACATTTCCTAGAGCGGAATTAGTAAATGTACTCTTAAATTAGATATATACTTCCACAGATTTCTAAAAGAGAAAACAGATAATCTTTACAGTTGAAAGGATGTGTCCACTTGTCTAAACCATCTTCATAGTATTTTACCTTTCTGGCAATGACGTTAGGTGAATATAGTAAAGATCTATATTTAAGTCTATGGATATTTTTTAGAGTTTCTTTTGCAAGGAATGGAATAAAACAAAAATGTACAAAATCGAATCATTTACATGGACTGATATGCATGAAAGATTTTTTTTTTATCTACATGAAAACAAAAAGAATTTGTATGTGTGTTTTCATAGGGCCTATACGTAGATCAGAGAGCTGAAGAATGGAGGCCTGATGGGTCACGTATCCTCTCCTTGTCTTCTGGACAGGTTTTGAGTTTCTAGAGAAAGAGGAGGATGTATGAAATTCAAAGCACAAGCAGGAGTCACAGAATTGGTAGGAAGGCCATTCTTTCTTTTTCCACCACAACCTTATGTGCATCTCTGGAGCACAGAGGATGAGGGCGGGGAGGGGAGGTGGCAATAGCTGAGAACTGTCGGTTCCTATATAGCAGCAGGAACACTTGTGGCTTCTGGGTAAATGGTGTTCTAATGAAAGACAATGGCAGGCTGCCAATCTAAAGTGAGTTTCAATCAGTAAATATTCAAAAACAGTTTTGAAGAAGTCATCCAGGAGATACTTTAAAAAAAAAAAAAGCAAACATAACCATGGCAGGCCCTATCTTTAATCACGTGACGGCTCTTCACTGCTTATGGCAATAGTGGGTACGATGGTATACACTCTCCTAGTATCCCTACATTTCACCTCACTGATCATTATAGGATGAATTGTGTGATTAGTTGTTTAACATTAGTCTCCTTTACTAGAATGCAGTGTCCCCTAAGGATAGACACCATGACTGTCTTTTTCATTGAGTTATCCCCAGAAACTATCACCAATTAGCCCATTGGTTGAGTGAATGAATGAAAGAATGAACGCTCTTTCTGAATTAAAATTTGGAGTTTCCAGAAAAGCCAGTAAATGTGTATTGTCTATATACAGACATTGACTCAATGGTGGTGGAAAAGATTGACTTTTTACAAAAATTCTCAGAGGTTTGAAAAGCACAGATGAGCTTCAAATTTTTCATGCCAAACTTGGAGGTTTGGGGATGACTTATTGTTTGGCTGCAACTAGCAAGCATATGGTCTGCCTTGTAGAGACTGCCATTTAGTTCATCTGCTGAAGGGATTCCTGAAGTGGGTTTCTTCAACGTCTGTCACTGCATAGGATTTCCCAGGCTTCCTCATGTACCTCCTTTGACTACTTCAGTTCCGGAAGCTTCTTTGTAGGAACACTGTGGCTGTCTTTCAGCAACTCTAGTGATAAGATAACACTGGATTTTACCCTTCATTTCTAAATTTCTTGACATTTATCTTCCCTCTGTTGGTGCTTTCAACCCCTGCTATCTTCCTTAGTTGCCTGCTAATCTCTTCTGATAGTTACCATCAGACACCACAGCTCTCCACATAGACTCTTATCTGCTCCAGCAGCTCCCACCCTCGCATCCTTTGCTACTGCACATTTTCAAAAACCATATGTTCCAAAGTATCAGGAAGTCCTGTCAAATTTTATGAAATATTGTGAATAACATAATTGAATCCTCCTTGCTCACATCCTTTTTCTCTTTAGATTTCTATACATCCTTATCCCAGGTGTTCCTGCAGTGCTTAGCCTCTTTTCATAAGCATAATTTAAAGAATTTAAAGAATAATATATACAAATAAATTATAATTAAAGACCTACTATAATAGGCATTATTCTGTGCATTTTGAATGTATTTTCTATAATTCTTACAATAGTATAAAGTAAGAATTAGTATCCCATTTTCCAGATAGAGAACAGCTAGACACTACGGGTTCTTTTTGACAGAGTTCACATCCTACACTTTTGGGAGGCAAAGTGTTGTCTCTGAGGGATCCTGGAAACAAATACTGGTGTTTCCTCACTCTCTGCACCTCTCAGAAATATGGTAGTAATTGAATTCTCCATCCTTGTCACACACAGAGAGGATGGATAATTCACAATATTACTTTTTGCTATCCTGAAAAATACAAGAAGAATTGTCAGGGTTTTCTCTATCAAAATAACTAGTAGATAAGCCCCCAAATTTCCTTAGCTAAACTTCAAAGAAGATTTTGGGTTTTTGCTGTTGTTGTTGTTGTTCATTTGTTTGTTTCAGTTTCTCCAGCATCTTTATGATGAAATCACATCGGTCTCATGGCTGGATGCACGCAGCCGGACCAGAGAAGCTGTGGAGACCCGGTCCTGCTCAGGCACGGGCCGCCCCTCAGAGCAGCTGCATGACAAACGCCGCCATGCTCTGCCCTTAGATGAAGGTGCCGACCAGCACGGAGACCACTTTCCAGGCCTCCAAGAAGCACTTGACTTTGGGTCCTACGGGCTCCACCCTGACGGCACAGATGAGGCACAGACCTGAGAAGATGAAGATGAAGAAGGAGCTGACACCGCCGAAGATGCGGATGATCTCGCGGAGGTCAGACAGGGACAGGGCCATGGCGAGCGTCACGGTGACCCACAGGACTGTCAGCAGCATCCGGACCCACGGCCCCGAGGGCTTGGCCAGAGCCTGGGGCCCACACGCCCAGCAGCAGCCCCTTCTCCAGAAATCCTGCATCCCCGACCTCCCCAGGAAGAGCACGATGGGGTAGACGGTCACGATGGAGACAGCGAAGAGGACCCGGGCCACGATGATGACCCCATCGTTGCCTGGGTAGGTCATCAGGATGTCAGCAGAAACTTCTTTCTGTCCTGAAAGTCAGGAAGCTGTAAATGCCTGTCAGCGAGTAGAGGAGGCAGTAGGCCAGCAAGGACAGCACAGAGATCAGGTCCCAGTGCCCAAGATTTTGGTTATAACTGATAACACCATTGGGTTTGATCTCATGGCCGTTGCCTTTAGGAAGTAAAAGCAGCACCAAATACCAATTTATGTTGGTGCCATGCCTTTGAAACTGTAGTGCAGCATTACTCACGTCTCAGCTTTATCTGCCTTTCTTCAAAATATTCTCTACACTGCCACCTGGTAGAAATTCTAAATACAAATATCATGTTATCTTTATGTATAATCCTTCTGTGATTCTCACTTACCAAGCACAGACTTTTTTTTTACTATGTCATACAGGATGCTTCAGGATTTGTAGTCCAGGGGGTCTCCACACAATTAACACCCCCTCATTCATTTCCAATCATGTTCCAGCCATGAGTGAGATTAGTTGTTCCTGTATATCTTGTTATATTTGCATACACTGTTCTCTTTATTCCCATCTCTCCTCACTTTTGTCCTCAGGAGCAACTGTTACTGATGGAATTATATCATCCTTCATGTGTGTTAGGGATAGAAAGCAGTTGAGAACTTCTGCATATGGATTTCTACATAATTATGGCACTATTACCATTGTATAGTAATCACATGTTGACCCGGCTTCTCTCTTTACTAGGCTAAAGCTTCCTCACTTATACATGTTTGTATCTCAGTGCCTGGCATATAGCTGATTATAAGTTGTTAGTAATTGAATCTGTGAATGTTGGAATGTTTTCCAGAAAGGTGGCTTGCTCAATATCCTTCTTTCTTTCCCTTTTTTAAGATATTCATCATCAAGATTAAGAAGTCCCAGTATCTGAGGTTTTGTTTCCTTAAAGAAAGGAGACTGTAGAAAAACAAAATGATCTTTATCAATACAGTGCTGCCAACTCAATCTTGCTACCGTGAACTCGATTAACTTTAAAATATTTTAAAATATTCCAGACACCAACACAAATACCAAAGAATGGAAGGAAAAGCAACGTGGTATAAGTATGTTCAAAAATAGCAAACGACGGCATTTTGAGAGGTGAGTGGATTTGATGGTATTTAGAACTTGATTTGTGTATAGTAAGGAAAAAAATTCTTAAGATCACAAGTATTATTTAGGGTTCTGTTTTCAGCAGTTCATAAAATTCAGCTCCAAGAGAGAATCTCAAAGGGCACTTTCTCAACCAAGATTTGAAAATTGCATAGTCTTCTTTAAAGGCTCCTTTTCACTTGAGTGGCGAACACTTCACCACAGTGATTCCTAGTTTCCAGTATTGGGCTCTCTGCCTCAGCTGTTTCATCTTTATGTTAATAACAATTCTGTTCGATGGGCCTGACATACTGTCTCTTTGAAACAGCAGCAGGTCACAGCGAGGGCCATTTCTTAAAACAACAGTCATTCTAAAGCCACAGAAGGGTTCGTGGCATCCACAATCCTACTTCAGTGTTACAAACAATGCCGGGAATTTGCATCAGCTGATTGCATGAGTTGAGGATTGCGTAGTGTCAGGGAATCTTGGAGGGGTCTCTATGGGCACTAACAAAGATAGCCAACATTGTCATCTGGTTGTTTCTATGAGGCAAGGGAAAATCCAAAAGTTTTGAATTCAACATTTGCATGAATTTAGAAATGAATAGAAAATGTGAGACCAACTCCCATTCCCAATTTGCCTATAAGGCCCTCTCCTTTCCTAGTAGCAGAATTTGTCTTATGTCTTTGCACTTGAGATTTAATTAGAATAGTTGTTACAGCTTAATGAACTAAAGTTCGAAATATCTTTTTAAAAAGCAATAGATAACTTTTATTCAATTTATTCATCTAAATAAAGGACTTTCTCCTCTGTGGAAAAAAGAAAGGAATAGATAAATCATTTATCCATAAGAATTTGGAAGATGCTATTGAATATCTTTCAGAAATTAAATAATGTAGCCAATATTTACTAAAAGCCTACTACATATCTGGTAAAGTAATAGGAACAGGGAATAGAAATATGAATTTCTTTTTCATTGCCTTTGCACAACTTAAAGTTAAGCAGAAAAATGCAGAAGCATATTTATAAACCAATAATGATCATTTGAAAGCTATATATTATATCTTTTATATACAAGTCTAGGAAATGCAAATTCATATATACACTAGGCTTGTATATAAAGGATATCACAGAGTATGTACTCAGTTTTGACTGGCATCTTTCGCTTAGGCTAATTATTTTGAGATTCATCCATTAGTACCATGTATCAATAGTTCTTTCCATTTTTTATTGCTGAATATATTCTATTGTATGATTTTTACCACAGTTTGCTTAATGATTCACCTGTTGAAGGACATTTAAGTTGTTTCTGGTTTTTGGATAATATAGATAGAGTTATTATAAATATTCATGTGCAAGTTATCCTATGTACATTCTCTCCTTTCTCTTTAGTAAATATCAGGAGTGGAATGGATGGATCATATGATAGATGCATGTTTGACATTTAAGAAACTACCAAGTTGCTTTACAAAGTGATATAGATATATAGTGTATATGTACATTTATATACTTACATAAATTTATATAGGTGCATAAGTTTACTTATATACTTATATAAAGTTGTATACTTATAAATACACAAATTTAAATATATATCTGAGTTTATATTCATATATATATGAGTTTATATACTTACAAGTATATATACTTTTATATCAAGAGTTTGAGAGGGAGATTTTAAGGAATTGGCTCATGCTATTACAGGGGTTAGCAAGTCTGAAATCTGTAGGCCAGGCCAGCATGCTGGAAACTTGGGCAAGTTTTCTATTTTGTAGTTTTGAGGCAGAATTCCTTCTTCAGGAAACCTCAAGTCTTTGATCTTAAGGTCTTCAATGCATTGGATGCGGCCCATACCTATTACAGAAAGTAACTGCCTTTATTTAAAGTCAACTGCTTGTAAATGTTAATCACATCTAAAAATACTTTCAAAGCAACACCTAGACTTGTGTTTGACTAAACAACTGGGCACCATAGTCTACCCAAGCTGACACAGAAAGTTGACAAGTATGTAATACAATCACTTACACACACACACTCATACACACACAACATCACACTACTGTTATTCCCTTCCTCTAAGAAAACAGTTTAGAATCACAGTATCTGAATCCAGCTTTAAGTAAAGAATTTTGAGAAGATTTTCATGCTTCTCAGGTCAAATGTAGCTCCTGATCACCATGTATCCTACAGTTAAGCAAAACATACAAACATTTCAAAACATTGAGGTCCAGGGAGAATACCATGAAAGCTCTATGATGGGCAAAGAAAATACAGTGATTGTGGGTATATAGAAGGCTTCACATGCTACTTGTCCAAGGTGGGCAATGATCCATCCTCTGATACTAGTGTGAGTTCCTTGGTCTCACAATCCGGCAACGTAGTGTTATGCTGCCTGGGATAATTGTATTTCTCTCTGGCCATTCAATGACATTACCCAGTTGGCATAATAGGGGACAGGAAACCATCTATTTCAGCTGGCTAGATTATGAAGTCCTAGGAACTGCTTTGCAGTTAAAAAAAAGAGGCCGTTGTACAAAATTGTTTGAAGCTTCTCAGGTATAAATGCAGCACCCTACTAGGCAGCTAGTCAATTTGATTTTAATAAGCACTAGGAATTAGAAACTAATGACAGAAATGTTATAAATCCAGAATTGTTGAATATGAATCATGTGGTGGTTTCTTTTTCTAAGCAATAGCCTTTGATCCTTTTTCCATCTTTTCCTATAGCCCTCAGAATAACGACACCCATTCTCGTTGTACCTAGAGACAATGTAAAATAATAGGCGGGGTGACAAAAGCATAGTTCAACATTTTCATGTCACAAGGATGCATCCCATAAAATGAAGCAATTGTTGCTTCTGCCTTGTGAAGTCTAGAGCAGGAGATAATGGAGGGGTGGAGTAAGAAGAATCAATATAACACATTTTTATGAAAACTCCTGGATCCAAAAATTAATCCCCACTGTCCTGCTGCCTAATTGTCTATTTGCACATCACCTTAGAGAAAAAAGGTTTTGTTCAGCTCTTGGAGACTTAAGGTTATTTGGTCCTTTATACCCCAGGATTGTTGGCATCAGATAGCAAATGGCCTCTCTTAAAAAAAGAAAGAACTTCATGTAATACTCTTTCCAATGTCAGACATGATACCTTAGATGGAAATTGGTTCTTTTCTATCAGGATTCTACTCAAGACAGTAAGAAAAAACTGACATATCCCAACATCCTAAGATTTTTCTACCAAGTTCTTTACCCTGTGAGCTTTGGTGTGCACAGGGACTGAAATCCAGATAAAAGTTTAACCATCTCTTTTCCTAATGTGTGACCTCTGGAGCTCCCTCTTACTTCTCCCTTCAAAGCACCTCCAATTTTTCTTATCTGTATTTGTTGCTTGTTTTGGAGTATGTTCCTTTCAAACTCTAAAATCTTGGTATCAATTTTTATGTATATTGTTAATTATTTGATCTGAAAGTCAATAGAAATCCAGCTCAAGTTAGCTAAAATAGGAAGATTTATTCGCTCTTTTATCTTGGAAGTTCAGAAGTAGAGAAACTTTTGGGGACAGTTGGATTCAAGATGCAAATAATGCTGTGAACTTTCTCTTGCTCTGCTTCCTTCTAAGTACAGGCATAATTCCAGCCCATAGTGGGTGATTCAGATGCAAAGTCTATAAAACAAATTTGAAGAAAAAGTGGACTGAATCATGATATGTTTTAGAAGGGACCTTCTTAGCCAAGTCAATGAGTCAAAAACAGGATGAAAATTCCTTTGCAGAAGTGGTGTGGGGGATGCAGATTAAGAGAATGGAAAGGAGAATAGAATAAGCAAAGGATAGGAAGACAGAAAAAAAACCAAAAACTTCGGCTGTTTCTGATCTTGTAGGTACAAAATCTTATCTCTTTCTCTCTTTGTGGTGTCTTATAAGAACAACTGGAGAGAATGGAACTTTCTCTGATTAACATGGGAGATGCTTCATCAATTAAAAAGGATTGAATCAGCTATATGTATACATACATCCCTTCCTTCTTGGACCTCCCACCACCACCCCCATCCCACCCATCTAGGTCATTGCAGAGCACTGTGCTGAGCTCCCTGTGCTATACCGCAGGTTCCCACTAGCTATCTATTTTACATGTGATAGTGTATTTATCTCCAACCTAATCTCCTAACTCATCCCACCCTCCCCTACCCCCTCTGTGTCCACACATCCACTCTCTATATCTCCGTCTCTATTCCTGCCCTGGAACCATTTTTCTAGATTCCACATACATGTGTAAATATATTTGTTGTATAGCAGAAATTAACACAACTACGTAAAGTAATTATACTCCTATTAACAAAGGGAGTCCAACTCAAGGATGGAAGATGCCTTAGAGGACTGGGGCAGGGAGGGTGGGGGGGACTCGAGGGGGGGTGTCAAGGAAGGGAGGGAATATGGGGATATGTGTATAAAAACAGTTGATTGAACCTGGTGTACCCCCCCCAAAAAAAAATATATATATATATATAAATAAATAAATAAACAAATAAACAAAGGATTGAAGGATTGATGTTTGGAGATGTTTGATGTTTACCCAATGAAAATTCCTTAATCTGGGTAATGGTGGAAATTAAAATGCCAACAGACTTGGAGGAAGGGACTCAGTCATAGACTGAAAATGTGGACCTATAGAGCAATAAGTACTAGTAAGGAGAAGGTTGAAGGAGCAAAGCTTGTAACACATCATGTTAGTTGGATTTTTTTAAAAATTGCTTATTCTCTTATTTTTATTTACTTGACTGCTTTGCATTTTTCATCACTTTAAATAATGCTCTCATGCATATGCTTGAATATATATTTCAGACCACATCTTTAAGTACTCCCTCAGAACAGATTCCTAAGCATGGATTTACTGGATCAAAGCATATACACATTTTTATAGCCATAAACAAAATTGGTAAAGAGCATAAATAGACAACACACATGCACTCACACACAGTTCAGAAAGAAGCATTTTGTACAGATGTCCACCCATCATCGATGCAAGTAAAATCCGATATTATATGGCATATGTATAGGATTTATAATAAATATATATACTGTATGTAATACTATATAGTATACATAATTATGCATGTATATATGTGTGTATGTATGTATATATATATAATTGTGTGTGTGTGTGTGTGCGCACTACTTGTGTTCTTCACCAGTTTTGGGGGAGGGGGGCATTAAAATGTTCTCAACACATTCTCAGTATTATTGCAGCACTTTGCCAATATGGTTCAGGAGTTTCAAAACCTTATTTTTCATTTTGATTTGTAAGCTCAAATTTTTGTAAGTTAAAATAAAAGCAATTTAAAAAATCCAATTTTAATAAGTAAAAGATATCTCTTTTCCCTAAAGTTGTTTATTATGTTTTGGGGAAAGAAAACATTTTAAACACGTATGATTCCTACCCATACCCCCAAATTCCTGTCACACCACCTTGAACTATGTGCACTTCTTTTAATGTATCATAGTCTCTCTCACTTTAAGTGAAAGGAAAAGAGATGGAGAGGAAAGAAATATACTAACATCTTAAAAATAATTATTTCTGGATAGTTAGGTTTGGGGAAATTTTAATTTCCTTCTTTATCACTTTCTTTTTCAAAAAAATTAATTTTAGAATCAATAAAAGTCAATAAACTAAAAAAGAAAAAAAAATCCAAATACTCAGGTGAAATCAACGGCTGGGTCTAGTCCAGCTGGGGCCTTTCTCTGACAGAAGGGCACAATATGGTTCTTTGTATTTTTTTGTTAGTTGTAATTACTTTTAATAATATTTTTAGATAACATATTTCCAAAATATTATCATTTCAACATGTAATCAGTTTAAATATTATTAATATTCTACATGCTTCTTTTTGGACTAAGTCTTTTTCTAATTGAAATGTAATTTACAATATTGTGTTAGTTTCAGGTGTACAACAAAGTGATTCAGTTATATATATTTTTTTCCGATTATTTTCCATTATAAGTTATTATAAGATATTGAATATCATTCCCTGTGTGATACAGTAAATCCTTGTTGCTTATCTATTTTATGTATAGTAATATGTATCTGTTATCCCGAACTCCTAATTTGTCCCTCCTCACTTTCCCCTTTGGTAACTATAGTTTGTTTTCTATGTCTATATAATTTGTCCCTCCTCACTTTCCCCTTTGGTAACTACAGTTTGTTTTCTGTGTCTATAAGTCTGTTTCTGTTTTACATATAGATTAATTTGTATTTGTCTTTTTTAGATTCCACATATAAGTGATATCATATATTTGTCTTTCTCTGTCTGACAATTTACTTAGTATGATATTCCCTAGGTCCATCCATGTTGCTGCAAATGGCATTAATTTCATTCTTTTTTAATGACTGAGTAGTATTCGGTTATATATCTATACCACATCTTCTTAAACCAATTGTCTGTTGATGGGAACTTGGGTTGTTTCCATGTCTTGGCTATTATAAATAGTACTACTATGAACACTGGGGTGCATGTATCTTTTCGAATTAGAATTTTTGTCTTTGCCAGATATGTGCCTATGAGTGGCATTGCTGTATCATATGGTAGCTCTATGTTTAGTTTTTTTTTTTTTTTTATGTTTAGTTTTTTAAGGGAAACTCCATACTATTTTTCATAATGGCTGCACCAATTTACATTCTCATCAACAGTGTAGGAGGGTTCTCTTTTCTCCACACCCTCTTCAGTATTTATCATTTGAAGAATTTTTGATGATAGCCATTCTGACCAGTGTAAGGTGATGCCTCATTGTGGTTTTGATTTGCATTTCTCTAATAATTAGTGATGTTGAGCATCTTTTTGTGTGTGTCTGCTGTCATTTGTATCTCTTCTTTGGAGAGTTGTCTATTTAGGTCTTCTGCCCATTTTTTTATTTATTTTTTGATATTGAGTTGTTTGAGCTGTCTGTATATTTTGGATATTAATGCCTTGTCGGTTGCAATTTTTTCAAATATTTTCTCACATTTCGTAGGCTGTCTTTTCATTTTGTTGATGGTTTGCTTTGCTGTGAAAAAGTTTTTAAGTTTGATTAGTTCCCATTTTTTTATCAGGGTGTTCTGTATTGATGTCCCTCCAGGAGTGCTGAGAAATGGTAGAAAAGATTGTGTATTTCTCTCGGCCATTTGTTGAAGTTCTTATATGGGCTCCTTCAGGTACAAGTTGCATGTTATAGAAGTCATGACTAGAGTTCCCAGGAATAACAGTTCAAGTGATTGCACATGAAGCTAACCCCGACACACATTGCTATAAGCTGAAAACCAAGCATTCTAAAGATGCTAGATGCTGATGGAAACCGGTTGTAGATTTTCTTCTGGTGACACTTTAGTGGCTTTGGATGGTGTAACAATCCTGGCTAGAAAAGCATATTTTGTGGTCAGTATCTTTCCCTTTTATGATTGTTTTATCTTTCTCCATTAAGAAAAATATAGCAGAGCTCTGCTTTCTTCATGACACTCAAGATTTTATAGGCAGTGATCTGGAAAGGCAGAGTCTGGGTTGGGTCCCAATAGCTCCCATCTGCTGCTGCCTGATGTTTCTCAAGAAGTCCCTTGGGGTGGAGTAAACAGTGAGTGTTTCAGTTGTCAGTGAATGGGGAACAACAGAACTGATGAGCAAGCCTGCAAAAAAACTGAGTCACTGGGATGAGGTTCAATACAATGAGGCTAGACTTGCTTTTTTGAAAAAGGAGAAATAATCTTTCACTGTACTTGAAATTAAAGATTTGGTTTGACCACGCAGAGAACATTGTTTCTTTTTTTCATTGTTTTTATCATAATGGTAAGATGTGGTGTGTTTTCCTTGGATGCTGCATTGGGCATCCAGAACTTCTCAGCCTGAGCACTGTCTAAATATTCTGTGATAACAGGGAGGGATTTGGAGGTTTAGAGATAGGTCATGTCTGGTTTACAAGCATAATAAGTTATGAGAGAGCATAATTAATAAAGTAAAAAGTGACCAGAAGATATGCTAAAAGGAGCAGAGTCTCACTGCCCTATAACAATTTATTCATTTAGTTCCATTAGAAACTCATGACTGACTCAGGACACAAAAATTTAAATAGAGCAAGTAGGACATGGAAAGAGCTCAAAGAAAATGACAAAATTATTAAAAATGTGTCAACCTCTAAAAAAGACTAAAAGTATCTATCTCATATTTTCTGGGATTTGCTACACCTATCTGAGTATCCGCTTTCTCAATTTTGAAAGAATGAGTTGAGATGAATAGTGAAATTTTCTGGAGTGGAAGTTCATCTCATTCTAGAGAAAGATATCTTCCTTTTCTTTAACTGTTAAACCTTTCCTTTCATCTATCCCTTTTAGCTCAAGACTCCAAGAATTCCCTTCTGAACACTGAGTTTTTCCTTGTTCTCTCTCCCTTCTTACTTATTCTCTCTTCTCTCTTCCCCCAGCCCTTTTCTTCTTCTCACTTCACTTTTCTCTTTTTTATATTTTCCATCTCTCCTCTGCTGGTTCTTTTCTTTTAGGCAATAAGCACACTTTCATTCTAAAGTAAGAATAATTTGAAAAACAATCTCTCTTGAAACGCTATGCTGCTCTCCTCCTATTCTGTTATATCTTTCCTTGACTTTCAAGTTAGACCTTTTAAAAGTTTACCCTGTATTAACAACTATAACTCTGTTTACAGGACAGCCATAATCCCGAAAGGCAGAATGGCTGGGGCATTTTTGATGCAAAATCATTTCTAGCTTAATTAGATATGGGGAAAGAACCAAGTTTATCAGAAAACTTCTCTGAATCCTCTCCTCAATATAAAATTTAACCCCATCAGAATAAGTCTGTATGAGAATGTGGTAAAAACTAGCAAGATTCTACTTGTGACAAATCAAATAAAGAGCCACCAGGTGTGGACACATTTAATTTCAGCTTTTTCATTTTACTTAATTCAGTTCCCAGCTCTCCCTACACATGCCTGGTCCATGTAATCATCTTACATTCTCCCTTCAAGTTTTTGTATGATTATTCATTTTGAAATCCAAGTAACATTACACAAAGATATTAGATATGGATTTTTTTAAATGCTGTGAAATACTGGCCACTAGATAATTCTACTTAACACGTTCTCAGAAATATCATCCTTGCTCATTTCCTCTGGTGTCTCCTCTTCCCCTCTCATTTTTAATAACATAATTCCATAATACTGGAACTTTAACATGGAGTGTTAAGGTGGTGGATTCAGTTATGCAGACAAGGCCAGAATCCCAAGGAGTGATGGAGCAACATAGATAGAATTAACTTGGGACACTGGACGCCCTTATAGCACAGAGTTGCCTGCCCCCCATGGGTCCCTGCTAATTTGGGGCTATTACATGAGTAACAAATATAACTTCCATCTTGTGTGAAAAATTATTTTAGTGTCTTTTTGTTTTACAGCATCATATTCTGTACTCTAACTAGTACACTTTGATTTCACTAGTTTATCAATCTCCCTGTAGAAGGTCATCAGACTACTGACTAAATTAGTAGAACTCTAAAAATAGTAAAACGATTGGTTTTAATGACAAAAGAATGTGTGTAGGAGTAACGGTGTTTAGAATGGGATGGAGAGAGATTCAACTAGACACATCTGGTGGTGACTGACAGAAACCATGAATACAAACAGTCTTCTTGAGAAAAAGGTCAACCCTGCTCAACTCACTGGTGTCATCTGTTGGAATATCTTGGCATCTGCTTGGAAGTGAAGATTGTCTTTTGACCAGAAGTAACATATTCTATTAGCCTAGGGGGTTCATAAACCACTGAGTTGAACTCCTAATCTTCTTCCCTTCTGTTAGCATAATGCAAGATTTCTAATATTGGGAGGATTTATCTTCTAGCTAGGATCCGCCTTTCTTTTCCTTCTTATCAAGAGTATACGTGAGGCAGGAATAAAAATAAGCAGTAAATGTAAGTGTGTAATGCAGATACTTACCTGAAAGTCTCTAACTTCAAAGAATGTGATTGTGTTCAATAATGCTGAAAGTCTGAGACAATTCTATAGCTAGGTCAGTAACCAATGAATAGCCTTTGTCAATATATTCCAGAACTTTATAACCAACATAACCAAATTAGAAAGAGTTTTTCCCCCATAAACCTTGCTCCTGTTTTCATTTTCCTTTCTTTGTGATGTTGGTCCATGTTATAAACCGTGTCATCTTTGAACACCTCCTAAATATCTCTCTCATCAGTCTGCACATGGCAACATGAAAGCTATTGCATTAGTTCATCCCTGATGACTACCAAGTTCATCCCTGGGGTCATCATGGGTGACCCCATTAGGTCATGATGACCTAACGCAATAGTACTTTTACTGGTCCCTGCCAAAACTCTTAACCTAGCCCCCTCCAATCGTCTACCACCATTCTGAAACTACTGCATTCCTGTGTTCAAAATTGTTTATTAGTTTTCTCCCATCTAAACCCTTGCACAGCTGCTCATGATTCTTCCTAATTGGGCTACTGCCTTCCTCTCTAGTCTGTTCTCACTGCATCATCCCTTGCACTGTGCCACTTAGTCACACCAATTACATATTGTATATTTCCTTATCCTTGGTGCTCTCTCCTCTTGAATCCACTTTTCCAACTTCAACTGGCAAAAATCGTGTCAAAAGTCACCTCTTCTGTGAAACTTTTTCCAGACACCATCCCATCTCCTACAATTCCCACTTCTACTGAGGCAGTGGAATTAACCAATACTTTTGTAAATATCTTAACAAAATACATCTCAGCACCCAAAATAGTGTCTGGGACATGATAGGTACTCAGGAAATATTTGCTGAATGCATAAATAAATTGATGAGAAAAGGTTGTGAAATTATTATTTTAGTAAAAATGAAATATATTCTTAGAGGGACGCTGATTTCCATCATAAAAATTTTTAAGTATTAGAGAGCTTTTTATTTTATAACCAAAATTAATATTCTGAGACTGATTTGCTGAGAGGTCCATTGCCCAGAGGATCATTTAGCCAAATAACCAGTTCATTTAATTCAAGTTTACTCAAATATATACTTTAGTCTCCTTCTAAAGTCAATTCAGATGAGACAGATTGCAAGGCAAAAGTGAAGGGTGTGGGGCTTTTATCTGAGAACATAAATGCTTTCAAATCCTTCTCCTGCCATTAGCTTCCCTTCCTTCTCTGTACCAAAGCTTCTCTGGGATTGACAGGCCACACAGTGTTTTGCATTGAATCTCCTGTCTGTCTTTTCACCAGCAGAGGGGTCCCTCACTCTGCACCAGTTTTCAAGATCCACCAGTAGAGAACTGGGCAGAAGAAAGTGAAGTTTTCTTAATTAGCTGCTGTGACAGCAAAATGAAAACCAGCCTAATGATCCTTTGCAAAAATCTTCAAACACAGTTAAAACCATCCAGATCAATATTAAACACTGTAGGTTTTCTAAATAGTTAAAATGAACACTTTTCTTTTGCAAGTACACAGGAAAATATGGAAAAATTTTAAATCAGCAAAATTTGGAAAGAATCCTAAAAAACATAAAGTGTTGGACACATTGGAAACAACTTTTAAAAGATTAAAAAGAAACCAATGTAAAATGACAACACATATGAAATGAAATTTCAGTTATAATCATAAGAAAATAAAATTGAAAAGAAAAACCAGGTCATCCAGTAACCTTCAGGTTTGACAAATTGAACCGCCCTTTAAAAATGTTTTTCATAAGTTGATATTGATCAAAGATATTCAAGAACATTCTTTTGATAGTGATTTTACATCTGTGAAAATACGAATCATCTTCAAAGAAAATTTTATGTGTGAATGTAGATTAATACATTCATCAAGTTAGATTTTCAACAAAAAGATGCTTTGATGAATTAGCTTTTGGAAGGTTGACCTTTTTCCTCATGTGGGAAAACTAGAACCCACCAGACTACATGATGTGTGTGCTGGTGGCCAAGCTGGAGAAGAGACAATGATATCTCTTGATTGCAAATCTACCTCTCTTTCTAGTCTAATGCATTTTCTATGTTGCTCCTCATAGCCACAAAATGTAAAAGAAGATGACTTTTAGCCAAAAGAAAGAAATAATTTCTAAATATTCAGCACAGTAGAGCCTTAAAATAGGGTGAAGTTGAGCAGAATGAGAAAACGGAAACAGAACTCATGGATTGTGTCTCAAATTTACTTACTTTATAGATTATAAATAGATCAATAAATATTAATTTGTATGTCAAGAGGGTGACTTTCCCAAGGCCATGCAACTACTAAGTTTTCTACTGTTAATTTCCACCCCACCCCTACCCTTTCTCTCTCTTTCATCCTCTTTCTCTATTTCATCTAGGATGTCAAGATTTTCTTAGGCTTGATTTCGGTGCTGCATATTTTCTCACCTTCCATACTTAGCCATATATCCAGAGTAATTCTGCTAGTGACAAACTGGTTCTGGGTTCTAAATGTGCTCGATTCCAATGACGTTTTGGCTGTTGAAAGCTGCTCCTCTCCCACTCTATACTGTATTCCCATTAAGTCTCCCTAATTTTGAAATTGAGCAGAGGTAAGGAACAATAATGATACTTAAGTTCATTTTATAATTATGTACCAACTCTTTGGTAAGTGCTTGAAATGTCCTATCAGGGCGGTGAGTCACATAGAGTTCCCAAAAGAATCAGCAGCCCAAGGGAATTCTAAGGCCACATGAAAGTCTCAGTTTTCAGGCCACAGAGGTCTGAAACCACAGGAATTCCTGCCACATCTTAGGCAGAGCTGAATGATGTCCTCTTTAGTTTCCACTATTGGGCAACAACTCTTTGAAAATTCTCTAAAGGGCAGGCTGATATCTGAATCATGGTTGACGAAGGTTGATGCTGAAAACTAATTTTCAGCATAAGAAAAATTAGCCCAGGAACATATTCTAACCGAAGGGAACTGAGTCCTTGTAGGAAGTAATGCTGTGAGTTACTGGAATGTTGTTGAAATAATGATGGAAAGATGGAAACTCATGGAAAGTGTTGCATGCCAATTCTACAGCGACCTCTTCCTTTACAGAGATACTGAAAGAAACCTAAGCTTTGTGCAGTTTTTAGTATCAATTTCTGCAGTTCTTCCTGCCCCTTACAAACACCGATAAAATGCATGGGAACCTGATTTGCTTTATATCTCTAAGTGATATTTGTATGCCAAAGGAAGTGGTACATGTGTGAGTAATGCCAGGCAGGTAGAAAAGTCCACATTAATTGTTGAACCAACTAGTTGTAGAATTCTCAGCTTGTTAGGTTGAATAAGTCTAGTATATCACATTCATTTCATATATTGTGAAATTTAAACCCAAGGAATATAAGTGACTTTCAGAGAGAAAAGTAAATGTTAATTTTTGCTTTAACATTCACATCATTCTTGAAAGGTAGTATTTTTTTTTCATTTCAAAGACACAAAATTTAAAAATAAGAAGTTTAAATAACTTGTCCAAATTCACATGACTTACAAATGTCAGAGCCACATTTGACAGTCAGATCTATTTGATTTAATGGTCACCTTCTTGCTATAACAGAAAAGTTTGACAGAGTGAACATTCCTTTTTATGGGCCCACCAAGTGCTTTAGAACTTCTGCTAAACCTTTTATTCAAAGGACATTGCTTCTAAGAATGAATACAAATACAATGTGTTCCATCATTCAATATTTCAAATATTTATTTTCATGACATCAGTGTTCTAAGATAGTGGTTGATTCAGTACATGCAAAATAAAGTTATATTAACAAAATGCACTTTCACCTCATTTTGGGTTTATGTTTAATATTATATTTAAGGCTGCTACAACACATTGGATAAAGGAAGAAAGAGAGAGAGGAACAGAGAGAGAGAGAGAAAGAGAAAGAGAAGAAAGAAAGAAAGAAAGAAAGAAAGAAAGAAAGAAAGAAAGAAAGAAAGAAAGAAAGAAGGAAGGAAAGAAAGAAAGAAAATAAGGAAAGAAAGAATATTTCAAACTCAGGGCTTCTAGGCATACTTGGCTAGTATGTGACAGTATAATCAAGAATAAAGCTTTGAACACACAGATGGCCAACAGGCACATGAAAAGATGCTCAACATCACTAATTATTAGAGAAATGAAAATCAAAACTACAATCAGGTACCACCTCACACCAGTCAGAATGGCCATCATTAAAAAGTCTAAAATAATAAATGCTGGGGGATGGGGTGTAGAGAAAAAGGAATCTTCCTACATAGGAATATAAGTTGGAAGAGCCACCAACAAAAACAGAATGGAGGTTCCTCAAAAGAACTAAAAATAGAGTTGCCATATGATCCAGAAATCCCACTCCTGGGCATATATCAGGACAAAACTATAACTCAAAAAGATGTATAGGGTGACCCTATGTTCATAGCCAAGATGTGGAAAGAACCTAAATGTCCATTGACAGATGAATGGTTAAAGAAGATGTGGTACATATAGATGATGGAATACTACTTAACCATGAAAAAGAACAAAATAATGCTATTTGCAGCAACATGGATAGAACTAGAGATTATCATATTAAGTGAAATAAGTTAGAAAGAGAAAGACAAATGCCATATGATATCACTTATATGTGGAATCTAAAATATGACACAAATGAATTTATCTATGAAACAGAAACAGGCTCACAGACATAGAGAACAGACTTGTGGTTGCCAAGGGGGTAGGGGGTTGGGGATGTATAGAGTGGGAGTTTGGGATTAGTAGATGCAAACTATTATATATAGGATGGATAAACAACAAGGTCCTACCAAATAAAGGGAACTATATTTGATATCCTATGATAAACCATAATGGAAAAGAATATGAAAAAGAATGTATTTACATGTATAACTGAATCATTTTGCTGTTCGGCAGAAATTATCACAACATTTAAATTGACTATACTTCAATAAAAAATAAAATTAAACAAAGAGTAAGGCTTTGATTTCCTGATTCTCTGTCCTGTGATCATTCCCTTGTAATATATAGCTTCCTACAATGAACAAACTCTAGAAGTTATGGATTGATTCTCCTTTTCAAATGTACTCTTTCTCTAGTTTAATATGATTGACAGATTGTTCTCTAAAATTAGTGTCTTCCAAAAATTCTCAATTACAGCAGTTATTATGATGCCATTGCTGACTAATCCAAAAGAAAATCTGAAAAAATATTTAAAAAGAGAGAGAAAACTAGGTTTTCAAAAGGCAGGCAAAAATCAGGTTCAATCTACAGAACAATTTTAGATTTTAACAATGTAAGTTTCAAATTGCAGAAATAAAGGAGAACAGATTGCTTGAGACTCTCCGGGCATAAAATAGTAGAGGAAGACTCTGAGAGGCTGTAAACTTCCTACAATTAGAATTGTTCTGTGAGAGTCTGGTAATCCAAGGGGTCTGTAGAAGGGCTTCAGGCAATTTGTGAACAAAGCAGTTATAGCAAATGGATAGACATCTGTGTGTGTACGTATATGTGCAAACAAATATATGTAGTTTTCAGAACAAGAGGGTCCATAGTTTTCATCACACTTCCACAGGAGTGCATGTAATTGTTTTTACAGACATCAAATTCAGAAACACAAATGTTCTGTAAAGGCTCGTTCCCACTCTAGATTCTGTGATTTGCCAATGACCATTTTCTGCCAGAGAAAAATATGAATGTTAATATTATTGAGGGTAAATTGTGTCTTAGTTAAGAGCACTAAAGTTTTGGTATGCCTTTTGGAAACTCTAAAAAAGCATGAATGAAATGGATTAACTGGAAAATATATATATATCCTGAGTTAAGTCTAAATTTGTGAGGACGGTACCTGGCTTGATTCAATCTTGCATGTGCCTGAAAGCAGTCCACTTAGCTCATAATGATGTATCATCTTTTACTTATCGCTCATGTTCTCAAGTGCCAGTCCTACCCCCTTTTACACGGATAGTATTAAATTCATGAATATATTCTTTAGCCCCTAAAGTTATCAGAATAATGTATCTTCACTAATCCTTTCTTTAAATATATGTGATAAAAAGAAATCCTGCCTCTGAAATAAGAAGGACTTCCATTTTACCACTCTGACAGAGGACTTATCCTCTTCTTCCAAAAGATTGTACTGAAAATAGGTTTCTTGGTAATCATTCCTTCCTAGGATTCTGGGTTCTCAGGCTAAGGTATTATTTATTGTTTCTTTTGACACCCCTATGTATTCTTCTCCATCATCGCGGTTAATACCTCCATTTCCCAAAGCTTGGCAAAGAAAGATTCTTTTTTTTTTTTTAATTTTTGGAAGCAATATTATTTAATTCCAATTTTAGACACTTAGTGCACAAACAAGCCAAGGCATTATATTTCTAATTCACAAAGACAGTTATAAACTGTTTTGTTCTTATTTTGTTACACACTGATTTTGTTCAGTGGAGTTAGGAACACTAAGGATATTTTTAATTTTCTTCCATTCTACTAATAAAGTTTGGTTTTTTTTTCCCTTCTATTGATAAGATATTGTATGTTATTACCGGTAAAAGTTCAAAAGAATCAGCTCATATTTATTTGAATTTGGACGAGTACACGTTTTATTTTATAGTCAATGGAATGTATCAATAATGATAACATTTCAATCACTTTAAAAGAATGTCTAGAAAGCATAAATGGAATATAAGTAAAGGTGCCATTTCAGAGGCGTCCTTTATATTGAACCACAAAGTCCATCACCTACCTTCCCTACACGTTGGCTAGCCACTTTTGAAAGAAAATGCATAAACTTGAAAAGAATGTTTAATGTTTCCTGTCCCCAAACATTCCTAGAAATATAATCGTTTTATTTTTCCTGGTAGGTCAGATAAAATTGAAAATTCCAGTAATACTGAGGAAAGGGGTAGAATAGACTTTAAAGTAGACAAGTAGCAGTGTCTACAATCACATAAGGGCCAAAGCTGGATAACAGATATTGAAAGATAAATGAGAAGTAAATGAGTGAAGATGGTAGTGACTGAGTTATCCATAGACTGAAATTCCCAAGGCGTCAGAGACTGCTTCTCACATGGATTTTGAATAGTTGTATTCTCCTCATTTCCTCTCAGTACTTTGCTCAAAGAAGATGTTCAAAATATGTAATCTATATATTATTTTCGTGTAATAATTTACTTAATGATGAAAGCATCCCCCACTAACTGCAGTGATTTTAAAGTATAGTTGTTCCTCTGATGACTTTTCTGTTGACTCCCTGTGGACTCCAGAGGGGAATTATGCTTCAAACGGATTGTCAGCCTCTGTCTGCTTTTTCCACGGGGACATTCGATACTGAGTTCATGTCATGTGTGGCTGATGTATGGCTCTGCTGACAAAACTTCCTGGGTCAGGTGCTATTAATTATATTGCACAAACATGCCAAATGTATGTGATAATTTTGTAATAAAGAATAAATGGTAGGAACTTAACTAAAACTGTAAATTATTCAATACCTGAAATATATGATTTCTGAGTCTCACCAGAAACACTTGTTATTTTCCCTGAAATCCTTTGCTTCCAACTACAATTGAGATCAGGACATTTGCCCAATTTTGGCAAAAGGCAAAATTGCCATTAGTTCCATAACAAGTCATATTGGACACGTATTGGTAAACAGATCCAAATTGTCCCTTGGTGACATTTTCATATGTCACCAAGTGTGTATTTTAGTCATGAAATTAAATATTAGTTATTTCTCTAGCACCTGAAAGAAATGAATGGTCCAGGTGAGCATTAGAAATGGCCCAAATTAAAAAAGAAAACTGAAAACATTAAAGCTACTCTTTAAAAAGAAATAAAGATATGTCACAGCTTCTATGAGTAAGGAATTTAATTACTCTTTCTAATATTTGCTTGGATGATTTTTTTCACAGGCTGTATGCTTAAGTAGGAGAATTCTTGCATGGAAAACAGAACCATGTACTGAATGTACCATGTAGACCAAGTTCTAAATGTGTTAGGAAGTGATAGTGGAAAAATATTTGAAATTATAAAAGCCACAGTCTTGCCCTAGTGTATTCTACAATAAAGAAAAAATACAAATAATTAAACACATGATAAATCTATAATGTGATGAGCTCCATCAAGCACAAATTCAGTGGGGTCTTAGATGAAGAGAAAAAAAAGGTAAATCAGTGATGCATGACTAGCCTAAGATTCTATGTTATGGAAAGTGAATGTGGTTAGAGAGGAAGTGAAAGATTACAGCTTAATTGGGTAGAGATTATGATAACATGTTAAGAAATTGTGACTCTAGTCTACAATCTAAAGATTCTTTAATTTGGACTGTAGAGGGGTGTAGGGGTAGGGTGTGGGCACAGACTTCTCTGTGTGTGTGTTGCACACACATTTATTTTATTATTTTTCAAATGTGTATAGATGTTCCTGGGATTATAGATTTATTACAGATTGCATTATAGTTTTCATTTTTATTTTCTCAATACTCATGTTCTGAATGAATAGAAACAACCACAATCAGTATAATATGGAGGACATCTGGAAATTATTGTGTGTAAAAAAGAGTTGATATTTGTTGAGCATTTACTCAGTGCTAGTCATTGTGCTAAGCACTTCTCATTTATTAACCTAAGATTTAAAGAGCTGCAAAAATCAGTTCCAGATAATGGTAAACTATCCAATTATACAAAGAAACAGAATTAAGTAATGAGAGATGCGCTTTAGAGAGATAGTTTGTATAGAATCTAGCAGTCCGGAGGTAGATAAGGGTAACATCTAAATCTAAGCAAAATGAAACAAAAGAATCTTGAGACCCATGAGATTAACAGTAACAGCAGAGTTATCTATGAGAGGACTGGAAGGAGAACAGTTTGGAAACTTGGTGATCCATTAGTTATGGCTGATATGGGAAAGGAAGCCGTGAACTGATATAAACAGTGCTTAAATGAAAAGGGAGGTAGAGATGATTTAGAATTAATTGGTGTAAGACTAACATTTGTATAATGGAGAATATAAAGTTGTCTTATATGTGTGCAGGCTCAAGTCTTTTCCCCAGCAACATAGTTTTACATTCTTGCTTCTTCAATTAATTAGAACAAGTTAGTTAGAACCATTGACTCTCATTGGAAGAAATTGGAACTTGGCTTCAAATCTATTTTTATTGTTAACTTATTGGCTCCATGATGCAAACTGCATAAACTCATACCTTCTCCAAATGAAAGGCTTCAACCAAATGAGTGGCTTCAAGAGTCTGAAGACATATCCTGTCTAGTATTCTCTTCTTCAGCTTAATATTTCTTCTAGCCTTAACCCACTTCTCCTTTGAACACGTTTGACATCTGAAACCCTATCTTATAGAGGAGTGCCTGATTATGTCTAGATACTGAGTTGTGTACAGACAAAGTTGATTATTGAGATGTGTTTGGTCTGAAGGTAGGAACATTTAAGGTACCTTTACTACAGTATGTTATATGGTCAATTTGCTTTTTCACTTTTAGTTATTTTAGGACCTTTTTTCCAGCTTAAATGAGATGTTATTGACATATACGCAAGTTTAAGTGTACAACGTGATACTTAAATATATTCAAATACACATACATATTTCAAAATGATTACCAAAATAAGGTTAGTTAATACCTCCAACTCCTCACATAATTACCATTTTTGTGTGTCATAACGTTAAGATTTACTCTTTTAACAACATTCAAATATATAATACAGTATTGTTAATTATAGTCATCATGATGTACATTAGATCCCCAAGGACTCAGTCATCTTATAGCTGTAAGCTTGTATGCTTTGACCAATGCATTCCCTGCTGCCCCCACCCCGACCCTGTCAACTACCATTCTTCTATTTATTTCTATAAGTTTGGCTTTTTTAGATTCCACATATAAATGAGAAAATACAGTATTTGTCTTTCTCTGTTTGACATATTTCATTTAGCATAATGTCCTTAGTGGCCATCCATGTTGTCTCAAAAGGTAAGATTTCCTTCTTTTTATGGCTGAACATAGTCCATTCTATATATATAAATATTTTCTTTATCCATTCATCCATTGATGGACACAAGTGGTTTCTATGCCTTAGCTGCTATGAACTTGGGGTGCAGATTTCTCTTCAAGACAGTGATTTCATTTGCTTTGGATATATACCCAGAAGTGGAATTGCTGGATCATACAGCAGTTCTACTTAAAATATTTTGAGGAACCTCCATATTCTTTTCCATAATGGCTGTATTAATTTACATTCCCACCATCAGTGCGCAAACGTTACCTTTCCTCCACAGCCTCACTGACACTTGCTGTCTCTTATCTTTTTAATAATAGCTATTGTAGCAGGTGATATCTCATTGTGGTTTCGATTTGTATTTCCCTGATGATTAGTTATGCTGAGCACCTTTCATGTACCTATTGACCATTTGTATGTCTTCTTTGGAAAAATGTCTATTCGAATCTTTTTTCCGTTTTTTAAATCAGATTGTTGTTTTCTTTTTTTCTATTGAATTGTGTGAGTTCCTTATGTATTTTGGATATTAACCCCTCATCAGGTAGATGATTTTCAAATATTTTCTCCCATTCCATTGGTTGCCTTTTCATTTTGCTGATTGTTTCTTTCGCTCTGCAGAAGAAGTCTTTTAATTTGATGTAGTCCCACTTGTTTACTTTTGCTTTTGTTGACTGTGCCTTTGGCATCTTATCCAAAATATCATTGCCAAGACCAATGTCAAGGAGCTTTATCCCTGTATCTTATTCTAGTACTTTTACGGTTTTGGGTCTTACATTTAAGTCTTTAATTCATTTCAAGTTAAAGTTATTTTTTGTGAGTGGAGTAAGATAGGGCTTAAATTTCATTCTCTTGCATGTGGCTGTCAGTTTTCCAAACACCATCAAACACCATTTATTGAAGAAACTATCATTTTCCCATTGAGATTCTTGGCTCCTTGTCAAATATTAATTGACCATATATGTGTGAGCTTATTTCTGGGCCCTTAATTTGGTTCCATTAGTCTATGTGTCTTATGCTAGTACCATACTGTTTTGATTACTATAGCTTTGTAATAAAGTTTGAAATCAGGAATAGTGATGGCTCCAGTTTTGTTCTTATTTTTCAGGATTGCTTTGGCTATTCAGGGGCTTCTGTTATTCGATATAAATTCTAGGATTGTTTTTTCTATTTCTGTGAAAAATGCCATTGGAATCCTGACAGGGATTGCATTGAATCTATAGATGGCTTTTGGAAGTGTGGACTTTTTAACAATATCAGTTCTTCAGAACCACAAATACAGACTATCTTTCTATTTAGTTGTGTCTTCTTCAATTTCTTTCATCAATGTCATAATTTTCAGTGTACAGATCATTTCCTTCTTGTTAAATTTATTTCTAAGTATTTTATTCTTTTAGATGCCATTGTAAATAAGAGTATATTATTTCTTTCTCAGATAATTCATCATTACTGTATGGAAACATAACTGATTTTTGTATTTTGATTTTGTGTCCTGAAAATTTACTGTATCCATTTGTGAGTTTTAACAATTTTTGATTGCCCCTTTAGGGTTTTTTATACATAAGATCATATCATATGCAAGTAGAGACAATTTTTCAGGAGACACACAGGGCCTTGGAAGCAGGCCAGTGCAGTGGTGAGCTGAGAGCCTGGGTTTGTGGGAGCCACCTGGGTTCATAGGAGTGACATGGGGTCACTGTAGTGGGTCTGGTGCTAGGAAGACTGGCTCTGGGGTCCATGATGAAATTGGGTGCCCACTTCAATCTACTTCCATGAGGAGGTGCTTGGTGAAGGGGTCATGGGACTAGTGTGAATCTATCTTTTCTACTCTCCCCAATGCAAGTTTTCTTATTTCTGTGCTTCACCCATGTGTTATAATCCCTCACCTGAAATTTTTAGCTCTAGGGAAGGTATTTTTGTGCATGGATAGTTGTTCAAATGGATGTTTCTTGAGAGTGTGGAGGGGACTGAGTGCTAGAAATTCCTGTGCCACCATTTTGCTGATGTCACTTCCAGATTTCTTTCTTTTCTTTGCAATTGCCTAGCTTCATCCTAGATAAGGCCTTTTGCATGAGTCCTTGTATTTGTTGTTTGCTCTTCCTCTGGGCCTACACATAACTGCATAGTCCTTGTTATTTACCTATCTGCTCAAAATTACCAACTCAATAAACCACAACTGAAATATGGCACAAAAAGGCTGAAGTTGTGAGTGGGTAGAATATAAATACTGGCACAACTAAACATGCCAGGAAGTGAGAGAAGACTCTTATGAAAGAAGGAACCAGAGAAAGAGGGCCCATGTTTTGTGTGTAAACTCTGCCCTAGTTTCTGGCTGATCCTTGAAACATGTTTGAAAGGAGGAGACTTCAACTAAAAATAAAAGAACTGAAACTATAGCACAAAGAAAAGTGGGTGTAGGTAAATGAACCTATATATTAGGGATTAACTAGAATTACACAGGTTGTGAAATTAAAACCATTAAAAATAAGAAATATGGTCAATAATCAAATGATAAACTAATATAGAATTCCAAAATTCATTCAAATGATTGAAAAGACATCAGGAAAGGGAATCAAAGGCATAACAATATCAAACAGCAAAATAAACAAAACAATAAAATAGAAGGGCAAACAGAAAACAAATAATGAATTGGAAGACCTAGGCTCATGCCAATAATTACATTAAATATAATTGGAATAAACATTTTAATAAACAGTCAGATATTTCCAGAATGAATAAAAAAGTAAGAACCAACCACACACTCTTAACAGGATACACATTTTAAACATAAAGCTATGTTAAAAAAATAAATAAATGGAAAAGGATATACCATGCATGTACTTATCCTAAGACTAGAGTGGGATTTTTAATATTAGATAAAATAGACTTTCAGAAAAGAAGTATTACCTGAGATTAAGAGGAATATTTTATAAAGATAAAAAATTCATTAAGAAGAATTGACAATCATAAATATGTATGTAATTAATAATAGTCTCAAAATTTTAAGCCAAATGTAACAGTAATCAAATAAATAAGTTAATTAAATTAAATAATTACAGATTTTAACAGCAATCTTTTAGCAGTGTAGAAAAACTAGCCAAAAACATTAGTAAAGAAATACATAATTACAACAACATTCTCAACCACTTGACCTATTTGGTATTTATGATGCACTATACTCAAGAACTTCAGAATACACATTCTTTTCATGTGTACATTATAAGTTCACCAAGATGGACCATGTCTTGGCCATAAAACACGTTCCAATAATTGTAAAAGGTGTGCGATCATGTATGACCTGTGAAAACAGCAGAAATAAATTTTAAATTAATAACTACAAAATATTTCATAAAACTCATTCTTTTTGCAAATTAAACATTTTCAAAAAGTTTATGGCTCAAAGAACAAATTAGAATATAATATTGCAAGCAGAATGATAACCCAGTTACAACATGTTACAAGTGTGGAATGCTTAAAGCAGTGCTTAGAGGGAGTAGTTATAAATGCTAACACAAGAAGATAAAAATGTTTTAAAATCAAAGACCTAAGATTAGAAGAAGATTAAAAGCTAGAAAATAGCAAATTAAATTCATTTTTGTTGAATTTGAAGTGATTTAAACATGACTATAGATATTACAGACATTAAAATGATAATGATAAATTGTTATGAAGAATTCTGAGTCAACCATCCTAACAACCTAAATGAAATGATTAAATTCTTTTGTATATAAAACTTACCAAAATTGATATTTGATAGAAACGTGAAGATTTATTGAAGAAATTGTATTCTATAGCAAAAATCTTCTTCAAAGGAAAAGTTGGAGCAATATAGTTTCACTGGTGAATTGAAGAAATAAACAATGCTGATATTACACAGTTCTCCTCAAAAAGTAGAGGAAGATGAAATACTTCTAAACACATTTTATGATCCCAGTAATAACACAAATGATGAACTAATACCAAAACCTGATAAAGACATCATAAAATAGAAGAAAAGTACAGACCAATATCCCTGTATGAATGGATGTAAAAATTTTTAAATTACAAGTGAATCAAATTTGACAACATAAAAAAGAATACTATAAGATAACCAATTGAGGGTTTATTAAAAGAATGTAAAGTTTTCTTTGTGTATGAATAGCAGTGTAGTTCACCACCTTAGCAAAATACAGAAGGCAATCATATTATGAATTTAACTGATGTAGAAAGACATTTATTAAAATGCAAATTAATTATAATAATGCCTCTTTGGAAATTAAGAATAGAGGAGAATTTTCTCAATGTGATAAAGGGCATCTATGAAAATCTATGGCAAATGTTATACTTAATATGATGAAATATTAATTGCTTTCCCATAAAATTGAGAAAAAGGCAAAAATGTTCACTCATACCACTTTATTCAAAATTTATTAGAGATCCTAATCAATGCGATAAGGTAAAAGAGCAAAAATAAATAAGTAATTAAGATAAGAATAGGGCATACAGTGTGGGACAAAAGAAATAAAACTTCTTTTTACAGTTGACATGACCGTGTATGTAGAAAACCCTGGGAATTACAAAGCAACTACTAGAATTAATAAGTGAATTTAGCAGTAGTACAGTACTCATTGTTAATGCTTTAAAAATCATATTTTATATGCTAACAACAAAAAATGAAAAATAATTCAAAATTTGTCCTATTTATAATAGCGTCAAAATTATGTAGGGACAATGCTACAAACATATATATCATTTCTATGCAGAAAAATATGAAGTATTGCTGAGGAAAATAAAGAAGACCTAAATAATTAGAGAAATATAGTTTGGAGGACTCAGTTTCATAAAAATGCCACTTATCCTCAAATTGATCTATATAGATGTGATGCAATCCACATAATATTGCAGTTTTTAAAACAGAAATTGACAAACTTACTCTAAAATTTATCTGTAAATCCCGACAGCCAAATCAATTTTCAAAATGGACAACTTTTACAATTGGATTTCAGGATTTACTATAAACTACAAGAATTAATAGCATAAAATCATAGACATATTGATTCATGGATGATAAGAAGGTCCATAATTAAAACCAAATATATAAAGTCAATTGATTGCCAACAGTAATGTCAAAACCATCAAAAGAGGATAAAATACTTTTTTAACAAATGGTACATAAAATTGGATATTTGTATGGAAAAAGGTTGCTCAAATGTTACCTCACAACATACAAAAAACTTAACCTGGAGCTTCCTAGGTGGCGCAGTGGTTAAGAATCTGCCTGCCAATGCAGGAGACACGATCCCTGCTCCAGGAAGATCCCACATGCCATGGAACAACTAAGCCCATGTGCCACAACTGTTAAGCCTGCACTTTAGAGCCCATGAGCTACAACTATTGAGCCCATGTGCTGCAACTACTGAATCCCACGCGCCTAGAGCTGGTGCTCTGCAACAAGAGAAGCCACCGAAATGAGGAGACTGAGCACCACAACAAAGAGTACCCCCACTTGCCACAACTAGAGAAAGCCCACGTGCAGCAAAAAAGACCCACCACAGCCCATCCATAAATTAAATAAATAAATAAATAAATAAATAAATAAATTTATTAAAAAAAAAACTTAACCCGAAGTGGATCATACACCTAAATATAAAAGGCAAATAAACCTAAATATGAAAGGCAGAACTATAAAATTTCTAGAATAAATTATGAAACAAAAGCTCTGTAAAGTTTTTGTAGATAGGACACAAACGATAAAAGAAAAAAAATGGAAAATTGGACTTTCTCAACATTTAGAATGACCAAAGATTTATTAAGAAAACTTGCAAGTGACAATCTCAGAAAATGTTTGCAATACATATATCTGCAAAGATCTTGTAGCCAAAATATATAAAGAATTCTTACAGTTCAATATGAAAAAATAGCACGTTTTTTTAAAAGCAGGCAGAACATTTGTACAGTCACTACACAAATGAACATAGACAAATAAACATAAGCACATAAAATGATACTAAGCATCAATGGTCATCAGCAATTGCTAATCAAACCTCAATACCACACCACTACAAACACAGGAAATATCTAAATCAGTATTTCACAAATGACAAATGACAACAATGGCCAAAATTTAAAAGACTGACAATTCCATGTGTTGACAAGAATGTGGAGTAACCTGAACTCTGGTACGTTGCTAGAGGAATTATAAAATTACACCTCCACTTTGGAAGACAGTTTAGAAGATTATTTTAAAAATTATACTTACAAATTAATTACAGCCCAATCATTTCTGTCCTAGGTATCTCTCCAAGAGAAAGGCAAGCGTATGCCCACACAATGATTTGTGCTTAAATACTCATAGCAACTTTATTCAGAGTGCCCTTAACCTGAGAATACCTAAAGATCCATCAGCAGAGAATGAACAAACATGCTGTTACATCCACACAGTAGAGGACTGCTCCACAGTAAATAGGAATGAGGTACTGATATGTACCACAGCATGATAAATGTGCATACTATATGACTCTACTTATATGAATCTCTAGGCAATACAATATTATTATATTTAAGATAAGAAAAGTCAACCAGTGGTTTCATGGGTCTTAGGGCAAAAGAATTGCATTCGAAGAGGCACAAGGAAAATTTTATGATGCATATAATCTGTAGCTTTGCTGTAGTGTTAATCTCAGAGGTGTAACTCATCAAATTGTACACTTTAAGTGGATACAATTTATTATATGCAAATTATACTTCAATAAATTGATTAAAATTACTGTATCAGATAGGATTTACTTGATCATTTCTAAAGTATACAACAAACTTTTCTCTATCAGATTTTCCTATTTATTGTTCATATCTGAAATTATAGTCTTTATTTGTATTTTTATTTGATGATTGTATGTTTCCCTAACATTTCTCTGCCTTTCGTTTTACTGGAATATAAATGCCCTAAGAGTAGAACTGTCCGTTTTTGTTTTTTGTGGCATCCTGAGAGCCCAGAACAGTATCAGACATATATGTATATTTACATGATTAGGATAAATTATAATTTTCTATCCCGTAATTATTAATATGATGTGGGGAGCAATTATCAAGTAGTCAAGTGTTATTAAATGCATACCTTTACAAGTCATATAATCTTTAAAATAAATAATCCATAATTTATATGAATGTTTTTAATGTTGAATACTTATAGATCTTTCATAGCTTTCTATTAAAATACCAATTTGAATGAACATCTTTGCAGTTACAATGTTGATGGGCTTTATGACTATTTCTTTAATTCCAACTTTTAAAAGTACGATTATTTATATAAAGAGCAGTGATAGTTTCATCTTTGTAATATATATTACTAATTTCATTTTCAGAAATAAAGTGCCAGTTTATATTGAGTTTTGTTTGCCTATGATAGAATCTCCTACACCCACTACATCACTATTTCTGGCTCTCTGAGCAGAAATGTATAGATGTCCTTCTATTTAAGTTCTTCCGTAGATTACCCCTTCCAGGAAATGCAAACACCAGTCTCCCAATTTTAGTGGAAAAATACAGTGGAAGCGGCACCCAGGTGTAGAATAAGCTGGACTCTGAAAATCAAATTTAAGAAGGCAGAGAAAATATTGAAAATACAAATAAAAAAGAGATATGTGGGGACTTAGTAGATATTTATTTGGTTAGAGTAGAAAGCTGACTTAGGAAATCATATGAGACACAGTTGCTTTGACTGTGAAGAAACAAATTAAATTAATTTCTTCTGAACACTTGTGTGATTCATTTTCTACCTACAAAAATAGTGATTGTGGATATTAATGTATTCCACAAATTTTAAGCAAGATTATAATCAAATTGGACTTGATTTTCTGTTGTAACTGTGATTTCCTAGAGTAATATTTTCCTATGTTTTATATAGCTACTCCTACAATAGTCTTGTAACTTTAGAAATTCCTCACTATCCACATAGAAAAATAGCAGCTACAAAGATTAAAGAACAGGTACTCAAGCACCAAGTCCTAATATGAATTTTAAAAGCCACAGGAAAATTAGAATTGTGCATCAATTAAGCTTCTTTATCTTTATTTTGGCAGCAGAGGAGGAATTCTGGGTGGTAGGAGTCTGGAAGTCTAGAAAAGATTAAAAGATGATGTTTTCTCCTGTTAATCTCCCTACTCAGTAAGCACCAGCTATCTTACGTAATGGAACTGAGATTTCCACCGCACCACTTCTGAATAGGAATCACACTGCAGGGGCTTAGCTAAAACCCCACTCAGAGATGATGCCCTGTGCTGAATATTTCATTCAACTCCCATGTGAGCAAAATAGGTGGATTGTTTTTAAATTTTTAAAAATGTATCCTAAACGGAGCTATGTTTTTCAAACCCTGCTCCAGAGACCACCTGATTCAGACTAGAGCCTGGTTCTTAACTTTTGGCTCTAGACCTCACCCCAGACAATGAATCTGCATTTTATAGTATTATATTGTACTAATAGAGGTGTAATTTATAGCATCATGCTTTAAGAAATACTGCCCTAAAAATTATTTAAAGTATTTTGTTCAAAGAGAGAATCAGTTCCCAAGTGCACTCTGTATTTACCAGATCTTGGACTTGTCCCAAAATTCTAATCATTCAGGAAATATATCCCTGACCTATACTAATACATCTCTCCCATGAGGAATAAGTACTATTTTTTAAAAGATAACTTACTTTTTCACCTTAAAATTAGTATGTGAAATCACCTCATTAATTTCAGAAAATTGTGATCATAACATTTATAATTACCTTTATATTTATGTTTAATTATATAATAATTATAATTACCATAATAATAAGATTTAGAAGAAATACTAACCATCTGTAAAGGCATGGGAAGATTTATGTATGTATTTTGCATTGATATCAAGGTTTAAATGGAACTGCAACTCTAAGTCATATAAATGATCTGATCACTAGTTTATTAGGGCAAAATGAGATACTTGAATGTTATTTCTGAAAAACTTATGTCTTTATTGTATTCTGCTTATTTTGTTTGTTTTTTGAACATAGTTCTTAAAGTGAATACTTACAATTCACTTTATTTACTGACTGTTTCCCATTATTAAAAAAAAGTTTGACCAATGACTCTCAACTCTGGCTTTCCATTAGAATCACAGGAGGAATTATTTTTTTAATTATGATTAACTCAGTTAAATAACTCAGTCAATACCCAACTCTTCTTTGACCGGCAGCGCTTAGGGAAGTGGCTATTTACCAACAATTACAGTTGTATTTCAATTCTAAAAACAACAAACCATCCCACTGTGAATGACTAAACATGAGCTGTACTTATTAACATTTTGTTCCTATACATTGTATATATTGTACTTATATATTGGACCTGATTTTTCCACTTCATAGTATTTTAGGAAAATTTTAAGTTCACCATATACTATACATAGCATGATTGTACTAGTAGTAGTATAGCATAAATGTATTAATTATTCCACTATTAGTGAATTCAGGATATTCTCAAATTCTAGCTACTGTAATGAGATTTTAAATCAACATCTTATTACATAGTATTGTACACGTGCAAATATTTCTATAAACTACATTTAAACAATATCTCTTTGGAGTAATGCTATTATTTTCAAAAATGTAAGAATTATTTTTCACTCACAACAAGAATTTATTAAAGTTCTCGTTCCCACACATCCCCACACAAGATATTACCATTACTTATTATTTCTAATAATATAATAAGATAAAACTGCATTTCTAGAAAAATTCAACTCCATAATTTATGTATGTGAGCATTTGAAGTTTTTCTTTCATAAACTTCATGTTTATAAAGTTTTTTTATTTTCTGATTGTTTTTCTGATTTGGATTATTTTTCTCTATTGTTCTGATGAGAAAATAGACACCATTTAAGAGATTCAGTGTTTGCCCTAATATTAAACACACAACTCTGATGTTGCGAAGGTCAAGCCTAAACCCAAGCAGTTTGGCTCAATCTACGTAATTCTTTATCACTTTCCTGTTAGCACCAGTGCTGCTGGGCTGGAAAGGTCAAAACTAAACAGTAGGGCTAGAACAAGGTACACAGTCAAGGAAATAAAGATTAGATTTCAGAACTTGTTCTTGGAGAAACCACTAGGTCAGAAATCTAGATAGGAAATAGTGAAAGCAAAGACAATCTGGTGCAAAAATTCTTGGATGACTGTGTTATATTAAGAGTCAGCAGGAATAGAATAATAAATAAATGGGAATCTAGGCTTGAGTTTTGATGAGTTTCCACAGAGTTTGTTTTTCTTCTTGCTTATGGAAGACACAAAACTCCACGCAACCCAGCAGGACATGTAACTCTGTTGTAAAGACATAGCTTATCATCACATCCAGGCACAGCTGGTCCTTGCCAAATGGTCCTAACCTGAAGATTTGCTCTTCTCATGGTGGTGCTACTGTCACTTCTTTGGTATGTCACTCACCTAATAAATCCAGGCGTCGTTTCCCTGTGGGCAATTTTATTGAAGGTTTTACAGTAAGAGGTGTACTGAGTGGCTGGGTCTGTGTGTTTCAAAGAAAGAGATAAAAGGGTTTTACATTTGCAGGCTTGTCTATATCTTATACTTGGTGACATCCAGGCCAAGCAATTTAAGGTTAGTGATTTAAGCTTCACTCAAGAGCAAGACAGAGTTGGTGGGAAACAAACTCACTAGCAAACTGGCTCCAGGAGTGGGGTCTGGCAGGCTACTCCTTGTAGACCCTAATTTAAACTTAAAGGGCAGAAGGAAACAGAGCAAAGGAAGAGACAGTTTTTCTGCTAAGGAAGGGAGCCCTAATGAAACATTTGAGAAAAAGATGTTTCATTGTTCTCTAATTAATGCACATTTTTCTCAGATGTAGTATTTTCTTTTTCATTTTATTATTTTTTCTCTTTATTACCTTGAAAATTAACACTTTCTATTTACATAGGTGATATATTTAAATTAATATTAAGCTTAACAGAATTTATACATAGTTTAACAAAACAGTTTTTGGGAATTCTCTGGCAGTCCAGTGGTACTCTGTGCTTTTACTGCCAAGGTCCTGGGTTCGATCCTTGGTTGGGGAATTGAGATCCCACAAGCCACAGCATGGTCAAAAAATAAATAAATGAATTAAAAATAAATTAAAAAAATAAAAAAACAGTTTTTTATTCTTCCAAACAATATAAAGATATTAGGATACTTTCATGTGAGTTGTAGTTTCTCCTGAAACCAATGCTATTGCAGTTTAGAGATTAAGTTCAATTTTATAAACCACAAGTTCAAAACTTAAATTTAATTGTCATTATATTTATAATTGTTTTTGTTTTTTTGCTTAATAACAATTTTTCTTGAGTTAGTCACTTGTTTACTTTTTTCTCTCAATCTTCCTTTTTTTCATCTCTTATGTTTATTCCAACATAATTTTTCTTCTTCCTTAAGTGTATTTTTAATAATTTTATGAAGGTACTCTCTTTTAGTAAACCATTTACTTTTGCCTTTGTTTTTTGAGAGAATGGGGAGAAATATTTTCTCAGCTTCCCTGATTGGATCTAACACTTTCCTTTCTAATTTGTAGTTCTTACATTTTTAAAAAAAATTGTACTGCATTTGACTAATTTCATAAAATACTGTGATCAAGGATTCAATCCACATCGACTTTTTGCAGGTAACAATCACTCAGTGATTTTAACTGAACATGGGAATTTCCACAAATTTTAAATGTTCAATGTGCCTCCCTCATGGAAGATACACAGTTTATTTTATTCAACCGGTATAACTACAGCAATTTTTGTAAGTCTATTAGGGGAAGCCCCAGCCATGCATTTAAACCTTCCATCAGACCCATCCAGATAATCCGGGATATCCTCAAAGCCAACTGATTAAGGGCTTTAATTACATCGGCAAAATCTCTTCTCAGCAACACCTATATTAGTGTTTGAATAACTGGGAACTTTAGCTCAACCAAATTGACTCATCCAAAAAGCTGTCACAATTGTAATCCTCAATTCCTATTTTCACTAATCTATCCTAGCTCTTTCCTTCCTTTTGTTTTCCTTGCCTCCTTCTTTTCTTTTCTCTCTCCCTTCATTTTTCCCACGGAGCCCTTATTTGTAGCCACAAATATTTCTGTTTCTCCTTCTTTCTGGAGATGTGATGGGTTGCACTTCCTGGCCCTCAGATAGTTGTGTTGGATCCTGTGTCCAGTCCTGGCCAATAAAATATAAGGGTGTCACTGGTGAGATATCATCTTGCCATACTACGATAGGCACAAACTGTGGCTTATGCAGGTTACAATCAAGAAAGGAAGATAAGCTATAAACCCATGAATTATTGGACCAATAAGTCTAATTAATTCATAGTAAGCGCCAGGATACAGAGCTCAGAGCCCAAATATAGGTGCAGCTTAGCTGGGCGATGGAGCATGACAAACAAAACAGGGTGGGGGCAGGGGACGCGTGGGCATTGTGAAACTCACCTGATTTCAATTCCTTTTGTCAGTTTTCCGCATTTTTAAGTGTGTTCATTTCTTCCTGTTTTCTGAGCACCTAGTTTGTTCCAGATACTATTCTAAGATCCCTGCTCTCACAGAGATTGTGAAATTAAAGTATAAATGTATAATTATATATCGTGATAAGTATTTTAAAAAAAGTTGCTGAGATGGTGAAAACGTTTCAAACCTATTTCAGTTGAGAAGTTCATAGAAGGCCTTCTGGGGGAATGGCATGAAAACTACAATCTAAGCTGGAGATGGAGTTTGCAATATGAAGAGATAAAAGGAGAGAACAGATGCAAGGGCCAAAAAAGTGGTAAAACTGTGATATCTGGAAATCCAGTGTTCCCCAAACATAGGAAGAAGGGTGAGGCCTGGTAACAGAGAGGTGGAGACTTAGGTTATGCTAGATTTACTTAGAATTGTGGAGGCCACAATAGCCAAGGTCAAGACACTTATTTTTAAATGCAGAAGGAATTTATGTGACCTAATGTAAGGTGATTCTGCCTCTGAACCTCAATTTCCACATATTTAAAATAAAAATACTTCCCCCAAATCAATATAAAAGTTGAATAAAACAAGGCATGCAAAAATTTAGCAGTCCTATGCTGTTTAAAAAAGCAAACCAATAAACATAACCTTAGTACCTTGACATCATCATTTTCCTTGGTAAACATGATGTTTTTTATAATTCTAGCATAACTTAAATGAGAATGTTGACCTAGTTTGTGTGATAAAACTTAGGGCGCTTTTTTTTTTGGTTGCATGGCATTAAGTTTGGTAGTCAGGTGATATCTCAAAATATAACCAACTTAAGAGAGAAAAACTTTTACATAAGCTTTAACACTAAAATATTGCTGTATTTCAACCACTTTTTTTTCAGTCATTGTGACACTGTGTATAAGAAAATGAACCAATAAGCTGAGTTTTCCATGTCCTTTATCTCAAGTGACATTCAGTGATTTACAAGATCCAATAGGCTCCACGTTATGGTTTCTAAAGCAAGTTACCTAAATTTTATGGGTGACTGAGGTTCATTGATCAAAGATGGGAAAGATACGAAAGGGTGTGGAATGAAAGCTGTATTCTAAATTACTTTGGACAACAAATAGAAAAAAGGGTGAAAAAGAAAAGTATTATGCAAATATATGACCATTAAAAAAATTAAAGATGTTTGTGGAAAAATATTAGAAAATGAAAGCAGACATACTTACTAGTTTTCTGTTTCTCAGCATTCATTTCTTATTGTACTTTACCACTGTATCTCCATAGAATACCATTATTATTTTTCAATTAGACTGTGCTGCAAATCCACAGTGGAATTTGGCAACTGACACTTAAACCCTCTCAGTCCTAGTTTCATTACATGTAAAATGAGAAATTTGGATGTAAAAATCTCTAATGTCATAAAAAATTAGGTCTCTCATTTCTTTTGTTCCCAAAGAGATATGTTATGCTGCAGTTTAATTTGTGAAGTAATTTGACAGCCAGTTCTCTTTGATGATATCTTATCGTTGGGGGAGTTAAAGATGATAATCTTAAGTCATGGCTGCAGAAGCCAAAATTCTCCATGATAAAATGCAAAGACGTCTTCTTTTCCTCTTGGTCTTTCTTCTCCTCCTTAGCTTTTCTTCTTCTTCCTCTATTTCTCCTTCATTGTCATCATTACTGCTTACAAAGTTCTAAAAAAATATTCCATTGGGGTGAGTTAAAAAAAATTCCATTGCATAGACAAAACTCTAGCATTAAACCATATCCTTTAAAAATGTATCATCAAAAACCAGTAGCAGGACACACTTTACTGTTTTTAATATTTGTAGAGAGGTCTAATCTGGCTTTACTGACACCCAAGAAATATCTGACTGCTCAACTAAGAAACAACCTCCATCAATCCTATTCCCCTCACTATTCACAGCTCAGTTTGGGTGTAACTTCCTACCAAGAGCCTTTTATACCCCCAAGACACTCTTATTAGATGCTCCTTTAAGAGACCTCAGTAGAAAAGGTAAAGATCATATATATCTTAATCACACCATATCACCCTAGTATAATTTGAAGCACAGAGTACTTTCTCAATCCATATCTGAATGGGCAGATGTTTTACAAAAGGAAATTACTGAATGAACATACCGTGAAGGTTACATAGCACTAAGCCGCAAATATCACTTCACTTAATAAATGAAAGGAAATGAAAATGCGTATCAATTAGCAATAATCATTCTAGATTGTAAAGCCCTAGATTTACAGGCATGGAAACAGATGAGAAACAGCACATTCTTTTTCTTCAGATATCACACATATACATACACTGTTTTTGAGTGTGGCCTGGTTTTTTTCTCGGGTCTCTTTGGAAATATAGATAGTACTGTTCTGAACGACCAGTTCAAAACATTGTGAGACCTAAATCTGACTTATAGATATCTATGAACTTCATGGGGGAGAAAAAGTTCTTCACTTGGTTACCCTCTGGTTTTTATTTGCAAGTTCTAGAACAACCGCTCAAAGAATCTCTTGAGTTTTCTAAAGATTAATATGGTTTGAAATACAGAGTGAAGTAAGTCAGAAAGAGAAAAACAAATATCGTATATTAATGCATGTATGTGGAATCTAGAAAAATGATGCAGCTGAACCTATTTGCAGGGCAGGAATAGAAAGGCAGACTTAGAGAACGGAGGTGTGGACACAGTGTGGGGCAGGGGAGGATGGGATGAATTGGGAGATTAAGTTTGACATAAATACACTACCATGTGTAAAATAGATAGCTAGTGGGAACCTGCTATATAACACAGGGAGCTCAGCTGGGTGCTCTGTGATGACCTAGATGCGTGGGATGGGGGTGGGGTGGGGTGGGAGGGAGGTCCGAGAGAGGGCATAAATGTATAAATATAGCTGATTCACTTCACTGTACAGCAGAAACTAACACAACATTGTAAAGCAATTATACTCCAAAAAAAAAAAAAAATGATCACAGCCACACAAAAACACAGATAAATATTACTTGCACATTACATTTAAAACTACCTTCAACCAGCCCATTGGAAAAACATATTTATAGATGGTTTGCAAAACCCTCTTTCTTTTTTTTTTTTTGTTGTTTATTCTTTTTTTTATTTTTCTGTTCTCTTTTTAACAGCTCTGTTGAAGTATAATTGAGATACAAAGAACTGCACATATTTAACATGTACAATGATGTGAAGTTACACATATGTACGTACCCAGTACCAGCATCAAAATCAAGAGAATAGACAAATCCAACACTTCCCAAAGTTTCCTTGTGTCCCTTGATTATTTTGTGATAAGAACACTTAACATGAGTGTATTGTTAACCATAGGCTCATGTCAGACAGCAGATCTCCACAACGTATTCATCCTGCATAACTGAAACTTTACATTGTTGAACAGCAACTCCACATCTCCCCCTACCTCCAATCTCTGGAAACCACTATTGCATTCTCCTTCTTGTATCCAAATCCATCACGGTGTGCACTAAAACAAGATGGCCTTCATTTTGCCAAGATCCACCTCCATTAGAAAGTGATAGTATTCGACAATTTATTTTCAGTTATACTAAGCTCCTATCACTCTCCTATAAAGTAGGGACAATAGTACCTATCCCTTTGTGTTCAGCATAAATCAGGTGTGATCATGTTTGTAGGAAACACTGAGGTGAGGAGCCAGATGTAACCCTGAAGTACTGGCTAGGACTGAACCACCTTAGATATTTTTCTCCTCAAATAGGTTTCAGAAAACATCAAATTACAGCCCTCAGGTGTGTAAACATAACTTCCAGGACCTTTTATCCCCCTAATCAAGTATGGGTAGTTATTTATGAGCCTTTTTTCATGATATTTCCTCTTCAGCTGCAAAGGAGAGGCGGCGGGGCGGGGAGGGGGGGTGCCTGTTGTCCAGGGTCTCCCTGCATGTTTACAGATGGACAGCTAGTGTTTCACAGCTTCATCGTAGTTTTGACTATTGGCTCCCAAAGTCTTTGGGGAACATCACGCCTGAAAGGTACTATACAAATACAAGATCCAAATCCACATTCTTCTCCTCTGCCTGTTAAAGCCTGCAGAGTCTGTGGTCGCATCAGGTTACCTGCCCTCCAGTGAAGGTAAATAACAATCCGGATGTGCCCGTGTTCGTGCAGAATGTGTATTTTCTAGCGGCTAATTCATGCTCACTGCAGCTGAAAGGATCCCTGCTCTAGACAGCTTCCTTTGCTCCGGGGCCCTCAGGCTGAGAAGCCAGCCTAACATTTTGTTTTCTTTGTCTACACAGAATGAAAGCTTGCTAACTTAGATCAGACTGTGACCACTCTATTTCTGAAAGAATCTATTCATTACTCCCTGAGCCAGTGTTAATGTGGGAATTTCCCAGGAGGTAGAGCAAAAAGAAGCACTGATTCTTTTCTTTTCCTCTACAGCTTTGGAGCTGGCACTTACTAGGATGTGACTGTGGTGAAGTCACTGAACTTTTGAGGACCCCGATTTCCTCACCATCATTTTTAAATAAGAGCAAAATCATCCATTGAACAAATGTGGCACAGTTGCAAACATGCTTTGTAATTTACCAAAGCACAGAAATATAAAGTGTGCTTTTGCCTACCAGAATTTCTAAAATAACAAAAACCATGTTTCTATAGATTAAACCAGCAGATTTGAGAAAAATAGGGTTCTTGAGAAAACATTAAGCTCCGGTCTCTGAATTTTTTTTTTTTAATTATAAAGCTTAGACGGTATTCTTCTAGTTACATTAGGCACACAATATGAATCACATTCATTACTGGATTCCTAGTTTAATTCTCTTCCCCCCAAACCCATCCTCACTGTTTTATTTATAACTGCATGAATTATAAAAACAATTAGATGCTATTTTTGCCTGCCAAATGGACAAAGATGCTTAACAGAAACCCCTCCATAAGTCCATAATGGACATCAGTGGCTGCCTCACTGCCACCTCAAATTATACCCGGTATTCCTAACTGATAGCATAGGTGACTTTATTATCACTGGTTCTCGTTTCCTTTTCTTATTATGCTTTTTGCCCACATTTTCTCTAATGATTACATACAATCACATAATAAGAAAAACAAATGATCTACAAGGATGATGCATTTCCCTTGAGGGTAATGTTCCCAGTCAAGGTTGTGAGATGAAAGACAAGGTAGAAGGGAAACCGCTGAACTGAGTGATAGTCAGGAGTGAGGCAGGATCGAATCGTGGGGCCATACAGGAGACCAGTGATACTGGCGTTGACAGTATGTTTAAAATGGTTGTATCAAGAAGATGTATCAGTGAGCTAGGATTTCAGGAGGGAACCCATATTCCTCAAGTTTAAAAAGTTTGCTTTCGGGACTTCCCTGGTGGTGCAGTGGTTAAGATTCCGCCTGTCAATGCAGGGGACACGGGTTCCATCCCTGGTCCCGGAAGATCCCACATGCACAGAACAACTAGGCTCGTGTGCCACAACTACTGAGCCTGCTCTCTGGAGCCTGCACATCGCCACTAATGAGCCCATGTGCTTAAAGCCCATGCTCTGCGACAAGAGAAGCCACAGCAATGAGCCTGTGCACCGCAACAAAGAGTAGCCCCCGCTCGCCTCAACTAGAGAAAGCCCACGTGCAGCAACGAAGACCCAAGGCAGCACAAAAAAAAAAAAAAAAAAAAAAAGAAGAAGAAGAAGAAGAAGAAAAAGAAAAAAGAAAGTTTGCTTTCTATAAGATCTGCCATTGATCACAAAATACTGTCCTGGTGTACCTAAAGCCCTTCTCTCGTGGGCTCTATTTGGTCTCATACACCATCCGACAAAAAATCGTTTAGACCTTGTGTAGTAGATGTTTCTACCACATCTGAGCACTGCAGGAAACAGCCCGGACTCTTCCTCCAAGGTGAGTTTTATAGCAGAAAAATACATGGCTGAGAACAAATATTACCAGCTCTGTATATGCACAGATCCGTTTTGTTCAAACCTCACAGCCCACTTGGAGCCACAAGAATGCCCTCATAGAAAGTCTGACAAACTGGCTGATTTACCTCCCAGGGAAAGGTTCCCACCGTATTTAACCCAAGCACCTGGCTTCTGTCTGGATTAATGCTGCATTTTTCATTCCTACACGGGAGAAACTGGTGGTGTTGTATGTGGCAGAGGGGAGAGTGGGTTACTTGGAAATATTTGGTTTTAGTCCCATTCCCAGCCTCTTATTTTATCCCAACATAAGAAACCTGCCCTGGTGAAAATGTTAACATTTAGGTGGTCTCTGCTTTTTCCATAGGACTTGTGAGGTTGTGAGAGGTGGGAGGGAGATGGGTTGCTTGTGTGAGGAAAAGAGAAAATTCTGAAGTTGATTTTCATATTCCTTAGGAAGGTGGTAACAAGACTATGGCTGTATATCCCATGTGAAATGGAAATCACCCATCCTACTGGACTACCTATATGTAAGGTCACATAGCACAGATATAGCAGAATTTCTAGTATTTTTTTTGGAATGGATGCTTTAAAATTCTATTTTCAAGGTTGGGATGTTTGATTTTTCAAAACATTTTTAAGTTTACCATATGTGTCTTTATCGTTCTGAGTCTCTTAAATAAGTGATAAGTGAATATATTAAAAATCTTCTGACAGGATTGTTTTAAAGAATAAATGAAAGTATTTTTCTTGGCTTGTGATTATAGTTTCATTAGAATTCTCTTTATTTGTTCCTGGGGAATTTTCTCCTGATCCTCATATGGGCTGAAGCCTACTCTTTTAGAAAAGACGACTCTTAAATTTTTTTTTTAATCAAAAACAAATGACATGTGGCATGTGGGACCCCTTCCATGCTTTATCTTGTTTACTATTTCTTTCTTCCTGTTAGATTAGAAGTTCTTTGAGTATAGGGATGTTTTTCTGTTTTAATCCTGGCACATAGTAAACATAGAGTAAATATAAGTTTAGTAAGTGGATAAAATGCACTCAGATGTAATGTGATAAATATAATATACATGAGTAGAAAATGGTCGAGGAACCCAAGGGAGGAATAATTAACTAGGTGTTAGAGAGTCAGAATTTGCTCACATATCATTTTGAGCTCTGTTTTAACTCTAAGACTCAGTCACCTTGTGACGACAAGGAAAGTGCCCTCCTTTCCCAAGGACTCACAGGAAGAATCATGGCAAGTGGAGGAACTGGTAAAGCATCCGGAATAGACATGCTCCTACTGTCAGACTGGGCTATTTTCAGGATCCAGGAAGCAGCATGAGCTCACCATCTGATTGGAAAAAGTGGCCTCAACAAAAAGAAAGGTGCCATGATTCCAGATAAGCATGGGAAAAAAAGTCTATGAGTGGAGCTAAAGAGTAACATGGAAAATAAAAAGCAAATGGAAACGTGGAAAGGAAGAGAGTAGTAAATGGCATATATTTTGTTGCTATTAGAACGCAAATTGTGAATTATGTGCACACACACACACATCCACACACACACCCCAACAAGGTCAAAAAGAAAAAAAAATTTCTTGAACATTTCACTCTAAAAAGCCTATGGAATGCAATTTTCTTAATGGAGATATGTTAGGGAATCTCGCTTTGGGAAATCTTGGCTGGAAGAAGATCCAACTTTGAAGTTTGTAATGTAGGAAAGTTTACTATTATCACCACAAAAAAGAAATGATAATTGTATGTGAGATGAGATAGAGATGGTAGCTAATGCTACAGTGGGCATTGTAAATTACATATCATATTACAATATGCAGACATTTCAAATCAACACATTGTACACCTTACACTTACACAATATTATAAATTGTGTATCAATAAAACTTTTTAGTAAAGAAAGAGGATTCTACATGATACTTTGAAGAAAATTTCCCTTTATGCTATTGACTGGCTGTGAAAGCTTAGACAAGTCACTCAGGCTAAACCCCAGCACAAAGGCCTATGAGAAAAATAGAAAGGAGGTAGGCGATATCAATGTTATACTCTTTAAAACACTATAAAATCAAACTATTATAGTTTTCCATACTGAGTGCCATACAAAGGAAGCATTATATAGGGGAGATGTAAATAGACAGAACATTATTTTTAATATTGCACTTAGGAGAGGTTAATTCAGAAAAACAAATTCAATTACACCAAAGATTAAGGGATTAAGCCAGAGTTAGAATACAGAGGACACATGTATCCAGCAGAATTAGTTGCTTTGAAAATCATTAACAAATGACAATATACAGTTTACAATATGGGTCAAATTCTGTTATAAGCAAATTGCATTATAAGCAGGGACTGTACAAAGCCTGTATATTCTCCGTTGTTTTCTTCAGATTTAATTGCGGTAATTTGGCCAAAAAGGCTTTTGAGATTTTTCAAAAGTCTGTTGCTATAATACCTCATGTTGGAGATGTTTAACTGCTCTTGATTTCCTTTTGATTTTGGCAATCACTCTTTTGTTCATTAATTTATTAGTCCAACAAATCACTTATGAGTACCTATAATTTTGGTTTTGGGTTACAAAGATGAATATGCAAATATCTCTGCTCCAATGATTTGCCCAATATAATGAAAGGATCAACATGTGAACAAATGATTAGCTTTATTGTAAGATAAAAACAATGTGGTTGACCATATTGTCAGGGGTATGTAAGAAGCAATTTGAACAAAGGGATGGGTTTTTTAGGTGGTTGAATATAAAATGTGAAAGTTATATTTCTAGAGCTTGGATTTTGGAAACGGGCAAATTGAGTGTCAGCAAAATGTTGAAAGCCTATCACTGTGAACTTGCACTGTTAATTCTCAAATTCTCAGTAAAGTTGCTGAACTGAGAACGACTTTTGAAAGACAGTGGTGAAGGGGCCTCATCTGCATATCATATGACTTGAAATTCAACCAAGACAGGAAGCATGGTTGTCGGAACACGAAAGCTGAAAGAAGCATGAAGAAATGTGGAATTCATGAGAAGCCCTTTCTACTGCATCAGAACCTGAAACTAAGGTGTGGGCCATTTTTGCCAGGTCTGCAAGCATTAGAAGGGCTCTTGGCCAATCACTGCATTATGATATGGTAGAGGATATTCAGAATATGAGGACACAAATGAGAGAGTGACTGAGACTATTTTCTCACCTTACCAGGGACACATACATCCATCTTATGTGTGTTAACTGTCCACAGAATAGTTCTAGTTTAAATTTGTTTCTCAATGAAAAATGCTATGTCTTGTCACAAAACCAAATAAATTTGGTTACTTCCAAATATGCCAGTCCAAGTGCTCCTAGGGCAATGAGTGCATATTCATCTAACACCCTTACCTGATCTTTGTAAGAACACCACCCGAGGACTGTTTGGAGAAGGGGACTGGAAGGAAAAAAGAAATGATACCAAGAGAGATGCTGAAGAGAACTTTAAAAGAAACAATCTCTCTCACCTCCCCCCTCCCCCCAAAAAACACACACACACAAAATGTATCAAGGGAGGACCGGCTGATATACCCAATTCTTCTAGTTTTGGATTTGCTACTAATATATTTCAAGAGGACTCCAGGCAGAATGGGGCAATATATTGGCAGTAAAATATTATTCTTCTAATCACCAGAGTCAATGAAATTTCTTTGTTACAAAGATAATTCCAGGAAGGTCATGATTATGCTATTTTTCTCACTTAAAAAATTTTCTTTGGTGTGCGTGTAGGCAAGCGGAAAGGTACACAGGTACATAGAAAAATCAATTATGCTTCTGGTATGTTTGGTCTGTACAGGACACACTCTTCTCTCTTTGGTTTTCTTTGATTTTCCTACTTTGTCCGTAATCCTTAGTCCCATTTCCTCATAAGAGATAATTACTCAAATTATATACATAATATATGGTGTTTTATATCTATATAGCTTTTTATATGCTTGAAGAGTATTGTGATATACATTTCTCACTTACCACTCAGAATTTTTTTTTACATTTATTACTTTATGTATATCAGGTATCTCTAACCACTGCACATTTGCCTACTAATACAATCCTAATATGCCCCAAGTCCTCACAATATAACTAATGCCATGGTAAACATGTTGGTCCAGTTCCCTTTAAAGACTTGTGTCTTTGATTTAGGAGTTTAATACTGGGCTTCAGGGTTTATGAATATTGATTTACACTAAATATTGCGAGACTGATTACCAATTTGATTGCTAAAATTTACACTGCCATCAGCAGTGCAAGAGATTACTTGTTTTCCCAAATCCCTGCCAATATGTGGTGGTATCCAGCTTCTTAATGTTTGCCCTTTGGATGTGGGAAAATGATATTTTACTGCTGTATCCTCTCCCTCCTAGCACAGAAGCTAGAATTTAGTGGATACTCAGGAATGTATACTGAACAATGTGAACAATTGAACAATACACATGTGATTGAAAGGTAAAACACTTCAATCTGAAATAAATACTTCTGTGGTTTTTTTAAATATGAGTTTAGTAAGCTTAAAGGATTTCAATACTCGGGAAAGTTATATCTTCCTGAGCCAACTCTTTGGAGCTCTCTGGCAGACACGTCGAGTTTAGCAGAGGTCAATTGCCATTTGGATCCAATATTTTATATGCTGTTGACTTTAACAGCTTAACATTTCTGCTAGAGTTTTTCCAATACATGAAATAACTATGATTTAGTATCATATTTATGGCAGTATAAATTTTGCACATGTAGTAGACATACTTTTTGATTATCTTCCTAATCCATGGCCCACTTTTCTGAGAATTGACTCTTCCTGTACTCACAGAAGCACAGCCATCCAGAAAGGTTGTTGTCTATTATAAGCAGCTATTTCTAATTGGACCAGGTATCGACACATAAGCTAAGCAAAGTATCTTGGTGATTTAGATATTAAAGGGTATTTGCTAGCCAGAGGGAAGCCCCAGAATTCCTCCTTCTCTCAATAGCTGACACAGACTAAGAGAAGAGAAAGAGTGTTGAGGTTTATCTCGGCAGCCTGTGATTTCCATGGAGAACTCTTTCAATCTTCTTCCCGTTAGAAGAGAGAAACCACTTCTGAGCACGGGCAGCTGTATCAAATGGCAAGAGCAAGTGTTCCTGCTGCACAGAGCTACCCAGAGAATAAATGTAGTGCTTTTTTCTTAAGTTAGCTTCTTACGAGGCTAACTTAGCATATCTGTGTTCTCAACAGTTGTCCTGTAGGAGGGCATGCTGATCAACTTCTGTTAATTTAGGCAGCAGTCTAAGGATACCCCACAAGGAGAGCCATTAATGGTTGTGTGTAGACTTGGGAGGGCTAGGTCAAAACAATTTTAGCTCCGAGTTTCCTCGGGGTAAATTAAGTTAATTAGATTCTGCCCTAGGAGTATAGAATCTAGACATATCAGTTTTAATTAGTCTCCATAAGCGGTGTGACTTTGGTGGAAGATGTATGAATTAAGGGGCTACAGGATGTCCAAGTTCATCAGAGGATACAGAAAAGAGAAAACTAAGTTTATAGGAAGGGAACCCATAGTGGGTATATGTAGGTAAACTCATGGGGAATGGCAGATATCTTGACCAGTTTGTCAGGGGGCTTAGAAGGAGAAAAATTGGAAGATCAGAAAAAAGGAGGCCTGAAGTAGAGGCATTTGGATATTATCCATGGGAGTAGTCAGGGGTGTGGAGATCTCTGTATTACAAGTTAATGCCACCAGAAAGCAAGTACTGTTAAACAGAAACAACCAGATAGATACAATGACTGAACCTGCTGATGACTAAAGGTGCCATTCTCTGTCATTGGCCACACTAGTGCTGGCACAACAGGCATATGAAAAGAGGAGCTATTTGGGCATAGACAGAGGTTATGCATGTGGCCCCAAACGTGAGCTCCCATTCACAAAAGGTTAATCTAGCTATTGTCCCTGGCAAGGGTCCAACCGGTCAGCAGAGGGACCAATGCATCATTCCTTCAAGAGACCAATCACCAATCTGAGGACAAGTTGACTACACTGGGTTTCTTCCACTGTGGAAGGAGCAATGACTCCTTCCATTGACTGGAACAGGTACATGGTTGCCTTGTGATACTCTTAGTTTACTTTTGCTACCCTCAGAGCCTCAATTGACATTATTTCAGGGCTTGCAGAATATTTGAACCACCAACATAGGATCCCACATACTACAGTAACAGACCCTGGAATACATTTTACAACAAAAGAGAGGTAATGAGCACTTGACAGTGGAATCTGGTGTTCCTACCATCTATTGCACTGCCTGTAAGTTTTTGGTCTGATAGAACGGTGGAATGACCTGTTGAAGGGACAGATGACCACTAGAGATAAAGCCTTGTGAGGAATGGGAGTCATCCTCCTGCATTAATATGAACATTTTTACATGATACTGTGCCCCCACCATCTGCAACGCACAGGTCTAGGAACAAAGATGTGGAAGCAGGATAGTAGGAAATGGACTCATTTATCATTATTTTAATTATTTGCTTAAAGAATAATTTGCACTTTCTCTATCCACAAATGTGGGCTCTCTAGACTTTCTGGGCTTGGAGGTCTTGGTTTCTAAAGGAAGAATTTTTATACTAGGTAAAACAACAAAAGTCCTATTTAAATTTAAGCCATAGCTGTTACCTGAGTTTTGGGGGCTCCTTACCTTCAGTGAATAGCACACAAGAAGAGAAGTCACCATCCTAGCAAGGAGGAATATGTTTGCCTTAGAAGTGATCCATATCAGTGTTTCTTGTTATGCCCGTGGCCAATTCTTATTACAAGTGAAGGAGTGAAGTAGTTACAGCCTGAGAGAAGCATGGCGGCCAGAGGCTCATACTTCTTAGGGATGAGGTTCTGTGTCACACCCCCAGGGAAGCCATCCAGATCTGTTAGAGGGAACAGCTGAGGGGAAGATGCATCTAGAATTGATGGGAGAAGAAGGAGATAATGAGTGTGATGATACCAGCCTCAACGGGACTAGGAAGTCTATTGGGAGAGGAGACCTGTAGTTGTCCCTGCTAAGCTTGTTTTTTTTTTCTTTTTTAAGAACTTTTTTTGAGATATAATTGATATACAATAGACTGCATATATTTAAATTGTACAATTTGATTTTTTTCTTATTAGTAATGTGTATATGGCAATCCCAATCTCCCAACTCATCCCACCTCAACCCTCACCCCCCACTTTCCTCCCTTGATGTCCACATGTTTGTTCTCTACATCTGTGTCTCTATTTCTGCCTCACAAACCAGTTGATCTGTACCATTTTTCTATATTCCACATATATGCGTTAATATATGATAATTGTTTTTCTCTCTCTTCTTTTTATTATTTGATTTATTTTGTATTGGTTGTGTTGGGTCTTTGTTGCTGCATACGGACTTTCTCTAGTTGCAGAGAGTGGGGGCTTCTCTTCATTGTGGTGTGTGGGCTCGTTGTTGGTGGCTTCTCTTGTTGCAGAGCACAGGCCTTAGGTGCATGGGCTTCAGCAGTTGTGGCATATGGGCTCAATAGTTGTGGCCCACGGGCTCTAGAGCACAGGCTCAATAGTTGTGGCACACAGGCTTAGTTGCTCCGTGGCATGTGATATCTTCTTGGGGCAGGGATTGAACCCATGTCCCCTGCATTGGCAGGCGGATTCTTAACCACTGCACCACTTAGAAAGTCCTGTTTTTCTCTTTCTGACTTACTTCACTCTGTATGACAGTCTCTAGGTCCATCCATGTCTCTACAAATGTCCCAATTTTATTCCTTTTTATGTCTGAGTAATATTCCATTGTGTAGATGTACCACATCTTTTTTATCCATTCATCTGTTGATGGACATTCAGGTTGCTTGCTAAGCTTGTTTTCATATGCTTCCTCCATCAAGAGACCAGCCAGTATCCTGGAGGAGCTTCTCTTGCACTTATTTGAAGAGGTGGATCTTTTTGCTGCAGAGAGTAGGCTATAGCGGACTCTGCCACATTTCCCAGACCCAGCCACAGGATTAAAAGATCAATTTCATAGATACTGGGAGTGCAGCTGAAGGACTGCCCCAACTATTAATTCTCCCTAGAAGTTGCCTGGTTTAAAAAGAGCCACCTTATCAAGGTCACAACTACGAGGGTGAGTCAAAAATTATCCACACTCTGGTTATATTAAAATTTCTGTAAATGCTACAGCCGGGGTGCGGATAATTTTTGACTCACCCTTGTACTTCCCAGAGGCAACTTGCATATCATGGTGACTTGATATAGGGATATCAAAACATTGCTCCCTCACTCCAATGCGGGAGGACTGGCATCACCAATTCCATCTTCAGAGCTCCTGTGGGCTTGGCTGTGGTCCCATGTACACTTTCCTCTGCCCAACTCTGCTACCTTCCATTTCTTAGATTTAATCATCCGGGTACACTCTAGTAAACTTCCTGAATGCTAATCTCCATCTCAGGGTCTACTTCTCCAGGAACTGGATCTGCAATACTAGCCATTAATTAATTAATTAATTGATATGTAAGTGCTTTTAAAAGACATGGTAAAGTCTCCAGCCTGCTAGAGATTCCTTGCTTTAAAACAACAATATCAAAATACCTACTGTTTCAGATACATTAACAAGTTATGGAATTTTTCTCTATAGAACTATCTCAAAGAGTTCTCTTAGCATTTTGTCATCTTTTAAAATCAATTGTTGATATCTATATAAAATAGCAAAGGAAGGGTGGGGAAAGAAATGAAAATTTTTTGAAATGTGTGCTAATTGTACACAGCAATATATGACCATATACAATCTCTGTAACAGTTGCATGAAATAGATATTCATCTCAAATATTTCCTTCTCCATTATGTAGGTGTCTCAGAGGTAGCTATATTGTGAAGGTAAAGAAGTTTAAGCTTCACGCCTGTAACTTACGTGTGCTCTTTCGAAGATTCTTGTAGGAATCATAGCACTGTGTACTCGGTTGTGTCTGTAAATTTTGCAAAGTGTGTTTTTTAAAATTAGTCTTCTAAAACAAGGACTCACAATTTATGTAAGTTTTAGGCCCCACAAAGCCTGCATCTGCCTCTGGTGCTATTCATTGCTTTGGATTTTTTCATATTGGCCCTATGCTTGTGCAAATTGGGCATTGGCTCTAAGTGAGAGCCAGCCTTAATTTTACTCCATTGACTTTTCCTGTAATTTGATCAAAGTTTTGGGTGAAAGCTTCTTTTCTTTCATTGGGTTTGGATGGCTCTTCCTCTGGGACTTCCTTTATGTTTCAGGACAGAAATACCAGGGCTCCTCATTATCAAGATTTCTAGGTTTTCAGCCTCAAATTTTTCTAATCTCATCACTATGCTGGAGCAGGTTGATAGAATGTGCAGAAAATTGGCCTGCACACCAAAGAAACGCTTCTAATAAGTTTCCTCTGACCTTAGGACTGTGAGAGCAAGGCTTGAAAGTGATTCTCTGAGCATTTGTCTTACTCCATGTAAGAAACCATAACTTTCAGCCAAATCTCTCTTCCAACCTTGTTTGCTTTTGGAAGCTTTGTTTTCCAGCCCAACAATTTTCCCTGTCACTTATCAATAGTCATTTTCACTTAAAGGTGCAGCATTGACTGTAACAGTGATGATGAAAGCTGATTTGAAATCTTCAAATAAAACAAATGAATTTTATACGTTACCAAAATTAATAATAATTCACATCAAATTCTTTTAAAGTAGTTCTGTATGTTGGGGGCAGCTTCCTACTATTGAGCAAAATATGATAATAAATATAATGAAGAATATTTTTGAGTTTTTAAAATAAATTTTTTTATTTTTAGTTCAATTAAAATTAGCATAGCTTAAATGACTTTTGAAAATACTTTTTTTTTTTTCTTCTCGAAGGGAAGTTTGGGAGAACACCATTATCTTTGAGCCCTTAGTTTTAGATCCTGTCCATCTCCAGACCCTCTCCAATATTCACCAGATGCTATGATTATCTCACACTGGGGTTGGGCTTAATTCCACCATTTGTACCTGCCTCTTACACTTCTAAAGGTCACCTTAAACAATATAGATCATATTTTCCTGACCTGGCATCCATCAACCCTTGGTCTAAGAACAGACATCAACGTCTTAGTAAAACCCTTCAAATGGAATCCAAACCCATACATAGCTGTGCATTTTTCTTAAAGTGTTTATGAAACAGTTAAGAATATTCTATAAAAATATTTTAAGTTAGTTCAATATTTCAGCAGTATAGAGATGACCCATTAATTCTTTTTTTCATGAGACCATACTGCTTTGGTGTTGGTTCCTAAATTTAGACATAGATTATTGGTTCAGAGAAAAACAATATTCTCTTAAGCATATTTCTGTTGAAATTCAAAAACTGATTGTAATCACCATTTCCCACAGAAATGGCTAGCCTCAAAAGTTGTGCCCCTGTGAGGTGGGTAGAGAAGTGCTCTCTCATCAGGGAATATATTTCTCACCATGAATTTATCCCTTTAATCTACTCTAAATCAGGGAGGCTTAGCTTTCTGTTTTCAGACTTTAGAAGGCATAGTGTGTGTAGAAAGGTGAATGTGGCAAAGGTTAGGAAAACACACAACAAGAGTGAATCTCACTGGAAAATACATTTTCTGTCTTAAAGCAACATCGTCTTTATTACACTTAGCACAGAGGCAGGCATTATTTTCTGAAGGGTCATTCTGTGATCTTATCCCATACTCAGATCCCAATCACATTTTAATGACAAGAAATCCAAACACTTACCAAGACAAAACAAACTGCGTGATGGAACAATGGAAAATGGAGATTATATGAGAAAGTGAAAGTCCAATATGCTCCTCTTAGTCAAATTAAGAGAAAATCAGGTTAATTCAGTGAGATAAGCCTGTAGACTAAGACTAAATATTTTTAAGATATCCATTCTCTCCAAATTAATTTATAAATGTAATAAAATCCCATTTAAAATTCCAATAGGATGCTTAAGCTGAAGGGATTCTAATTACTTTTAATTCAATAAAGGTAAAATAACATGGTGCAATTATTTCCCTGAGATGGGAAGCCTTCAAACTTATTCTTCTAGTTTTTTTTAAGCACAGCATCTTTATGCTTTACTGAGTACTGTTTATAGGTTGCGTCTCTTCTATAAAGCTTTTGGTAATTTCTTTCAATGGAAGTAATTGTTCTTTCGTTCTTTGACCCCATGAGAAATTTACCTGTACCTTTATTTTAGTATGCACTACTTCCTACCAAGGTTATATTTCTGTGGATTTTACCTCCCTACTCCACTGCAGACTCCATCATGGCAGTGTCTATATTCCTAATGTAGCCATCCAAGTGGGCTGCTGTCTCCTGAGAGCATTGGCTTTTCATTGAGAATGTCCTCTTGCCATTTACTTTCTAAGCTCTAGCCCTGCCACAGACCTTCTGTTAGAACTTGTGCTTTCATCGTGAGCATAAAAGTTTTCCAAAAACCAGTCACCAAAGAATGATTTTCAGTTGATGTCCAGTGCCAAAAGGCGGAGGTGTGGTTTTCAGAGCATTCCCCCAGCTCCCTTGCCTTGCAAAATTCTGCTGCCTTCCCGTTAAAGAGTTGGCTGTGCCAAGCAGGCAGAGCTCTCTCCACCCTACCCCCTAACATAGTGGGGAGAATATGTTTCCCTCTTTTGGATGTTATGCTTTTTGTCTTGCAGGGAGACAGGCCCAAATGATCTTTCAGGGAGACAGGCCCAGATGATATCAGTTTTCAGCAAGTCTCTGGCTGCCATGAGGAAGCAGAGACTGTCAACTTCTTGCTTCTCCCAGATGAAGCCAGAAATATATCTATGGTGGGAGGTCCCAGGGTGTGCTCTGTGGACTGGCCTGCTCAGTGTGGTGGGGAACAACATGTGCTCACGCCTTGGTGACGACTTCCTCCTCCCCGTGATGTTCTCAATTCTCCAAGCCTGTTCTTCTGTGGCCTCCCAAATCTGCTTAGCAGTTATACACAGAGTGGGTACATCTAGGAGCTGCTGATAGGAAAAAAAACATTTCTGAAAGCTGCTGATTTAGACAGGGAAGAAACTTGTCCACATTTGACAAAATTCACTATTTTGAAATTTAACGTAAAAAATAAAGCTTTTTTTTCAGAATTGACATTGAAGAACAGCACCATGACAAATTAAGCTCAAATTCATTGTCATTAACTAATAAATTAATTCCTTCATTCATTTACTTAAGGAATTTTAATTGAGCTAACTCCATGTATAGAGTTACAGGGAATTCCTTATCTTAACAGTTGTAATATCTTTGTAAGACAATCCCTGACCCAAAGTGCAAGTTTCTATAATCCCTGGTGATTTATAATCAATTATTCTAGGGGGCTATTTCAGTCCTATTTCAACATACAATCAAAGTCACTATCAAAACTGAGAAATAAGGTGTGAGAATTTAACATTTTCTCTAGTACTGTAAGACTTTTCTTATGTTGTTCAGTTTAACATATTTGCAGTGTGTAACTGAACTAAAAAAAAAAAGCACATTTTACTAATAAACTATTATGTTTAGCAGAAGAGAACAATTTTTACTGACTCAGGGCAGTGGTTTTCAAAATGTTTGGTGCCTAAATATTCCTCCCCTGCCCCCCATGATTTAAAGGAAAATCACGTTAAATATCAACATTTATCAACTGAATTATATTAAATACTAATATTTATAAAGTTGTTGTTTAAATATTTATAAGTCAAATTGCATTAAATACCAATATTTATAAATTGATTGTGGGGACTAAAGCCAGGCCTACTTGTTTCTTATCATCTTCCAATCTACCCAACATAGTATATCTGTTACCTACATGGACCCTAGGATTCTACACAAAATCCATACCACAGGTCCCTAAGTTTTTCTAATCAGTTTCATAGCTGTGAATCTACAAGATTATAATAATGACTATCAAATTATACCAACTGCAGCATTATCTTAAAATGTATTCAAAAGAAAGGAGGGGTGGCATCAATAACAGCAACATAATGTTAATATTAACCAAAACGTATTGCTTAATTTTGGTTTTGAGACTGATATTGCATTAAGCATTCTATTGTATCATTAACATATTTATTCTTCCTAATGACCTCCTCACGACATGGGTACGATTTCCACCTCTATTTACAGTTAAGTGAACTTGGGATTAGAGATTCTAACTAACTTCCCTAAAGTGACGCATCTAGTAAGTGTCAAAGGTAAAATTTGAATCTATCTGATTTTATGTAACTTCTTGCCAGTAGTTTTACATCATATGTTGTAACAACTTCTCCATCCAGTCTTTTTGTTAGTCCTCAATTTCCACAGTAGGATGTCAACATTCCCAATTGTATTTGTTTAAATGTAAATATCCACTGTAATTCAGAGCTAAAAAAATTACTGTAATATCATGCTGTGATAAGAAATATATATTCCAGCTATTACTGACTGTTTCTAGGAAATGCCAAAATAAAGGTTTGATTTTTATGGAAGATCATTTGAAGACCATGCAGTCTATTTACTCTTTTAGATTTTCTACACTTAACTATGTATCAAAGAAGAGTAGGAGAAATTTGAGGTTGTGATAAACAAAAATTTGTACCTGAGCACACTTTGGAGAAAATGTATCACTAGTTAAAATCATACATGCAGAGAGGCATTTTGGTTGACGTTTGTGTCTGTTTCGTTATACTATAAATATATTGAGTTTGAGGCTATGGTATGATAGACAGGTGGAAATTTCCAATATTTCTTGGTGCTACGTATTTGAAACTAGAGAAAGTCTGAGCTGTGAGTAGGGATTTGGTAGTTACCTAGAAGGTGACAGTTGAAGTCATCAGGGCAGAAGTTTCAGGACAAAAGACAAAGAAAAAAAGAAGCTAAAAGCTACATGTCCAAAACTCCTTTGCCAAGGATGCTGTGAGATATAAGTCTCCTTCCTGTTGCAGTTTCTGTTAACAAGCAATAGTATGAAATGTGACTCTTTAGAAACAGTTGCGTCTTCAGATTCGATTTTCTGATAGCTTGAGCCTAGCTTCATGAGTACAAATGGTACTCACAATGCTGTAAGTTGTGGGGCAGAAGCAGCATCCCAACCTCTCTGAGTCCTATCAATAATGATGTGCTCTTGGACTCAATAGTACGGTAGTGCCCTTTCTGGCCTCTAGTCCTCCAATTCACCAAATGATTTTTAAAGCAACTAATTCCCAGTATTCATGCCATACTGCCTGAAATATGTAGACTGGTTTGTTCCTGTGCCGGACTCTGACAAACACAATGGTCAACAGGATCACGTTTTGCAAACGTGAATCAAAAATAACAAAGATTGACAAATGTCCATTGCTTTTAAAAATTAAGAGTTGTCTAAATGTTAGTGATGAAACAGCTTTGGTAGAATGGTGAGAATAGCTACAATAAAGATGGTGGTGGTGGTGATGGTGAGGATGATATTAACACTTATTTAGTGCTTATTGTGTGACAAGAACTCTTCTAATTGATTATCTGTTTTAATTCAATTAATCCCAGAATTACTCTTTGAGGAATGTGTATTACAACCCTGTTTTACAGATGCAAAAACTGAAGCATCAAGATTTTATATATATATATGTGTGTGTGTATATATAGACCTATATAGGAAAAGAATCTAAAAAAGAGTGAATATATGTATATATATAACTGATTCACTTTGCTGCACAGCAGAAAGTAACACAACATTATAAATCAACTATACTCCAATAAATATTTAAAAAATAAATATTTTTCTTATAAATATCAAAAGACAAAAGAAGGATTTTATACTTAGTGCCCAATATTACACAGCTATAAAGAACTGATGATATAATTGGAAATCCCGCAACCTGACATCCAAATTTGTGCTTCTAATCACTATCCTATTCTGCCTCGAAGTGTAAGAGTACAGAGTTTAAAAGAACAAAAAAATGATAAGAAACAAAAGCTGAGACCAGGCACAAGAGTTTGTGAACAGAGCATGTAAAATGTAATAAGAATCACAGGGAAATGGGAAGTGCTGAGCCAGATTTAGAAAGACAGAGCCTAAATAGTGGACCATAAATCTCTGCAGTGAAAAGAAGCAAATATGAGTGCACTTGGAGGGTCTGAAATGAATTCAATATGATGGAGCAGAAAGACTTTACCATCTGTATGACCCTGGGTTTGTAAATGAATTCTATGTGTCTGTTGAGAGCCTTCCGTGAGCACTGGACATCCCTGCCAATCCTTGCTGAGTATCCCAAACTGCAAGGCCTAACTGTACTCTGACTCTCAAATGTTTCTTTCCTTTAGCTAGTTGTGTAGGCTGGTCTAAGAAGTAGGTGAAGGCAATTGCAGTACTGTACTAATACTCCTATCATCTATAAAATGGATGTAATAATTCTGCCTCACAGTATTATAATAATGATGAAATGACTAACATTTTGATAGACTTTTAAGAAATGCTAGTTCCAACTTTCGCAAGTAATTGTAGTAGAGGTGTGTCTTCAATTAAGTTCCAACATGACCATCTGGGAAAGTTCAGGCATTTACTTGTACCTCAAGGAAGATTGGCAGTAGAACACTGAGCCCCGGGGGAAACTGAGCAGAGGAAGGAAAGATAATTTTGAAAAACATAGTTTTCAAAAAGAAATGCTTTTGCAAAGGTAGAGAATCACAGTGACTCATTTTATAATTGCTCATACATTACATCACTGTTGGATACTATGTACACGCAGGGCTTTAGTGATCTTAGCCTAAAGGTGCTTTCTGAGAATAGATCATTTAGCATGTATCCCTGATGACTGACATGTCAGCCTTAATTTACAGGTATAATCAGGTGAGAGTTTAGAATTCATTTCCAGGGTCCAATAAAGAAGTTTACCTGGTTAAGATAGGGCATAAGTTTCCCTTGAGCTTCCGGTGCAGTTTTCTGACCATATTGAGAAGGAAAGACGAAATAAGAAGAGTTCTAGGGAATGAGAGTATGAGTGAGAAAGATCACTGAGGATTCATAAAAGACAAAGAAGCTGGACCAGGACAATCATAAGTTAACAGACAAACACCACCTTGAAACCTTTGCCCACCTGATTGCAAACTTTTTTTTTTCCCTAATCGCTGACTTCAGTTAAGGATTGCCTAAGCTTTATTTTATACTGTGTCCTTAATCATTTTTAAGTGTTAGAAAAATACATTTACTCCAACAACAACACCTAAATCTATAATTTCTATAAACCATTGACTGTCTCACTCCTGACTTCCCTCTCACCACTTATTTACTTTAATTTCAGAGTTTAAAAAGTATGTGACTTCCAGGTGGCTTGTATATGTATCTAAACTGAAAGCTGCAACCTGAAATTATTTTTCCTTCCACTTAAAGCCTCAACGAATCATGTTCTACTTCTGTTATTGTTAAAATATCCCCAAATATATATGCCATCCTTTATCCTCAAAGATGAGTCTGCCTGTGGCAATCAATAAGAAGAAAATGCGTCATGTAATTATTTTTCAAAGGAAGGTAATGAATTTCTGTCGGTCTCTTCACAACTTCTCATCTTGAGATTTGCACTCAGTAGAACATTCTAGGCAATGTTCTATTTTTAAAAGATAATTTTTTTAAGAACCATTATAAAAATTTAACCTAGTTGTAAGCTGAGGATACTAAAATAAAATTAATCCATGTAGCCAACAAAGATTTATACAATTCCCATATTCATAGTCTATTGAAGGTATTGATTACAAAATTAGCTCTACAAGCTTGTTCTCAAAAAAGTATCAGTACAGCAGGTAAGCATCAAAACAGATAATTATAGAGAATTCTCTGGCAGTCCTGTGGTTAGGACCCGGCGCTTTCACTTCCAGGGCCCAGGTTTGATCACTGGCCAGGGAACTAAGATCCCTCAAGCCAAAAAACAACAACGACAAGAAAAACCCAAAAACAAACAAATAAAAAACAAACATAATTACATTGCCATGTTCTAGGAGTAATGATAGATAGATAACAGGTTATTATAAAGATGTTAACACTAGAAACAAACGTATACAACCCAGAATTAAGAATAGCATTACTGGGACTTCCCTGGTGGTCCAGTGGTTAAGACTTCCTGCTTCCACTGCAGGGGGCATGGATTCCATCCCTGGTCAGGGAACTAAGATCCCGCATGCCCTGTGGCACGGCCAAAAAAAAGAAGAGAGTTACTAAGAAAGGTTTTACCAATGTTGATAATCTATTGCAACCAATGACTCTATTGCAATAAATGAAAAGGAATTAGCTAAAAGGAAGGGTCTCTTCCAAGCAGGGCTGCATAAAGCATCGATGTCAGAAACACTCACATAGATGGGAAGGTGGGAGTAGACACAGGGCACATTATGATCAGTAGCATCATGTTCAGGTGAGTTATAAACATGCAGAGGTAGGCAGAGAGGTAGGCTTGGAGAAGCCCATATGCTACCTCAGGGAGCTTAACGCATGTATGGCAAATGACGAGAAGTCACCATGGGGTTCGGAGAAGAAGTGGCACATTTCAATTTGCATTTTAGTTGGAATGCAATCAGTGGTAGAGGAGCAAACTAATGGCAAGGAAACTTAGATGGAAAAGTTTGAAACCAATCCGCAAAATAAATAATGACAACATTCAATCCTTAATGTTGGTGTACATACCACATACAGCACAAGCCTAATGTAGTGGCTCACACTTATTAAAGATTCAACTTCAGGAAGTATTTTACTATGTAAAAAAATTACAATTAAATTTGGGCAATAACTTAACATCTGACCTTCTATAAGTTTGTGGTGATAATACCTACATTAGTTCATTCATCAGGATTAAAGAAGTCAAGGTATAGACAGCACCTGCTCAGTGGTCATTGGACTGGTGAGTTGGAAGATAAGGCAGAGTCAAGAGGGTCAGTGTTTTAAGAATGTAAATTTTGCTTACAACTCATCAATATCATAAAATACAGAAATAAAAACATGATTATTGCGACTTCCCTGGTGGCTCAGTGGTGAAGAATCTGCCTGCCAATACAGGGGACATGGGTTCAAGCCCTGGTCCGGGAAGATCCCACATGCCGCAGAGCAACAAAGCCCGTGTGTGCCACAACTACTGAGCCTGTGCTTTAGAGCCCATGCATGAGCCACAACTATTGAGCCCATGTGCCACAACTGCTGAAGGCTATACACCTAAAGCCTGTGCTCTGCAATGAGAAACCACCCAATAAAGAAGCCTGTGCGCCACAGCAAACAGTAGTCCCCGCTCTCCACAACTGGAGAAAGCCCATGTGCAGCAACGAAGACCCAATGCTGCCAATAAATTAATTAACTTAAAAAAAAAAATGTGATTATTACAGTAAGTCTCAGGGCCATACCATTTCAAGGAGAGCAGCCCATCTGCAAGAATTTCATATATTAGCTCTCCATGTAAAATTTTACATATTGGACTTCTGTGTAAAACTAAATGGATGTTTACTTCTATGATAAAGTCAATGTGGACACGTGGAGAAATGAATACGAGACTTGGAGGAAATTCATTACACTCACAGGCTCCAAAGAAGGGGTCACTTCATGCCATGCAGGACCACAGGGGCAGTGCCAGGTTTGGTTAGGTGGCAGAAGACAGGAGCAAGGAGCAAGCGTAGACCAGAGCCTTTATTGGGGATTTCACAGGAAAGGCAAGGCAGGGTAAGGGATACAGTTTAGGACTGGCTGGTTTGAATAATTCCAGCAAGCTTTTGGCTAAAGGTGTGATCTCTGGATGCCTGATACACGGGACAGAGGGCAGAGTGATATTGCCTTGGTGTGTGAGAGCAGGATAAGGAGGTGGTGGGGGCTATAGACTCAGGAGTGGTTGGTTTGCACATGAGAAAAGTGTTCTCAGTTGAGCCCATTGCTAAGAAAGGGCTAGTCCCAGGAGCAGCAGTCTCTCCCTGGCCAGCAAGCTTTTTATATCATAAAATACAGAAAATAAAAATCATGATAAATACAGTACTTCTCAGGACCACACATTTCAAGGAGTTCAGCCCATATGTTAGACTTTCACATATGGGAATTTTATGTAAAATTTTACACATTGGACTTCTGTGTACAATTTTTGTTGAATAAGGATTTATACATGAAAGCAAAAAAGAAAAAGAGGAAGGGAGGAAAAAAAGGAAAGAAGGAAGGAGGGAAGAAAGGAAGGAAGGAAGGAAAATAAAACAAGCCAAAACTCCGAAACCTCCTCATTAAATTTTTCTTCAATAACTATCATTAAATAAACTTGGTTTGTTAAAAGTGCCTTAGTTATTCTCATCCTCCTTCCTCACCACCCCACCCCTGCGGACATTTGATAACTTCTGGAAATATTTTTTATTGTCACAATTTGAGGGATACGACTAGCATCTAGTGAATGGTGGCCAGGGATACTACTAAACATCCTATTTTACACAGGATAGCCTCTCACAAACAAATGTTTCTCAGCCAAAATGTCATTAGTGCCAAGACTGAGAAACCCCGATCTAGACTAATATCATTTTAGAAAGCTGTTTATCCTTCCATACTGCAACTGAGAAACTAAGGCCAAAATAATGAATTATAAAATATATTAGAAAAAGCTTTGCTTAAAAATATATTTAGTGAAAATACCTTTTTCTTAGTTAAAAATTATTTCACACAAGTTTTAAAAATCTAGGCCACATAATTTCTAATTTTCTAATCAGATCAATCATATGTTTAGCTGTTTCTCTTGCCTTTATTTAAAGGAGAATTTTTAAAAAATTTAAAAAAAGAGAGAAACCTCCAAAGTTTGCTTTCTCTGTGAAACTGTATACTTCTGAGAGCCTAGCCCACCAACAGTGCACCTAACAGCTTCCCCCATTATAAATGAACTTCAGGGTCATAAAGACAGAGGTGGGCAGAGGAAGAATTAAGAAGCTGACAGTTTTACAGCTCATTATGGACTGAAACAAGACCATGGAAAAGTTATCACAAGGCAACATTGCTTTGATTCTGCTGTCAAGGGAAACAATATTTTAAAGCTAAAAAATAAGTGGGAAAGTTGTAAACAAAAAAATTTCAGGTCATTATTCCAGAAATATAGCCACTTTGATGTGTATTGAGTTAGATGAAAAGTGACCTGAAGGAAACAAAGATAGCACTTTTGAGGAACCTCCAATAGCAATGGATTCAGATAAAGGATGTGATATTCTGAAAAAATTGTGTAAAAATTGAAAAAAAAACATTGTGTAAAAATCTAAATAAAAATATTTCTTGGGTTGCTTGGCATGTAAACATAATGACAAGACATTAAATAATTTCTCATCATAGAAATGTGTTCAAAATATGGTTAAATGCTGTATTTTGTAAATTCATTCAATGGGGTAACATCTTACACTTTTTTTTTGCCCAAGTAATCTAGAAGGTTCAGGTTGGTTTTCCACCTTATTCCTCTTTAATTTTTTACTGTATTACTTTGCTCAAATTCTCTGTATATATCCTGGCAAATAGTAAGCACTGGGGGAGAAATCAGTTAGTTGAATTGAATTGCCCTGTACTATACTGTTGTCTTCTGGTTACTTTTAATTTCCTTGAATTACCCATAAGCTTCTCATTTTTTTTCTACGCCCAGAGGTTTAGCTATCATCTATATGCTAATGGTTCTTAAAATTGCATTTCTTTCTAGCCCAAATCACTATTTTTAACTTCTTCCTATGGACCCAACACCTCCTCCTTTATTTCATCTTGATTAATGCCTTTCAAACTCTTAAGACAGTAATTTATAAGTTATCTGTCATTGTCCCTGGTTTTTTGAAAAATGTACTGAAACTTTTTCACATGAAGAGGGTAAAAGGATGATTCTAAGTTCTTGAGAACATGGGTTCATCAAGTCTATATATGTGTTATGTTCAAAATTGGCCAAGGGAACAAGTAAGACACCGACTGTCTAGTGTATATGTCATTTAAGTCATGATAACTTGCAGGAGCTGCTTCTATGGTGTGTTGAGGAAAATAATCAGACATCATGAGCAGGGCAAAGAATGGGAGATAATGTCAATTTCATTAGCTCTTTCTATCCCACTACCTTATAAAAAACATGGTACATAGTAGACACTTGTTAAAATTTCATTGAATACATGACTAAGCTGGAACTCAGAAGCTCCAATCTCTTTGGCAAACTTTTTTCTGAAAAGGACTATATAGTAAATATTACATTTTAGGCTTTGTGGGACTGATATAGTCTGTGTCACAGCTATTTAAATTTGCCTCTGTAAGGTAAAAGCATTCATAAAATACCACTGCCTCCCATAGAATCACTCAAAATAGAACTTTTATAAACTCCTACTGTTACATCTTCCCGCTCTGCAGTATTAATGTCTGCATACTCTGCTTTTCCCCATTTTATAGTCAGTAAGCTGCCCATACCCCTATTTAAGGCTAACCCCTTCCTGAGAGAGATCCTATTCCCTCTTATTTACTCAAGAATGCCACTCTATTAATTGCCCTCTCCTCTTTATATCATCAATTTTTTCTATCTCTTGAATTAATCCCTTCAGCACACACACTGTTATTTCTCTCATTTTGGTACAGAGGAACTTCTTTTGATTCCATTTCCCCCTCTCCTGGTATCATACCAACTTTCCGGTCTGCTTAAAGCAAAGTTCCTTGAAAGAATTTTCTGGACTAGCTGTCTCCAGTTCCTCACCTCCTATTTTCTCCTAAATCCACTACTCCAAACAGAATTTTGCCTTTATTACTCCATCACAAAATATGACCCTTGTCAATGTCGCCAATGGCCTCCACATTGCTAAACTCAATGGTCAATTCTCACTCCTCAACTTGTTTGACCTACCAAAATCATTGAACACAGTTGACTACTTCCTTCTCCCTGAAATACTCCTTTCATGGTGTCTAAGGCATCACAGTCTCCTTGTGTTCTTCCTACAGTTATTAGCCCCTCATTCTCCTGTGCTTTTCCCTTCTCTTAAAATGTTTAACAGCCAAGTGCTCCAAGGCATTTCCTTACACTTCTTAAGTTCTCTCTTTTCATCCACCTTCTTGATGATCTCATCAAATTGTATGTCTTTAAATAATTATCTATTTACTGATAACTTCCAAATGTATATTTCCACCCTGGACCTCTCTCTTAAATTTAAGATTTATATACTCAATATCTTGATCCAAGTCATTTATCATATATTTTATTTGTGTTATTTGTGGATATATTCTCCTTGTCTATGGTTAGTTTCTTCATTCTTTTAACAGTGTCTTTTGAGGTTACTTGTGAGGTTATACTTTTGAGGTTATATCTATAAAATCTTTACTTAACCTAAGGTCATAAAGAATTTCTCCCATTTCCTTCTAGAAATTTTGTCATTTTGAGTTTTAAAATTAGTACTGTAATTTTTTGAGTTAATTGTTGTACACGTTGCAAGGTATAAATCAAAGTTTTTGTTTTTGCATGCAGTTACCTAGTCATTTCAGCAACATTTGTTGAAAAGACTATCATTTCTTAATGAAATCTTTGCACTTTTTTTCAGAATCAGTTGTTCAAATGTTTAAGCCTATTTCTATACTCCCTTATCTGTTTCATTAGTTTGTTTATGCCACAGAACCTCCAGAGTTCTCTGTTCAGCTATCTGGTACTCTGGTACTCTGCTCTGCGAATTCTAGCGCTTTGGTCTTCCTGAACTTAGCATCATCTCCCCAACTCAGGAAGTGCTCTGGGTTCTGACTGGGCTCCTGCTCCCTGCACTGAAGCTTGGAGATTCTCTCAAGGCAGTAACCTGGGGCAATCATTGTGTACATCTTGCTTGGTTCTCATCTCTCAGAGATCACCATCCTTTGTTTGTTGATTTCAAATGTCTTCAACATTTGTGTTTCTTATATTTGTTTATAATGTTTGCATGTTTGCGATAACAGAGTAAATCCATTGCTTCTTGTTCCATCATAGCCAGAAGCCAAATTTACCATTCCTGAGCCCCATTTTCCTATACAAAGACAATGAATAAAAATAACTTAAAAAATTATTCCAAAACGTATAAAAAATAGAAAGGTAATGTGTTAATTATTTAATGGATTCATATACTTAAGAATATCACATAAGGCTGTAGAGTATCAGAAGATTAATGAGACAGATTAAAGAATTTTTTCACACCTTGGCTTCTGTATAACATATACTAGCTTAGGGCATTGTCTTTTTGCCATATGGGCTGTTGGAAGAGAATACATTACTTAGGCTATAAAAAGTTCAAGCTGATGGGTTTTCACTGCTTTAACAATTAAATTATCTTGGCAGTTGATCGGTCTGTTGGTTGTGATGAAATACATTGTGCAACTGTCCCTTAATCCTTGCATGGTGACATGCTGGTACATCTCACTCTCACTTGGGAACTTGGATGGGCACCATGATGTTTCTTTGGTTACAGGATTGTTATTGAGTTGTATTTCTCTCCAGTAGAGTGGGAACTATGCTATTAAATTGGAGAAGAACTCAGCCAAAGTAGAGAAAAGTTGAGTACTCAAATGGCCTGTGTGCCAAGTGACTGAGAGCCCCTCAAAAGAGCTTCTGGACCAGTGCAAAAACAGTCTCTCATTCAGCTATATCATCTTAGCATATGTACAGGACCATAAATTCCTAATTGCTTTAATAACTGTCTTAAGTTCAACAGTTTTCAATGTATATATCCAAGCTATTTGTTTGGATTAGAAACTTGGACATAAAGCGATTAGGAATTATTTGCTCAAAGCGTGCTAAAGAAAAAAATGTAATTTTTCCCATTTAACTCCAGGAACAAATGCTAATTCTCTCTGCCTTTGCTTTTTCCACTCACCAAATCTCAGTCATAATAATAACTATTAAAACAAAAAAATTGTCTATTTTGTCCCAAGCATTGTGCTAAGTGCTAAGAAAATAGATATAAATAAGATAATATGGTTCCAACCATTTTGTATATGTATTCTAAACCACATACCTAAAATTGGAATATACACTTTATTCAATTACATTCCTCCCCAAATCAGTCAAGAGCAAATATAAACAAATCATGGGTAATTGTATGGCTTTAATTTTCTTATAACTTTTATGCAAGCCCATCTCAAATATTTTTCAGGTGGGAGGAGATTGGCTTTGGTATAAATAATTAAATCTAGTTGAATTCCCCAGAATCCAATGAGAATAGCATGACATGATGGAACAAAGTCTGAAATGAGATCAGAAGGCATTGCTTTTATTTTAGATAAAGCCACTCACTAGCTAAGTGAGTTTAAGGAAGTTTCTTAGTCTCAGAGCCTCATTTCCTACAATTGTACATTGGGGATGATGAAGACATTAATGATGTATATTTCAAACAAAATTGGAAGGGCAAAATAAAGTAATATATATAAAAGTTTTTTATAAAATGTCAGTGTTTGAAAAATTAAGGGGCTATGTAAAATGTGATATTGATATCAAGATAGACAAATAGATTAGTGAACAGAACAGAGTTCAGAAATAGAACCGAAAGTCATATAATGAGAAGGAAAAGACAAGCCATAGACAAAATATTTGAGAAGCATGTAACGGATAATGGACTTGTATCCAGACTATATAAAGAAATGTCAAAATTCAGTGATAAGAAACAAAACAAAACAACAAAAAGGCAAAAATTTAAGCAGATATTTCACCAAAGAAGATTTATATGGTTGGCAAATAAGCCCATGAAATGATGCTTAATATCATTAGTCATTAATGAAATGTAAATCAAAACCACAATGATATTTCTACATGCCTATTAAAGTGATTAAAATTAAAAACACTGATGATATCAAGTTTTGGAGAGGATATGGAGAAACTGGAACTCCAATGACCTGCTAGTGGGAAGGCAAAATGGTGCAATGACTTTGGAAACAGTTGTCAGTTTTTTACAAAATTAAATGTATACTAGGCATATGATTCAGCCATTTTGCTCCTAGATAGTCACCTGATAAATAAAAATAGGTGTCCATACAGAGACTTAAATATGTATGTTCACAGCAGCTTTATTCATAGTAGTTAAACATTGGAGTCATCCAAATATCCATCCAAATGGATGCTATACAATAGATGCTACACAATAGAATACTATTCAGCAATAAAAAGGAATTAGTTCCTGACACATGGTATAACCTAGACCAATTTCAGAATAATTATGCAGAGTCTTTTCAGTTCCTGGACCCAATTCCAATGTCTGTGTTGGGGGCAGTGCATGGGGGGACTCCCACATAACACCAAGCAATTCTTGGACACCATCAGGGTGTCAGATAATTTAACTCAATTCTGCCATTATCCTACCCAGAGATATCATCAGATTTCAGAGGTTGAGGGCTAAGTCCTACAAGACTTCCTGCACACCCCTCTCCACCCCCAATTTCAGATGCCAGTTGTAAGCCCAGTTGAAACCTGTGTTTCTTCTGACCAACTGGATATAAATCACAGGTTCCCATAACCTCCTCTTGGGTTTGACTAATTTGCTACAGTGGCTCACAGAACTCAGAGAAACATTTTACCTACTAGATTACCAGTTTATTACAAAAGGATATAACTCAGAAACAGGCAGATGGAAGAGATGCGTATGGTAAGATATGGGGAAAGAGCACAGAGCTTCCATTCCCTTCCCAGGTGCACCACTCTCCTGCACCTCCACAAATTCACCAACCTGGAAGCTTTCTGAACCTTGTCCTCTTGGGCTTTTATAGAGGCTTCAATACAGAGGTACAATTGATTAAAGTCTTGGCCATTGATGATTGATTCAATCTTCAGCCCCTCTCCACTCCTGGAAGGTTGATGGGGGTGGGGGGAATGGAACTATATAATTTCATTTACATGAAATTCAAGGAAATTTAAAGTAATATAGAATGACAGAAAGTAGATAATGGTTGCTTCGGAAGAAGGGAGAGGGAACAGTAAGAGGGATAAAATAGATTTTTTCATTTTCTTGTTTATAGTGATGGTTTCATGGGAGTCTACATGTCAAAATTCATCAAACTGTGTTCTTAAATAATGCATTTTTATGTCAATTATACCACAGTAAAAGTGTTAAAAATACAGACTGTGATTATAATCATTAGTTAATATATTCCTAATGTCTGCTTCTAAAGGACCCACCCTAAACAATTGGAAAAATAGGCTTTTTTTCCACTTCTCTCCAACATATTCTCCAGTTTCTCGGTGTGAAAATTAATAAAGAGAAACCTCACTAAAATGGAGTAGAGAGGCCAGAAGGGGTCGCTTTCTTGCATTTACCACTCAAAGTCAATACAGATCCCACAGGAAGAGACAAAATGCATCTCTGGAAGGAAGTGACTACCTTGACACTGTCAGCAGGAGGAAGAGAGAGTTCTCTTTTACTGGCAGTGGGTCAGCTAATGAGAGACTGTAACAACTCAGCCAATGAAAAGCCACTATATTTTGAACTCCCAGTTTCCTCCAATGGACTTCTTGTTTATACTAGCCCCTCTCAACTTCCCCTTCTCCTCTATACAAAAGCTTCCCCTCTTTTGTTTTAGGTGAGCTTGCAGTTGTTTTGCTATAGTTGTGTGTCCCAAATTGCAGTTTTTTTGTTTTTGGGGGGGGGGTTTTGGCAGGACCTTAGTTCCTCTCCCAAAGAAACCCATTTTGCTGGTGAAATAGTTGGCTGTTTCATTCTTTTAGGTTAATATGTTGTTGTTTTTGATTTTTTGGTCTTTATTTTTTTCTGCTCATGTTTTTGTATTATCCTGCCCTAGTCAGAAAGAGTGGAGGGAAAGACACATGTAAATGTTGCCTAGGTGCCAGGTATTTAACATAACAACCTTGAGATCTATTGTTACTTTTCTAGGAGGCATTTCCATTTTAAATGGAAACCTGAGAAGGCTCACTTAACATAAAGCAATGCATTACATATGGTAAAATGACAGGTAGTATTACATCTTAGTAGAGTGTGGGTTGATTTAGGGAAGGAGGTCTCCAAGGGTCATTTTCATTGATCAACAAATAACATATTCTTTTCTAAAGTTGGCTTTGAGTCCCAGTAATAACAATGACTTATATTTGTATAGGACGTTAGTGATTACAAAGTGTTTTCACATTTATTATCTCATTCATGCATGCAAAGGCCTTTTGAGGTGAATTAGCTACAATTTATGAATAATAAAGTTGACAGTTAAGGCAGTTCAACAACTTCCTTTCTATTCAAAGGCAGAAGGGGAATTTTAACCAAATTAATTTGACTCCCAGCTCAACAATCTATTCTCCAAACATAGCTGCATCCAGTTAAAATGATAAATTCCTTGAAAGCAATGCACTTCTGCTTCCTTTTAACTTCATAAAACCCTCCCTAATGCATTCAACAAAGTTGCTTGACTTAAGGGTTGCACTTCTGGCAATTTTAAATAAACATTTAATTTCAGGGTATGGGAATGGAGGTAAGAATCCTGCATGAGTCTGCACTCTAGAGCCCATGAGCCACAACTACTAAGCCTATGCTCTAGAGCCTGAGAGCCACAACTATTGAGTCCATGTGCTGCAACTACTGAAGCCCACATGCCTAGAGCCCATGCTCTGCAACAGAAGAAGCCATCGCAGTGAGAAGCTTGTGTACCACAACAAAGAGTAGCCCCTGCTTGCCACAACTAGAGAAAGCCCGCACACAGCAATGAAGACCCAATGCAGCCAATAAATAAGTTAATTAATTAATTTATTTAAAAACAGAATCCTGCAAAATAATAAAGTGACTTAACGGAAAATAAAATGCTATTGATCCTTTCTCTAAATCACTAAATTCATGTTTGATATCTTCCTATTGAATAAAGAAAAAGAGAGGATAATGCTAAGCTGTATGTATATGATTAAGGGGCATTAAGTATGGATATGTATATATTGGGATATACTCATATCCCAACACTCTTGATCTTCTTTGGACCTGGATCAGTTCGAGGATTTGCTTACCCAGCCAGTGATTATGCTCTTCACTACCTTCTCTGAGGATTCAAACCTCCCTCAATATCCTGTCCACCATAGAACACAACTTCTATGCTGGAGATTGTGTAGTTTTTATTGTTGAAGAAGAAAAAGATATAATCCTTGATTTTAAGAGGCTACCAATCTAACTAGGAAGGGAAGATTAAAAATTGTTAAAAACAAATAAACAAAAGATACCAGTAGAATGTTAATATATCTTGCTTATTTCACAGCATTCTTAAAAAAGCCATAAAAATTATATTTTGTAATTACTTTTTTTTCCTAGATCAGGACACTGATTCATAATAAGTGAGCTTAGAAAGCACAGTTAGAAAATCATAGAGACAGGCTTTAAATCTTAGTATGACTCCAAAATCATGATCTTTCCACAAGTCCACAATAAAGGGTAAATGCCCATGTATATATATTCTACTGATTCACAAATTGCCAAGGTATTTTGAAGGAAAAAGTATAGTCTTTTCAGCAAACTGTGCTAAAACAATTATATATCCACATACAAAATATAAATCTCACCCCTTATCTCACACCTTATACAAGAAATAACTTTAAATGTATCATAGACTTAAACATGTAAAAGCTAAAACTATAAAACTTCTAGAAGAAATGACAGGAGGAAACTTTGTGACTTTTGATTAGGCAAAGATTTCTTAAACAGGACACAAACAGTATAAACCAGAAAACAGAAAGCAAAATAAATTGAACCTCACCAAAACTTAAACCTTCTACTCCACAAAGACACTGTTAGAGAATGAAATGGCAAGCTACAGACTAGGAGAAAATATAGCCCAAACCCCTGTGTAGTAAAGGCATATTTAGATAATATATTAACACTCTTAGAAATTAATAATAAGAAGATAACCCAGTTTTTAAAATGGGCAAAAGATTTGAACAGACACCCCACCAAGAAGATATATAGATGGCAATGCTTGACATCATTAATTATTAGAAAAATGCAAATTAAATCCACAATGACATCATTACACATCTACTAGTTATCTAAAGTTAAAAAAACAAAACAACACTGACAATACTAAGTTCGATTAGTATGTGATGCAACTGAATCCCACATACATTGTTCATCATAATGCAAAATGGTACAGGTAGTTAGAAACATAATTGGCATTTCTATATAGTGTTAAATATCTATATCTTCTAACCCAGGAGTCCCACTCAGTATTATGACCCAAGAAAAATGGAAACCTTTTCCACACACAGATTTATATGTGAGTTTTTTATAAACGTATTCATAATAGTTAATATTGGAATCAAGCCAAAGATCTCTCACATAGTAAATATATAAACAAATTGTGGTATGGCCATACAATGGAATGCTACTTAGCCATTAAAATGAATGAACTGTTGATACATGAAGCAGTATGGATGGACCTCAAAGACATTATACCAGAAAACACACATTGTATGATTCCATTTAAATGAAATTCTGAAAAAAGCAAAAGTTTAGAGACAGAAAATAGGTTAGTGGTCACCAGGTATTGGGGGCGGAAGATGATAGAACTGACTACAGCTAGTCATGAGGGAATTTTTTGGTAATGGAAATGTTCTATATCTTGATGGTAGTATTGGTTGAATGACTGTCTATCTTTAACAAAGTTCACCAGTGGCACACTACAAAAGGAGACTTTTACTACATATAAATTACCTTTCAAAAACCTGATTCACGGACTTCCCTGGTTGCACAGTGGTTAGCTATTCGCCTACCAATGCAGGGGACACAGGTTCGATCCCTGGTCCAGGAAGAGCCCACATGCCATGGAGCAACAAAGCCCATGTGCCACAACTACTGAGACTGTGCTCTAGAGCCTGCAAGCCACAGCTACTGAGCCCATGTGCCACAACTACTGAGTCCCCATGCTGCAACTACTGAAGCCTGTGTGCCTAGAGCCCATGCTTTGCAACAAGAGAAGCCACTGCTCTGAGACGCCCATGCACCACAGTGAAGAGTAGCCCCCATGCGCCACAACTAGAGAAAAAAGCCCACACACAGCAACAAAGACCCAACACAGCCAATAAAACAAAACAAAACAAAACAAAACAAAACAAAAAACTGATTAATAAAAAAGGTGATACATATTAGTAAATGCAAAAAGATTTCAGAGGAAGAAAGAAATCTAGGGAATGAAGTAATCCACAAAGACTCCCTTGTGTGAAAAATAAGAGAGATTTCCAGTGGGGAATGAGTGTGAGGAAAAGCACATGGATCACTGTTTACAGAAGAATGAGATGATTCATATGTTTGTTTGAACTTTCCTCCTGGGGAGGTAAAGGGACCCTGGTTCTTTGCTCAATGAGGTCTGAGGTTCTAAGGGCCAGAGATGGGCAGAGTACTACAAGCAGAGTTAACTTAACTCTTAAGCTGGAAATCAGATCACAAGGAAAATCTTCAAAACAGTATGCAAAGTTGGCACATAGTCAAGAACTGATAGTACGAACAAAACATCAAAGTGTTCTGGTCTTCAGACTCTGACCATAGTCAGGGTACAAGAAACTGGACAACAATCACGGAAATAAAATGGCTGTGAAGTTTACAAAGGTGAATAGGAGGCTAGATCTGGGGAGATTCAATCAGGATCTGTGGGCACCCAGAAGTTAAATATTTTTATAGGACATGGCAGTCTTGCCCTATTGTAAAAAAAAAAAAAAAAAAAGCAACTATTGAGAACATCAAGTTGGTTCAGGTGTAGAGATAGTGCAAAATGGAGAGGTATGGGAGACACAATTACAGATATAATTTGTCAGATCTACTTCTGTCTATATTCTACTGAATTCAAATAATGCTAAAATGTAGGGCTTTATGGTGGTAATTCGTGGGTTGACATTACAATATTTTATTAATAATCAAAACAACTTTCCAAAAGACTTCTCTTTCTTGCATCTTGTAATAATAACTGTTTGCACATATTCAGCAAAGTGAGAGATTTAGTGAGGCAATCAGTGACCTGGGGAGTGAAAAAGTAGTTGGCTTGAGCTATGCTTACTTGGCCCTAAATTTTATTTCTTAAGCTTTGAGACTGATGCTAAGATGACTAAATGGTGAGTGCCAAAGGGTGTTTCTTAATTGCTTCCTGGAAGTACTGCTGGCTGTTTCATTCCCTTGCTTTTCAGGGCAACTGCATGAACCTAGTATGTTATTAAATTATTAATTCATTAAGTAAACATTTATTAAATATCAACTATATTCCTGACAGTATATTATGCTCTGAGGAACAGGGTAACATTGATACAGTTTGGTGGGATTTGAAGCTTTAAAACACAAAAATGAATAGAATACCATACCTGCCTTCAAATTCTCATAATAAAATATATTAAAAAGACATATAGCTGTTGAATGTACTGGAATCTTACCTGTGCTTTAAGGATAGGTATTAAATCATGAGCCATCTATTAATGACATGATAGATATATTGTAAAATACACTAAAAGTGGGATCCTCATAATACTTTCTAGGGATTAGTACAGTATATTCCATTCCTCCACCAATAAAATTTATAGTTAGATTCTAAAAGAATCAGAGAAGGTAAGAATCAACTTCTAAAAATTATTTGTGCAATTTATAAAAGCACATTGAACCAGCTCTTAGTTTCATTTACCTTTTCTATTGTCTTTTAAAAATTTTATTGCCATTTATTTCTGCTCTAAATTTTTATTTCCTTTCTTCTACTAACTTTGGGCTTTGCTTATTCTTTTTTTGTTTCTTAGGGTTCAAATTTGGGTTGTTTGAGACTTTTCTTCTTTCTTCAAGTAGGCATTGATCACTATGAACTTACCATTTAGAACTTTCTTTGCTGCATCCTATAAGTTTTGGTATATTACTTTTCCACTTTTCTTCATCTCAAGATATTTTATTTCTCATTTGATTTCTTCTTTGACTCATTGGTTATTCAGTAGCATGTTATTTAATCTCCACATATTTGTGAATTTTCCAGTTTTTTTCATCTAGTTAACTTCCAGTGTCACAATTGTGATTGGAAAAAATGATTGATATGATTTCAACCCTCTTAAATTTATTAAGAACTGTTTTGTGGCCTACCATGTGATATATCTTGGAAAATGTCCCATGTGAACTTGAGAAGAATGTGTGTTCTGTTGCTTTTGGATGAAATGCCCTGTAAATGTCTCTTAAATCTATCTTTTCTAACATGTTGTTTAAGGCTGATGTTTCCTTATTGATTTTCTTTATGGATGATATATTCATTGATATAAGTGAGTTACAGAAGTCCTCTACTATTATTGTGTTGCTGTCTATTACTCAATTTAGGTCTGTTAATATTTGCTTTATGTATTTAGTTGCTCCTATCTTGGGTGAAAAAAATTTTACAAATATTATAGCCTCTTGTTGGACTGAATTCTTTACCACTATGCCATGCTTTTCTTTCTCTCTTACTTTGTCTTTATTTTAAAGTTCATCTTCTCTGATATAAAAATATCTTCTCCAGGTTTCTTTTGGTTTCCATTTGCATAGAATATCCAGACCTTCAGTTTCAGTCTGTGTGTGTCCTTACATCTAAAGTGTGTCTCTTATAGTCAACATATAGATGAATAGTTTATTTTTTTTATCCATTCAGCCACTTTTTGTCTTTTGATGGGAGAATTCAGTCAATTTACATTAAAAATAATTATTGATAGATACATGCTTATTGCCATTTTAATTGTTTTCCAGATCTTTGTGTATTTCCTATCTGTATCATTCATCTCTTGTTCTCTTTGTGGTTTGTTAAATTCCTTTGGTGGTGTGCTTATATTCCTTTCTCTTTCTCTTTTGTATATTTACTATAGGTTTTTGCTTTGTGGTTACCATGAGACTTACATATTACAACTTATATCTGTAACAGTCTATTTTAAGTTGATAACAGTTAACTTTGATTTCATTCTAAAGCTCAACATGTTTAATCTCTCCCCCTTTGCTTTATGCATTTAATGTTCCATTTTATGTCTTTTTATCTTGTGTATTACTTAACCAATTATTGTAATCATAGTTATTTTTACTACTTTTTTCTTTTAACCTTTATAATAGCTTTATAAGTAATTAATCCACTACCTTTATGATATATTTATTTTTCCAGTGAGATTTATTCTTTCATATGTGTTCTTATTACTAATTAGCACCTCTTTCTTTTCATCTTAAAGAAGTCCCTTTAACACTTCTCGTAAGGCTGATTTAGTGGTGATGAACTACTTTAGCTTTTGTTTAGAAAACTCTTTATCTCTCCTTAAATTCTGAATCATTACTATGCTGGATAGATTACTTTTTCTTTTAGCACTTTAAATATGTCATGCCACTCCTTTCTTGCCTACAAAGTTTGCATTGAAAAATCTTCTGATAATCTTATGGGGGTTCCCTTGTATGTAATAAATTGTTTTTCTCTTCTTAATTTTGATATTCTCTCCTTGTCATTAACTTTTGACATTTTAGTTATAACATGCGTTGGTGTGGGTCTCTTTGGCTCATCTTATTTGGCACTTTCTGGGCTTCCTGGAACTAAGAAACAGTTCTTTGAAAAGATATACAAAATTGATGAACTTTTCACTAGACTCACCCAGAAAAAAAAAAAAGAGAGAGGATTCAAATAAACAAAATAAAAAATGAAAGAGAAGATATTACAACTGATACCACAGAAATACAAAGGATTGTAAGGGACTGCTGTGAACAATGGTACACCAACGAATTCAACAACTGAGAAGAAATGCATAAGTTCCTAGAAGTGTACAACCTATCAGGATGAATCATGATGAAACAGAAAACCTGAACAGACTGGTTACTGGTAAGGAAACTGAATCAGTAATCAGAAACCTCTCCAAAAAACTAGCCCGGGACTAGATGGTTTCGCTAGTGAGTTCTACCTAACAGTCAAAGAAGAATTAATTATTAATATTTCTCAAACTCTTCCAAAAATTAGAAGGAAGAGGAACTCCTCCAAATACATTTTATAAGGCCATTATGCTGATACCAAAACCAGGAAAGAATACTGAGAGAGGGAGAGAGATTGAGGGGAGGGATGGTATTATAGACCAATATTGCTAATAAATATAGGTGCCAAAATCCTCAACAAAATATTAGCAAACTGAATTCAGCAATACATTAAAAGGATCATACACCATGATCAAGTAGGATTTATTTCAGGGATGCAGGATGGTTCAACATCTGCCAATCAGTTAATATGATGCACCATGTTTAATATAAAGAATAAAATTCATATGATCTTCTCAATAGATGCAGAAAAAAAAAAACATTTGACAAAATTCAACATCCATTTATGATCAAAACACCTAACAAAGTGTGTATGAAGGGAATATACCTCAACATAATAAAAACCATATATGACAAGGCCACAGCTAACATCATATTCAATGGTGAAAAACTAAACACTTTTCCTCTAAGCTCAGAAAAAAGACAAGCATGTCCACTCTCATCACTGTTATTCAACATAGTTGGAAGTCCAAGCCAAAGCAATTAGGCAGGAAAAAGAAATAAAGGTCATCCAAATTGGAAAGGTAGAAATAAGACTCACTATTTGCAGACGACATCATACTCTATATAGAAAACCTTGAAGACTCCATCAAGAAATATTAGAAATAAAAAATGAATTCAGTAAAGTTGCAAGATACAAAATCAGTACTCCAAAATCTGTTGCATTTCTTCACATTAATAATGAACTGTCAGAAAGAGAAATTAAGAAAACAATCCCATTTACAGTTGCAGCAAAAAGAATAAAATACCTGGGAATAAATTTAACCAAAAAAGTTAAGGACCTATATATTAAAAACTACAAGACAATAATGAAAGAAGACACAAATAAATGGAAGCATATTCCATGCTTATGGACTGTAAGAATCAATATTGTTAAAATATCCAAACTACCCAAAGCAATATACAGATTCAGTGCAATCCCTATCAAAATTCCAATGGTATTTTTCACAGAAATAGAACAAACAATCCTACAATTTGTATAGTACTGAAAAGATACCAAATAGCAAAAGCAAGTTTGAGAAAGAAGAGCTCAAAGCATCACACATCCTGATTTCAAACTATATTACAAAGTTATAGTAATTCAAATGGTAAGGTATTGGCATAAAAACATAAATACAATCAATGGAACAGAATAGAGAGGCTAGAAATAAATCCACATACTTATGGTCAATTATTCATAATAATAATATACAATAAGGAAAGGACAGTGTTTTCAGTAAATGGTGTTGGGAAAATTGGACAGCCACATGGAAAAGAATGAAACTGGACTACTATCTTACATCATACACAAAAATTAACTCAAAGTAGATTAGACTTGGTCATGAGATCTGTAACTATAACATTGCTAGAAGCAAACATAGGTAGTAAGTTCCTTGATGTAGGTTTCAGCTATGATTTTCTGAATCTGACAGCAAAAGCAACAAAAGCAAAATTAAACAAGTGAGACATATCAAACTAAAAACCTTCTGCACAGGAAAGGAAATCATCAAGAAAATGAAAAGGCAACGTTCTGAATGGGAGAAAATAATCCCAAATCATATACCTAATAAGGAGCTATCCAAATGTACAAAATGTACAAAATCTCCAAAATGTACAAAAAACTCATGCAACACAATAGCAACAAATCAAACAATCTAAGTAAAAAACAGGCAGAATATCTGAGCAGACATTTTTCTAAAGAAGACATATAGATTGCCAGCAGGAACATGAAAAGATGCTCAACATCAGTAAGCATTAGGAAAATGTAAATTAAAAACACAGTGAGATCACCTTACACCAGTTAGAATGGATGTTATCAAAAAAGACAAGAAATAACAAGTGTAGGTGAGGATGTGGAGAAAAGGGAACACTTGTGCACTGTTGTTGGGAATGTGAATTAGTGCAACCACTATGGAAAACTGTATGGAGTTTTTCTCAAAAAGTTAAAATTAGGACTTCCAAGTATTTATTCAAAGTTAGTAAGAACAATAACTTGAAAAGATGCATGCACCCCCATGTTCACTGCAGCATTATTTAAAACAGCCAAGATATGGAAACAACAGAAGTGTCCACAAATGAATGAATAGATAAAGAAATTGTGAGATATATACACAGAGTAAAATAGTATGCAGCCATGAAAAGAATGAAATCTTACCACTTGCTCCAATGTGAATAGACCTTGAGGGCATCATGGGAAGTGAAATAAATCAGACAGAGAAAGGCAAATACGGTATGATCTCTCTTATATGCAGAATGTAAAAGACGTACAAATAAGCAAAAGCTCCAAATTCTCAGGCTCACAGATATAGACACCATATTGTTAGTTGCAAGAGGTGGATGTGAGTGGTGGGGAAAATGAGTGAGGTGTTATTTTGTTTTTATTTTTGTTTTAGTTTAAATCAATTGAATAAAAATAAATAAAAACATAATGTGAAAATACTTGGTGCCAAGAATTCTAAAAGACAAAAATATGAATAAAATAGAGGCTATAATTATGAACGAGACAGTCTCAGGGACTAATAATTCTTTTCTTCAACCGGTATCCATTTGTTAATTTCTTGCCATGTGTTCAGTTTTGTACTGGAAGATATTTCCATCACAGTCTTATGTAATATGGGCCACACATTTTTTTTTCAAGCAGAAGTTATGGAAGTATTTGTTACTTTTAGAGCCCTAATAGCATTATCTAATGAGAAAATATGAACAAAATTAAAACAATATTTGAGAGTGACAAGAAATTTCTTCCCAGTTTTAACATTTTAACATTTAATCAGTTTTGTGTTCAATTCAACTAACAATATTGTACATTTACCATTTGCAAAATATTATGGAAGGGCTCTCAGACATTCTAATGTGATGAGAGTATTCAAAATTTTATGATTTATTAAGAAAGTAAGAAAAAGAGACAAAAGTCTGTTAAAAGATAGGATGTGATACATTTCTATAACCTACATACAGATAATCTGGAAGTAGTTAAGATCTCAAACACCAGATAGGATGATTAATGATGCAAAAGAAAAAGTAGATAGAAAAAAACTTTGTTTTGCTGTTGTTTTCTAATGTGTGTGACTATGTGTAAATGTGATGAATCAAAACTCATTGGAAGTGTTTCTTTTCCTTACAGAGCCAGGGAAGTTATAAAGTCCACCCTTTTAGCAAAGGTCCAAAAGCTACTTCTAAATTCTTCAGTATTTGTTGACAGCTGTAGGTAACAATTTTGTAGAGAATGCTATAAAAGCAAATAAAGAGTTGTATTTTCCACATTAAACAGATTTGAAAGTCAAGATGAAATTTACATGTAGTATGGAAAGATCGATCTATCTATCCATATTAGCCTTTTTGTAAAGAAAATATGAAAAGTCTTGGCAAATGTATTAGACATTATACAAACAGGTAATAGTTCCAATAATGAAAGGTATAGAATATGGCAACAAACAAAAACCAACAACAAATAAATAAGCAAAATCATCCTGAGAGAGTGAGGAAAACCTAAGAAAGTAGTCAGGAAAAGAAAAGTATAAAGAATAAACTTTAAGGAAAATCAAGGAGATTATGAAGAAAAAAATAATCAAGACTGAATCATAGGAAAACGCTTATTTTCAGACTCTCCTTATCATACCCTTATTCAATTCAAGTTCAGCTGGAAGATTATGCAGCTGGAGGTAGGTGAAAAGGTGTACTGTTTTGGGACCAGTCAGGAAAACACAATTCATACCTGGTAGTTTGAAGGAAGAAATTTTAAACCTCAAAATAGTTGTAAAAGAATTAGAAAAGTTGAAAAGCCAAGTAGAGGACAGTGACACAACCCAGAGTGAACAACGGCAGAGAACCAGGAACACTCCCTGTGCGGGAGAGTTAAAGAGGGACAAGAGCCCACAGCACATGTGGTAAAACCTGGAATCAAGGGGGAGACACAGCCACAGTTGGAAATGCTGCCTAAAGCAAAAAAGAGTGGAAGGAATACCCTGGACTGTCCCTTCCTCCCAGATTCCAATTTACTGCTAACACTTCGCGTTTGTTAGATAAAAGGATCCAAAAAAGTAGTTTGCAGAGATCGGACTTCCATGACATAGAACAAAGCAGGTAAAGAGTGAGGAATGGGTCTCAGTACGGAGAGGAGTAGGGACAGCCCAGAGACCAAAGAAACACCAGAAACAGACCAAACACAGAAACAGACCAAAGAAACACAGAAGGATCAGCAGTACAAATAACAAATCTCTCTGGCCTTTGTGGGGGAATCAACCTGAGGGAGAAAAGATGAGGGTACAGAACTTAATAAGGAGAAGGAGTCAGGGTTACAGAATCTAGATGATTTGTCCAACTCAACACTTACTTAAAGAATAATCCAGCCTAGTCAAAGTAGCATCATATAGGAATAGATAAGAAAAATTAGAAGAAGAACCCTAAGAGCTCAGTTAAAGAAGCTTGGTAAGGAAATCGCACGGGGATGCATGGGGATACACAACCCAAATTTTGAAAAGGCCACTCAGTATCACCTTAAAAATGGGATGTAGGTAGGAAATCAGACATGTCAGCCTAAGGACTCATTCAAATAGGGGACAAGGCATGAGAGCAACAAACTCTTTCTAAACCTTGTTCGTTGTTGGAGAATTAATTTTTCGTATCCCATCAAGTGAGGCTTTTTCTGGATCAGGGTCCGGGAGCACTGAGAACAGGGGCATGGTGTTCCTTGCTTAGTGATTCTCAGTAAAGAGGGGCTGAAAATACATTGAGGTTAGGCGTCTATGGGCTGTTGTTTACTTTTTGTATCTGTACATATATGGGTTTATGTTTATATTTAATTGTGCCATTCGTTATATTGGGTTATGTAGAGTAGCCTAAAGTAAAATAAATAAAATAGAGACTGTGGTGCACAGTGTCTAGTGTGGTATCAGACACATAGTAATCATTAATAAATGTGAATTAATCACACTGTTTTAGAAGACTTTATATGTAGTTTGGCTCCATCCCTGGGTTTCGAAGTAATTGAGGATCCTTTAATGTCTTTGAGCTACTATAAAATGGGGACTACTATTGAGTTTCTGAGCAGCTTAAGTGACACAAAGCGTGTTTTAAAATAATGCCTTGTTCATAGTAAGTGCATGACCACATATTAATTTTTAATGCTTTGTATCACACTATTTCTGGTTTTGGTGAAATTAATGTTATCCACTATGGATAAAGAATTATTTTATGTATTTGATCTCAAGCTCATGCTCAAAGTACAGAAGACAGATGAGGTAAAAAGCACGCTTTTTAGCATCCTACATGAATGAGGTTCTACTGTAGCCATATGTGTATTCATTCAACAGCTGCTCCATTTATACAGATGACACTTGTCTGTATCTTTCTTGAACTTCAGTCATATGCATTAAACTGTCCATAAGACATCTCCATTTGGATGTACTTAATCATCTCAAACTCATCATTTCCATATTGGAATTTAACTCCTGTGCTATCAATTCAGGGGAAATCACCATCATAAACTAGTTCTAAAGTGAGAGTTTATGAATTATTCTTGATTTTTTCAATAGTTTCTTCTACTTCCAATCATTAATCATGTATTTTAAGTCTATTTCCTGTGTATTTTTAAAGCAATCCACTTTTATTCACTCCATTGCCAGTAATTTGATACAGAATACCATAATCACTTGGCTAGATTACTGACACAGTCTTCCAATTATCTTTCATCCTTTGTACTGTACTATTCTTCTTATGCAGTAATATATTATCTCATTTTATAATTTGGGTGTGATTGAATTTGCAAGCATCTATATTTAATTGCCATTTTCACATATAAAATTCTTAAAACCTCCTTGCTTTCAGGATAAACTTTCCTTGACATGGATTGTAAAAGTCTATATGATTCACTTCTACTTTCTTCTCCAGCCTCATCTCACAGAGGTCCTGATTTTACACTCCAATCTCCAGTGATACTAAATGTCTCGTAATTTCTCAAGAATATGCCAAGCTGGCATTCCCTTTCTCTGGAACTATTTAATGTTTTACTTAACCACTCTCCTGTAACTGTGTAACTTCTGGACACCACCTAAAAGGAGAAGAGAACATAGCTTAGGAAAACATCCGGAAAGTTATGGAAATGATCTAGGCACATGGGAAGAATTTGTGGTCTAGAATGTTAACTCCAGAAATGGAGGGGTAAAGATAAATCCTAGTAGCAGCTCAATGGATTCTATTGAAAAGTAATGAATAGATGAACTTCCAAGGAAACACCAAGGTTCTTTGAGAGAACACTGGCAATATTAGGAGAAAAAAGAAAATAGAGATGGGATCTTCACATGAGTCTCTCCATCTTTACCCTTATCCTACAAAGTTATTGTGAAAATAATGCAATAGTGGTGAAAATGCTTTGAATTAACATGTGTTTCTATACAATTTGAAAAGGTTTTATTTCATTAATTGGCCAGACCACAGGGTACTTGGGACTTTGGCATTCTTCCGTGTTGCATGGAAATTTACATCCGGAATGTAATAATACCACAGTATATTCATCTAGAAGCAGAGGGTAAATGCTGCCAGAAAATTTACACACAGTTCGTAAAATATTCCAATTGGCACTTTTATCAGAAATGGTGGTATTTAGGTACATTCATTGACAAATGGAGTTTTTCTGAGCAAAAGAGTTTTTCTTGTAGGCAACTAAATAGTACTTTGTGCTGAGGTACAGTTCTGCATTGAGCCCTTGAAGCAGGAGTGGAGGAGAGAGTTAAGAGAGCAGTTCAACTACTGATGCCAGCCTTCAGAGGCAGGACCAGAAAACTGGCGCCAGACTATTCATCTGGCTACTTTTCAGCCAGCTGAGAGAATACAAAAGAAAACAAATATTATGTCATAACTGGGCTCTGTATTAAAATACACACATACATATAGCAACTACACGGTAAAAAAAGAGCAAGGAATCAATTATTTTTTCTGAGGTAAAGATTTTTAGGTTGCGAAATGTGTGATTTAGCTTTCTGCATCTGGTTCTTCATTTTTATGGCCTAAAGTATTCAGTAAACTGTTCAGAACAAATCTTGAGTTTTTTTTCAAACTATATGTCTGCAGATCAATTTGTTTAAACATTAATTTACAAGAAAAAGACATTCAGTAGAAGTTTCTTTGGAGTCATATTTTAGGATCTCAAAATTATTCCCTCATTTATGTAAAAAACAATGAAAATTATAACCAATTATAATTAAGTAGATAAAGAGAAGAAAATTAAGACTGAAGAAAAATAATCAGAAAATGATTTTGTTTATGGCTATCACAATAAAAGCTCAGAATGAAAAGCATACCAAAAGTATAACTAAAAGAAGGAAAAATCTCTTTCAAATTTTTCTTTTCATTTTTTTCTTTCTTTTTTTGAGAAGTAACAGTAGCTTTCAATTGTTGTATGGGAGAAAAATATTTGTAAATTTAAAGTCCAGTTAGTTTTAATAAAGTGAGATCTTTGAGGATATTTTAAAGTATTTATACTTTATTTCTTATGAAGAAAAACATAATCTTACACATAAATTATGTAAATCTTATACATAATCTTACACATAAATCTTACACATAAATCAATGTGTTTGTATAAGTGTGCTTGCTGAAATTGCAGATCTCTAATAATAGAGGTAATTTTGCCACAGAAAGTGTTTTTAAACGGTTCAGATATGACCAGATATAGGTAGTTCCAACTGGAATAACAGGTCTTCCACAGAGCATTCATGGAGGTTTATTTGGCTATAGGAGTTCAAGGACTTCCCATTCTGAAGCAGCTTCTGGTTTATAAAATGCAGATGAATATGGCCATCCAACCCACCTCCCTGAGGTGTCCTAGGTCAAAAGCAAATCCACATGTGAAAGTACTCTGTGGGGGCAGGAGAAATTAAAAACATTGCATAAGTCTAATAAATGTTATGAAATTCAAACACTGAACAGAAACAACTCCCAAGGAACTGTTTTTGTGTACTTGGGAATATAAAATCAACAACCAAAATGATCTAAACAGAAGTTTGTGAATTAGTTTTCACATTATTTCCAAATATTTCTTAGTAATCCATTGATTTGTATGCTGATGTCATTTAGGTGCCTTAAACTAGAAACTACAGAGAAGCCATCATAGCAAAAGCATCTTGAATAGAATCTGTGACATGGTTTATTGACTTGGTGACACAGATATACCCCAGTGTCCTTCTGCAACATGACAACTGTGCACAGGGACTTTTGTGTATTAACTGTTCAAACTTGGGGAAAGGGCTGTACCAACACTAAAACAACTCACCTTCTAAAGTTGTTGATTTTGCATGGAGGTTCCTTGAAAAACTAAAAATAGAGTTACCATTTGACCCAGCAATCCCACTACTGGGAATATACCCAGAGAACACCATAATTCAAAAAGACACATGCCCTCCAGTGTTCATTGCAGCACTATTTAAAATAGCCAGGACATGGAAGCAACCGAAATGTCTATCAACAGATGAATGGATAAAGAAGATGTGGTACATATATACAATGGAATATTACTCAGCTGTAAAAAGGGACGAAATTGGGACATTTGCAGAGACATGGATGGACCTAGAGACTGTCATACAGAGTGAAGTGAGTCAGAAAGACAACAAATATCGTATATTAACACATACACAGAATATAGAAAAATGGTACAAATCAACTGGTTTGCAAGGCAGAAATAGAGACACAGATGTAGAGAACAAACATATGGACACCAAGCGGGGAAAGCTGGGGGGAGCGATTGGGAGGGAATGAATTGGGAGATTGAGATTGCCATATATACATTATTAATAAGAAAAAATATCAAATTGTATACTTTAAATATATGCAGTTTATTGTATGTCAATTGACCGTATCATTTTCACTGGTGATATGCTTTGATATTTGCTTTCACACACATTTTACATATTTTTCATTTCACTTTTATGGGATCACTGGAGTTGACCTCCCTTTCATCCTCATAGTGAGTGTCACACTGTAGATTTCAAGAAGAACCTCACCTGCAGTCCGGAATCCCTGCCCACATTTCGTAGTTATTGAGCCCTTATCTTTTATAAATGATTAAGATCATCTCAAACCATGGACTTCTTTTCACTTTTGTGTCCCCTAGAGTGGTTTTAGAAATGGAGGGCACTTCATGACCTCCCTTTTCGGTTTTTTCTCTAGAAATTCTGTCAATTTTCTTCTGAAGAAGTAGCTAAAACATAACACTTCTTTTCCGGGACCGTTCTCAACCTCTTTTAGGGCAAATTCTTTACCTTTATCAACTGCACATCATTAATTGTGGAGCATGATAGGGCTAAGTCAGTCTTACCTGTTGTACCACATCCTGAAATCCAACTTATCATTTTACTTTATTATGTGAAGTATTTCTGGTCTGGAAAAATGTATTATAATTCTGTGTTACCTTGGTATTGTTGATATTTACCAGTATACCTGTTTTCTTTTACTCTGTGTCATGAATTACTTTCTTCCGAATCAGTCATTCCTATGGGTATAAAAGCATGCTTTAAGAATAGACCTGTTAAAACATACAAACAAACAAGCAAGCAAACAAACAAAATGCACATGCAAAGAGATCTTGACCTCCTGATTCCTCTAGCTAGGATTCCAAGTTCTTGATACGCTTCAACCCAAAGCGCTTTAATATCACCTACTCTTCCTGACTCCTCTTCCTTGTCATTCGATCCCTTTCCAGGACACTCCAATGGGACTTTTAATCCCCACCTTTCACTAAAACCTCTCTCACCCAGGCCACCAGTGAACCCGTTATTGTCAGAACCAGTGGGCAGTGTTCTGTCTTTATCTTACCAAAACTCTCACATTCATTTAACAGTTGATGATCTTATTCCTTTGTTCTAAAAACATTTTCTTTCCTAAGTTTGTGTGACCCAAACTTTTTTAACCTCACTGGATGCTTCTTCTCATGATCTTTTTCTCTCTTTTACCTCTTCAATAAATTTGAGGGTGTTCCAGGGCTCTGTCCCCAGACACTTTTCTTCTCTATAGTCATAAACACATCTGATTTATTTTTTGCTTGCTTTTAGGAGTCCAGTAAGCATTTCAAAAGTATTTTGGCAAGAGCTATTTTTCTCCACAGGCCCTGATTGATTCTTCCCACAAGCTTTCATTAATCAAAGTAAATGGCACTTTTTTCCACTCAGTTGTACTGTCTTAAAACCTAGAGGTTAGCTTGGATTCATCTATTTCCATCATATTGTACATCTATAAGTCAGAAAATCCAGGAGGATGTACCTTCGTAATATACCCCAAATATGATAACTTATCTTTATTGAGACTCCTACAATCAAAGACATTTATATTTCTTACCTAGAACAGCATAGAAGCTTCCTATTAGCCTCCCTGACTCCAATATTGCATCCTTTTATTCTGTCTTCCACACACATGCTGATTAAAATATCAGCCAATCACATTCCATTATATAATACCCAAATATAAGGCCCTGAAATAAGCAAGGTCATTTTAAACTGGCTCAAATTACCCCTCTTCACTCTTCTTTCTATGCATTGGTTTTCAGCCACACTGGCTTAAATTTGTTCTAATACACAAAATCCACTTCTGCTCAAGACCCTTTTCCCAGGTAAACCTTTTGTTTGGAGATTCCTAACAATCTGGTCTATCTCTGCCTCCTTTATCATCTTTGCCTCCCACCCTCTCTGGCAACCAGAAATCACTTTCAACAACTTAACATGCTTCTGTCTTCCTCACAGGTATATCTGTCCTTGAAGCCATTTGTTTGTTTATGATCGGTTTCCCCTATTAGAAGGTGAGCTCTGTGAAAAGAGAATCTGTGTACTATTCTAACTTGTTCCCAAAGCCAAGAATAATACCCGAACAGTAGAAACTCAATAAATTTCCCTCTTAAATTGTCTATTTAATTTTTGTGATAATACAGTGAAAGATCAAAGATTTTGTTGTTATTTTTGGTTTTATAACACTCCTTTGTCAGGCTTACTATGTATTAGGCAGTCTGCTAAGCACTTTGTTTCCCTTTATGACATCCTAAGAGATTGTAGGATATCCCCCAACCTCCCTTTCATCCAGGGATAGCTTTTAAACACAGTTTTAGACAAATGAAACAGAAGCAGAGGCTTCTTGGAGAACGTTTGCTTTAGAGAATACACTGGAGATATTCCTCCTTCCTTCTGCCTTAAAACCTGTGAGTGGGATGCCTAAATCTGCAGCAATCTTTTTGTACATGAGAAAAAGACCAAGGAGGTCTGAGAGCCATCCTGACATAGTTGAGCTATGAAACCCATGCCAGAAGCAGCTATCTCCAGACTCCTTGTTATTTGAAGAGAAAGAAAAAAAATAAACCCTATTTGTCTCTGCCACTCTTGGGTGGATTTACTGCAGAATAAAAGCATTCTGGCATCAAGCACTTGTCAATGTTGGAAAACTCACCTTTAATGAATCATCTTTATTTAAAAGGATGAATCTGCATTATTGTTTCTGACTATTCAGTTAGCAAGTCATGATCTGTTTTGTATATTCGATAGGCCTCTGTCTTTTGAAGTGATTTAAGGTGCATCAAAGTGTCCCAACTTAAAGTGTCATTCAATTTTGGTCACTCCACAACAGAAATGTCAGTTAGCTTGACTTTCTTTTTTTTTTTAATTTGCATATACCCACCCAGAGGAAATCATAACTCAAAAAGACACGTGTACCCCAATGTTCATTGCAGCACTATTTATAATAGCCAGGATATGGAAGCAACCTAAATGCCCATTGACAGATGAAAGGATAAAGAAGATATGGTACGTACAAGCAATGGAATGTTACTCAGCCATAAAAAGGAATGAAATTGGGTCATTTGTAGAGACGTGGATGGACCTAGAGATGTAATACAGGGTGAAATAAGTCAAAAAGAGAAAAAAATATATCATATATTGATGTACAGATTAATTTTCCTTTGGGCAATGTTTCTCAGTCTCACGTGTTCCTCATAATTCCCTGTGGATATTTTTCAAATATATTCATGTGGAAATACCCACTATATCAAGATTCAGAAAGTCATATATGTATAAAATTTATATATAAAATATATAATATATATAATTTAATATATTTTATATTAATATATATAACTTTATATATTATACATAATAAAAGTCATATAATTTAACTACATGGGCAATTCTAAAATATATTCTAACTTGAAAATCACTGCCTAAATCTTATACTATATGATTATGTAGAGATAAATCTTCAGTTTGATAATATTACACCAAAGACAGCATTTTATTTGATTAATCAATGGACTCCAACCTGAATTAAGAACTGTAGGAGATCTAAATAAGGTTAGGTAAAACTCAAAGAAATATTATAGAATGAAGGATATGGTTTATACAGATGGGAGATTGGAGCCTGGCTAATTAGCACGAAGCAGCAGGTTCAGAGGGGTACGGACTGAACATAATAAGGGGATTGGGAAGACGATGGTTGACAACCACAGATACTCATTACCTCAAAGTTGCCTTTGCTTTTACTACAAATTCCACTATTTCTCAGCATTTCAAACATATCCCAAGTAGGTGCTTATTTTAATAGTTTATCATGCCTTAGCTACTTTGGCAAAGAGAATTAACACAGACAGCTGTTCTCTATCAGTTAGCTATATTTAGTTGTGTCATGTAACAAACCACCCTAAAACTTAGTGAATTAAAACACCTATTTATTTCGATAACTCTATGATTCAGCTGAGGGGTTCTGCCCATCTGAGCCAGGCGTGGTTGATCTCAGCTGAGTTTGCTTGTGCGTCTGTATCAGTTGGATAGAGGTTAACTCTTCTAGGAGATCCTCAACTGGGATGACAAGACTCCTACCACCTGGTCTCTCTTTTCCCAAAGAGTCTTGATTTAGTGTGTTCTCATGGTATGGCCAAGGTTCAAAAGAGGAAGTGAACACACACAAGCACTTTTACGCCTCTACTTGCGGCAAGTTTGTAATTATCCTAACAGTCAAAGCAAGTCACGAAGTCCAGCCTAGAGTGACTGTGGAAAGAAACTACCAGAAGTTATGAGTAAAAGATGGCTGGAAAATTAGAACTAATCAATACAATGGTAACTTAATTCAATACTTAAGATTTATAGGAATTGTCAAAGAGATTGAGAGCTTCCCACCACATCTAAACTGTCCTTTCTCCTTGGTAACAGAATTTTTATTTTTAGAGGGAACGTACCCACCCAGGATTAAAGACCATCTTTTCTTCCACCTTTCGAACTACATGTAATCATGTGACCAAGTACCGTTCAAAATAGTGTAAGTAGCAACGTCCAGTGGTAATTCTAGGAAGGTCCCTACAAAAGCATTTCATCCCTGTTTTGTCATCTTGTTATTCCTCCTTCTTCTGGGCTCCAGCACCAATTTAATTATCGGAACACCATCAACCATATATTTACTATGAAATGACCACAGAAAGAAAAAATGTTATAATGATAGAAAGGAAAAACAGGAGCTTGTGTCCCCAGTGACACTGTGGAGGCACCATATTAGCTACTAATATCTTCTTTTACACTTATTTCCCGTGAGAGAGAAATAAACTTCAATCTTTTCCAAACACTATAATTTTCTTGTCATTTTTATCTGAAGCTAAATCTAATTTGGTATAGATTTGCAGATCTTAAATATTTTTATAAATGCTAATAAACTGTCCATTTTTTAAAAAGAGAATTAAATATAAGGCAAAAATAAAATCCTGGTTATGAAAAAAATATTTTAACAGGTTTCCTCTATGTTGGATATCTCAGAACCTTAAATGCTAAGAAGAATTTTAATCTCTAAGAAGGATATATAGCCTGTTTTTACCAGTAGATGGTGGAGTCAGGATACATGTTTTCTAGAATAGAGTTTTGCAAAAGTTATTTTATAGTTTATACGTTATACCAATATCTGTTGTTTCAATTTTTTTCCTATTTGTTACTCTAAATTTTATTTTTGTCACCAACTACTACTACTCTGTTTATAAGAAAATATGGTCATTGATCTCATGAAACACCCACTTATACTGTTGTGTGAGAAAGGAGCTGGGCAGGAGGGCAGGAGGGGAATGTGTCCCAACCTGGATTCAAACAGGAATGGAGAGAGAAAAGATTCCCTGTAGCAAAGTACTTGTGATAAATAATCACAGTACAGCATCTGCAACATATGAAAAATGGGCATCTGTAGAGAATAAAGCATGTAATTAGCGCCGATTTTTCCTAACAATAAGACACAGCACGTTAGATGAAAAAGATCAATGCTAAGAAAATAAACTCACAAGGATTAAAAAAAAAGGCATTTTCTGCTTCTTATTTCCTGGTTTGCTTTGGAATATTTCTTTTTTTCATGAAATTTATTTTAGCTTGGCATCACCCTGTGAAAAAGGTGATCTCTTAAACCAGAACATTTTCTCAGGCTTCTCCAGCTGTAAAAATAATGACTGTGTCTTAGAAAAGAACCAAATAGTTACCAAATATGGCCTCTGAGGATGAACACTCTGGCAGTAGTTTTTTTTCTGGCAATTTTCTAACTATTTAATGACTCTCTATTTCACAATTTCCAATGCAACTCGTCAGTAGTTTATCCAACATTTAATGTGTTTAGAGCCCTGTATAAGATGCGCAGAGTGTACTGTATAAGAGAGTGCGTCCCTGTCCTCATGGTGTTTATATTCTGGTTGGATTGGCTCATATGATAGAAAACAGAATGTGTTCTGGACTACCTGAGAGTAAAAGCAAGCACTTACAAATACGAGAGAGAGCGCGTGTGCAAGAGAGTGAGAGTGAGAGAGAGAGAGAGAAATTAAGGGAAGATTTAGAAAGCAGGGATTATGAAGAAAATCTCTGAAGTATAAGAAAGATCCATACGTCATATTCAGGGAGAGCACGTCAAGCAAACAGGATCACATAGGCAAAGACATGGTAACAAGAAAACCGAAGATACATTTGGGTAGTATAAACTTGTATATTTTACAAGGTCTTGTATTTGGTGAATATTTGATAGGAACAGGATATTTTGTGAAAATAAACAGCAAAGGGATATTCAAGATTTTCAAGCATAATTCGATTTTTGGAATAGGATGATTATGCTTTTGGGAAACATCGAATGGAAATGATTGGGGAAAAACAGTAGGCAGAAATTGGAAGTAGAAAGAGGTTGCTGCAGTTGACAAGTTACAGAATGACAGGTTGAACTAGGAAGCTAGCAAGAGGGTATAAAAGAACAGTTGAAGGCAAGAAAAATTTATGGAAAAGAGTTATAGTATTTGATTCCTGATTTTATGTAATTAAGTGCTGGTTTGGGGGGTTGGATAGAACATGGCAACATAGTGGGGAAACCTTAAGTTTTACTTGGTTGTCTGAGAGAAGTAGTCAATGCAGTGCACAAAATAACAATATACTTTTGAAAGGACACCAAAAACCACCACAAAACTATACCTATTACATACACTAAAATGGTTGTCCTTGGGAGGATGGAGAAATGCAGAAGGATAGCATGATAAAGGGAAATGAGTAAATGAATAAAATATGGAGAAAATTTCATATTTTCATCAGATCTCAAAGAAAAATCTTAGAGATTAAACACAAAAATATGTCAACTTGTTGGAGGGCCATAAATCACACTAAATATACTCTTGGCCATAGCTACTTTCTATGATGTGTGATATGCTATCGTATAATATCTTGAGTAAGGGGCATATCATGTAAGCCATGAAAGCTGCTCCATGTCTTCTGTATAACCCAGATGAGCAGACTTAATACACATGAACAGAAAATTCTATAGTTACAAATCATAGGGACACTAGCCTTCCTTACAACAGTCTTTGGATGTTTAAAGCTCAGGCAAGTTGGGGTCATTGTGAATCCTGATCATGCCTAAGAATATTTATTTTTTTCCCAAATACAAATGAGGGACAGGCAGAAGGAAGAAAATAAAATGCAAGTTCATATTATCATTATTTATTTCAAGGGGCCTTGGCCTTCCCACTGAACAGCATCTAATTCTTTATTAAACTAAGTTGGTATCCATGCTCTTTAACCTCATCTGGCAGCCCAATGTCTGCATTTATTATTCTCAGAGTGGAAACTTGCCATCCAACATCTGGTCTGCATTTGTTTTCCTTCAATTTCTTTTACTCTCCCCTACTCCCTTACCCGTTCTACCATCTATGCTTTTCTGAAAATAGTCATCTGAATGGATGTTAATATTCCTTAGCATTTTACATTCAAACCTCTAGCCTGCATTGTGCAAAGAGATCAAAAACACACCTGATTGACCCTGAGAGGTGTCAGAAATAAAACAGCTCTATCTATATGTAAACAGTGTTCATCACAAATACATTAGAACTATTCTTTCAGTCTGAGAAAAAAGATGCCCTGTAAAATAAAATTTACAATATACACTTATCTAATATGATGAATTTTCCTCTAAGGTAAAAGAATGGTGCACATGTCAGAAATAATAAAAATAATAAAGTTGACTTGTATGTAAAAATGTGTCTCAACTGGTACTTGACTTGCTACAGAAGAGTATCTAGTAATGGAGGGACACCCCCCCACACACTCTTTGACTCCCTGAGAAGTTCTTCATGGACAGAAGAACAAGGCAGATACTTAACTCCTTGTCTTAGAGACCTGGTCAACCTTCAGCCATAGTTTGAATTAGTCATATTATGCAAAGAAAGCAATGGGTAAATCTGAGATATTCAGTTTTTAAAAATCACAACTGGAGCAACATCTGGGATGAGGAAAAGGGAGCTCTTGGGAAATGTGGCTGCTCTGTCAGCACTGCATAATGCAAGAGAAGAATGGGAAACCGGATGGAATTAGAATTGTTCTACATGTACGTGTCAGAATTCTATTGAAGTCCAACGAGTCTCAGCATTTTAAAAGCTGGATTTCATATGGGGCAATTGTAAATCGTGGCTTCTTGGCATGCCAACATGTACAAGTAAAGTAACTCTTTCTATCACACTATCCTTCCATCTGGTCTAATGAAATTAACTCCACACTTACGTCCATTAACTCTTAGAACTGATATTTAACTGGGAAGTAGGCAAACCTGATTTAACTGACCCATATCCATGCACCATTTGCTGAGAAAGCTCTGTGTTGAAGTATTTCCGTGTACATCGTCTCTTTTACTTTCAGTCCCTATTCTTCATTCATGCCATTCTTCATCCTTAGTGGGAAGGCTACACGCCAACCTGGTTTCTTAGGCCTCAGGAATTTCTATGGAAAAAAGTACTAAGGTTGACCCTTCAGGGCTGGCTCTTGGGCCAAGGAGGACAGCCCTGCACTTCTGTTTGTAGCACCTCACACCTTAGTGAATATATTCAGGTCATCTAGTTGGAGTCACTTCATCTCCCAGTTTATGACCTTCAATCCTAAATCCACCCATTCTTAAATTATTCTTTCTTGAGTCAGAGAGAGACGTGTCCCTCTTCTTTTTTAAAAGTCATCCTTCAACTTGACTCTGCGTTCACTTTTTCCCATTTCTTTTGAGACATAGCTTTATCAGTTATCTCATCTTTTGTTTGTATCCTCAGTCATCTCCACCCCTTCTACAAAGGTTTGTCTAACCTTTGGTCTCAAAATCAAAACCAAAAGCAAAACCAAAAAATTTTCATGACCCTGCCACACCTCCTTCTACTCTCTAATATTTTAACTTTTAGTCACTAACAAAAATTTTGTTCCATGTTTACTGCTTCAACTTCCTTCATTTTCCTCAACCAGATATCCAGAACTCTGGTAAACCTGCACTTTTATCACTATTCTTCCAATTAGTAAATTCAGTGAAATTTCTCAGATTTAATTTTTCTTGAAACTTTTGTGTCTGTAAGACTTAAATGTCACCACATTATCATAATTCCATTTCTGCTCTCCAGTAACTCCTTCTACAGTCTCTCTCCTGGCTTCCTTTTATCTTACTCTTGATTTCTCCCACAAGGATAATTTATTCCATTTTCTTTCCACAATATCCTCAGCAAATTGACTCATTACTTTTTTTTTTTTTCTCATGGAAGTCAACTATCCTCTGAAAGGAAGATTTTCAAAATGTCATCACAGCCTATAACCTCATTCAACCGTTAGGTAACAACACATTTATATTCACTGAGTACCTTTTATGACCCAGACATCATACCAAGTGTATTATAGGTAGTAAGTTGAAATATAAACTCAGTCTGTTTAGTTTCAGAGTCTACACGCTTAACAACTACACTATAGAAACTCCAATTAATATATCTTGCACTAAGTATAGTATGGCAAACCAGAAATATGTGCATTTCTGGTAAAGGAAGGCATAATCTAATTCTCTTTGGAATTCCAGTCCTTTACTTCTAATTTCCCAGTGACCTGCATGTGGTCTCAACACTGCAAACTCAACACACATAAATTTATCTCCCTAGAAAGATATATTTTAATTCTAATTGTCCAACATGGATAATCCTACATAGAATAGATGAAGAAAGCATCACAATATCCCTTTCTTCTATGTTTTAAAGTCCCATCAAAAGCCCCTACCTGCCACCTTCCAGAAAGAGAGATGGACAGTACAATACATGAGCATAGATCTCACCGCAAGATGGTGATTTTAGTTGATCTTGTTTTTACTTACTATGATTGAAAGAAAAAAATACGGTTTATTCAGAATACTTATATGGAAATGTGACTAATGTTTTAGAATTTTCGAGGCCAATTTTCTGTTTTATCATATTTCACATTCGATCACAATTCAGACGATTACAGATTGTGTTGTATTCTAAAGGGGGAAGACATTGTAATTTCAATTTAGAAAGGAATGGAAGAACATTACGTTGTGAGCCCCCAACCACACTCATTGTACTTTAGCTTTCCTATTAATTTTCCAAGAATCTCTAGTCCAAAATCTTGCATCAAACTTTGGCTCTCCTTTCTCTCTTGAGAAATATGTCAATTCTTCCTTCTCATTATGTTATATTAACTTATTCCACAGATGTACTGTTATGGCCACTTGAGTTTAAGCTCTCATTACCTGAACAGAGAGAACCTGATGCACAGTCCATCCTTAAGAATACACAGTTTACTGGAAGAGACAGGAATGCAAGCAATGGTGTATATTACAAAGGAAAATAGAAATTATGTCAAAGAAAAATATAACTAATTCTGGGAATGCTTGTGGTTGGCTTGGCACATTTTTAGCTACACATGAGTTCGTGTTTAATTTCATTTCATTATGCTCAAAAACTTCTTGTTCAGCTACTACAAAGGGCTAAGAACTAGTCTCCTCTCTGAAGAAAGTATAGAGAATATGATTGTCAGTGTCCAGATTTTACCAACTAGTTGCAATAATGACAGATGATAAGGGATTTCTCTAAGTTATAAATCAGAAGTTCTTAACCTGGTAGAATTCAGGAATATTCACTAGCCTCTAATTGAAATCTTGCATTTTCTTCCATTATGAATGTAGGAAAACACCACACACACACAAAATACACACATGCGCTCGCGCGCGCACACACACACACACACACACACACACACACACACACACGGTGGTCTTAGCAACACTTGTCAATTGTCATTAGATTTCTAGTTTGTCATATAATACTTGTGTTGCAAATATTTAAATGTATTAAGTCACTACTACTTTGAAATTACAGTAGACTTCCAACTAGATCTTTTTCTTAATGCATTAATAAAAAATCATATATCCCAAATTTATTTAATATTTTGATGACTATTTCCATACATTGGTTTCTATTACAATCCCCTGTGTGTTACTTTACGAATTCAAAAAAAAACCATTTTACATTCTTTCTAAGAGGGAGTCATAGGTTACATCAAAATGTGAAATGTCCGTAGCACAAAAAGGCAAAAATAACTTGTGCTTTGGAAGTTCAGAGGCGTAAGAGACTGTCAAAACTGGAGTGGACGTAGCTTTCCAAAAGAAGCAATGCTCCAGTAACGTGAGGTTTTGCTTAGGCATGGAACACAGAATACCAGGAAAGATAATCAAGATGGGCAGAGTGAAGAAACATAAATAAAGATATAGAAGCATGAATGAGAATGACTGTTAGCTGAAAGAGTTGATGGCTTATACTCTTAGGCATAAGCCACTTCTGATGGCATAGAGGAATTGGCAGGGCTTTCCATAGTAAACACAGTAAGTTTCCTTTTCCCCAGGAAGCCACATCTACCCTGGGAGAATTTGATTCAGTGTGTTTTAAGGTTGAATCCTGTCTAAGCACTATTTTCTTTTCTTTTTACTCAAGTCACGTACACTTTTTTTTTTTAAACATGAGAGTTTTACATCATCCCTACTTGGTTCCTATGTGGTCTCAATTATGTGGAACAGATGTGAACAGAGATGGTTTAAGGACACAAAAGAGTAGAATAATGCTTGAGGGAATGGGACGTGGGAGTGGATAACCCACAGAAAGAGATCAAATCAAGACGGGATGCAAACTGACAGGGCCCACAGGCCATTTGTAAAATTTCCTGCTCATTCACACTCCTGTTCTAATCCCTAATGGTTTCTAACCACTAAGATCAACCTCTGACTTTTCTTTGATAACCCTGTGCCCCAACGTGCTCTTAACGCCATTCAAGTGGCAGAAGGTCGCTGACAGAGGCCAGTATACAGTTGGCAGGGGGACAGATTTGGCTCTGAGCTAAATTGCAATTCAGTTGAAAGCCCACCAGACTAGTGTTTCTTCTAACCTAATCCTCTTCACCATAAATGCGCTTAAGAGAGAATCTCTAAAGTTCTCTCTTTTTCAACTCTGGTTTTGATTCAATTCTTGACATCTGTTCATTTGTTATTTTTGAGCAGGTTGTATATACGTTTTTCTAAAGGCCACATGGAACTTAATTAACCACATGTTAACCTTGTTTCAAAGCAGTTCCTGAATTTTTGCTGTGTGTTTGTTACTTCACATGGAGGAATCGGTGAGAAGGGGTAGCAAGGACTCTTTGCCTTGACTCTAGATTAAAAACATCAGCTATAAAAGCCATGGAAGCTTCTGGAGAAACATCTCTACCGTGGATTAGTTAGCTTTACAATTTCATAGTGTTTAATTGTTTGCTCAACTTTGAATCCATTTATTTTTGCCCTACTCTCTTTAGCCTATTCCAGCCAAAACTTCCCCCAACAAGAGAAAGGCTTGTAAAATAAATACTAATTGCTACCAAAGGGAGTTCTGACAGGCACTCTGGATGCAGGGGCATTGCAGTTACGAAATTCAGACCTTTACCACTGGAGCTGAGAGAGAAAGCAAACACTTAAGACAGACTGCAAAATAACTTTTGAAAACTGATTCTAGGGATGGTGTGTGTACCTTGCTCAATATGACTCTGTGCTCTTTGTTACAACATCTCTGGCCTGCCTAGGTTAGAATAGATATTGGAAAAGACAGACTCTCGAAATATGACTGATTTTTTTTTCTATTCACTCCCATGGAAATTGATGTGACCCTCTATGATAGGTGTCATTTAATCACACTGAAGTATGCCCATCACTTGTGTATGCTTCCCCCAATTCACGGCAGTGTGGTAATCCACTTTTTTTTTTAACATCTTTATTGGAGTATAATTGTTTTACAATGTTGTGTTAGTTTCTGCTGTACAAGAAAGTGAATCAACTATATGTATACATACATCCTCATATCTTCTCCCTCTTGAGTCTCCCTCCCACCCTCCCTATCCCACCCCTCTAGGTCATCATGAAGTACCAAGCTGATCTCCTTGTGCTATGCAGCAGCTTCCCACTAGCTAGCTATTTTACATTTGGTAATGTGTATATGGCAATGCTACTCTCTCACTTCGACCCAGCCTCCCCTTTCCTCCTGTATCCTCAAGTCCGTTCTCTACATCTGCATCTCTATTCCTGCCCTTCCACTAGGTTCATCAGTACCATTTTTCTAGATTCCATATGTATGTATTAACATATGGTATTTATTTTTCTCTTTCTGACCTACTTCACTCCGTATGACAGACTCTAGGTCCATTCACCTCACTACAAATAACTCAATTTCATTCCTTTTTTATGACTGAGAAATACTCCATTGTATATATGTGCCACATCTTCTTTATCCATTCATCTGTCAGTGGACATTTAGGTTGCTTCCATGTCCTAGCTATTGTAAATAGTGCTGCAATGAACACTGGAGTACGTGTATCTTTTTGAATTATGGTTTTCACAGGGTATATGCCCAGTAGTGGGATTGCTGGGTCATATGGCAGTTTTATTTTTAGTTTTTTAAGGATCCTCCATACTGTTGTCCTTGGTGGCTGCACCAGTTTACATTCCCACCAACAATGCAGGAGGGTTCCCTTTTCTCCACATCCTCTCCAGCATTTATCATTTCTAGATTCTACTTTTGTACCTGCAGTTGCCACCATGGAGAGTTGCGCAGTTAGAGGATAAAGAAGTTTCAGAGTGTCAGAGTTTCTGTGTGTTGTGGGTAGAAACATCCCACCAGGTTGCTATTTGGTAATGGAATTCAGGATCCGGTATGCTTACAATTACACTCTGAGAATCCACCACTTTTTGTCTGTATTGAGTGTTGAATACGGTTTAGCCCTGGGCTCAGTGCTATAAAGTGGAGGAAAGAAGAATATATTTCCAGGGAGACAAGCCTAGCAAAGGAAACTGTTGGTAGAACATATATAAGCAATATATGAGAGTATTGAATTAAACACAGTATAGTTCAGAATATTTAAGATAATGGGAAAACCTTTATGGTCTGAGTATTGGGAGGGATCTTAGTAGCAGACATCAGAAGAGAGTCATCAAGATATCCTGACTTTTATTGTCAGGGAAACAATAGGAGTAAAATTATGGAGAGAGGAATGATGATGGTACATTTCTGAAAAAGACTCGTTTGCCTGTGGGTGCACTGGGTGATTATTTAGCAGGAAAAACTAGAATCAGTCTCTGGGGGTTGGAGGGGATGTCAAATTCTGGCTCTACTCGCTAAACTGGGTAATTAAACTAGACGTGTTTCTCCAAAACACTGTGCTCAGTTTTCTCATCTGTAAGATAAGGGTCTAGCTCACAAGCTTATTGTAAGTAATAAATAACAAAATTATGATAAGTTTCTTAGAACAATGCTCACCACCTAGTAAGAAATCAATAAATATTAGCTATTAGGTTATCATAATAAACTGTTTAGGTGAAGTAGAATTGATTGTGCAGATTATTGAAAATCTGCAGAAACTTAAGTTTGTGGTTAAAGGAAATGGGGAGCTCTGAAACTTTTAAACAGGCAGTGCAACAGACGATATAGATATACTGTATGTATAAAGCAGTCAACTAGTGGTTTTCCATCCCAGAGCCTTACAATTGAGTGTCATTTGGCATGTATTGCTGGACACCTGTGTGACAGGTCTTGCGGCATATACAGAATTAGGGAGGAATCTGCCTGTGAAAATTTGACGTTCTTCGGGAAGACAAGACCTATACTGGATAATGTCTAATGAAGAGTAAAAGACCCTATGCACAAGGAGGTGCCAAAGTTAGAGATTACAATTAGCATTTCCAATCCTTTGACCCTAAACCTTTTGTTCCTCTAAATTTGGCTGCAACCCGAGAGCTGTGAGGCGGGAAGGATTGGGTTATGAAACAAGAGTCACTGAGGGTCCATCACTGGGAACTGTCCAGTCTTCCTAGCAGGAAGTGACATTCTTCGAGTCAGTCAGGAGCTGTTTATCTGGAAGATTTTTTTCCCAAGAGAGAGTTTGTTTGAAAGAAAGAGAGAAACAATACGGGGAACCAAAGAACTACACCTGCTCCAAGTGATGCTGAAAAGGAGGCAGGAAGTAAAAGCTTTTTAAAATTCCCCTTATAATAATGAGGAAAACCTACCTAATGCTTCATATGTGCCACGCTTTGTTCGAATCCTTCACGTGTGTGAACTCATTTAATCCCCCAAACCCCAGGGAAGAGGTACTTTTCTTATTCCGATTTTATACATGAGGAGCTGAGGCACAGAGAGACGAAGTAGGCTGCTCAGGTGATAGTAAAAAAGGAGTGAGGGGGACTCAGAGGTACAAACTACCCGTTCTAAAATAAATAAGTCACAGGGATGTAATGTATAGCACAGGGATTATAGTCAATAATATTGTAATAACTGTGTATGGTGTGCACCATCTATAAAAATATCAAATCATTTACAATATAATATTGCAACTGACTATATGTCAATAAAAATAATAATAAAATACAAAAAAAAAAAAAAAACACCAACAGAAAACACCCAACAGCAACAAGGGAAAGAAAAAGGAGAGCAACTAGGATTTTGAACCCAGACTTCAGGGCTCCAGATTACACGGCCTTCACCACGATGCCCTCCTGCCCCTTGGTGGGACATCTGGACCTGTTTCCTTCCGAAAATAATTCTGTTTAGGGTGACACAGGACATTTGAGCTAACTTTTAACTTTGGCTTTTATTTTTATTTTGAGGATCTTGAAGAAAATGTGACCAGACTATTCGGCATCCTAAAGTTTTTGATACATAAATTTCCTTTGATACACATCATTCAACAAGAATCTGAGATGGTCATTCGCACAGGGGTATTCACATACTGCAAAGGTGTGTTTTCCTATTACTCTATGGAAATGATCAGACTTTTTTCAAGTATTTTTCATTTTCAGTCCTCTTTTAAAGGGTTTCACACTGGGAATCTTTCCCTGCCCCTCTTTCTCTCTTCTCTCTTTCTTTATCCTCCTCCTTCCTCCCTCTTATTGGCATCCAGTGGCCTAAAAAAACTTCATCCAAAGTGCTTTGATAAAGTATTGGAATTCTTTTATCCTTCCAAACTTCTCAAAATTCTTGTTGGTTCACACACTGGCCCCTGTACACAGAGTGCAGAGAGAGGCTGAAGACAAAGGCAGTCCACTCTAGATTGGTGGCTGGTAGTTTTAATAAGCAACAGAATTTATGTTCGTGCCTTGTCTTGGGCAGCCGCAAGAGGAGCAGATCTCTGCATTCATCCATCAGAATCTTAAAAGTTTATATAGAGGCTAAGAAGAAGGCCTAGACTTTTTTCATAAGATGGATTAAATTGACTAGTTTGGCATAGATTATAAAATTCAGTCACGTATACTCTCCTGATGGTCTCAACAACATCTTACTCTCTCAAGACTATGTCCTTGTTGGGAATTTCCCTGGTGGTTCAGTGGATAAGACTCCTCACTCCCAATGCAGGGGACATGGGTTCTATCCTTGGTCAGGGAACTAAGATCCTGCAGGCTGCAGCCAAAAGGAAAAAAAGACTACATCCTTGAAAACACCTCCCATGAAAACACCTCCCGCTGTGGGAACGGTGGGCAAAGTGGATATTCTAAGGACAGTCAGAGGATGAAAAGCCTCCAGTTGCCAGGGTCCAGAGTCACATTCTCTTAATGGCTTCTGGCAACATTCTCCTTCTTGTCTCATTATTTTACCTGTTCCTTATCAAGGTCACACACACCAAAATAACCTATTTTGGTTTTGCTACTAAATTTTTTCACCATGATACAGACGTTTCATGATGTTTTATGATGCTGTGGCTTTGCACATGCTGTTCCCTTTGCCGGATTCTTCTTGCCCTCCTTCTCCATCTGGCCAATGCTACTTGTTTTTTGAGATCCAACGTCACCTCCTATATTGAGACATCTTTGACCTTTACAGGGAGAGTTGCTCCCCGAGCACTTTGTTCTTTATATCACTTCACTTAGCACATTGTAGTATTTTGTTTATGTGTCACTGCTCCCCTAGAGCTTCTGTCACCAACACATGTTAGTCTATAAGTATTTGAAGATAAGAAGTGATGCTTTATTCACTCATATTTTTGTGTCTTGGCACGTATAAAGCTTCTATTGATGCTGCTTGTTTTGAAATCTGTCCATATTGAGGATTATATGTGGCAACTCTGTAGTCTAGACAAGGTCATCTTACAAAGCTAGGTCCTCTATTTAACATGACCTCTCTGCTCTAACATTAAAGCACTCAAGGAACTCAGAATAGTTGTAATGTTACTTTAATCTAAACATAATCTTGAACAGAAGTCTGGTGCCACAATTTAAATATTTAATCCAACCTGTTACACACATACACACGCATAAACACTGGATTATAAAATTTAACAGAGCAAATTGTTGTTGAATTCGATAATGCTTACCACTATTTAGAATGGAAATTCTTCTAACCACAATGAGCTTTGCACCTTACCAAATGCCTCCCAGAGTTCCTGATCTGTCCCCATTCATAAGTTAGCTTATGCTCCATTTCCAGTGTCTCCCACCACTCCTGCTGACCACAAAAATTGAATCAGGAATTGATTTCTGGCCACTGCTGGGGCGATTATCTCTCTTCATGTACTCATAACCTCGTATAATCTCTTTTCAGTTCTTGAATGGAGGGGTCAAAGTGGCCTGAAGATAAAGGATTGCAAAGAAACAAAAGAGTGAGCAGACAATAGAGATGGGGAGCTTGTTTTCTAGTGAAACAATCAAAGCAACTATTTCTGATATTAAATTCCTGGTTCTAAGCCCTCATGTAATGCTATTGAAATATTGGCTGGTGGTTCCAAGAAATACATTGTTGTATTTCAGTAAAGACTCCTTGTTTCTTTCTTTTTAAAAAAACTTTTTATTTTATATTGGAGTATAGCCGATTAACAATGTTGTAACATTTTCAGGTGCACAACAAAGCAACTCAGCCACGCACATACATGTATCCATTCTCCCCCAGACTCCCCTCCCATCCAGGCTGCCACAAAACATTGGGCAGAGTTCCCTGTGCTATACAAGTCTTTGTTGGTTACCCATTTTAGATATAGCAGCGTGTGCATGTCGATCCCATACTCCCTAACTATCCCTTCCCGTCCTTACGCCCTGGTAACCATAAGTTCATCTCTAAGTCTTTGAGTCTGTTTCTGGTTTGTAAATAAGTTCATTTGTATCATTTCTTTTTAGATTCCACATGTAAGGGATATCATACCCTATTTCTCTTTCTAAGTCTGGCTTTACTTCACTCAGTATGACAATCTCTAGGTCTAGTCTCGAGACTTCTTGTTTCTTAAATTAGTATGAATAGGCTCTCATTAATATGACACAAATATTTAACTTAATCACTACTTCTGTGTGACAGTCAATGTTGCTTTCTCAGTTTGAAATACCCATAAGCCCCAAACCTGCTAAATTTCTTCAAGGCCAAATTCAAATTCCACCTCTTCTCTGAATTTTATCATTTTATAGGCATATTTTTTGCATTCAGCTTTCAAATTGTCTTACTTATTTTTGCTCATTCATTCATTCCTCATTCCACACAAACTGCTTAGCACCTGCCACATTGAAGGCAGCGTGCCAGATGCCAGACAAATCCTTGTCTCCAAAATGCTCACAACTTTTTGCAAGAGACTTACAACAACAAAATGAGAATAAAATTAATAGAATAGAATAGAATAGAATAGAATAGAAAATTAGAATAGAATAGAATAGAATAGAATAGAATAGAATAGAATAGAATAGAATAGAAGTATAAGTTTGCATGGAGCACCATGGAAACAAAGAAAAGGGACAGCAGAATTTTTTGCTACAGGGGGAGGAATGGGCTTCTTTTTTATAGAATAGTTAGTTACTTATCATTTCATCTCCTCCAGACCATTGTAAGTAAGCAGAGGTACATAAGAATCCACCTTTGTAAGAAAAACCAACTCTATTACCATCTAGTACCAAGAAGAGTGCTTTTCTTAGATCAAGTTCCTTGGGAAATAATTCCCAGATGGAGATTTATAAGCAGGAGATTATTGGGCAATATTCTTGGCAACAAGATCACTAAAGGAATAGGAGAGCAAGACTGGCCAGAGGAAAAAAGTTGAGCTGTGACATACAATGGCAGTGGAGACCTCACTCATCACCCAGGGTTCTCTAGAAATGAGCTTCAGGGTTGTCCCACTTTGAGATAAACGGAGCAGGCCATTATACTCTTTCATGCACCATTCGTTGGGTATGGCCTGGCCTGCTGGTGGGCCTACAAACTTAGGCAAGAAAGCTTCCTTCAGCGGAGGTACTTCCCAGAGAAGTGGTCAGCTATGAGTTTTCAGCAGCCTATACTCACAGCAGCTAGGTGATAAGCACTTCATGTGAAAGGGAGATCTGGGTGTCACATCACAGTGTCTACCACAGCACCCTGCAAATGATAGCCATTCAGTAACTATTTTAAAAGTTCAATTTTATGTATTAGCTTCAACTATTCTAAAATTTTCTTTTTTCAATCTATTTAAAATTTTATTTATTTATTTATTTATTTATTTATTTATTTATTCATTTTGACATACCAAAAAACTGTATATATTTAAAGGGTACAATTTAATATTTTTATTAGTCATCTGTTTTATACATATTAATGTATATATGGCAATCCCAATCTCCCAAATCATCCCACCCCAACACCCACCGCCCCACTTTCCCCATTTGGTGTCCATATGGTTTTTCCCTACATCTGTGTTTCTATTTCTGCCTTGCAAACCAGTTGATCTGTACCATTTTTCTAGATTCCACATATATGTGTTAATTTATAATATTTGTTTTTCTCTTTCTGACTCACTTCACTCTGTATGACAGTCTCTAGGTCAAACCACGTCTCTGCAAATGACCCAATTTTGTTCCTTTTCATGGCTAAGTAATATTCCATTGTATATCTGTACCGCATCTTCTTTATCCATTCATCTGTCAATGGACATTTAGGTTGCTTCCATGCAAATTTTATTTTTTCAATACCAGTGTGCATATTCTTACCCAAACACTGAATTTTTCTTATTTTCTGAACTTTAGCTCTAAGCTCATTGGACATTTATAATTGTCTTGTGGGGAGCGAAGTTCCCCAGAGTTTGGGAAAGATTCATATCCACATCATACATCTTGTTAGTCAATGGACAAGGCCTCCTCCCTGCCTGTATCACCCAGCAATTGGAATTTTAATCAACTCATGGTCCCAAAGAAATCAATCATGATCAAGATATCCACAGCTGGCTCACAACAAAGATAGCAGTTGAAGAGAAGCGGCATTATGTGCTAAGAAGTTGGGAGTTCCTTGGAGTCAGGTCCAAGTTAGAGGGAATGATATCTCTTTTCAAAAAGCTAAATCAGAGTTTTCTCAGTGAAGGCAGTTTAATCAAAACAAATCAAAACAAAACAAGAAAAGCAACCAATGAATTGGTTGAGTAAGAAAAAACATAGTACTTTATAATCTACGCCACAGTAGCCAGCTTCATTAATTTTACTGAAATAGTCTAGACCCTCTTCTGTTGGAAGAAGACCAAAAAGCTCTGAATAAATGTGGATCTTGATCAGCACAGAAGCAGGTAAATGATACACGAAGTTGGCAAAGGGACAGCAAAGTGAGCACTGATTCTCAGTTGTCCAAATGGTTGGCTTACTGAATATAACCTCAAACCTATTTGAGAAAGTTTGCTGACAGTTGACTTGGTTTCTAAACTCTGAAACTCTTGAAGAACTGCATCAGGAGAATACTCTTTTCCACGAGGATGGAGTAATCTGACCCTAGGAAGTTAGAAAACTGTGTGCTGGCTTTCATTGCGTAGCATGTGGCAATAAGGAAAGGGGGATTTGTGGAGAAGCTGATTATGAATTATTTGGGGGAACCATGGGAGGCTAGACTATTTCCATCATTGCCTCAACTTCTATAAATTGGTGATATATCCCCTCTACCTTCCTTCAAGGCAAGATGACCTACCAAAACAGGTTTGGCAAATCTGTAAGAATTTAGGCTATTTACTTCTGGTTCCTAGAAATAATTGAATATTAGATCCTGCAACTCTCTCTCTCTTTTTCTTTTCTCCCCCCTCTCTCTTTTTCAACTACTCTCCTCTCTTATTTTTTCAGTATCTAGATTGTCATATAATTTTAAGCTAAATAGATCACAGTTGTGGAAACCACTTAGAGATTATTTAATTTTAATCTTATGATTCAAGGCCCCCCTCTTAAGGATCTTCTAAAAGATTTGTTCAGCTTCAATTTAAAGAGTTACAGTGAATCATCTCACTGCATCTGGAGGCAGCCTGCCCCATGTGATCAATCTTTATTGAGCACCTATGACGCATCAGGCATTATGATAGAAAGATAACCTACTCTGGATAGCTCTAGTCTTTGGAAATATCTTTCTTTCTTTGAAGTGGAACTCTTCCCTCTGTGGAGTTCAGGCACTGACCCTAGTTATACTTATTATGTTCACACAGCACAAGCTTTACCTCCCCATCAGAAGAATTTAACATAGAATACCCAGGGGCTTTCACTATAGCAGCAGAAAAATAAAAGTGTTTCAATTCCAACCCTGCTTTTTGCTATGCAATGGACAAAATGCTTGAATACTCAAAGCTTCTGTTTTGTTTCTCTTTAAAAGAGGTGATAATAGTACTTATCTTATGAGATGAGAATTACACAAAGATGTTCATGTAAAGTTCTCAGCATATCATTAGATATAGTGCAATTACTCTGTAGATAATAGCTATTCTCACCATGAAATGAAGGATCTTTCTCACAAGAGAACAGTTGAGGCAAACACCACAGAGCTAGAAAAAAATTCAGCCACTGGCAGTTTATTTTTCCTCATTCATTGCTTGCTCCATGCACTTATGCTGCTGAGCCTAGGTGATACTTACAAAAGTATATTTTAATATTGAAAGACTTCAAAGATGAGTTTAGGTCAAAGACAATGGATTGTAAAATGGGCCATACAGGTCCATGATAGCATCTATGTTGTATGAGATGCCAATTAATGGGCCATAACTGTGACATCTATTACTGTGCCTGCCTGTTATTTAGACTTTTGTGCTAATGTGTATGTCAGGTGTTTAATCCCTGTGTAAGAACCAAGGTTTTATCCTACCTGATCATTCCACCCCTTTGCTTAAGAAGTATTACATGGACATCTCCAATGCTGGGGACACAAAGTCGAAATAGACATGGTTCTAACACTCAAGAAAATCACAATTTGGGGTGGAGGCAAAAGACACACAGAAAAAGAACAGCAATAAAGTACAGCCAATACCCCCTTCTCTGGTTAAATAGGTGACTGGGACAGAGAATTGAATTAGATTCATTATTTATACAGAGAGGAGCAAAGTTGTATTTCTTCAATACTGCAAAAAGAAACCGACAATTGAACAAGGATTTTTCAATTCAACCAGAATTTATTAAACTTACTACTTACCTGGCCCACACTATGCTAGGTGCTATAGATAATATCAAATCAATAAAATGCTTCTTGTTCTTATAAAGATCACATTCTAGAGGCTGAAGCAGATAACTGTCTACATTATAGGAAGACAATGACGCATAAGGAATTTTCTTCAGATTAGAATTTTCTGAACAATCCAGAACACTTCAAAAATTGCACCTCTTCTTGGAGCAAATTTCAAAATTTTATGTAGAGTTAGTAAAAATATTACAGGCAAGTCCTAAAATATTAAAGACTTAAAGGCTTTCCTCAAGTGACATCTTTCTTTTTCTTACCTTCCGTGATATTTGGGGAAGAGTAGAAGACTGGTTTCATTTTTCTCTGCAGCTATCACCACCCAAAATATGGCTGTGTATAATTTCCCTCATTTTTCTCCCCAGAACAGGAAAGTATGTATGTAATGGCTATTGACACAGTAAACTGGATAGATAATGCATTGTGTAAAGTCACAAGAGTAAAAGTAGCTGATTTTGCTGAAACAAAGCATGCCTACAATTCAGACAAGGAAAGGCTACAAGGATTCCTGAAAAAATGTCAAAATCTCTTAGGAAAGAAGCACAATAAGTCTTTGCTTCTGAAGCAACTCCTTAGACTCAACTCAATCAAAGGGATGCCTCTGGGCCATGCTTTCTGAAAGGAAATCTTTGAAGGTATTGTTTTAGAGGTTATAAATCTACTCCTGTGTTTGCTGGCTGTCCAGACCAGCTTTAATCACTTACCAAATAAAATCATTTGTAAGACCAAGGAAAAGATAGGCATTTGGAAAAGGACATTTTCTTTTTCTTAAAGCTCAGCTTTATTTCTTACAGATCTCACCAGGATATGAGAAGCAGCTTAGTATCTTAGTAAATCAAATACATCTCACTGGATTCTGAGAGACGGGAATTAAGAATCAATATGATACTAAGATATGAAACTGCTAGATGATACAAAACCACCTATAAGCCAGATTCAGCAGTAAGAAAAGCCAATCATACAGCATAGAGCCCAGATTGACATGCTTTACATTAACAAGAGAAAACTGGTTCCAAATCCTGCTTACAGACTGAAAGGCATGAGGTTCTCATTAGCGCTACAGGGATGGGGCTTGTGAGAAAAGCCAGACAGATGTGCTCTAAGGGGCAAATTTAAATACTGAGAGTGATAACCTTGGACAGAAGAAGCTTTCACAATGACTTGTAAAGGGTATTTCTTATGTTGATTTGAAAATGACTTAGAAGCTTTTGGCCAATTGATACCTCTCCTCTAACTGATACAAACCTTGTAAATCCTCCTTCTCTTGCAGACAAGAGAATGTGAGTTGCTCTGGATCTTCTTCCATACAATCAAGTGCAAGCAGGGCTTCGGAGAGGAAAAATCGCATGGCAAAGACAAGTAAAGAAAGTGAAAGTGAGCGCCAGAGCAAGTCATTTTTTAACTATAAAGCTATTTATTGGGAAGAACTAGTTCACAATAAATTGAGGGTTATGACAAGAATATACAGGGAGGTCTAAAACAAGAAGAACACTTTTTACAAATCAAAAGAGCTAGACCTCAGGAGAATTATAACTTTGCTTAGGACTCAATAACATCTTTATTAGGCTGCCTTATTTATTTATTTTTTTGAGTCAGTTTCCCTGCTCCCCCAGTATTCTTGGCGGGGTCTATGAGTGTAGCCAGTGCTTAAATGAACAAAGCTTACTTTTCAATACAATTAAAATAGAAGTTAAAGTATCCATATTGACATTTCCTGGGAATATAGAGACAGGCAGACGATCTCTAGGTACAAAGTATCTTCAGGTAAATTCTAAGTTCCTTGGTAAAAGGGTTAGGTCTTCATTATGGTTCTGATCAGTACTTGGCATATTTTGGATTCTGTAAATATTTGTTTAATTAAATTGACATTTTCCATTTTCTTATTAAATACACAAAAATGTGTTTCCTTCTATAGTGAAATGTTTAGATGGGCTTGACAGTTAACTGCATGGTAAGAATTGAGAGGCACTAAAAAATTCCCTTTGATCAAAGTTAACTCTTCACTTTTCCTCACTGCCCCCACATTGTGGCATTGAGATTTATTCTTTAGACAAAATGTTTCAGACATTTCATCTCCCAACATGATGTTCTGCAGAATAGGCTGACACTGAGGTGAGATTGTGAAATACAACACTGAGAGAAAGGATTTTCTCTAGTTTATGTAAAAATACTCTTGGGCTGATTTTATACATTTTTCAATACAATTAACAAAAATTCTGTGATCCTGAAATATTTGGTTCCTTTTAACTTATTCCAGAATATCAAAATGTCATGTCTCTGTTAAAGAATGTCCTAGGATGTGCCACTAACAACTTAGACAGTAGTGTATGGATTGGACTGGGTTGATAATATTGTGGGAAAATGTGGCTCTTCTCTTTGAAATTGGTTCTGAGCCTCCAGGCAGAATGATTTTCTTCCTCCCTTATAGTCATACAGCAAGTTATTTGTTCTTTTCTTACTTGTATATTCCATTAAGCCTTTTTTATACGCTAGTGCTTTCATGTCGGTTTGTTCCATTAGATTTTAGGCTTCAAGAACACAGAGATAATTTTCTACTCATTTTTTTTTCATTCTTCACAACCGAAATTTATGTCAAATTTTCCTCCACATCAGTTCTAAGAAAAAAAAAGTTTATTAATAACTAACTCAAAATCTTGTTAATGTAAGAGTCATAATATTTTTTAAATATCATTATATTAATATTTTCATGATCTTTGCAATGTAATGGTCTCCAAAGTGGGGTGCCTGCATATTTTCAAATATGTGAAAATCTGAAAATATTAAATTGAGGGAAGAAAATGTTAGAAAATCTACTGAAACTCATTTTAGGGCATTCTTTATACTTTTCACTAGAAGTTCTTTAGTTCTTCAAATGGAATTTACTTAGCATGACAATTCAAGGAACTTAAGTCCTAATAACTGGGAAGGGAAAATACATTTATAGAAAATCAGGGTCTCCTTGGTGAGCCACAGCTACCCCCCACCTCTGCAGGCAACTCTCCAATACCAGTAGAATTAATAGGGGTGAAGAGAGCAGACAGCAATATCAAGCAGTATCAGCAGTATTTCCTTCTGTGGAACTGAAAACCACAGCCACAGAAACATAGAGAAAATGAAAAAGCAGAGGACTTTGTACCAGATGAAGGGACAGGATAAAACCCCAGAAAAACAACTAAATGAAGAGGAGATAGGCACCCTTACAGAAAAAGAATTCAGAATAATGATAGTGAAGATGATCCAGGACTTTGAAAAAAGACTGGATGCAAAGATCGAAAAGTTTACCAAAGAAGAATTAAAGAACAAACAAACAGAGATATGCAACACAATATCTGAAATGAAAAATACACTAGAAGGAACCAACAGCAGATTAACTGAGGCAGAAGGACGAATAAGTGACCTGGAAGACAGAATGATGAAAATCACTGATGCAGAAAAGAATAAGGAAAAAAGAATGAAAGGAACTGAAGACAGCCTAAGAGACCTCTGGGACAATGTTAAATGCACCAACATTCACATTATAGGGGTCCGAGAAGGAGAAGAGAGAGAGAAAGGACCCGAGAAAATACTGGAAGAGATTATAGTTGAAAACTTCCCTAACATGGGAAAGGAAATAGCTACCCAAGTCCAGGAAGTGCAGAGAGTCCCAGGCAGGAGAAACCCAAGGAGAAACACACCAAGACATATAGTAGTCAAGTTGACAAAAATTAAAGACAGAGAAATGTTATTAAAAGCAACAAGGGAAAAACGACAAATAACATACAAGGGCACTCCCATAAGGGTAACAGTTGATTTCTCAGCAGAAATTCTGCAAGCCAGAAGGGAGTGGCATGATATATTTAAAGTGATGAAAGGGAAGAAACTACAACCAAGAATACTCTACCCAGCAAGGATCTCATTCAGATTCGATGGAGAAATCAAAAGCTTTACAGACAAGCAACAGCTAAGAGAATTCAGTACCACCAAACCAGCCCTACAACAAATGCTAAAGGAACTTCTCTAAGCGGGAAACATAAGAGAAGAAAAGGACCTACAAATACAAAAACAAAACAATTAAGAAAATGGTAATAGGAGCATACATATTGATAATTACCTTGAATGTAAATGGACTAAATGCACCAGCCAGAAGACACAGACTGGCTGAATGGATACAAAAACAAGACCCATATATATGCTGTCTACAAGAGACCCACTTCAGACTAGGGACACATACAGACTGAAAGTGAGGGGATGGAAAAAGATATTCCATACAAATGGAAATCAAAAGAAAGCTGGAGTAGCAATACTCATATCAGATAAAATAGACTTTAAAATAAAAAATGTTACAAGAAACAAGAAAGGACATTACATAAAGATCAAGGGATCCATCCAAGAAGAGGAGATAACAATTATAAATATATATACACCCAATATAGGAGCACCCCAATACATAAGGTAAATGTTAACAACGTGAAAGAGGAAATGCAGGCAGAAATAGAGACACAGATGTAGAGAGCAAACACATGGACACCAAGTGGGGAAAGTGGGGAGGGTTGGGAGGGGATGAATTGGGAGATTGGGATACCAAATTGTACACTCTAAATATATGCTGTTTATTGTCTGTTAACTGTATCTCAATAAAAGTTCTTAAAAAAAAAAAAAGAAAATGAAAATCAGGCTTTGTGGAAAGTTACATATATTCATACCCTCCCAAATTATATCCTTCCCTTAACATTTTAAATTTTTTAAAGTTTTTTATCTCTTTCCTTGCGTTAGGTTAGTTTCTTACTATAGAAGACCTAGGTAGAGAAAAGATAACATGATATATACTATTAATAAATCAGTCATAAGAATAAGAGTGAAGGGGTAGTCAAAATTTAAAATATATACAAAATGATTGACAAATGATCATATACAAAATACGTATAATCATTTTTGTCATATCATTGATGCTAAGATGTATTCAAATTCTAAAATGCAACAGCAATTTAATAATATGTTCTAAGGGAAAATAAAGAAGTTCTATATTAAATATTAAGTATATGAATTACAATTCACTTACCAATCTTAAAAATATTAAAATGAGGAATATTACAATTTTCTGTATTTTTCTGTAGCTTAACTCTCTTATTAAACTACTATACCTCTATTTGTCTATTCTGTGATACCCATGGCCTCTCTGCTATCTATCTTACAGTTTTCTGGACCCAGTTGAAGTATTTAAATAAACATAAACTTATTAATATCTCTCCTAGTTTTCTGCTTCATTTAAATTTATCCATTCACTTTAATATAATTTCAGATTCTATTATAATATTTAGAGGTTTAAACATCATTTTTCTTCTGTATTTTCACTAAAGACAAATTTACTATTAGAAATTCTAAACCAAACAACTTATTTTGCAAAATTTTTAACACTAATAAATTAAAGAAGTGAATTGATTTATAAATCTGAATGATGTGTATGCAAATTTAAGGGCCCATTGAGTTAAGTCAAAATCAACAAATTGAGTTCAAAGCTATAGGCTATGTAAATGTTTTCTAGTTAATAGATGGGTAAAAATATTTAATTAGTTCACTGTTAAGTATTGATTAATGGAAAAAATGGAAGGTAATATGAGTTCTTTTTTCTTTCCCATCTTTTTAACAGCATGTATTAAAGTATTTTATACATATCAGGTGAATAACTACAACTTAACCATTTCTCATTGGACATTATATCAGCTAATGTAGCCATCAATATTTATTGTATATATACTATGCCCCAGGCCCTATACTATATATAAGGGGAATATGAAATTTTAAAAGGCATGAATTTTGCTATCAAGAACTTTGCTGGCTAATAGAAGTACAAGCGAACTCAAAAAGTAAGTACAATAAGAAGTTTTAGGTGTAACTGCATAGCAAATCTGTGTGACAGACACTAGGTCCATCCACCTCACTGCAAATAACTCAGTTTCATTTGTTTTTATGGCTGAGTAATATTCCATTGTATACATGTGCCACATCTTCTTTATCCATTCATCTGTTGATGGGCATTTAGGTTGCTTCCATGTCCTGGCTCCTGGCTATTGTAAATAGTGCTGCAATGAACATTGTGGTACATGTATCTTTTTTTTTTCTTTAGATCTTTATTGGGGTGTAATAGAGTTACACTGTTGTGCCAGCTTCCACTGTACAACAAAGTGAATCAGCTGTATTTATACATATATCCCCATATCTCCTCCCTCTTGAGACTCCCTCCAACCCTCCCTATCCCACCTCTCTAAGTCATCACCAATCATCGAGTTTATCTCCCTGTGTTATGCATTGCTTCCCACTAGCTATCTATTTTACATTTGGTAGTATATAAATGTCAATACTACTTTTTCAGTTTGTCCCAGCTTCTCCTTCTCCTCCCTCCCCATGAACTCAAGTCTGTTCTCTACATCTGCATCTTTATTCTTCCTCTGCCACTGAGTTTATCAGTACCATTTTTTTATATTCCATATATATGTGTTAGCATACAGTATTTGTTTTTCTCTTTCTGGCTTACTTCACTTTGTATGACTCTAGGTCCATCTACCTCACTACAAACAACTCAATTTCATTCCTTTTTATGGCTGAGTAATATTCCATTGTATATATGTGCCACATCTTCTTTATCCATTCATCTGTTGATGGACATTTAGGTTGCTTCCATGTCTGGGCTATTGTAAATAATTCTGCAATGAACACTGTGGTACATGTATCTTTTTGAATTATGGATTTCTCTGGGTATATGCCCAGTAGTGGGATTGCTGAGTCATATGGTAGTTCTATTTTTAGTTTTTGAGGACCCTCCATACTGTTTTCCATAGTGGCTGTATCACTTTGTAAAAAACTATGTAAATGTTTTCTAGTTGATAGATTGGTAAGAATATTTAATTAATTCACTGTTAAATATTGATTAATGGAAATTAATTAATGGAAAAAAATGGAAGGTGATATGTGTTCTTAAGAGGACTTTTCTCTTTAAAACATCCTCTACAAATATTTTACTTATTGTGATAAGCTTTTCTTTAATTAATGCAGAAATATGTTGCTGCTAGAAGAGAAATTGTCATCACCTAATTAAAAAGTATGTCAGGATCTGGTAGGGAATATAAAACTCACACCAGTTATTTTATCAGAGAATATTTAATATAAGGAGATGGAGAATGGTAAATGCCAAAAGAATATACTGTGGTAACACAGAGATAAGGAACCAAAAGATGTACTACTCTTTCTAGAGTTGGGGACAAACTGAAGAGGTTTTGGGGGCATTGAGAATCTAGAAACTTGGAGAAGATGCCCTACAGAGCTGACCTTCAGACTCAAGACAACAGGTGAACCCATCTGGTGCTGTTCTTCTCAGAGTGTGCAGACAGCCTGGTTCTGGGAGTTAAAACACACCCAAAATACTGAATACTAGAACCAAATATTTCTGCCAGGGTGAAATATCTTACAGAAATCCAACTGGCAAAGGAGAAATATGGCTTATAGAGAACCAGACCCAGCATCACAAAGCAGATTATAAATGGGATTTTGGCTGAGAAAAAATAGTTTAATAAGTGACACACACACACACACACACACACATAAAACCTCTGAAAATATACTCATGATTCTTAAAAAAATATGTGTATCCTATGAACAAACACTTGTATTACAGGAATTTCTTGTAAAGAAATGAATTTAGACACCCACAGCCAATCTATAACTAAGCCCAATAAATTCTATCCTACTTTTTTAAAACTTTCTCCTGTATATTTCAAAAACCTCTTCCTTAATTTGGGACTCATTCATTTATTTTTACATGCTCAATATATATTTTACAATTGCTTAGCAATATTTTTAAATCAATGGATCTAGTGATACCACTGTATTACTGAAGATTTTTAAATTGTTCTCTTTTCTTCTGGGACACAGTTTAATGCTTGAGGCCTTCACAATATCATCTCCAACCACTAAATTAAATGATGGTTGAGCCTGGTGTCTGGAATTAGATTGTGGGGGTAAAATCCAAGCTCCATTGTATATTTGCTGTTTTTATTTGAGCAAATTACAAAATTTGATTTAGCCTTTGTTTGTCATCTACAAATGGAGATAATAATATCTACTACAGAAGGATGCTATAAGGATTAAATAAGCTAATGATTGTAAAGTGGTTAACACAGCACCTAGCAAATAAGGTATGTTATCTTCTACTATTTTTTTTGTTTTGTTTTGTCTTGTCATATTGAACTAATCAGTATTGCTCAGCTATGTACATTTGTACAAGCTCTTTTCCCCTTAAGAAAAATTCTTTGTTGCAGCGAGAGAGTAGCACAGACATATATATACTACCAACTGTAAAATAGTCAGTGGGAAGTTGTTGTATAACAAAGGGAGTCCAACTCGAGGATGGAAGATGCCTTAGAGGACTGGGGTGGGGAGGGTGGGGGGGACTGGAGGGGGGGGAGTCAAGGAAGGTAGGGAATACGTGGATATGTGTATAAAAACAGATGATTGAACCTGGTGTACCCCCCAAAAAATAATAAAAAATAAAAAAAATTCTTTGTTGCCAACATTACCTCCAGTTAAATTCTACTCAACTTTCAATCTTGGTTCAAGCATTACCTGATCCAGGTAGTTGTCTCAAGCCCCTGCTGGATGTAGATGCTCTTCCTTTATGCTTTGAAAGCAAATTTTTAACTTCGGATTAAAGCTCTTACCTAGTTGCACAGAGAAATGTTTATTGATTCATTTGTCATTTTTTCCAATGGATTGTAAGATCCTCACAGGATGGACCATGACTTATTCAATATTTATTTTGCAGAGCCAAGCTCTGGATTTAGCACATATTCAGGGCTAAAAATGCATTTGTTTATACACAAAATGCTCATCATAGTATAATTTATAAGTACAATAAATCAAAATAATATATAAATGATGTACAAAATAAGTATGCAGCCATTAGAAAAATGGTTAAATACAATATGGAAACCACATCTTTGAACTTTATGTAGCCATTAAAATTGTTTTACACATTATATAATAATGAGAAAAATGTGTATAATATTTAATATGTGAAAAACATTACAAAATTATCACATGCATATGAAAGTACAGCAAGAGAACAAGACAAATGTTTATACTTAAATAAAAAAATAAAATAAAAATACAAAAAAGTGTTGTGTGCTTGTCTGAATACTGGCATTACAAGTGACTATTTTCCATTGTTTCCACTTAATGCGTTTTCCAAATATTCCATTATGAGCATAAATTTTAAGTACTAATATCGAATATGATTTTATTTTTAATAAAAACAAATTTTATTTTTCAAATAATATTGAAAGTGTATACAATATGTAATTGTAGGATACAATACATACTTATGGAATTCCAGCTGAAAAAGCACTTTAATGTCAGCTGATTAACTTAAATAACTGCATGACCCCTGAAGTTGCTAAAAAAAAGAAATCCAAAAAATTTGCACTCACAGCGGATGAGTGAAAGTTGTGTTTTCACTTGTGAAAGGACAGTCACCCCACATATTAAATATCAGTTAATCCAGGGAATACATGAACCAAACTGTGAGGAAGGAAGGCTTGTTTTTTCTAGGCAGCCTATTTGCTCGAATTTTATCCCATTTTTTCCCCCTTGCATCTTCTTTTAAATGTCTACCATATGCTGCAAAATCCATCCATTTGGAATCCTTTCTCCAGACTCTGGGTGAAAAGGACACAACTAGATATATTAATGCACAATTAGATTGCAAATAAAGACTAAACTAATATTCCTCTTAGAGATATTTCCATTCCATTAGCAGACCGTACAAAACTAGAAAGATTTAGCATCTAAAGGAATATATGTGTAATGGAGTGATTTCAGATCAAATGACCAGAGGTGAAATATGTACTAATAGTAATAATGAATATAAATAAAGTACCTGGCTATAGTATAACATAAATAGTAAATATATACTGAACAGTGAAAGCATTAATTAAGATATTAGTATAACCATAAATATGTACTAATAAAATATATTGTAATTAATATTTAATTTTATCTTAGTTCTAAACCATATTCTAACTGCCTTTCACATATCCAATCATTAAATTCTCACAACAACCTAATGAAGGATTTGCCAGATTTCCATTTTAGAGATGGGAAGACTGAGGCAGACACATTAAGTGTTATGTGCCATGCCTAAAGTCAAGGAAACAGAGCAGGTGTACAAGTCAGCCATGGGCCGGGGGGCAGGGGGGGAGGAGGGGAGGCAGAGACCTGCAATGTATACTCTATATATTTCTGAACAGAAGCAAGGTCCGTATAAACATAAAATCCAATAGCAAATGAGGTTCTTTTCTATCTAAAAGAACAGTGCATTGGAAACTATTTTTTTAATACCTGATAATTACTTAACATTGCTAGGTAGAATGGGGAATGCAAAGTAGAAGATAGTAGTTTAGAGCTTTGGAATCAGATAGAACTGACCTCAAAACTCCACCCTGCCATAAGCAGTTATGAAACTGAGCAGGTTCGTTAAGTTTTGCAAAGCTCAGTTTTTTATTGTTTCTTTGTTATTTACCTGGAAAAGGGATGAAATCCATCATACCGTTGTTGGTTTTTTTTTCATTTGATTTCCCATTTGGCTTTTTAAAATTAATTCTTTCATTTATTTATTGGCTGCATTAAGTCTTCGTTGCTGCACATAGGCTTTCTCTAGTTGCCCCAAGCGGGGGCTACTCTTCAATGTGGTACATGGGCTTCTCATTCAGGCGGCTTCTTTTGTTGCAGAGCAGGGCTCTAGGTGCGTGGGCTTCAGTGGTTGCAGCGTGTGGGCTCAATAGTTGTGGCCTGCGTGCTCTAGAGCGCAGGCTCAGTAGTTGTGGCAAATGGGCTTCCCAGACCAGGGCTCGAACCCGTGTCCCCTGCATTGGCAGGCAGATTGTTAACCACCGCACCACTAGGGAAGTCCCATCATACTGTTTTATGAGGTGTGACATAGAAAATTCATGTAAAATATTTAACATAATGATTTGGCACACAGCAAATATTCAATAAAACTCAGAATACAGATACACGTACCCTTTTAGAACATATGCATGATAATGAATTCCTTGTAAGCTCAAGGAGTTTATTATCATATTCAGTATGTTTTAAAAAACCAAGATTTTTTAAAAATCAAGAAACTTACAAAATTCAATAATCTTGCAGTGTTGGACAAACACAAGATAGCACACTTGCAGTTAGGAAACAGAAACATAATTATCTCTTTATCTTTGAGTAAACAAAATTATTAAACTACTATTTTCAGCATAGGGAAACATAGTGCCCCTTATGGTTATTCAGTTTTAACATCTACATGCAGAGTTAACTCCTTTTAAATTGGCCCCCTCAACAAATGTTTTTGTTGGAGGTTCTTTTCACTTTTCCTTCCAATGTCACAGCAATCCTCATGCAATATTGACTTAGAGCACAGAGCAATTGTCCAGAGAGTATGGTGAAAACCCCCACTGGAGTCTCCATGTGAAACTGGAAAAGAATTGAATGACTATGCTGCAGCAACTTGTCCACTCCCAGGAGGAAAGATTAGATGACCCAATCCAGCTTGTTCATTCTCAGTTTCTATGTTTCCTAAACAAAAACAAAACATTGTCTCAACTGAGAAGGGAGAAATGCTGTTTTCTGAGAAATGTTTTCCTGTGTTCCTGCCCTACGTAGTCACTCTTTGGTGACCCTACCCACAATTTCAGCAGCACAGACGGAAGCCTTCCCTTACTTATTAGCGAAAGATCTGCCAACTGAGACATCCGCAAGGCAGGAACTGGAGATTAAAAGAGGGTTTTCTTGTTTCTCTAGTCAAGAAGAGTCCATGACTCAAGGTCTATCTGATTCCTTTCTTGCAAAGATGTAAGAAAGTCTTACAGAATATCGCCTCTTTCTTCTAAACCCGTCTGATCATGGTTTTTGGGGGGAGAAAGGCCATAGCATAATAGTGGTGTTAAAGATCAGGGTCAAGAGTGCCAGTGGGTGAGAGGACATCAGCTTATGAGCATCTTTTGAACTCCATAAAATTACAAAATATCATGCCTAGAGAAAACCTCAGAGATCTTCTAGCCGTATATTTCCAACTTAAGAATCTGAAATTCCAAAGAGACTTCGTGACCTCTGAGCTCATTCTTGAGGATCCAGCACAAGCATCTTCTCCTTTCGGAAGCCACTCCTGGCTTCTTGTTAGCAGAGCTCACCATTCCTCTGTAGGCCACCGCTGGGACTAGTAGTCCGTAACTTTAATATTACCAATTGGCTTATGCGTGTTTCTTTTCCAACTCTTCAAACTGAGTTGACTTACCTAGGTGAGGCATATAGTTCCTAGAGGGTCTGTGGATGCATTTCATTTTGGAAAGGGGTACAATCTATAAACCCTTGAAATTGTAAGCAGAATTATATGTGTAAGTCTATGTCACCTCTATAGTTTTCCATGGACAGAACCCAAAGGTTTTCAATAAATTCTTGAAGGAGTGTGTTATTCATAATGGCTAATGAACCCACTGCAATAGACCATTAATCCCATGAAAAAACTAAGTCCATATCCCATTTATCTTATTCTCCTGTCCTATCTCAATATTTGTTGTATAACAAGCTCTCAAGTTTTGCTTAATGAAAAAATTAAAATTTGACCTATATTTACTTGATTAATTGATAGTAAAACTTGAGCTATAACCTAGGTCTCATATTCCTTGTAAAAGGCATTTCTGTTATTTGGATTCTTTTTCCTTAAATCGTTACCTGGCCAAAGCTGAAATTTAACTAAACCATTTCTACCCACCCTGCACTTTACCTCCGTTGTCTTTACAGTTTATGACCCAGGATATCTTAAAAGTATCTATAAAACAGGAAGATTATGTAGACACTGCTAAAAACTGGAAAGAATCTGGGACTTCAAGCCAAAAGAAAACTACTCAATTCCAATACTTTCACTTAGATTTGAAGATCTCTTTAAAGCACGTAATTTTCACCATCTGCATCTCAAACGGATATAGACTCTAATTAATATTGCTTTTGCAAAAATTGGTTGACATGAATGCAAAAGCTATATCTATAGATTGAACACTTTGTTAGAAAACAAAATGTCTTAAAGTTACACACATGCCTTAACTATCTATGAAGCTTCACTTCTATCTCCACTTGTAGTTATTCTAGAGTAAACCAACCGTAAATGCACGAAGGCAACCAAAGCCTCAAGTCACATGCCTAGTTTTCTACTTGTAAATAGCTCTTTATTCTGGTTTCTAGCAATTATTTTCTTTTTCCTCATAAGTACAGTCATACATCTTATGTTTCGTTATTTCCACCCTACAGAGTTTTACTACTTTTAGTAGCAAAGTTTCCCAGTGCCTTAGTTTCTCTTGTCTAAACTACACATTCCTTACTGTGTGTTTCTTATAAAACAAGATGACAAGGAGTCCAGACATTCAGCTCTAGTCATGTCTTACACCTTAGACAAGTCAGTTAACATCTCAGGGACCCAAGGGTCCACATGTGACAATGGAAAAAATGATTCTTGTCCTCTTTACTTACAGGACTGCTGTCAGTATCAAATGATCAACTATACCTAAAAGTACTTTGGACAGTACAAAGGGTGACACAAATATACAGAACTGTTGTAACTCTGTCTTTGATTATTTGGAATTAGAAATATATTGGAAACTTTTAATTCTTCAATATATTGTAGGGGTTAGGAGTATAAACCCTGGATCTTGAGTTCATATTCTGTCTAACATTTATAAGATGGAAGACCTTGAATAAGTCACTTAGAGGCTCATGCTTCATTTTCCTTATTTGAAAAACTGAGAAAATATAAGCACCTACGCAATAAGGTGGTTTTAAGGCTTAATCACGTTAAAATGTGCACACTCTGTTTAGCGCAGCACCACCAAAGCATGGTTCAAAAATAGTGCTGGTTCACAATCTGTAATCATTCCATGAAAAGTGTAGAAATTTAAATAAACATTCAGAAATTTTTAATGTGTTTGGCAGTAATTTTATGTGTGTTAAATATAATAATTAAAAATGCACTTGCATTTTGAATATCTTATTGTTTCATTTTTATATTACTTAATTTACTTTAATCTGGTAAAAAAAAATGGATCCTTTATCACAGATATCTTAGGAAACACTAATTTGGGCCTGCTACATAGAAAGCGTTGCAGCTATTACCTGTTAGTATAATTATTACTATTATGAGTGAATATGCAAATATCCATAGAACAATTTCTTTACAAATGGAACACTGTCACCAGTACCTCTGTAGAGACTGTAATAAAAGGAGAGAAGCTGTTCCCCTTGTGAGCTGGCAATCTCTCGATGCCCGCAGCAGTGAGATTTGCCTCATACACACAGGAAATACTTCCACCTAAGACTGGACAAGTCTCCCTTTTTCATCTAGTCCTGGGCAAAAGCCACAGAGTGGGAATGAATTGTTGATCTCATGAAGCATATGTTTTTGTCTCTTTGAAAGATAACAAAGGAAACTGAGAGACAGGAAAAGATACTTTATCTAGAGACTGATTAGGGAATTTGGGGGGGTAGTTAAGATGGTCTTCAGGTCTTTCCCATTTTTTGTGGAAGGAGCGTTTGATTGAAGGAGGCCAAAATATCCCCCGCCACACCCTCAAACCAGTGAGCAGGAAAACAAACAAACATCTAAATCTCAGAGAAGGTGGCACTGGGCGGCCAGTGTCGAAAGCCACCATTTGCCTGTCTGACCATTGCTCTTTTCCCTGCAAGGGCTCCTAGTGTTCCATCCATCTGTGATGATTAGCAAAATTGCTCAGGAAAATGCCCATTTTTCCTTTGTTGCAACTGACTTGCAATTGACTGAAGGGAAACCATCCTTCAGAGATATTGATTCTGGAGTGTTGGTTCTTTTTCTCCTCTGAGCCTTTCATTGTAAAATAAAAACAGATTGTTATCGGAGACCCTTCTGGGATTTCTGGTGTCCTGATTACAATGCAATCATTGTATTGAAGGAAGACCTACATTCTAACCACACCTACATACACAAAGGTGTCAACTGCAAAAACACTAATAATATTTTTAATAACAAAACTATCATCTATCAAGTGCCTATTAGATCAGGTGCTCTAATATATGACTTTATTCTCAGAGCAATCATATGTTTGTTGATGTTTACATCCTTATCTCACAGTTGAAGCAACTGAACTTCAGAGATGTTGAATAATAAGTCCATCACCACAGATTGAGTACTTTAATATTGAATCTACCAGCTATCAAAGCAAAAATTATTTTAACAATGTTATTATTTTTTTCTTCATAGCCTAATGGAAATCTTGGACATGAAACTTGTTTAATGGGCGTCAATAGTCTGCTGATAGCTTTACATATGCCAGAAACTTAACACTTTTCCTACATTACCTCATTTAACCTCATAAATTCCCAATAAAGTCAGTACGATTACCCACCTTTTACATATGGGAAAATGAATGCACCAATATTTATGCAGTTGGTAAATGGTGAGGCCAGAGATTCAATCCAGCTGTTCTAATTACTGCCAGTATCACATATCAACTCCCCCAAATCCATTTTATCACCTCCACAGTGTAAATTTTTTGCATGGCTAAGTCCCACACTCACGCACAAACTTTAGGCACGTGAGAATCATTGTTTTCCAAAATATATCATCACATTTGCCTTCATGGCTTTGCTCCCAGTGCTATTTTCTCTTACAATCAATTGCCACCTTCTTGACACCAAGTATTGCTTATTTTATACAAATGTTCATGTAGGAAGCTATTCACTGAAGCATTAGTCTTAATGGAACTATTTAGAAATGATCTAATAATTCACCAGAAAGGGACTAGAGTAAACATTTCAAATTCCACACAAGTGTTATGAAAGTCCTAAATTTGTGTTTTCTAATAATATTAGAAACATATTAGACACACAACAAAAATGCTCGCCATATGTGCCTTAGAAAAGATATAAAACACTGAATTAAAAAATAACACTAAGAAATGAAAGGAATAAAATTAGGAGGGGCCACATTCATTATTTCACCTGATACTCTACTGTTGTTGCTGTCTTTCCCTGCCCTGGTAAATGATACTTTCAAAGGTTCTTGTTTCCAAGAAAATTGCACCAGGGCTAACTGCCATTGTTCTAATGAAGTAGAAGTGAAGACTGTCTCTGGCATTTTGAACTCCTTATACTGCTGAACTAACAGGCTGAGAAATGATCATTTTCTAGGACTGGGTGACTGATCCTAATTACCAAGAGGAAGTAGGTTGCTGACACCTGGTGTGTCAAGGAGGCCCACATGGGGCACGCAGGTGATTTGCTGTTGGTGCCTATGATAATAATGGTCTGGTGGAAACTGTCTTAATGCAATAGAAATACGACCTTGCCGGATTTGCATCTTTCCGAAATAAAGTTTAGGGTCAACCCTATGTAAGAAACTTTGACTAGTTGAGGTGCTGTAAGAGGGGAGAGGAGATACAAAACAAGTGGTAGGAGAAGGAAGTTATAATTATCAATTTAGGCTTCATGCTAGCTGGAAAAGGGGGTAGAAACCAATGAATGAATATGATATTTAGTTTCTAAAGTCCCCCTTTTCCAGCTATTGTCTACAAAGAGTACGAATGGTGATTCAGTTATATTACAGCTTATGTTCTAGGTGATAATGTGACTGAACTGACATCACTTCATGATGATACAGAGGTTAATGGGACTTTATGTCAGTTCCTGCCAGGACCCAGCCATATAGACATTGTCAACAGTTTGATATGTGTCTTTTAACTGTTTTTATAAATTTATATAGAATAATAAATGCATATCTATGTATATAAATCAAATCATATGTTGTACATGATCTGTGTTTTTCTCTCAAAAACATGTCACAAATATTTTTCATTTCTAGTTATTTGGAGCTATATCATTTAATAAAAATAGGATATCCCCTAACATAGATTATTTTAATTCATATTGAATTATATTTTGATTGATACTATTATTGATAACACCCTTAGTATAACTTGTTTACATGCTGTTCGGGACTGAATTGTGTCCCCTCCAAAATCATATTTTGAAGACCTAACCTCCAATGTGTTGGTTTTGGAGGTGGGATCTTTGGGAGATGATTAGATTTGGATGAAGTATGAAGTTGGGGCCCTCATGATGAAATCGGTGCCCTTTTAAGAAGAGGCATGAAAGTGCCCCCCACTCCCCTCTCTCTTTCCCATGGGGGAACACAGGGAGAAGGTGGCTGTCTGCAAGGCAAGAAGAGGCTTCTGACCAGATTTCAACTGGGCTGGCCCTCTGATCTGAGACTTCCAGCCTCCAGAACTTTGATAATTTCTGTTGCTTAAGCCACGAAATCAGTCCAGACTGACTAATGCATATCCCTTTATTTTCAGCCTTTATTTTTTTTTTTTACAATTTTTAGTTTTATCTTTTGTACAGTATATAGAATACAGTTGAATACTGTTTCCTTAACTAGTGTGATATTATCTTACTTTTAATAAACAAATAATCCATTCACATTTATTTTGTTTTTTGGCATAGTTGAAATTATTCTGGCCATTTTATTTAATGGTTTTTATTTGACATGCTTTTTAGCATTTTAGTGTTTTTTTTCTAGTATTATGTCTTGCTTTTCACCTTTCTTTTTTGTATTGATAAAGTTTTCTTTATTTTATTTTCATGTAATCACATGAAATTTATGTTTTTATTTATTTATTAGCTATCTTAAGAGAAGTAAACTTATTTCAGCTTATGTTTTTCTATTGCATCTAATTCACTGCCAAGAAAGATAATATGATTTTGATTCCTTCTTTATAACATATTCATTCATTTTGAAATGATCTCAGAATTTAATTTAGAAATGTCTATTTGTTTTTATCATGCCTCTTACTTATTCCTTTCCGGTCATTTAGCTACATTACACATATTAGTAAAATAACATTATTTCCCATAAAATAGAATACCTAATTCATCCTAAGTTCCATTTTGACTGATATTAACAATTTATGTAATTTACTTTTTTATTTAAAGTCCTTTAATGGCTTCATATTGCACTTAGTGTGAAAAAACACAAACTCTTTTCCTTTTAAATTTTATGAATTTTATATGTGTACCTTTGTTAGTTCATTATGATATCAACAAACAAGCAAGGACTTACATTCAAGCAGAATTGGGTGGATTTGCACCCTGGCTCTGTTATACCTTGAACAGATAATTTAACTTCTTGGAACCCCATTTCTTCATCTGCACAATGGGTTAAATAATAACTTTCAAAATGAGTGATTGTAAGGTTTAAACAATCTAATGAGTGAAAATCATTTTTAATACCGTTCTCATCCAGGGCATCCTCCTTCTTCCAGTCCAATCTTGTGATTCTGTAAATTATCATTCTCATCTCAACAATGATTGCTCAATTCTATATTAAAGGAAAATACTTGCCATTCATATTGTTGCCTCAGAATATTTTTTCATATGTGCCAAAACTTTGAGCCTTTCCACTCTCAGATTCTTATCATGGATTCTCTGTAAAAAAGTAACATTTTCTTTCTTCATTCTTTTCCTGTTTTTCATTTCTTTTGCTTTCTATTTCCCTCCTCTTTCTTCTACTACCTAAAAGTAGAAAATATGGAGAAAATTTTTACTTAGGTTTCCATTAATTGAAGTTCTTATTGAATGTTGTTTTAATTTTCTTTGTCAACAGGACTTATTCTAATAAAATGAGTTCATGTGAGATTCATTATATTACATTAACATTATTATTACTATTATTTAAAAGATGATAATAGCAGTAGAATAGTTCAGCTCATTCTATTGCTAACTTCCAGCAATTCTAGAGAGAAATGATTTTGAACCATAATTTAGCGCAGAGTGTATGTAATGTCTCTGCTGAATTTCAGCACCACAATATTTATGACTGAGGATATTTGGGGGAATATAGACTTATGTCAGTGCAATTGCTTCACTGTTCCCCACCTGAAATCATAATTCTTCAAGCACCAGTTTTATTACTCCAGCAATCTGTGACCCATGGACACGTGTACTCACTCAATACTGAAAATAAACAGATATAAAGTGATACATGAGACCAAACTTCTCCTATTATGTAGAAATCTGTTTTATAGAAAAAAGAAATAACTGTGTTTTAAAGTACGAAAATTTTGGCAAGACTAAGAGTGACAATAATTAGTATAAATTATCTAGGGATTGAATGACATTTTTTATAATTTTGAAGTGTTCTTCATATGTTGTTTCACTTTATTCTTAGAGAAATTCATGTTTTTTGCGTTTGTTGGTGGTGCTGATGTCTTTTGTCACCATCCCATTGAGGAGGAAACTGACAATTAAGAAATGCGATGACCTTGCCTAAGGTCATACACCCTAAAATGGCAGACTCAGTGAAAACCAAGTCTTCTAAAATCACATCACACCCTCTGCTATTACTCTCATCATTCTATTTATTTATCACTGTTAATTTCAGATTTGTTTACAGTGTTTCAACACCCTGAGGTACTTTGTTCTTGCTTTTCATGACCATCAACAAACCTGCTTTTCCTGCCTTGCACCAGTATGATCCGCTTAGAGGCTCTGGCAACAGTCCTAAGCACAGACAAGTTCAAATCCCTGATCTGCTGATTGACTGGTTATGTAAACTTGGTTATGTCACTTACTGTATCTGATACTCAATTTTTTATTTCTTCATCGGTCAAAAAGGGAATAATGATATCTCTTCCAGATTTATCTCAGAGGCTCTATTTCTGACAGTAAGCCAAAGTAAAGAAAGTAAAGAAAGGTAAAGTAAGTGAAAAATACATTATAAATGGCAAATATGATGCTATTCGCTCTGTCAGGAATACCTAAAACCTACTAAGTAAAAGATGTCAATCTGAAAAGTTTGCATACTGTATGATTCCAAGTATATAACAATCTGGAAAACAACAGAACTATGCAGACAGTAAAAAGATCAGCGACAGACAAGAGTTTGAGGAGATGGAGGGGTAAAATGGATCACAGGGTATTTTTAGGACAGTGAAACCATTCTGCATAGTATGACAGTGGTGGATAGATGTCATTATATGTTTGTCATAACCCATAGACTGTACAACAGTTCACATTAGCCCTAATGTTATCTAAGTGCTTTGAGTGATAATGATATGTCAGTGTAAGTTCATGAACTGTATTAAAGATTCTCCTCGAACACAGGACATTGATGCTGGAGGAAGCTGTAAGTGTGTGGGAACAAAGAATATATGTGAACTCAGTTTACTTTCTGCTCAATTTTGTTGTAACCCTAAAACTGCTCATAAATAAACTTTATCCATTTAAAGAATGAAAAAGAGCCCATCACTACATACATCACAGTTTAAAAAATAAAAAAGATATTGGGAAAACTTCACTGACAATTTAGATAAAAAACTTACTCAAGCAAACACGGGAAGAAATAGAAAATCTGAACAAAATTGTTGAACTCTTAGTTGAAAGCATTTCCACAAATAAAACTAAAAAGTCAAACATCTTCACTGGTGCATTCTCCTAAACATTTATGAACAAAAACAAAACAACAACAACAACAAAATAAACAACAACAACAAAAACACCAATCTTAAGCAAACTCTTTCAAAGAACAAAAAAATAAGAAACATTTGCAAACTTGTTTTATGGGCCCAGTATGACCTTAACAGAAAACTTGACAAAAACCATGCAAAAAAGAGAAGGAAATTATAGGCTAACATCTCATGAACATGCACACAAGAAAAGCTAAACAACATCTCAGAAAATTAAATCCAGAAATATAGAAAAATAATATTATATTATGATCACATTGAGTTTATTTCAGGAATGAAATGTTGGTTTAATATTTGAGAATAAATCACGAATTAACATAAAAAAGATAAAAACCATACAAAGATCTCAATAGATATGTAAAAAGCCTTTAATAAAATTCATCACCAAAGATAAATCCATGACAAAATATCAATAGAAATAGAAACTCCCTTAATCATCTAAGATAGAGATACCAAAAGAAAAGCTCTCAGATCTTATTTAATTATTAAAGATTAAAGATACCCATGAAGTCTATGGATGCCTGGTAATATCACATCAAGTCAATGTTTTATATCATCACTAGTTCAACAAAGCAAAAATAAGTGTGAACATTGAAAAGAAATATAACTGCCATTATTCATGCACAAATTAATTGTATATATTAAACATGCAAAGGATTCTACAGATAAAAACCCAAATGTAATAACTTGATGTAGCATTGTTGGATATGAGGTGATATTAAAATTCAATTATCATTTCTATTCATATCTAACAGACAAGAAGAAATTAAACATTAGAAAACATTTCATCTGTGATAGCATCACAAATGCCTCAGACGAAACTTAAAAGTCATACATACTTCTACACTAAAAATTATAAAATATTACTGAGAAAATTTTTTAAAGATCTAAATAGATGAATGTATATATCAGATTCATATATTCGAAGATTTAGTATTTAAAAAAATCAGTTCTACCCACACTGATTTATAGAATCAATAAAACTTTAATTATAAATCACATATGGCTATTTTTGTGGAAATTGGCACATTAAGTCCTAAAATATATATGGAAACCCAAAGGGCTAAAAGTACCAAAGAAATCTAAAAGATGAACAGTGTTGGGAAGACATGCTCTAACAGATCTAAAAATAAAACAATAACAATAAGATAGTAATTTAAAACCATGATTTTAGCACAAAAATAGACGTGTATACAAATGGAACATAATATCCCCAAAACTGACCCATGCATTCATTGATTTACAATAAAGTGCTGTGGCAGAGCAATGGAAAAACATGGTCTTTTAGATAAATGCCTCAAGATTAATTGTATATCTATGAAAAAGTTAACTTGACACCTTTCTCATGCCATACAGCAAAATTTATTCCAGATGTACCTTAGGGCTAAAATTGAAAGGTAGTGTTAGAAAGTTTCTAAAAGACAACATAGAGGAAAACTTTCACTTTCTTGAATTTGGCAAAGATCTCTTGAACGAGAACGTGTGCGCACACACACACACACACTTAATCACTAATCATAAAGTGAAAGATTGATGAATTAGATTTAATTAAAGTAATAACTTTTATTCATCAAAAAGAAAAAAAAAACACCATGAAAAGAACTATAATGCAAACCACAGAGGGGAGGAAGCTATTTGTAATTATATATCTGACAAAGAAACTGTATCCAGAATAATAAATAAGCGTAATAAATTAATGAAACAAAAGTAACAGTACAACACATATAGACATGGATCGAAGGACTTAAATAGGCATTTCACAAATAAAGTTATCCAAGTGGTCATAAAGCATATCTTAAGATTATTTATTATCAGGGAAATGCAAATTAAAACCATGCTAAGCTACCCCATATAAATTCATCTGAATGAATAAGTATAAAAAAATCTGACAGTCACCTGTTGGTAAAGAAATGAGCAGCAGGGTCTTTCACACCATGTTGATGGTAGTTCAGATTGGTAAAATCACTTTGGAAACTGTAAGTTAATACCAATAAACCTGAGTTTATGCATACACAGTGCCTTGGCAATTTCAGTCCTTGCCAAATATGTAACAGAATGCATTGCATATTGTACCAAAAGACATGTACACAAATGTTCAGAGCAATGTTATTCATAATTGCCAAAACTGGAAGTAGCCAAAATGTCCATCAACACTATTAAATCATTACATATTCATACAATAGATCATTTGGCAATGAAGAATAAGGCTATAGAAAGCAAAAAATGAGTAAAATCTGTAACCATAATAATATGCAAAAAATTAAACAAAATAAAAAACAGACATAAAGGAGTCCATACCATACAATTCTACTCAAATGAACAGATGAAAATTTTTTAAGGTGAGAGAAATCAGGATAGTAATTACTTTTGGCAGTTGCTGTGGGTCAGGGGAAGGTAGCTGTTTCTCAAGTGTAAATAATGTTCTATATACTTATCATAGAGATGGTTACATGCCTTTCACCGCTTTCTGCAAATTTTCAACCTATATACTTAACAGTTGTACATTTTATATTTGGTAAACTTCAATCAATAGGTAAAAATATTTTGAAGTATTTCCCAAATTTGTTTTATATATACTTCAGTGACTTTAGAAGATTTGCCTAATGCTTTCTCAATTTTTCATCGAACATTAACTTTGTCCAGTGAATACTGTCAGATATTGTTGAAACAGAAGAATGGTTGACATTGGGCTTCCATTCTTGTGCAGTTTAGTGTTTAATAGAGACAGGATGAGATGTGAGCATAAATAATAATACAAGGCAGAAAGTCATGTGAACCACAATGGACCACAGAGCAGGCCCCCAGAAGTCTTCAAGGAAGGGATGGCATCTGAGCTGGACTTTGAAGTCTCAGTAGGATTTCAATCAGTGTAGATAAGAAGTGGTTTCTCTGCAGGGGGAAAAAAAACATCGAAAAGACATACAAGTGTGACAAATGCAGGGTGTGTGTGTGATCTACGTGAAAATATAAAGTATGAATACGGTCAGTGTGAAAATTGTGAGTGGCATCTCCCATTCCTGCATGTGAATTAATTGTCACTGAAACATATCAACAAATTGAGAAGCAAGAGTTCGAAATCTATTAAATAGTCTTTATCGACAGAATATACACTTTGGTTTCTGAAATCTCACTTTCAGGGTTTGGGGAATCATGAAGTGCATGCCATTGGCCAGAGTATTTTGAGGGGACCTGACCTGGTAACCTTGGGAAGTGCTTCTAATATAAGAACCCACAGGATGATTTTGCTGGAATGTAGAACTTCACCAAGGAGAAGTAGACAATGGAACTTAAAGAGCCGCTTGAAATTAATTTGTGGAGTGTCAGGAGGTCAAGATTAAGGATCTGATATTGTGCGTATAATCAGGAGTGTCTGATGGCCTTTGAACAAGGGTATGACGTGGAAAAAGCCACATTTAAGGACCCTTGGCCTGATATTGAATGGAAGAATAGAATTGTTCTAACAACTCTGAAAATAAGGCCAGGGCACAAGTGCTTATGTGTGATTTCTATGTACATGTCTCTGTTCATTCACCAATAATGCAGAATCAAGGAAGTAACCAGCCAAGGTGACGATGCCCAGAACTTGATTTTGCTGATAGTAGAACCAGGCCTGATCTCGGCCCTAATCTTCTGGGGTTCTCAGAAACTCTGCTAAGTAACAGGCCGCATCTGTGCAGCATAAACAGATTCGTGCACATGGCTGGGGTCCGGCAATGGGGTGCTTGCCAGTGTTTTCCTAGAAATAGGCTATATTGCAGGTGACTTTCTCTGCGAAAGCTATGATCTATGGTGGGCGTGGTGGGGGTGTAATAATGTATTTTTAGAGGGTGGAGCAGGGAACAGAAATGAGAGAGGGAAAGAGATATTGTTTTAAGGAAAGCTTCTTTATGACTTCACCTGATTTTATGACTGTGGCAAGTCTCTTGAAAATGATTTCAGGAATTGTGCTTTTGGGTCATCTTCCTCATTGTGGTTGTTTTAAAGAATCTTGAAGGATGCTTTTTTGCTCTCTCCACAGTATGAGCCCGGGGCAATGGGCCAAAGTTGTTTTAAATCTCAGTTGAAAGTTCTGGCTCTTTCCATGTGAACATGTGCCAAAAGGAAGTCTAATAACTTATCAAGTTGAGGCACCTCAGGGAGGTCCAGAAGCAGAAATTTTTGAGGAGTTTAGGGAGCAAGTTTATTAACTCCTGACCCGATTGTAGTCCTTTTTGAGCTACTATTTATATTTTGTTAATTGATTACTTATTTTTTTTTGCAAAGACAATTAGCCTGAGAGCCCCGAGACCTAGATTTATTCACTGAAACTTTTTAATTAACTGTGCCATTGACCAACTCCAGGGATCACTCTATGCCTCAATTTTCTCCTCTGTAAAATGGAGACATCACATGTCTGAAATACCTCATTAACATGTCTTTAAAGTGAAAGTTCTGTGAAAGGGCACAAAATAAGTTCATCTCAGCAAATTATTTATCCAGAACCTCTTATGTACTGTACTAACAGCTGCAAAAAATTCAAGACAAATTTGGGACACGATTTCTAGTTTCCAAGACCCAAAGGCATGGCCTGCACCTCAGAGAACACCAGATTCTGCAGAAGCTGATGTAGTGGGTACTGTGTGTGCCACTCACATTTCTACCCCTCCCCCTTCCTTTTCAGGCAGAAGCCTTCATTCCCTGAGGAGTTCACAGTTCACAGCTAAACCTGCCTATCTGCTACTGCCCTTGGTCCTTGGCCCAGGTCCTCAGAGCCAATGACTGGTAGATAGAGGGATGTTAGGGCCCTGGCCCTCTTGCAATAATTCAGAACAGTTCTGAAGCGTCCTCATAGCTCCAGAGTTCTCCACGGGATTGCCTGTGGCCCTTGTAGAGACACTATTGCAGCCCAATGTTCTTCTTTCACTTCCCCAGGCCTGCTGATCCCACCCCAATAAAATTCCTTCATGGGTATCTCCATCTCAGAGTCTGCTTATCAGGGAATCTGACCAGTGGTAATTAAGCAGGAAAAGAAGTTCTAGCGAATTCACAATAGGAAGATAGCAAACCCTGCTTTGGAAAGATGAGACAGGAGAAGCTGATTGTGGAAGCTGATTGCCATTTGATGAATGTGTGGGATTTAACTGAAGGAATGTGGAAAAGGAAGTAGGGAAAGCAGTATTTATTACTAGTCTTCCCTCAGTATCTGCGGGATATTGATTCCAGGAACACCCACGGATATCAATATCCACAGATGCTCAAGTTCCTTATGTATAACAGCACAGTACAATGAATACAGTCAGCCCTCTGTATCCACAGGTTTTGCATCCATGGATTCAACCAACCACAGATAAAAATTCTGGATATGGAGGGCCACCTGTATGTTAGGAGGAAATAGCATAACTGAAGTCTCAGAGATCCGGAATGAGATCTGTGAATCTGAAAAGTAAAGTTCAGAGAGCCTATATGAAACATCTATTCACAGGGCACCAGAAGATCCAATGAGAAGGAGGATGAGTGTATGTAGTGGAGGGTCCTAAAATCCAGGCTTAGAGTAGTGCACTAAATCAGAGAGGAAAAGGAAAAGGAGAGAGTCTATTTAGTAGAGGAGTTATATAACAGAGGCTATAATTTCAAAGAATGATCCAGGAGCTAAGATAAGGCAATGCTCTAAAATGTAAGGTTCTTTTCTTTCCTTTTTAAAGATTTTTTTGATGTGGACCATTTTCTTTATAAGTCTTTATTGAACTTGTTACAATATTGATTCTGTTTATTTATATTTTTTGGTTTTTTGGCTACGAGGCATGTGGGCCCCCACCAGGGATTGAATGCACACCCTCTGCACTGGAAGATGACATCTTAACCAGTGGACCACCAGGGAAGCCCTAAAAATGTAAGGTTCTTTCTGATGCTTAATAATCTCAGATTATATCAAAAATTAGAAGGGTTCCAAATGAAATGAAGTTAGGGAAAATATTAAAGCAGGTTGAAAAATAGAATTCCAACACCTGGAATTGCTTTTTTTGTTTTTTAACTTAATAATTATCCAGGCCAGCTGGCTTGAGGATACACGTCAGGGGGAGAGAGAGCGAGAGGGATATAGAAAATGAGAAAGGGAGTCTTTTTCCCTCTCTCTCTCTATTAATTTTACCCCATAACCAATCTCTTGTGGGACCACACCTCTCCGGTTCTGTTATCTTGGAAACTAGTCAGCAAACTGAGTGTTTTGGAATTCTAACCCAGAACATAAACTCAGGGTTGAGCATGGCTGGCTCAAATCACATCTTGGGACTGAAACTCATCTCTGTGACCGTATGACATTTAGGTAAATCCCTTCTCTAATTCTTATATTCTTTATTTGCAGAAAATGAATTGTGATGTAATTTTAAGAGAGCATTATGTGAACTGATTTGCAGGTCCTGGTGCATATTAACACCCTATACAGGTAGCTCTTATTATTAGCTCAGCCACTAATGGTCTATATGACCTTGGGGATAGTCTTTCACACCCATGGTCTTCAAATTCCTCATCTATAAAAAACTAACTGCTGACTGCACTTTCAACCCTGATCTTCCTACTAGGTTCCCAAGTATGTTTTCTTCCAAGCTAAATTAAAATAAAAATGCAAATTAGCTAATCCCATTCCAACGAGATGCGTATACTCTGAATTTATACCCAAGAGGCAGGTGAGCAACTTGAAAGGGTAAACAAGATGTCATTGACTTTAAGGTCAATGCCAGAGTTAGGGTCTGTTTCAGAATTGTCTGATTAACTGCACAGTTTTTTTCTTTGAGATCCTGTGGGCACTGGATCTGCCAAAGACTTTTTTTTTTCCTACTAGAAAGATTTTATTTACTCCAATGGGTCACAAAACATTTGTATCTCTTCCTGCTTTGAGCTAGAGTCAAGGGCCCTTAAAGCTTCTTTTGCATGACATGTAGGTTTTTTCTGCAAACCACTGCCGTAGGCAGACACTGGCTCAAACCTAATCCATGAACAGATTCCTGTCACTCTGCTATGTTTCCAGCGTCCTCATCCAGGTGTCAGGAAGAGCACATGGGCATCCACTATGCCAACACACCGGCACAACCTGGATTTTAGTGCGGCCACAACAGACTGTAGTCAACAGCTCAACTTGCTTTGGCAGAACGAGGACAAATTCCCTTTCTCAATTCCCCACCCTGATTCCTCACAGCTCTTCCAGTACAGACTTGTACAGTGATCATTTCAGATTGCAAAGGGAATCTGAAGGCTGCCCATTTTCCCAACTTCCCTCACTGCCTGTTTTATGTATGGAGGACAAGAGACAGAGGGAAGGGGAATGAAATGGTTTCTCTAATATACTTTAGGCATGGTTTTCAACTGCGTAAGGTGGGAGTTCTGGATTCAGTGTCAGTGCCTGGATTTCTGTTATAGGTCCTTTGTGCTTTATTTTCTTTCATTTGTCACATAGTTTATAGTCACCAGGGAAAAATGGCTTGTGGTGTTGTACCCCTTGTGAGCCTCTAAGGCCATATTAGGGAAATGTTTAGATTAAGTTTCTGCCCAGACTTTGGTCTCATCTCTTATCCTCCACCCAGCTACTATTGTCAAAATAGCTGGTACGTATGTGAAAGTCATAAAATCCAGAATTAGAAGGCTTAGGGTCTTGATTGGTTCTACTTGTGAGAGTTAGTTGACTTTGGCAAGTCAGTGGCTCATCCTGAACCTTGGTTCACTCATCTGAAAAATGGGAGTAATGACGATGTAGTGAACTTTGAATGAGATTACACAACTCTTCTGTGGATTTCAAAAATATAATAAGCTTATGAAGTGGAATCAGGATTTCACAATTTTACATCAGACTGCATTGACCATAACTTTACAACCTTTGGACCTCCATCAATAGATATCTTTCCAACTCTGCTATACATAGAGGAAAAACTAAAACCCATCATTCATTACTGCTATCTTTTATATAACTTCTTGGCAAATATGCAATGGTTTATCTGATGAGGTAATTATGTTTTAGTCAATGGCTAGGGCCCAAAACAAATATCTTTACTGCCTTTTTGAGATAAGTTCTTGTAAAAGGCTAGTTTTAATGCCATGAGGGATGTCTTTTTATTAAAATGGGGGGGAAAAAGGAACTTTCAGTGGACTCCTGATCCTCACTATCTTCCAAATTCCACATTGAGAACTACTTACCCCCTTAGTAGAGTAAACCTAGCCCCAGCTTTAAGAGATCAGCCTGTCCATAGTGTAGAGAATCAGAGAAGATGTGCATCTCTCTCTAATTTGTCTATCTTACTACAGTTTATCCTCTGACTTTGTATACCAATTTTTGTAACTGAACTTCTTTATCTTAGGACAGCACTGGAAGGAAAGATAACTACAGAGAAGAAAAGCCAAAGAGTAAGATGAACATAAACAAATGGACTTTAATCTTCCATCTGGATCTACTACTACTTTGAAGGTCCTGGTCATCTTCTACATGGCAGACGTAGTTCTCTAGAACAAGGGAACCCTTTCCTGAACATTTAAATACCTCAGTGTTTTTCTATGTTCCTGTCTGTGGCTTATGAATGGATTGGTATCTTAGAGCAGGTTTTCTGTTTGAGGATTACCTCTATCCAGAGCGTGATGGCATAAATGACTTTCCCATTCAGAAAGTCACCAGTCTCGTCAAAGTGCTGTGGCCCCCCTAGTGTGGAAGTTTCTAAATATAAGCAATAACCTCACATTAATCCCATTTATCCCAATAAATGCCCTCACAGAACAAATGTTCTTATACTAGGAGATAGCTGGGAAATTTGTCAGTGCTGATTTAGTAACCAAGTTAGTCTCTTGCATGTCTATCATGTTTTAAGTATCTCAATATTTTTATTTCTGTGATCAGCATGAACCCTACCACATGGTAAATTATATCATGTAATCCCACTTTATTGATGAATGATGTGAGATTCACAGAGTTTCAGAGACATCTCATAGCCAGGGTGTACACAGTCTTCTGTCAACGGATTCTAGACACTCTCTTAAACCACGTCTTGGTTCCTAGATCAAGTTATCCTATAGAGAGTATTCCTTGCCCAGTTTGGGAGTTCATCAAAGCTTAGAAATGAGAACAAAATAACTCCAAGCCAATGGCAGGAAACAAAAAAATCTCAAAGCATAGACAAAATAGGATTTTATTCATTATGTTAATAACATTCTTCAAAATCTTTGTCCAATGAGAAGTTAATAAGTATTCCAATATAACATATATCCATGGTCAAATGATTTTAGGATCTCAAATGAGTCATATATAGATATCAGGATAATTGAATCCTTCAATGTCCTAGTAAGACATACATTCTATACTAATTAAAAATGTAGTCCTTTGGTCTGGGGCTTGTCAGCAATCCTTTACAAAAAATGAATTGCTGTACCTCATACTTCCTACCACCATTGATGGATGGACCTTTTATATTTTAAAAGCGAAAGATAACTGAACTTGGGGAGAATATTTGATGCTTCATTGGGTAACATGGGAAGCTGCTAGTTTGAAGTTTGCTCTGCCCCTTAATTAGTATGAGCTAGCAGGTCTGATAGTGCAAGAGGGATCTGTGCTAAGGATGCCATAAGTCCCTAAAAAGCCCCCAATAAGAATTTCATAGTGCAAACCTATAGGATGCCAGATGAAAGTCATGCTTTCTGTAGTAGGAAACAACTCTCCATTTGAAATACGGCTCCTGATGTACTAGTAGACATTGAGCACCTGACCGTAGACATTTAAACAACTAAGTGTAGGAGCTGGCTGGTTAGCTCAGTTGGTTAGAGCGTGGTTCTAATAAATGACTAAGTAATCTAAGAGCTGTTGGACCCAGTAAGTCCTAACACTGAGTCTGCACAGCAGCAAATCCATCATGCCATGGAAATAATATATTTGAGATAATATATATTGAGATACTTGAAAGGCATCAGTAAGTGCATAAGTGGATGGTCCAAACTTCCATACCACCTTAATCCACTCATCACTGTGGTGACTATAAAATGCCCAACCAGCCAGCAGCAGAACCTTACAACATTCCTCAAAGGGAGCAGAAAGAAATAGGAAGGCTTTAAAATGAGGAGCGATTTGCCATTAGAGAATTCAATTTATACTTCACATATAGGTACTTCTCTGTCTGAAATGCCTCCACTATTGAAAGACTTACAAAATGGCTTGTTTATCAATATGTTCTCATACATAACACTGCTTTGGGCCAAGGTACACTTTTATTCACTTCTGGGCCCAAGATCGTATACCCAATCACAAAGAAGCAGCTGGCCTGATGGGATCATGAAACAGCTTGTTGGTGGTTCAGCTGAGGCACAGCTCAGGGACAACCATCTGGCTTAGAGCACATTCCTTCAGGATGTAGTAAATACCAAAGTACTGCCTGAGGGTGAGGAAAATCTAGATTGGGTAATGTAGGAAGGACTTAATAGATGCCAAAGGAACCTTAAAACTACCTCAGTAGCAGGCACTGTAGTGTGTTTGTTTTTTCACCTTTGGCTTCTAGAACATGACAACTAGTTAACATAGTGGAGGAGATTCTATATCTGATGTAGCATGTAATTATCTTTGGGGAAAGGAGTGAAAGTTAGCTTCACCCTCTCAGAAAATAAAACATGAATAAATTAAAAAGATGTCTGATATTGTAGTATAGTAGCAAGATGTTTTGGAAAGCATGAGATGTGGTACCCTAAGAAGATAACTGTGTTAATCATAAGCCTTTTGCTCCATCTCTGATATCCTTGACTGCTTCATTTCGACCATGCATCACCTGTCTCCCACATCACCCTGAAACCACTGCTGCTTGTTCCAGCATCCTAACTGAGCTTCCTGAAATAGTTGGGTAGAGTCTAATTTTGAGCCTCTGGTTGAGCTCTGTTCATGCCACGTGCCCTTCTTCTTTGAGTTGGATGAAATGTGACACTATGGAACATGGAATGTGCCTTACAGAGTGGTCACTGAGGGGTCAGGTGATGTGAACTGGATGCCTGAGGGAATCACATCTCCATCACATAAACCTTAACCAACGTCAAGCAGGAGACAGGAGGGATCCAGGCAGTTAAATTCCTCCTCCTTCTCCTTGTATGAACTACTCTGAGATGCAGTTTTCTATGTAGCCCCTCCAGAGAAAGTGTCGTTCACTAGAAAACAAGCCTCATAGCATCCAGTGGTTTCTCTTTGAGGCTTATAGTAAGGAAGTGGCCAGCAGTTTAACTCAATGAATTATTCTCATCTTTTCTTGCTTCACTTCTATTTTTTAACGCCTATTCAATGAGTTTGCATCCTGCTCCCAAATGTAGCATCAGTGCTTTTATCCTTGCCCTGAGCTTTACTTTTAGAGAGACTAGGCAAAGTGCATGTATTAGTTACTCCTATTCCTTGGTAGCTAGAATAATGGATGCACTGTACTCCTCAATAAATTTGGAAATACTAAGTTAAATCGAATCTTTGAAGTAAAATAAGTCAACTCTCAACAGGGGTGTTGACATTTGCAATTTGTTTCTTAATGTGAGATGAAAGATTAGCATTAGTAATAGGAGAGGAAGTATCTGGAAGCAAATTCCTTTTCCTGCACTTTGAAATTGTAGTCCTGAGATCAGATCCTTTCATGTAACCACAGCTGAGGATCATTCTGGATAGATTTGAGTAGTTAGGGGTTTATTTCCCCAGCTCCTCTCTGGGAAAAACAGACTCAACCAAATAACTGACTTTATAAAATTCCTCAGAAAAATCCCTTTTCCCTAAGCCAATCCTGAAAAGTCTCCCATTCACCTCCCTTGATCTATTGTGATCTAATTCAGATTCCAGAGTCTCCTTTAAAAAGGGTTCTATATATCTATAAAAGCTTTAGATATAGGAAGATAAGGATAGATGAACACATAGATACATACGCACAGAGTGATAGGCATACAGGTGCGCGTGCACGCATGCGCGCACACATATCTCAACGTAAGATCCTATACAATCTCTTATGAGCAAATCAATTTTCCCATCTAATTAAGGGCAGAGTGATTGATAGCTTGAGCCTATGTTATACTCAGCCCACCACAAAGGGTGTGTATAAGAATCTGACAGACATGCATGGTTAGGTAGAGACTTGTTATCTCACGCTAAATTTTCTTCTCCAATAGCAGTATGAGTGGCTTGCCAAAACAAGAACCTGCGTATGTGATATCTGTTTTCTTAAATAAGATCTTTATCATAAAAATGACACAGTGAGCACTTAAGAATCAGAGTGAAATATGCCATGAGGTTCTAAATACACCACTGTAATGATTCTACATTTTTATCACTACACTTGTGATCAGCACTAATGGAAAACTCATGGATGTCAGCAATCCTTTTGTCCTTCTTAACAATTTGATAATCCCTTCTCAAGGTATTTAGCCATCTTGGATCACTAGTGGCTGTCTAGAACACAAATACATTGCACAGCATGACGTGTAACTGATTAGCTGGGTTATCTTTCTCCATTTCAGTTAATTTAATAAACAATTTGTAAGGAATCCCTATCAGCTTTAGAACGCTGAACCGTATCCGTGATTTATTTAATCTTTGTAATGAGACTTGCTGTCTCGGTTCGCAAGACTTTTGGAGTCATAAAATATTTCTTCACTCTCAACCTTACTTACAATTGTGACAGTTCACTAAAATGATATGTTGACTGGAGTCCACAGTGCTACTCAAAGTGTGGTCCACAGACTGGCCATGTCAGCATCACCTGCAAGTCTGTTAGAAATACAGAATCTCAGCACTTAACCCAGATCTAGTAAGTAGGAGTCTGTATTTTACCAAGATCCCCAAATAATTCAGATACACATTGAAATTTGAATTAGAGGTCTGGCATTGGAGAGATCTTCTAGGTTCAATGTCAAGGTTCACTGCAAGTTATCTCCTTAGCAATGGTGTTAACTCATAGCTGCTAAACTGAATACTTAGATTATATGAGCTGCTTGGCAGGAAGGATGTTGGAACTTCCCAGCTGTGATTGCCAATGAATAAATTGTTTCAACTGCTGCCAATAACTCAAATGATCTCTTCTTTCATAGCTTATTTCATAACCTCACATTTTTGTGTCTATTGGAGAGATTGGCCGCCCTGGATCAGCATTTTAACCACTCTTCAGCCTTCCCATATATACAATATCTGTTTGGTTGTCACTATAGGTTTCCTCATATAGTGTTCAAAGGTAACTTCACAAGGAAATGTAGTCTATGTATTGAGATACATCCGTATTTTCTTTACAAGCCATTATAAGTGAATATTTTACAACCAATAACATTGCCTGTTATGACTATACCAGAGAGTAGATCTTTCTCAGCTCTTAGTTGAAAAATCTTCTCAAACTACCTTGAAGAAAAAGAAGAGTGCTGGTTGACTATAACTCAGGAATACAAGTTGACTTTTTTCTTTGGGATTATTTGATAAGCAACCGGTTCAAATCAAGCACTATATATTTTATTTCTTCCACCATATATCAGCTGAGATTGGATTTCTCAAAATTAAATGTATTAAAAGCTAATGGATACTCCAATAAAGATTTTAAAAATAAATAAAAATAAATTTAAAAATTAAAAACATAAAAAATAATAAAAGAAAAGTAAAAGGAAGGGGAAAAAAAAGCTAATGGACTCTACGTGTCAGAGTCCATTTCTGTTTAAATGTCTATTGTGTTTATAATTCAGAGGCTCAAATATAATTCCTTCAGATCTGAGAACTTATCTACCAAGATTTCGCTGATTTCTTAGGTGATATTTTCAAATTAAAACACAAATACTTAACCTCCTCAAGTGCTAATTGTCAGCCTCTGCCCTTCCCCCAAGGTGTGCCCCACACCATGAGGAACCATTCATTTGCAGATTGCCCTGCTTTTGGGTGGGACCAGTGAGAATGCCACTGTAATGACACTCCTCCTCCTCTGATTCTGGGGGAGATCTGGGGCTGCCCTGGCCAATGGAATATTGTAAACATGGCACTAGGCCAGGCTTCAAGCCAACTCCTTAAATGTTGGCAACTTCCACTTCCTAGAACCCTGAGACCACCATGCTCTCTACGGAGAGAGAGATGGTGCAGCAGGCCCTAGGCCCCAGCTGTGCTAGCATCCTTGCTCAGGCAGCAGATGTGTGTGAAGAAGCCTCCATAAGACTCCAACCCCATCTTCAACCTCCCTGGAACTTCTTGAGAAATACCAAATAAGAAATGTCCAGCTGAGCTTCCAAACCTCCAGAACCATGGAAGAGAATACTAAATTGTTGTTGTTTTAAGCCACTGAGTTCTGTGGTGGTTTATTACATAACCATAGATAGCTAGAATCGTTGCTCTATATCAAAGAGCTGAAACTCTGTTTCGATCAATTCTTCACATTTCAACGCGGGTATCAGTTGAAAACTTCCTGAAACTTTAATAAAGGTTCCATTCGCTCCCTCTGGATGGAGATGATTAGAAGTAGGGACACAGGCATAGCAATGGGTTGAGAGAAGTTTTTGAAAAAGGGCCCATTAGCTGCACAGGAGTGCTGCCGATCAAGACTGCTCTGACCCTCATGGTGGCACAGAGAAGATAGAAAAGAGAGAAATACTGGGCACTCATGAAACCAAAATACCATATTTACTTTTCTATTCCATGAAGAGTTATTGTTACCTATTATAGAGCAACAGGGAAAATAAGCAATGAGATATCATTCCCCATAGAAGACATATATTAAGAAGCCAGATTGAAAATATACCAGGAACCAAACACATAAATAAGTAAATAATTTAGAATGTTAATAAATAGTAGTGTACTATTTATTAAGATAATGTAGACTAGGAAAAGACCAGATTTCAGCAAGGGCATCATGTCACTTCTCCAAACACAGCTGAGCCTTTCTTTCATGAATTATCTTCAGTCCGTTATCGTTATGGATTAATGTTGATGCTACCCACAAATTCATATGTTTAAGCCCTAAACAATGTGATGGTATTTGGAGGTGGGCTTCGGGGGGTAATGAGGTCATGAGCATGGAGTGTTCACGAATGAGTTTAGTGTTGTTATTAGAATAGCCATGAGAGGGATGATCCCTTTGCCATATGAGGACAGAGAAAGAAAGAGTTCTTTGGCAAACCAGGAAGAGGGCCCTCACCAGAAATCAAATTGACTGGTGCCTTGACAGACGTCCCAGCCTCCCGGACTGTGAGAAAGAAATTTCCATTGGTTGAACATCCTAGTCTATAATATTTTTGTTATTGCAGCCTAAACTAAGGCAATTATCATCAGACAACCCAGTCTCCTTACTTTGGCAATATCACCTTATTTTTTGACCCAGAATATACCACCCAGGTCATTCCCGAATCTTTATACTGAGACACTTCAAATCTATTTCCAAAATTGACACTCACTTTTAAAGCATGGTTTTCTTGATAGGAGCCTATTAAAAGTAACACTGTTTAAAGCCTAAGACAATTCCATGGAAAGAATTGCAACTTATCTGGAGTGATGACCACATTATTTGAGTAAATATCTTACCATACATGGAGGGGTACATTTTTAAATGGACAAAGTTAATCTGGCATTATAGTTACACTTCATTTTTCTGCCTTTGGAAAGCAGCTATAGGCACCTCAAAGACTTTCTGCTTTCACAACATCCACAAACTCCTGATGTTGAAGGTGTCCTTTGTGTTCCTCAAAGAAGGGGCGATTTGTGCTCCACTGAGGCACAGGTTCACATGAGGCTGCCATTGCACCTTCCATCCCTGTGAAGTTTGTCTCCAGGTGCAACTTAGAGGACTGTGTATTACATGGGCCAAATTCAGAACCATAGTAGCCAATTGAATATAAAAGGATGATGCTCTCCTCTCCTAATGTCTATGCAAGTCATGGTTCTGAAACCGAGCAGGACCCTGTGGGGCTTCTAGGCACAAAGGCCTTTCTCTGTCCCCCATTTCTTGATTACAAGAAATGGGCTTCATTCAGCCTCCATGACCTTCCCTGAGTTCCAAAGGGCAGGTTCAAACAGTTGCTAACTAGGGAAGGGAGGGAATACAGAGACAAGGGAAGAACAGTGGAAAGAAACAATAGTGCAGGCTTGAGGCAGAGTCCTGGTTCCCCCTCAAGGGATATACATAATATATTCGAGCTGTTTTGCAGATACTGAAACCTCCACCAGGTGGGAGAACTTAAGGGTATGATACCCCCAAGCATGCAGACCGCAAACCAGTTGGAACCAGAAAGTTGAGGATGCTGATGCCCACTTACCTCACCACCAACCAATCAGTAGAATTCCTCGAGCTGATCACACGCTCTTTGAACCATTACTATAAAATTCCTCACTACCCCCTCCAGGTCAGGATGCACAGTTTTGAGGGCCTTATCCCACTGTGGCCCCCTTTGCGTGGCAAAGCAATAAAGCTACTCTTTTCTATTTCACCCAAAACTCTTTAATTTGGTATTGGGGTACAGAGGCCAGATGGGGCTTCAGTGGTCACCCAACTGCACGATTTGTCAGATGGGAAAGGAAGAATTTGAGTAAGTATAGTATTCTCTTCCTTGGAGATATTTTCTGATTTTTAAGGAGTTGACCTGGAAAGCCATAATCAAAAGATAACTAGAATTAATTTTAATTTGAAAATCAGAGAATACATAGACTGAATGTTGAGCGAACACATCTGGGTGTAATTTATGATATTTTATGATCTCATTTATAAAAAGTTCAACAACAGGCACAACAAATATATGATGTTAGAATTCAGTATAACACATATTTGTGTGATAGATATCAGGGAGCTAGTGACAGGGAAGGAGCATGACAGGGACATCTGGGGTATTGGTCATGGTATATTTCTTATTCACACAGTGCGAAAAGTCAATAATTATTTCTTACATGCTTTTTATATATGTGTTGAATTCTAATATATAATCTTATAAAAAATAACAGCAATGTGAAAGGGGATGGGTCACTGAACATTTGTAATGGAAGTTATTTTTGAAAACTACTCAAGTAAACAATTATCTTTCTATCGCAAATCACAATAATACCTAGAAGATTAAAGGGTTAAATCCAATTTGAAAGGAAAAAAAAAACATAGGTAAATATTTGACTAAACCTTATGAAAGTAGAAATTTCAGTATAAATATGTGATAGAAAAAATTATAAATATATGCATATATTTAACTAAATGTAAACTTCAAATGTCACTACAAAAAGGTAATAATAACAGAATTAATTGTCCTCATCACACTGGGAAAATTATTTGTCACAATCATGATAAATTAATATTTTAAGATATTCTTATTTATTTAAAAAAGAACTAATATGAAGCCTTTAAGTAAGGCTAAAAAGTGAATAAACCATTATCTTTCATTTCTTGCAGCCTTCCATTCCTGCTCCCGTATGAACCAGATGCTTCCAGATGCAATATCTTTTTACCCTTCTTACTCTTGTACATATCTTACATCTTCTTTTATTATTATTTTTCTCTTATTTTTTCTTCCCTCATTTGCTGAAGCACATCCTAGAATACCTTTCTTGGAACAGGTATATGTGAGATAAATCTTATGGGTCTCCCTTAAACATCTGAATGTTTAAATATATATTTTGCTTTCATATATTTTCTTCCATGCAAATCTCCTGCTAAATAGTAGCCTGGCTGCTAGACTCCTATATGAGTAGGTGAAAAGTAGGCTTGAGTGTTCTCATATATGGACTTTTACCTACTATCTCTGTTTCTACGCACGTTTAACTTCCATTTTGCATTTCATCTGTTGCTTCCAAAGTACAGTCCCGTCTGCAGTCTCCAGCATGCATCACCTCTCCTTTCACACATGTTCTTCACTACACATGTTCTCAGTTGCATAGTTCTCTCTGCTCTGCTGCATCTGTGAGAGTCCCAGCAAGAAGCAGACTGATTTTACAAAATAAGATCATTTGAAGAGGATCTAATAAAATTAACAAAACTGTGGGTAGAGTGTAAGGAACCACAAAAGATAGGGGAGATCCAATGGAATGGAGGAAAAGAGTAAAGAGGAGAAACCAATAGGAGAGAGGCTTTTAGGGAGGGTTGTCTTTGATGTAGGAATGAGTCAGTCTGTAGCAACTCCACAGGGATGGTGTCAGGGAAAATAAATCCCCTAACCCTAAAAAATTCTTTCTGAGACTTCCTATTGGATGAGCCCAACAAGAAGTCAGGGGACAAGGCCACTCTTTGATGTAGTCCATGAAAGTCAGATTCCTGGAACAGAGATCAGAGTGGGAAGAGGTAGAAAGTAGATTTGCAAGGGCAAAGAGAAGACACCCAACACATCTGCTAAATCAATGATCACTCTTCTATCTGGATTCTTTCTTTAATAAAGGAGTAAATATTTCTCATCTGATACTATCCTATCCCTTCAAATAGTGTTGTTTATGGGACAAAAAAATAAAGGTCTTTAATCAATCCTCAGTCACTTAACCCACTTTCATTTTTTTTGGCATATGCTTCATATTTCAGTAAATCACACGTAAAATAAGATTCAGTTCATTGTTTATTTCAGCCCATTTTATTTTTTTAACCACTGAATATTGTTCCATCAGTCCATTTGTTTAAAATTTAATATTATACCAATACAATGTAATATATTTGAGGTTTAGAAACAATCTTCTTTCTAAAATCTTTATAATTATTTAGACCTTGTGGTAGGCATTTTAATAGTCCCCCAAAGATGTCTGTGGGCTAATCCTTGACCTGTGGATGCTACCTTACACGGTAAAAGAGATTTTGCAGATGTGATTAAATGAAGGATCTTGAGATGGAGAGATTATTTTGAATTATCTGAGTGAGCCAAATGCAATCTCATGGGCTCTCATAAAAGGGAGGCAGGAAGCTCAGAGTCAAAGAAGAAGAGGACATAACAGTGGAATCGTAGGTCCAAGTGATGTCAGGGGGCCGTGGATTGAGACATGCAGGCAGCCTCTAGAGGCAGGCAAAGGCAAGGAATGGATTGTCTCCTAAAGCCTTCAAAAGGGATGCAGTCCTGTTGACATCTTGACTTTATCCCATACAGACATAATTTTGGACTTCTGATCTCCAAAACTGGAAGATACATTTGTGTTGTTTAAGCCACTAAATTTGTGCGAATTCATCACAACAGCAATAAGAACCTAGTATAGGTTTTCTTCTTTTTCTCCTTCCTGGCTTTTTGTATGTTAGCTTTATGGTGAAATGAGAATCATATACTAAGGTAATCATAAAATCATCTGAAGTTCCAAACCCTCATCCCTGTTCTCAAGGTTCTGCGGTATCTCTGCTGCCTTATTCTTTTAGCTCACTTTGTGGCCCATTCGCGTTCATGCTTGATGGTGTAATTCTAGTCTTCTTAATGACTGGAATTCAAACATTTCACTTCTTTATCACATAAGGGTTTTCACACACAATATCCTCTCAACCTGAAGCTTTTCTTTCAACTTTTCATTCAGCTGCTTCTTCAATTCTTCAGGACTCAGGTATACATCTATTTCTCAGGGACTCAGTTCCCCTCCTCCAAGGTCAGGTTCCCCACTCTACTCTATCCCATCGATTTTTCTTCTCAATCTTATGAGTTTTTATAATTAAAATGGTTATATTTGTATATATTAGCTTAGAGCTTTTGGCATTCCTTAACAAAATGAACTTTAATTTTTATCAATAAAATCATAAGTGCTATCTCATGGGATTATTAGAAGAAACAATTGAAGGAATATATGTAAAATAATTCTCCAAACATAACCAGGCCAGGCTGAACCTACTCGAATGTGAATAACTCAATCCTTTTCTTTCTTTAGTTTTAAATGTGATATCTATAGAGAACAGGTGTCTTGGCTGGCAACAGGATCTGAGAAAAATTTATCCAAGACTAGAAAGAAATTCCAACCACCTGACCTCTCAGGTCCTGTGCAGGAAAAGTGAGCAGCAAGATGAAGATGTATCAGACAACCACTTCCTGGCAGCTCTGCTGGAGTAGCAATAAAGACTTGGTGAGTGAAATGGTTGTACAGAATGACCAGGAAAATGGGAAATCTACCAAAACATTATTTCGCTCCAAACACAGCACAGAAACAACAGAAAAACAAAACAAAAAAACAAAACAAAACAAAAAACTACTAAAAGCCAAAGGGTCCATAAATTTCAGACAATGTTAACCCTAGGGCCACCTAGACCAGGGCTGAGGACCATAGTGGTGTCCCAACAATGACCCAAGATCAGTGGCCTAACTCTAGAGACATAAAACCCTGGCAAGAACTGAGGCCATTTTCTTCCATCAGAGTGGGACTTGGAAACAAATATTAAGATCTAGAAAATGAAATTCTATTTCTTTAGACAGCTCTAGACTTAGCAATAATGCCTACTAAGACTGTTTTATTGTCTTTGTCTCCCATTAGAAGTTTCTTGACAGCTGGGACAAGAGTTAACCTGACACAATTTTCACAAATTAATCTTCAATAAAAATCTTTAGATGAATGACTAGAGAAACTATTAAACTCTCATCCCATAGTAAGCATTTGTATGTTAATATACACTATACTTTCCACATAGAAAAAAAGAACTTTAGAATTATCTTTGTCTTGGACTTGAACATTTGTTTTATATATTTGTGTGGAGGAGGAAAAAAGGAAAGAAAAAGATTTCGTTAAAAGTTTGAAAATCAAACATGGTTTAATCAAAATGCTTTCTTCCTTGGAAGTGAATCTGAAATTTGGTGTACCATTATATAGTCAAGGTCAACTTATATTGAAAATAATATTGTAAGTTGTGTCTGAGCTCACTGACAATGAAAACATTGCTGGGAAAAAAACAGCTGGACAGAATTAAGTTTGTTTTCTTTCACGGCAGTAAACGAGGTCAGGGTCTAGAGTAAGATACTATGCCTGGTTATATTCAGTCAACCTGACGAAATGCCTCCAACACTATTCCCAAAATACAAGGGGTTTGAAGGGCTTTACTGTCCTTCCTCTGTTAATAAAACTGCTTACTTAAAGGACATATAGTGGACATATAGAAGGACATATAGAAGGACATATAGAAGGACATATAGTGACTGACCATTTGAAAATGTGGGGTCTTCCAGAAACAAAGTTAAAAAATAAATACATATTTAAACAACAACAACAGCAACAAAAGACTTTAAAACTGTTAGTTCAATACTCCCATTTGATAGATGAGGAAACTGAGGCACAGAGTGTGACTCTAACATGAGAACTAGGGGTAGAACGCAGTCGACCTTTAGTATCCGTGGGTTCCATGCCCAGATTTAACCACTCCGCATGGAAACCAGTGCCAGTTTTCATATAAGAAACTTGAACATCTGCAGATTTAATTATGCAAAATCCTGGAACTAATCCTCCACGGATACTAGAGGACGACTGTATATATCTTCTAAATTGCAACCCAAAGATTTCTCCAGAATACTCTTTCTTCACTTCATAACAAGGAAAAAATATGTGGAAGATTATTTGTATCTTTTATCAGGATTGCAAACATCTCTGCATATCTATTGTTTGGTGGAAGATTTTGTGGTTAGGAGCAAGCCTGGGCTGAGAGCCACATTGTATGGCTGAAAAGAAACCTGAAGATATCTTCAATTGTACCATTTTTAAGGTAAACAATTCATTCAAATGTGATTAAAAATCAGAACAAATGATTGCATCTTGATGTGGATCTGACTACAAAAAGGAACGTTTCTCTGTGTGGGATTAGAAAGAAAAAACTTCTTTCATTCTTTCTCTCTCTCTCTTTTCTAAAATAAAATATTCGTCCACAGAGGAGATGAAGGAACTCACGGAGCCTGATTGCTATGATTTCAGAAGAAAGGAGAACCCTGAAGTTCCTGACCTTTCAGGAAGTGTACCGGATGTGAGGGAAAGTTGGCGGAAAGAAGCTGATATTTAAGCCCATATGAAGTAATTCTTAATTTAGACTCTAAGGGTATTTAGAATAATTTTCAATTAGTTATGGTAATATTTCACAAAGAAGGTTCAGACAGGAAAGTGGGAAAGAGAAGGTCAGAACAATTTCTGAGAAGGATTAAACTGAAAGGAAAACTTGAAGACTAAATTTAAGTAGGCTTCAGTGGTTATAAATATTACCTACACAACAGAGGAACACAGTTTTACCTACCAGAAACAACCCTCCGAAAGGGATATTGAGAGAAATTATAATGGACATAAAAATATAAAACATAAGGGGAAAGCTTGATAAGTGTAACCATATTAAAATTAAAAATTCAAATTCTTAATTGCCAAAAGATACCATGAAGAAAGTGATACAGGAAGAAGGTACTTTTAATACATATAGTTGACAGAGAGCTCCTGTCCAGAATATACAAAGAATTCCTATTTATGGGAAAGAAAGAAATGAAAATAAAATGAGAAAAGACCCAAAGGGGCATTCCTGAGAAGTAGAAGCACAAATGACCGTAAACATATAGAATATTGCTTAATTGTATTATCAGAAAAATACAAATTTAAACCACTAAGCCAGTAGTCCACAGAGACCAATTTGGTACAGCTATGCAGCTGAATTATAGAAAATGTTGATGAGGATGTGGAGCAATGGGGGACTATTTATTACCCATTGCTAGCGGGGCATACATTGCTACAACTATTCTGGGGGAAAAGTGGAATTACCGAGTAAATTTGAAAACATTCACACCACGGTACACAGCAGCACCTTTCTTTGGTACACATCCTGGGTAAACTTGCACATATGCTCTGGGTCAGGAGCCCGGCATCAGAATATTCACAACAACACTGTCAGTATTAGTAAATACTGGGAAAACCCTAATTACCCAGCCCAGCTAAATGAGTAAATAAACGGAAGCACTCATGAAATGAAAGAGTAATTGCAGGAAACAGGGATTTATCCATTATGAGCAGGAATGAACCTCAAACACACGGTGGCTAAAATAAGTGTGTAAGATTATCCTATTTACACAAAAGGTTAAAACCAACCCAAAGGTTAATAAATAATTTATTAAATACATAGTAGATGGTAAAACTACAGCAAAAAGACAGGAAATGATTGAGACAAAAAATTCAGAATTAGGGGTACCTCTTGTGGGGAGGAAATGAGATGGGTAAGGTTAGCTTGATGGCTATAAAACTGTTGATTTGGTATTGGCTAGAAAAGTGTTTCTTTTTTTTTTAATAAATTTATTTATTTATTTATTTTATTGGCTGTGTTGGGTCTTCGTTGCTGCACACGGGCTTTCTCTAGCTGCGGTGAGTGGGGGCTACTCCTCCTTGTGGTGCACAGGCTTCTCATTGCAGTGGCCTCTTGTTGCAGAACACGGGCTATAGGCGCGTGGGCTTCAGTAGCTGCGGCACATGGGCTCAACAGTTGTGGCTCATGGCCTCTAGAGCGCAGGCTCAATAGTTGTGGTGCACGGGCTTAGTTGTTCCGTGGCATGTGTTATCTTCCTGGGGCAGGGCTCAAACCCGTGTCCCCTGCATTGGCAGGCGGATTCTTACCCACTACACCACCTAGGAAGTCCTAGTGTTTCTTTTATTATTATTATTTAACCATTCAAATAAGTCCCCTATGCTTTTTAAATTTTGATGTATTTCAGTATAAAAATGCTCCCCCGCTTCCCTGAAATCAGTAAGGTGGAGAAGAGAAAGGCCAACACAAGTAGTAGATTGGGAAGATAAGACATATATATATCCTACTGGATGATGCAAACATCACTCTGCTAACTCAATTTTGCTATCTCTCAAGAAGAAGATATCTCTCAAGAAAGCTGCTGTCTCTCAAGAATGTTCTTTTTTGGCCCAGCCATCCCGTTATTCCACTCAGCCGAACTCCACACATTCCAGGTTAAAGACATTAGTGTTTCATGGGAAACCATGGCAAACAATGACACCCCACTCCACTGTTTCTAACCAGCTCATCACGATCAGTTTCACTGGTGGGAATTAGATGTTCTCATTCAGTATACCACACAGTTTCAATGACGGCTAAAGCAGAGTCTGTAGGAGATGACGGGATCATACTTAATTTTGCCTACTTTGATCATCAGAGGTTTGGTCGTACCTGTTAGGAAGATGGGTTTGAATCTGGATCCAATGCTAATTAGCTATCTTATATTTGATAGCTTAATTTACTTAAGTGAACTAGAATCCTCATTTGTAAATCAGGATCGTAATTCCAAACTCTTAGGGCTGTGGGGAGAATGCACACAAAACCACATAGCACGTTATCTGACAAAACGTAAATAACAGATTTAAAAGAAACTGTCAACTTTGTAAAGTAATTATACTCCAATGAAGATCTGAAGGAAAAAAAAATAAACTGTCAGATGAGTCCCAACTAGCCCGTATATATACAGTATGCTTCATAGAGAGAATTTTTTACTTTAGATTAACTGAACTTCACACTATGGATTGAGATTTTTATAAAGCCTACTATAGGGTTAATCTGTGTGTGTGTGTGTGTGTGTTCACAAACTATAAATGATATATAGTAATAACAGTTTCAAATTGCTCAGCACTAAGAATTGTAACCCCTTTATCTTCTTTTATTTTGCACATTCTGCTGCATTTCTTTACACCTCAGTTGTTTTTGTGTTGCCAGAGCTTTTTTTATGTGTTAGAGCACATATCAGGGATTGCAGAGAATACTTAATCCCCTAGTTTGCAAGCATTTGAAGTTGAGTCCTCATTCTCTGTCTTTAACTACTCTGCAGTCTTTGTTTAAAATTCACTAAATTTAAGAAGGTTCTCTCTGTCTTCAGTACATTCAGCAGCATGTCTGCTGCCAATTACTCATCACCAGGGAATTGCATTGACTTGTGTCTGCTGCACTGTTCTGCTCTCTCTCCTTCTGCATTACATCTTCATCTTTTAACAATGACCTCTCTGTTTTGCTTTTGAGCCAGGATAGCTGGATGAAGTTTATATCCATTCCTTTTGGCAGGAAGAAAATCTAAGAACTATTCCTGTTACAGAGAATACACTTTAAAAACTGGTATACCTAGGTGGTATACCCTTTAAAAACTGAGGATTTTACTCTCTAAATATTTTATAGTAATGATAGTAAAGAAAAACAAGTACAATTCAGAATGACCCAAAGATTATTATTTTTTGCAAGTAAAGAGAAAAGATAAAATTTGATTAAACTCTGTAATCTATTTATCAATATATCTCCTTTGCCTGGCACAATGTTTGATATGTGGTCCGTTGTAAGGCAGCTATTTAACAATATTCATTCATGTGAATGAATTAAAGCATTTGCATGAATTAATAAAGCTGACACATGAGTGAATGGCAAAGGGAACATTTTACTCTAAATCTTGGCATTAGCCTGAAAGCCCTGATTATTGAGAAAATAGTGAATCCCTAGGAATTCTTGTCAAGATAATCTTTTCAAAAAACTTTTTTGTTTGAGAATAGATTTGTATTTGCAGAAAAGGTGGAAAGATAGGAGAGAGTTCACATAAAGTCTACACCTTGTTTCCCCTGTTGTTAAGATTGTACGAGTGTGATACACTCGCCACAAGTAATGAACCAATATTCATACATTATTATTAACTAAAGTTAACACCTAGTTTGGATTTTCTTCATTTTTAGTTAATACGTTCCAAGATCCTACCAAATGACTCCTCCTTCAAAGTGACACAGTGACAATTTGATTCCTATTTCATTGGTAAAAATCAGCTCTGCAAACATACCTTACTCTAGGAAGACAGAGAACTGCAATTTTACAAAGCCTATGAAAAGCTGAAGAAAGAAAAACATTTTGGTCAACAGTATTAAAGGATTTGTATAATTAATAGTAATTCACATACGTCCTACATTTTTACAGTTCAGAAAGTTGTCCCAGAATGTTTATCAACTTTTATTTTAAGGTCAGAGATAAACTAGCAGAGACTTTGGAAACAGAAGAATCCCAGGTTAAATAGATTGTCCAGAGTTGCACAGCTTAGCAGATAGCGAACCAAAACTCATACCCAAATCTTTTGACAATGATCTGTATAAAAATGTTCTTCCCAGTAAACCACAAATATCTCCTGCTTTTGTTTGCAACTTTTGATTCTCATTCACTGAGCCAGAAGAAATCCAAGGCAGGAATCAGTGAACATCTCTGTACAGAGGCAGGTAATAAATTGTTGAGGTTGTGCTGACTACATGATCTCTTTCAAGACTATTCAATTTCGGCATTGTAGATCAAAAGCAGCAGTAGAGGAAACATTAATAAATGAATGTGTTCCAATACAACTTCATTTACAAAAGCAGAGGGTGAGTTGGATTTGAAACACAGGCCACAGTTTGCCAACTGCTGCCCTAGAAGCTGGAGGAATCTGCACAACAATCTGTGATATGTTGACATGTACAGCCTGTGACGGATACAACTCAAAAGTCCTTGGTTTGCTCAACCCATTGTTCTTTAAAACTCTTTCTTTATGAATGCTTTTTTAATTAATGATTGCATCATAAAAAACAGTTTCTGTTCTTTGTTAATATTCTGTTAACATCATTCTGTATCTCATTGTAACTTATGATTCTCTCTGGCCTAATAGGATTCCTTACTTGCCTCTTAAGGACGAAAGTATATGCAGATCAAAGTATTTTGAGGCCACAGTTAGGGATACAAGAAGTTGAAATAAGATAGATATAGGACCAGGGTCAATTAAAACTACAAAGGATTAGCAATGCACATTGCTGAAGTTTTCAAAAAGTGAATCATAACTCTTAAAGTCTTTCCATACCGATCTGTGCTGTTTTTACCCAAAGACACCCTTCATGTTTTTGCTAATGTACCCTATACTGAAATATCTCATAATGCGGCTTTGAAAAAAAGCTTCCAACCTTTCCTTTTATTTTTTCCAGTGATTTTTAAAAATACATAGATAGAAATCCTGTGTGGTCTTAATCATACACATCATATCAACAAAATGATGGGAGAAGCCAAAAACCATGCTATCGGGGATTTTTGAAAGGTTTTCAGGCTGTATTTATATAAATTACTTTCCCCTCTATGTATGTAATCACAGTAAAGGAGTTGCATTGAAACTTTAAAATATTTTTAACTATGGAAATACATTTATATACAGTTTGTGGGTAGCAGCATGCTTATATGTAAATAATACACATGTTTATATATTTCTTTGTATATGAGTACATACATATCTATACATAAAGTTAGGAGTTTAAAAGGAAACCAGTTTGTGGGGTATAAAACCTAAGAGTTCCAAGTGTTCCCCATATGCGTAGGGGGAACAACAAATAATGATTAATGAACAGGAGAATATTCTCTTTTTAAAGAGTTTCCTTGGCTCACTAAGGGCTGTGGTTAAGTTCCTCTTATATTCTGATACCTGTTCAAGTGACTGAATAGAGCCCCTTTAGGACTTGTTCTCAAATCCAGCTATAACAATTTGGTGGTTTAAAATTGGCCTCAAGTTCTTTGCAGCTCCTCACAATAAGAAGTCTCTTTTCCCAGTCCTTGACTTTGGGTTGGCCTTGTGATATGCCTTGACCAGTAGAATACAGTGGAAGTGATTTTGTACAGCTTCTGAGAAGCGCATCAAAAGGCCTTGTAATTTCTGCACTTGCATTCTTGCAACACTGAGACCATGTGAAGAGAGAGGCCAGACATCAGTTAGCCCCAATCTCCAGACATATGAATAAAGCCTTCTTGGATTATCCAGCTCCTGGTAATCATCCAGATGGCTGAAGTCATGTATGTGACCCCAGATGACCCCAGCAGAGGGACCACACAGCAGACCCATCCCACTAAATGGTGAGACATGATTAATTTTTGTTGTTGTTGTTTTAAGTCATACGTGTTGAAAAACAAAATATGATAGTTTGAGAAAACCTCTAAACATGATCAGTTTCTGAATTAAGAATATATAAATAGGTGTTTGCGTTTCTATGTTTATATGTATTTGCCTATAAATACATGGGTATTGTGTGTGAATAAAAATAATACCAGGACATAATATTTATTGAACACCTGATTGTGCAAGGCATTGTTAGATATGTTCATTTAAACCACTACATTTTATATGTCTATTCTGATTATGGTATCAGTGTTAATCAAAGAATGAGTAAATTTCCCTCTTCCACTTTGGCACATGAATAGTTTAATTTTTTATGTCAACCAGAGAATACAACAACATGGAAATAATCAAAAACAAATTTACCTTCATAAAAATTTTAAAAAACTATTGCCAAACATAATATGCAAAATTAAATGATAGATAAATTAAGGGGAAATATTTGCAAATTGTGTTTCAAAAATCCAATGTTCATAGCTTTTAAATTTTTTTCTAAAACAATTCAAACACCAAATAAAGTGGAAAAATGCTACTAATAAAATTACAGCATACTGATACCTAGCATTCAAGAAAAAAAATCTTGAAGCCAAAATTGACATTATGTATTTACTGACAAGGACTATTTTGTTAATTCATCCATTCATTCAATTGACACTGTACAATACTAATATCAGGAACTTTAAAGTGAACAAAACATAATTCTTCCCTGAATTTGTCCAGAGACAAGTTGGAGGAGACAGAAAAACAAAATGATCAATATAATATAGTGGGTTGGTACTAAATTGTTCAGATATACAAAGAGTATTAAAGAATTTGAGAAACTGCAAGGAAATAATAGACAAGCCTTCTTACATGAGACGAAGCCAGAATTTTCTTAAAGAACAAGTTAGAATTTTCCAGGTGAAGGACGTACTAGAGAAGGTAAGGAAATTATTTGAGGGAAAGTGGTGTTCATAAGCAAAGACTAAGAAGAGAAATGCAAGGTGATACAGGAAGTGTGATAAGAAGCAGAGCTGAAGAGGCTAGAAGTAAAACTGAAAAGATATATTGTATGCATTCAGCAGTTCATTCTAAAGATTGGGGTTTAACCTGAAGACAGGTGGGGAGCTGGAGGTGGAGGGAGAAGAGCAACTAGCAGGTCTGTGATGTTAAAATTGGACATTAAAAAAACCTTGTTCTCTGGAGGATGCATTTTAGGAGTAAAATTAGGTGCTAAGAGACCAATTCAGAAACTGTGGCAGTAGTCCAGAGGGGAAAGGTATGGATTTAAATATGATGCCTGAGTTTACAGCTCAGTGTATCCATACACAACCATGAATTTTTTATTTCTTATAGTGGCAGACAGCGAGCTAGGTGATACCCATGATCTCTGCCTCCTGATGGTTATAGCTTTGGGCAATCTCCTCCCATTGCATGTGGGAGGGACCTGTGATTTGCTTCTAATCAATAAAATATGGCAAAGGGGATGAATCTGACATCACTCCCATGATTATGTTCAAATATATGGCTCTACTAGTCAACTGGCTCTAGAGATTCTCTTTGTCAGCTTGACAAATTAAGAAGCCATGTTGGAAAAACCCACATATCAAGGAACTATGAGCAGCCTCTAGGAACTGAGGACAGCCTCCAACTGACAGCCAGCAAGAGGCTAGGCCATCAGTACTACAAAAGGAAATACATTTTGCCAAAAACCTGTGTGAACTTCTTCACAAAGAGGAAGAAATGGATTCTTCCTCAGTCTTTCCTCCAGATGAGAATGCAGCCCAGCTGAAACCTTGACTACAGCCTTGCAGAAAATGCAGAAGCTGTGCCCAGACTCTTGACCCACAGAAACTTTGGGATAATAAATGTGTGTGTTGTTTTAATCCTCTAAATTTGTGATAATTTTTGACAACAGATAACTAATACAAGTATTTATTATACAATTAAATGCATTTCTCCATGTGGACAGGTCAGGTTCTTCAGAAAACAAAAGTACTTCTATAAGGAATTTTTAAATTTATATTTGCCCACTTAACTTTTAATGGTCTGCATAACTTGCCTATCTTTCGTCCCTTCATCATGGTTTGGCAACTTAGATCCAATTTATGGAAATTGCCCTCAGCAATATATTTATGTACTTCTGTTTTCAGTGCCCCAAATCCCAAGTTCTTGAGTGATATTTCTAGGACTATGGCTTAGTTAACTGTCGACCAAAATGCCTTTTCTCTGTTGCACTGATCTCATACCAAGAAGGTTAAGTTTGCAAATTCCCCTGAATGCTTTGATAGATGTTAATTGCAGTAAAGTCTATTAACATAAAGCTAAATACCATTTCCCAAAGCAATGCTGCCAAGCATTATCAGAAATCTCTGAGAATCCGGGGGAAGTGGCTTCCAAAGGCAAAGCCATTGAATGGACGCCTTTGTCAATCAACACCTTCTCAGGCAGCCTCTTTTTGTATCAGCTTTGTTCAGTCTCCTCTGAGTGGCATCTCTTCAGCCTTCTGATATTGTGTCCTAGTTGTGAAGCTCTTCTAAGCTTCTGAGATTATGAAAACTCAGATGCAAGGCCATTATCATTTAATACTCACCTGTATCAAAAGCTAGAAAGACAGAAACCTGTAGAAGTGAAGAAAAAGGGACACATATAGCACTCATTTCTCAGAAGTTTACCATCCCATGCCTGGACTATTACAATGACCTTCTCTTAGAAGTGACCATACGTTAAATATCTCTGTAGCCCTGGTCCAATGCAAAGTAACTGATGCTAGTAGGCAATCTAGTGTTTCTTTAATTGTCATCAGAGAATGGAAAATTTTACAAAATGAAGGTTATAGTCTTCTCCAACTATATGAGAATTCTGTATTTCTCAGGCACATCCATAGGAGTTGATTCTGGTTTCATGGAAGACATAAACCTTGAACTGGTTTTCATATGATGAGTAGGATTTAGAGGGGGTGGGATTGGGAAGATTATACAAAGTGGAATAAATACTCATAAGACAACATATTATATTGATATACATAATGAAGGAGGGCTGGTATGGTCAAGGAGTTTAGGATGAGGGCAGTGTCAATGGCCAAAAACAGGGAGGGACTCTGACTTATTTGAAGGTAATATTGTAATTCCAAAAAGATGGAGATAAAGTGAGGTTATAACTGATTAGAGGCAACTTTAAACACCTCAGTGAAAATTATGAGCCTGATATGGAGTATCTCTCCATAAATTTTACCATTTCTAGAAAGGTTTTCCTATTTAAGAGCTACTCCTTCATTCTCCCATAGTTGTGTTTTTCACAAGATAATGTAAATATCAGTTTACTTGCCTTTCTCCCCCAGTGCATTATAAGCAACTCAAGGACAGAGATAATATCTTCTTTAGATTAAAAAAAATTTTTTAAGGAGGAAAGCAGACAGGTAGGAAGATAAGAAGGAAATAAAGATAGAAGATACAATACTTTAGAATTTTTAAAAAAAGCCTCTAGTGACATATTACATACTAGCTTTGTTCTTAAGAAAGCCAATCAAACTGTAATCCTTAGTTTTTTTCACCTAAAAAGTAGAGTTAATAACAGCTACAAAATTACCTTCAAAAAAATCATTGTGAAGGCCAAAAGAGATATTGAATATAAAAGCACTTTGGAAAGTATAAAATTATACAAAAGTAACTTGTTGCTCTTTCTAGGCTTCTCAGTAAAGTAATGCCATTATAAATGCAGTTTTGAGAAAACTAATATGCTATGGGAAAAAAAGACAACTCTAGGTTTGTGCTTGGTCATGAAGATGCTGTTCATAATATAAAATGTTGAAAATAAGCTTAGTGATCAGCCGTAGGGAGTTGCTTAAATAAACATCCACTTAGTCATAAGTTAGAGTATTGTGTAGCCAAAATAATGGTATAGAAGAATTTTAAATTGTATGGGAAATTGGTAATACCATATGAAAAAAGCTTTCAAAATACTATTTACAAGTGACCCTGTATATATATATATATGCACATGTTTGAGCTCACATAGATGTGTGTATAAGTAAAGACATGCAAACAAATATAACAAAATAGAAATATTATAGATTGGTTTTACTATTCTGCATATCTTTTTTAATGAACAGTTTGTAAGTTGTAAGTAGCAGAATACACTTCCTCACGCAGCATCAGCCATTCCCTCACATGCTATCAGCTGGTGTTAATTTCATACCAATGTCCAGCTTTTGGAGAGTCTGGGAAAGGAAGCAGATATCTTTTTTAGCTTCTATGTGGAGTGAAGGCTATTTCAGAAAAGAAGAGGATGGGGATGACTGCTCTATGAGCAATCAATGTTCTCTACCACAAAAATGTCATAATTACATTACAAATATATTTTAAAAAGAAAATGAGTCTAGTAGCAGATATATGAGAGAGATTAGGACAGACTCTCCATTTCCAGTCGCTGATATTCTCAAATTGACTCTCTAGAGCAATGAGTTGAAGGAGTACTGGGAGATAAGTCATCAAACTTGAGTTTCAGCCAAATCTCAACCCTCAATTAGTTGTATGACTTGAGGCATGTTGGTTAAAGTTGTTTATTTTCTCATCTGTATAGAGTAAAACTCCCTTCTGACTCTGAAATGTTATGTCTCTGTGAATATGGGAATATGTTCTTCTGGCCACAGACAGTCATATATCCTTTTTTCTTTTTTTTGGTGGGGGGCGGAATGATGGATATGTTTATTATCAGGATTGTGGTAATGGTTTTGTGAGTGTATACATAAGGCAGAAAATATCAAGTTGTATACTTCAAACATATGTAAGTAACTGTCAGTTATACTTCAATATATTGATGATATAACATTGGGGTCATATGTTTTTGAAGTGTTAAAAGATTAACATTCCTCTCCTCATTTATTCAGGAAACAGGGAGTGTCTAACTCTTTTAAAAGAACAAAGGGACTTGTTCTGAGACAAGTAGAAAAAAGAAAAGCTGTAATATGTTGCATTACATGTTATGGTTTGTTAACTAGTTTGTACTTCACAACAAGCTTGTGAGTTTAAGAAAAAAAAACATTTGCCATTTTATACATGAGGAAAGGAGACCCGGGGAAGTGAAATAATTAGGAAATAGTTGAGAAGCATTTATAATCAGGTACATCTGATTCCAAAGCCAATGCTTTTGCTACTAATCATGATTCTATGTTTCTGAGCTTGTTTTAAATAACTTTAAACTAATAAGGGCAGATATTTATCTTGCATGGGTACTGGAATGTACTTAATAAATATTTGTTTAAGAAAAGGATAAAACAAGGAGAGAGAGAAGAGAGAGAGAGAGACAGAGACAGAGATGAGACAAAGACAGAGAGAGAGAGATAAACATTGTAAGAATTTCTGAACCATGAGAGAGAAAAGAGAGAAAAGGAAGGAGAAAGGAAGGAAAAAAGAAAGGAAGAAAAGCAGAAAAGCTTTTAGGACAATACTGATTCAAATGCTTCTTCAGCAGAAATGGATGGATAAATTAAGGTTGAATTAGTTTCATTGTTCAGCATTTTCCACATAGGTTTGATGTCAGTTTCTTCCCCTTTTCTAATGGGGTCTATGGTGGGAAGCCAAGAGGAAGGCTGGTGATTGTATTTAATTATGTTCAAAGAAAGTTACAGAATACTCAGCAGATGTTAGGCTTGCAGCTGGAATCCCATAACAAATGCTGCTCTGCTATCTCGCCTTCCACATTATTGCACCAAAGCAGGGCCCAGAAAATGCCCAGCAGACACATTGGCTGTGGCTGAATGAGAAAAGATAACAAATCTTAAGGAAACATGTTGCCTATTATTCCTCATAATGAGAGCTGCCAGGGTGTACACTGAGCAGGCCTGCGGCTGATACCAGGACACAAAGGACTTTAATGCATCCCACACAAGGATGTCATTTGCAATCTGGAGCAACAAAAGAGATTGAAGCCTTGGAAGGTGGGCCTTGTTTCTTGATACTGTATATCCTGGGGAGGACAAATAACAACCACACAGTTTGCTTTCCCAAGCCCCATAGGCGTTCAAAGGAAGCCTGCTGACTGCAATTAGGATACCCCAGATTTTAAAAACTAACCCTCTCAGCAGGCAGTGGGATCTTATCATGGATGATACAGCTCAGACATGTTTCAGATTTACCATGGAGGCAGACTCATCGAAGGAGATGACAAGGAAGAGAATCCTAATGACGTAAAATTCACAGCCTCCTCAAGGGGGTCTCCGCTGATGCCTCCCAGATAGAATAGGCTAGTTTCACACTTTGTAAAAAAATAAATACGATCCTCTTTGTAGTCCTATAAAACTAAGCCCACCTAAGAGATCACCTACACATGGCTCTCCTATGAGCTAATATGTCCTTTATCTCTCCACCTAAAGGCTTTATCTAATGAGAATGCTCTTAGTTTAGGTCAAGCCAGAAGTTCTGGGGAGTTAATGCCCTGGGAATTATCCATAGTGGATGAAGAGTATAGTGTGTGGATGAATGCTCCAAATTCCCCACACTTGGTAGAGCAAGACTATGGTCTATTCTGCATCTCTCAGGGAATCCCAAGCCAGGTTGAGCCCTAGATGTCACAATGGTAACCAGCTCATTTTGACATACACTAATGGCTTTCCTCCTTTCCCTTTCTCCCCTCTCCATTCCTTCACCTTGATTCCTGAGACTGTATCCCAAATAAACTACTTGTAACAAAATCCTTGTCTCAGGCTCTGCTTTTGAGGGAAATCAAATTCAGGGATTTGGCTAGGAGGTTTCAGGATCTCCTTCAATACCCCCATGTACAAACCTATGGAATGAGTAGAAAACTCTCAGAATGACATTTGTAATTCTTTTTGACCTAAGCCAAATTACAGACTCATGTGTAACCCTTCTTTCTCACAACACACCAGTTCCAGAATATTCTTTATAATTGCATTATTTTAAGCCTAAATATATGGACTTCCTTCAATCTGAATTCCTTATACAGCAGATGTATATTTTTTTCGTCTTTGCCTTCCTTAAGTGACTTTTTACTCAGTTAAGCTTTTTGTGCTTCCAAAAATAGAGCGGGGTTCTCTCCCTTGAAGTTTTCAGAACATTTTGTGGATCCCTCTATTAAAAGCATTATGGCTTTTCCCACTAAACTATGAACAATTGCAGAATAGACACTGTCTTTTTCTTATCTTTGTTTTCTCAATTTCTATCACTATACCTAATACTTAACAGATGCCTAATCAAAATGTGTTGTTTGAAAAACTAAATTTAAAAAGGAATATAATATCAATATTTCATTTTCAAGAACAAATGTTTGAGGATTCTGCTACTTGCCTTTCCCATTCTAGGTAGGGAGAGAAAAGTAAAATTTTCCATTCTAGGTTATCTAGGAAGTTAATAATTCTTTCTCAAGGATAGTTGATATATAAAATATTACAATTTACCAGACTGGATGCTTTGTTGAGATTGTGGTCTGAGTCGTCCTTTTGTAGCATATGTTTCAAAGTGTAGTGCACTCTGTACTGGTAACCCTCACAGGGAGCAATGATGACTAAGGCAGTGAGCTTGATAAATGAAATGTGAGGAAACAGTGGTAGATTTGGAACTATGGTACCTAAAATCAGCTCTTGGTTTTGCTGGAGGTTTGAATCAACTCGCTTACGATTTCTGCTTCTGTATCTATAAAATGTAGATAGTATTTAATTTGCAGTGTATTTTGACTTTTAATGAAATATTTTATGCAAATATATGCAGTTTGTAAAATATGTGACTATACACACATATATTTATGTATATAAATGTGTATATATATATTTACTTATTTATAATTCTTATAATTTTAATGATAAATTCCGTATGTAAAACAGAACTTCAGGAGCCAAAATGAACGCCACAAAATGTAACCTATAGACACAGGGCTTGATATGGAGCCAGAAATTGGGGGTAGAATTTTTGCCTTTGTGCTAAATCCTAAATAAGTGAGACCTTTTCCTAATTTTAAGCAAGAACCTCCTCATAATTTGAATTGGAAAATTTAGGCACTATACACTTAAGTATATAAAGCAATATAAGCATATGTATTTTCTCAAAATATGCAGGGAAAAATTGCTGTGATAAAGAATGCATAAACACAGTTTTCTTGTTCTAAGAAAAGTTGATTCCAGGAGTGATACTTGATATCTTCCTCACTCTCACAGAATAATTCAAGTGGTTTCCCAGGGTGTTGCAAAATTTAATGCTTCTGGTTGTGATTATTTCCAGGAAGAGGAATTGTTCCTGCAAGAACTGTGCCAGCAGTGCTATATGGCATGTGGGATTATGCAATCCCACACACTGACCAGAGTGGGATATCCGTCTGCATATTCAGCAGTTAGGATTTATGGGACCCTGTGTGTCATATGTCTGCCCAGAGCTGAGTGATGCAATTGAATGGGGCACATGCAAGTGCTCTGGAACAGATGGGTACAGGAAAGAGAGCAGCCACAGGTACCAGGAGTAAATCCAGTCCATCGACATAACCACAAATGGGAAAAGTTAATTACAAAAATGGTATTCAGGAAACATTTATTGTGAGATAGGAATTGGAGGAAGTATATAGAGGGGCTTACTGAGGAGAGAGGAATTCAGAGCAAATAATAATCAGGAATCAAGGTAGCTTAGTAGATATCAAAGAAAACCTGCAATTGGGTAAAAATGCCTCAAGCATACAGTCAAGGAACCAGGGTCAGAACTTTAGTTCCTGGAAACTGGTTTGAAAAGAATAAGTTTAGATGCCAGTTTTGGAGGTATGGGACCCCGAAAAAACAAAAAACAAGTACAATAAACAAAAGAGGGATCTGGTTTCCAAATATGAGGTACAAATATGGACCATGTCTCAGAAGTAGAGTAGTACTGAGTACTCAATCAGAGCTGGAGGCTGAGTCCCAGGGTGGTAGTTATATCTCTTCTATCCTGGGTTAGGATAATCCCTAAGGACTAGTACCAGGTCAAGCCAGCAAGTGAGCCTGAAGTTGTTCTGGATTGGGAAAGCAGTGATAAATAAAGACTAGCAGTCAGTCAGAGACTTATACTGTGGATATTTCAATATGTAAATTACAATTGTCCATCAATGGCTAGAGAATCATCATGGCTTAAGGCTTTATCTGTCTCACTGATCAATCCTATAGAATTACATTCTTTGAGAAATCAGAGCTCCAGCGAAAATATTCTCCTTTTAGGAGAAGCAGTTTCTTTTTCTCCAGAGTTTGAGGATTAGATGTCTACCAGGGATCTTGTCTTAAAGGCTAAAGTAATGACTTATTCAAGTTTCATTGTGAAAATTATCCTTTCCCAATCCCAATTACATTCCAGCTGGCACATAGCACTGGCTGTCTCAAAACCCAAACATCTGGAAGAAGGCTTGAATTGGCCATCTCCCTGCCTCTTATGTCTGAAACCTTTCTTAGATAGTAGGTTAGAAAACACATTTTTGGCTAGGCAAGATAAATATATTTTTTAACCATCAAATCTCTGAAGTAACGTAAAGAAGACCAAATAAGATATAGAAGGCACAAAAGTCATGGTAGTTCTAATTTCTTTAATAATTGTGTATCACCTACAATGCTAAGACCAATGAAACCATGGATATGTTGTCTGTAAACTGTTTGTTTTGACTCTAAATATCAAACTGACTATTCATTTATTTTTAAGTTGGGTGATCAATTAATTGGATCATTCAGTTGTGCAAAGGCTGGTCTGAATGGAGCTGTTGCTTCAACATTACATAGACACAGGGATTGGAAAGAAAAACTGAAATTAGCATGCTCACACTTAACCTTTACCTTCATTCTTAAAGGATTTCTTTCTTAGGTTTTGCAGGAAACACTGCTACAAGAAAACACTCAGCTTGTGACTCTGTTGAACCGTTTATTAACTCTGTGAACACAAACAATTTCTGGTGCTTGATTTCATCATCTGTAAAATATAGATAGTAATAACTACTACCAGGTTTGCTATGATGATTACAATAGGTAATCTATGCAAAGACATGCCAAACAGTAGGTGCTCATTACATGGCAGTTATTTTTCCTATTATTGTTATTATTAAGCTAAGAAGCAGAGAACAGAGAGGCACCATACACCAAGAACATGGAGAGTTGTTGCCTGAGATAACATGGGTTTACAATGCCCAATCTGTAATAATTAGTGAAAGGAGTTAGGAGACAGTTGACATCAGTAGGAGTAAAATGTGTGCCTTTGGATACATCTGGAATTCAGCTGTGGAAAAAGTCCATTTCCTTCCTCTTTTTAAGGACACCCACACAAACATCAGACAAGGATTAGCCCAATGTCTTCTTTCCCAGATCTCATGGCAGCAAATCTTTGCTAGAGGCTTCCTGCTGAAGTTCCCAAACGTGTTTGCCTGTTTCCTGTTGGCAAAATATATCTGATAATATCCACCACTGTCTGAAGTTCTTTTTTTTTTTTCAGCCACTATGAGAGTCAGTGTTTGAGAGACTAGAAGATTAAAGCAGTTTATTTCCTCCCAGATTCTTTGCCTGCAATTAAATTTAATGATCTAGTATGATAATTTTATCAGAAATAAAACTTACTCATAATGTAAATTTATATCCTAAACTCCTATAGAAGTATTTTATCTAACATAAATATTAACTACTAATATAAAAATCTATTACATCTTTTTTTAAAACTCTTTTCACATCAGTTTTTAAGTGGATAAAATATTCTTTATTACAACTTTTCTAAAACTCTAAATTTATTGACATTCAACAAATGTTTATTCTGTAACTGATGTGCCTCAGGCATTGTGGAATCTTTTTTTTTTATCTGGGAAACAATAACAGATAAGACAAATATCTCCATCCTGTCCTCATGAAACTTAAAATCTAGCAAAAGAAATAGAAATGAAATAATAAAGCAACTTAATATGGTGGAAAGAATGCTTTTTGTTAAAGCTAAGAAGTCAGGAGAAGGAAGTGTTTGGTGGAGAGACTGCATTTATGTACAGAAATACATATTTTTAAAGGACTTTACTATCCCAGGCAACCTACAGATTGCATGCAATCCCTATCGAAATATCAATGGCATTTTTTCACAGAACTAGAACAAATAATTTGAAACACAAAAGATCCCAAATAGCCAAAACAATCTTGAGAAAGAAGAACAAAACTGAGGCTATCACACTCCCTGATTTCCAACTCTACTACAAAGAGACAGTAATTAAGAGTATGATACTGGCACAAAAACAGACACACAGATCAACAGAACAGAACAGAACAGAGAAACCAGAAATAAACTTATATGAATATGATCAATTAATCTACGACAAGAAGGCAAAAATATACAATAGGGAAAAGATAGCCTCTTGGATAAAAGGTGTTGGGAAAACTAGACAGCTACATGCAAAAGAATCAAACTACTTTCTCATATCATATACAAAAAGAACCTCAAATTGATTAACAACTTAAATGTAGAACCTGAAACCATAAAAATCCTGGAAGAAAACATAGACAGTATGCTCTTTTACATCAGTCTTAGTAATTTTATTTTTTGATCTGTCGCCTCAGGCAAGAGAAACCAAAGCAAAAATAAACAAATGGGGCTACATCAAACTAAAAAGGTTTTTAACAGCAAAGGAAATTATCAATAACAAGAAAAGCAGCCTACTGAATGGGAGAAGTTATTTGCAATTAACAAACCCAATAAGGGGTTAATATCCAAAACATACAAAGAACTCATATAATGCAACATCAAAAATCCAAACAACTTGAATAAAAAAACAGGCAGACAATGGAGAAGATATTTTTCCAAAGAAGACATGTAGATGGCCAACAGACACATGAAAAGATGTTCAACGTCACTAATCATCAGGAAAATGCAAATGAAAACCACAATGAGATATCACCTCACACCTGTCAGAATGGCTGTTATCAAAAAGACAATAAATAACAAGTGTTGGTGAGGATGTGGATAAAAGGGAACCCTCATGCACTGTTGGTTGGGATATAAATTGGTACAGCCCTTATGGAAAACAGTACGAAAATTTCTCAAAAAACTAAAAATAAAGTTACCATCTGATCCAGCACCACTTCTGGGTACTTTTCCAAAGAAAACAAAAACACTGATTAGAAAAGATATATGCACACCCGTGTTCACTGCAGCATTTTTTTTTTTTAACAAGAGCCAAGATATAAAAGCAACCTAAGTGCCAATCTATAAGTGGATAAAGGAGATGTGGTATATGTTTTACAGCTGAATAATATTTATATATATGTATATATATATGTGTGTGTATATGTATGAATATTATTCAGCCATAAAAAAAATAAATCTTGTCTTTTGCAACAGTTGGGTAGGCCCAGAGTTGTACAATGCTAAGTGAAAATAGTCAGAGAAAGACAAATACTGTATGATTTCACTTATATGTGGAATCTGAAAACAAAACAAATGAACAAACAACAAAACAGAAACAGAACCATAGATACAAAGAACAAACAGATGGTTGCCTGAAGGACAGTGGGTGAGGGGGATGAATGAAATAGGTGAGGGAGATTAAGAGATACAAACTTCTAGTTACAAAATAAATGAGTCATGGGGATGAAATGTACAGCATAGGGAAGATAGTCAATTATACCATAAAAAGTTTGTATGGTGACAGATGGTGACTAGACTTATCATGGTGATCCTTTTGTAATGTATAGATATATTGAGTCACTATTTTGTGCACCTGGAATTACCATAGTATTGTAAGCCAATTATACTTCAATTTAAAAGAGAGAGAGAAACAGCAGTTTAGAGGACTATGTGTGACTTCCACTTTCTATGCCTTGGTTTCTGTATTTGAAAAGGAGGATAATAAAATTATACCTCAAAATATGTGGGAAAAATAGTTGAGATAATACACATTTTAAGCACTCATTTTAGTCCATTATCATGAGGGTAATGTTAGCATATGATGATGTAATATATGATCATATGAATTTTTATTATCTTCTGAGGAATTTAATGTGTTTTATATAAAATGATGTGTATTGACTAAAATATTGTCATCCTGTTAGCCAGGTGCCCCTAGTTACAGGATATGGGCAGAAATAACATAGCACACTTTTCATCTCAATGGTTTTCATTAACTTTTTAATTGAATTAATCATTCAGATGTTAATTGAACCTATCTTTTTAAGACATTATCTTTTTTTTTTAATTAATTTTTATTGGTGTAAGTTTGCTTTACAATGTGGTGTTAGCCTCCACTGCACAGCAAAATGAATCAGCCATACACATACAGATATCCCCTTCCTTTTGGACTTCCCTCCCATTTAGGTCACCACAGTGCATTAGGTAGAGTTCCCTGTGCTACACAGTATGTTCCCATCAGCTGTCTATTTTATACATTATATCAATAATGTATTTGTGTCAATCCCAGTCACCCAATTCCTCCCTCCCCACCCCTTTCCCCCTTGGTATCCATACATTTGTTCTCTACTTCTGTGTCTCTATTTCTGCTTTGTAAATAATATCATCTACACCACTTTTCTAGATTCCACATATATGCATTACTATACAATATTTGCTTCTCTTTTCTGACTTAATTCACTCTGTATGACACTCTGTAGGTCCATCTCCATCTCTACAAATGACCCAATTTCACTTCTTTTTATGGCTAATATTCCATTGTATATATATACCACATCTTCTTTATCCATTCCTTTGTTGAACACTTAGGTTGCTTCCATGTCCTGACAATTGTAAATAGTGCTACTATGAACACTGGGGTGCATGCATTTTTTTGAATTATGGTTTTCTCAGGGTATATGTCCAGTAGATGGATTGTTGGATCATAGGATAGTTCTATTTTTAGTTTTTTAAGGACCCTCCATACTGTTTTCTATAGTGGCTGTATCAATTTACATTCCCACCGGTGGTGTATGAGGGTTCCTTTTTCTCCACACCTTCTCCAGCATTTATTGTTTGTAGATTTTGTGATGTTGGCCACTTTTACTGGTGTGAGGTGATACCTCATTGTAGTTTTGATTTGCATTTCTCTAATAATTAGTGATATTGAGTATCTTTTCATGTAAGACATTGTCAAATGTTGAAGCGACTTCAATGTTAAATCACCAATGGCTATTCCCCTTACGCAACTTGCAAACTGAAGTGTGAACTATAAATGTATAAACATTACCAAATTATAAAGCAATACACAGTCAAATGCCATAAGAAAGCTAAAAGAAAACAAAGTTAAATCTCAAAATAGGGTTAAGAAGGAGTGATAAAATTCTGATAATTTATGTACCTGATCTTAATATTTCTCTTTTAAAAAGTAACTTCTGCAAAAGTTTCTTTTATTGAAACTACCAGAGAGCTCTATTAATGGACACTTAAACTGCAGAAATGACTGACACAAGATTGCCCTTTGATAACTAAGCAGTAAATCAACTCATCTGACTGGAGCAAAAGTATGGCACCTTAATTCAAAGTAATGTAGTAAGAGCTAAATTTAGAATAAGTAGATCAGAAGAGGAATCAAAGGAAAAGAAGGCAAAAACATGAAGTGGAAACAGTATAGAAGTGAAGGGAAATTGTTAGCCTTTGTTTTCATTTTGAGTTATTCTTATCCTCATGATTAAGCCACTCCAAATCTGGAAATGCAGATAGCTTACCATTGTGACAAGGATTTTAGCTAAAGATGGACAATAACATACCTGCTCTCATTGCCAAGGGAATCACATTTCTATATGTACCACGTAACATCTGAATCATCAAACTCCTTACATCTGATTCCATGTTCATGAAGCAACTTCTGATTAAGATTTGGCTTTCCATGTACATCTGCCTACAGGGACTCAAGGGGCTGATTATATAGACTTCGAGTATATCTAATTCTCATAAAACTGTGCAATAGCTTCTGATTACAATTTGGCATCCTGTTTATCTTGAATACATGAAGAAAATAAATCGGTTACGTGAATGTGAGTGTCTCTGATTGTGTGACAATGACTTCTCACTGTAAACTCAAAAACTGACATTGTTTTTGTACATCAGTCTCATGGTCTTGGTCCATTTTAATCTATCATAACAGATGTATCTGTTCTTTGTGTGATGATGGCAAATGTAAATATATAAGCCTGTGGCACTGAGATTCTGAGACATGGTACATTCAGCAGAGTATACACCTCTTCCTTATAGAAATGATAAACCATGATTTTGCTATTGTGACAAGACCATGATTTTGCTTATGAGGATTTTCTTTTAGCTGAAACTTCAGTTCTATCCGGTTTAAGAACTTTTTAGCCTTCCCCAACATATTTGGTAGAAGTCGTGAGTTTTTTGTTAGAGCACAAGCTAATGTCTTATAATTACAGTGGATTAAATAAGATAAAAAAATTCTTTCCCTTCGCTGTAACAGCCCCAGATTAGGTGGTTAGTCCAATGTGAGTAAATGTTTCCACTCCACAAGGTTATCCAAGGATCCAGGCTTGTGCCCTGGCTCTGCTCTATAGAGGCTGGTTCCACTGATGTCATTCTACATTTCCCACAGTAGGCAGGAAGGAGGCAGAAAGGATATTTAAGGTAAGCATCTGTGTAGTTTTGTGACATTAAACTAAATTTACCTAAGATTCAATTCCTACTGCAGGATAATGAAAAGAAGGTATATCTATATTGTTAGATTTTCAAGAACTTATAAATAAGTTTATACATGTATACACTTTAGCAAGAGTATCTGACTACATGGCAAGCACTGCATGAGTTATTATTACCCTCACTTTATTATTTTGAAGTTGGGTTAGTAAGAATAGAGATTTGAATGAGAAAATGGACATGCATCTCTGAGTAAATTTCAAAAAGTAATATAGTTGTTACTGTTATCTTATGTTTGGAAAAGCAGTTAACAGGTATTCTCGGTGAATTTAAGGTTCTTTCCTCATCTCAGAAGAATTCAGAGATGAAGTGATAGGTAAGAAGTGGATTTATTTAGAGAGAAACACACTCCACACACAGAGTGTGGGCCATTTCAGAAGGCGAGAGAGCCTCGAAATATGGCATGATTAGTTTTTATGGGCTGGGTAATTTCCTAGGGTAGTGAGTGGGAGGATTATTCCATTATTTTGGAGAAGGGGGCAGGGATTTCTAGGAATTGGGCCACTGCCCACTTTTTGGCCTTTTATGGTTAGCTCTAAACTGTTGTGACACTGGTGGGTGTGTCATTTAGCATATACTAATGTATTGCAATGAGCACATAATGAGGATCAAGGTCTACTGGAAATCAAATCTTCCACCACGTTGGACCCAGTTGGATTTAACCAGTCTTTGTCATGTCCTATGGCTGTATCATTCTTTTAAAGCTTATGCCCTGTCCCTTTCCCTCCTGTTTCACAGGAATCCCCTTCTCTTTGTAAGTTTGCTTTGCACCACTTCGCTTTTATGAAATATCTACCTTAGCACCTATTTTCACTAACTGAAAGAAATCCAAAGGGGATCTGCAATTTTACAAAAAAAGAAAAAAAAGGCAAAAAGTGAAAATAGTAGTCAACATTTGTTTTGCAGGAAGCTGCTATAGAAGCAACGCACACCCCATGCAGTGAGAGTGGCACCGTCAGGCTCCTTCCCTGGGGAGCTACCCTCAGCACCTCAGCCCTGTGCTGCCTTAGCTTTAAGCTATGTCTGTGAGCGTTTGTGCTTTATCTCAGTTTATTTTGTGCATTCGTTAGCAAGCTGTGTCCTAAGGTGATTGATTCTTGGCTTTATGCCATTTTGGTTTAGGAAAGGTTTCATAGGAACTCTACTTTCAGATAGTGGGGGAAACCTATATTATCATACCCTCTTTCATATATAATGCAGGTTTGTATGTGAGGCTAAATTTAATGACTATTATCCACATGCTTCTCATACATTAACTTGTTTTTTCTGAACTTATGCTTTATTATAAATAGAAAACAATTTGAATCTGGCATCCAGCTAGGGTAGAAATAGAATTAGAGACTCAGGAGAAAGCAGCCATGACTCAAGGAGTTTACCTCATCACACGGTCTTTGTTCCTGGAGCCTATAGGCTCAGTGTTCTCATTTAATATGAACCAAAATTCACCATAAAGTTCTTAGGTACCAGTTTGCAAAAGCTCCCATGTAATTAAATTAGATTCGCTTTTGCCCTGCAAATTAAAGTCAGAACGAGGTCGGGGTATAAATTGGGCTAAATTGTCTTTAATATTAGTGTTTTACTGTAAGTAATATCTATTTTTTTATTTTATTGAATTGGTTCCCTTTTTTGCAAAAAAGTTGATCCCTGCTTCCTACTTCCTAATGCTTTACTTCTCTCCCTCTTCTCCCTTCTTTCTTTCTCTTTCTTCTCTCAACACACAGACACACACACACACACACACACACACACACACACACACACACGAGCAGTTGCTCTGCAATACAGACAGAAAAGGTATCTCAGAATTCTTTCAGAAATATTTATGATTAGGAATAAACTGGGGACTGACATGATTCTTCTAAAGACCACCAGAATGAAAAATTGCTCTGGAAATTCTAGAATTTTTAGGATATTTTCAAAATGGCATTTGATTGCATTTTGACTGTTATGTTTTGTTAAGTCCATAAATATTTATTGAGCATCTGCGATGAGCCAATATTTATGTTCTAGACTGGAAATGCAAGGGTGAGAAACATCTGGCAGTTCCCTTGCTCTACTGGAGCACATGGTCTAGTGGAGATACAGATGTTAATGAGAGAATAATACATGAGAAGGTGAAATTATAATCAATGGGCATAAAGTTTCAATCAAGCAAAATAAGCTCTAGAGATCTGCTATTCAACATTATACCTCTAGTAAACAATAATATATTGTACACCTAAATATTTGCTAAAAGGGTAGGTGTGAAGTTAAATGTTCTTTTACAGTTATTTTTTAAATTAACATGTAAAAGCTGACATTAGAAAAGTGCTGCTGGCATTCTATTCCATAGACTATGTAAAGGGGCGGGTATTAAATGTAGACTGAAGATTCAGGGACCTCTCTAAGGAAGGGCAATTGAGCAGAAATCTTAAGTAAGAAGACATTTTTGTTTATTGGTTTTTGTCTAAAGAATGGAAGGGAGGAGTGAGGAAGAATGTTCTTGATGACAGCCTCAGGGTCAATGAACATGGTGCATATTATCTTCCAGATTATTATTATCTATGGTTATTTATACATAAGTACACATCATACTATATATTCTATCTTGTAAGTTGGATAATAGACACTATCTATAAACACAAGGTCTTGGTTTCTTCACCTATACATTGAGGGATTACACAAACTGTTTCCTTAAGTGGCTTGCAGGTTTAAAATCCAAAATTTCATGACTTTGTAAGTTTTTACTGATCGTGCAAAAAAAATGTCGTATTGGAAGAACAATACATGTTAGACTCTTCTTTCATTAAATATCAAATGTAAGTCATAAAAGTGATGTTCAGTCGTTATCAATATCTGATCAGCAAATTAAAACACATTTTCCCAAAACATCTCTTGTTTTATGTCCTGTTCTCGGGTCCTAAACTTACATACAACTGCAACAATTCCTAGTAATGTTGCAATAAATACATAGTAATTAAATAACACAATAAAAATAAAACAATATTAACATAGGAAAATATGATAAATATATTTATAATAAATATAAATATAAAAATTCATAACCTAATTAAGATTGTGTGTTAAAAGAATGCTAGACCCACAAATATAATTTCTGGGACTTTGGCATAATTGAGAAGAAAATAAATTATCTTGGGTAGGCAAGATAAACAACATTTTGTAGAAGGCAATTTTCATATGCTATTTCATTTGATCTCCACAAATTCAGTGAGGTATGTATTATTACTTATTTTAAAAGTATGTAAATTTTTATTCTGATGAATTATCTAGTCCAAAGCAATGTTAAAATTCAGGAATGTAAACCCTAGTGAATCCTTGAATTAAATCCATTGCTCTCTGATTCAAGTATCTTCTTTCCACTTAATTCCTGTTTGCAATCTATACCTACATTCTGAAAGTGTTAACGTCTTCCTTCAATTTTCTCTTCTCCACTAAAGATTTTCATTTTTGTCTCTCATTAAAAATGTTTTTTGGGGGGGCTTCCCTGGTGGCACAGTGGTTAAGCATCTGCCTGCCAATTCAGGGGACACAGGTTTGATCCCTGGTCCAGGAAGATCCCACATGCCACAGAGCAACTAAGCCCGTGTGCTACAACTACTAAGCCCACACACCTAGAGCCTGTGCTCCACAACAAGAGAAGCCGGCACAATGAGAAGCCAAAGTACCTCAATGAAGAGTAGCCCCCGCTCACTGCAACTAGCAAAAGAAAGCCTGTGCACAGCAACGAAGAAGGCTAGGTCTATCCATGTCTCTACAAATGTCCCAGTTTCATTACTTTTTACAGCTAAGTAATATTCCATTGTATATATGTACCACATCTTTTTTATCCATTCATCTGTTGATGGACATTTAGGTTGCTTCCATATCTGGGCTATTGTAAATAGTGCTGCAATGAACACTGGAGTGCATCTGTCTTTTTGAATTATGGTGTTCACTGGGGATATGCCCAGCAGTGGGATTGCTGGGTCATATGGTAACTCTATTTTTAGTTTTGCAAGGAAGCTACATACTGTTCTCCGTAGTGGCTGTATCAATTTACATTCCCACCAACAGTGCAAGAGTGTTTCCTTTTCTTCATACCCTCTCCAGCATTTACTGTTTGTAGATTTTCTGATGATGCCCATTCTGACTGATGTGAGGTGATACCTCATTGTAGTTTTGATTTGCATTTCTCTAATAATTAGTGATGTTGAGCAGCTTTACATGTGCCTCTTGGCCATCCCTATGTCTTCTTTGGAGAAATGACTATTTAGGTCTTCTGACCATATTTTGATTGGGTTGTTTGTTTTTTTGATATTGAGCTGCATGAACTGTTTATATATTTTGGAGATTAATCCTTTGTCTGTTGATTCGTTTGCAAATATTTTCTCCCATTCTGAGGGTTGTCTTTTCATCTTGCTTATAGTTTCCTTTGCTGTGCAGAAGCTTTGAAGTTTCATTAGGTCTCACATATTTATTTTTGTTTTTATTTCCATTACTGTGGGGGGTGGATCAAAAAAGATCTTGCTGTTATTTACATCAAAGACTGTTCTTCCTATGTTTTCCTCTAGGAGTTTTATAGTGTCTGGCCTTACATTTAGGTCTCGAATCCTATTTGGAGTTTATTTTTATGTATGGTGTTAGGGAGTGTTCTAATTCTTTTACAAGTAGCTGTCCAGTTTTCCCAGCACCACTTATTGAAGAGGCTGCCTTTTCTCCATTGTATATCCTTGCCTCCTTTGTCATAGATTAGTTGACCGTAGTTTATCTCTGGGCTTTCTATCCTGTTCCATTGATCTATATTTCTGTTTTTGTGCCAGTACCACACTGTCTTGATCACTATAGCCTTGTAGTATAGCCTGAAGTCAGGAAGCCTGATTCCACCAACTCTGTCTTTCCTTCTCAAGATTGCTTTGGCTATTCGGGGTCTTTTATGTTTCCATACAAATCGTAAAATTTCTTGCTCCAGTTCTGTGAAAAATGTCATTGGTAGTTTGATCGGGATTGCATTGAATCTGTAAATTGCTTTGGGTAGTATAGTCGTTTTCACAATGTTGATTCTTCCAAGCCAAGAATATGGTATATCTCTCCATCTGTTTCTGTCATCTTTGATTTCTTTCATTAGTGTCTTATGGTTTTCTGAGTACAGGTCTTTGACTTACTTAGTTAGGTTTATTCCCAGGTATTTTATTCTTTTTGATGTAATAAGTGAATGGGATTGTTTCCTTAATTTCTCTTTCTGATCTTTCACTGTTAGTGTATAGAAATGGAAGAGATTTCTGTGTGTTAATTTCCTGCAACTTTACCAAACTCATTGATTAGCTAAAGTAGTTTTCTTGTGGCATCTTTAGGAGTTTGTATGTATAGTATCATGTCATCTGTGAACAGTGACAGTTTTACTTCTTTTCCAATTTAGATTCCTTTTATTTCTTTTTCTTCTCTGATTGCTGTGGCAAGGACTTCCAAAATTATGTTGAATAGTAGTGGAGAGAGTGGACATCCTTATCTTGTTTCTGATCTTAGAGGGAATGCTTTCTGTTTTTCACCATTGAGAATGATGTTTGCTGTGGGTTTGTTGTATATGGTCTTTATTATGTTGAGGTAGGTTCCCTCTATGCCCACCTTCTGGAGAGTTTTTATCACAAATGGGTGTTGAATTTTGTCAAAAGATTTTTCTGCATCTATTGAGATGATCATGTGGTTTTTATTCTTCAATTTGTTAATATGGTGTATCACATTGATTGATTTGCATATATTGAAGAATCCTTACATTCCATGGATAAACCCCACTTGATCATGGTGTATGATCCTTTTAAAGTGTTGTTGGATTCTGTTGGCTAGTATTTTGTTGAGGATTTTTGCATCTAAATTCATCAGTGATATTGGTCTGTAATTTTCTTTTTTTGTAGTATCTTTGTCTGGTTTTGGTATCAGGGTGATGGTGGCCTCATAAAATGAGTTTGGGAGTGTTTCTTCCTCTTCAATGTTTTGGAAGAGTTTGAGAAGGATAGGTGTTAGCTCTTCTCTAAATGTTTGATAAAATTCACATGTGAATCCATCTGGTCCTGGACTTTTTTTTGTTGGGAGATTTTTAATCACAGTTTCAATTTCATTACTTGTGATTGGTCTGTTCATATTTTCTATGTCTTCCTGGTTCAGTCTTGGAAGGTTATGCCTTTCTAAGAATCTGTCCATTTCACCCAGGTTGTCCATTTTATTGGCATATTGTTGCTTGTAGTAGTCTCTTATGGTGCTTTTTATTTCTGCGGTGTCCATTGTAACTTCTCCTCTTTCATTTCTAATTTTATTGATTTGAGTCCTCTCCCTCTTTTTCTTGCTGAGTCTTGCTAGAGGTTTATCAATTTTATTTATCTTCTCAAAGAACTAGCTTTTAGTTTTATTGATTTTTGCTATTGTTTTCTTTGTTTCTATTTCATTTGTTTCTGCTCTGATCTTTATGATTTCTCTCTGTCTACTAACTTTGGGTTTTGTTTGCTCTTCTTTCTCTAGTTTCTTTAGGTGTAAGGTTAAATGGTTTATTTGGGATTTTTCTTGTTTCTTGAGGTAGGATTGTATTGCTATAAACTTCCCTCTTAGAACTGCTTTTGCTGCATCCTATAGGTTTTGGAATGTTGTGTTTTCATTGTCATTTGTCTCTAGGTATTTTTGGATTTCCCTTTGATTTCTTCAGTGATCTGTTGGTTATTTAGTAGCATATTGTTTAGCCTCCATGTGTTTGTGTTTTTTACAATTTTTTTTCCTGTAATTGATTTCTAATCTCATAGCCTTGTGGTTGGAAAAGATGCTTGATATGATTTCAATTTCCTTAAATTTACCAAGGCTTGATTCATGACCTAAAATGTGATCTATCCTGGAAAATGTTCCATGTGCACTTGAGAAGAACATGTAATCTGCTGTTTTTGGATGTAATGTCCTATAGATATTTATTAAATCAAGCTGATTTATTGTGTCATTTAAAGCTTGTGTTTTCTTTATAATTTTCTGTGTGGATGATCTGTCCTTTGGTGTGAGTGGGGTGTTAAAGTCCCCCACTGTGATTGTAATACTGTTGATTTCCTCTTTCACAGCTGTTAGCATTTGCCTTATGTATTGAGGTGCTCCTATATTGGGTGCATATATATTTATAATTGTTATCTCTTCTTCTTGGATGGATCCCTTGATCTTTATGTAATGTCCTTTCTTGTCTCTTGTAACATTTTTTATTTTAAAGTCTATTTTATCTGATATGAGTATCACTACTCCAGCTTTCTTTTGATTTCCTTTTGCATGGAATATCTTTTTCCATCCCCTCACTTTCAGTCTGTATGTGTCCCTAGGTCTGAAGTGGGTCTCTTGTAGACAGCATATGTATGGGCCTTGTTTTTGTCTCCATTCAGCCAATCTGTGTCTTTTGGTTGGTGCATTTAGTCCATTTACATTCAAGGTAATTGTCGATATGTATGTTCCTATTACCATTTTCTTAATTTTTTTTTGTTTGTTTCTGTAAGTCCTTTTCTTCTCTTATGTTTCTTGCTTAGAGAAGTGCCTTTAGCATTTGTTGTAGGGCTGGTTTGGTGGTGCTGAATTCTCTTAGCTGTTGCTTGTCTGTAAAGCTTTTGATTTCTCCATCGAATCTGGATGAGATCCTTGCTGGGTAGAGTATTCTTGGTTGTAGGTTCTTCCCTTTCATCACTTGAAATATATCATGCCACTCCCTTCTGGCTTGCAGAGTTTCTGCTGAGAAATCAGCTGTTAACTTTATGGGAGTTCCCTTGTGTGTTATTTGTCATTTTTCCCTTATTGCTTTCAATAACTTTTCTCTGTCTTTAATTCTTGTCAATTTGACTATTGTGTGTCTTGGCGTGTTTCTCCTTGGGTTTATCCTGCCTGGGACTCTCTGCACTTCCTGGATTGGGGTGGCTATTTCCTTTCCCATGTTAGGGAAGTTTTCAACTATAATCTCTTCCAGTATTTTCTCAGGTCCTTTCTCTCTCTCTTCTCCTTATGGGACCCCTATAACACAAATGTTGGTGCATTTAACATTGTCCCAGAGGTCTCTTAGGCTGTCTTCAGTTCTTTTCATTCTTTTTTCCTTATTCTTTTCTGCATCAGTGATTTTCACCATTCTGTCTTCGAGGTCACTTATTTGCCCTTCTGCCTCAGTTAATCTGCTATTGTTTCCTTCTAGTGTATTTTTCATTTCAGTTATTGTGTTGCATATCTCTGTTTGTTTGCTCTTTAATTCTTCTAGGTCTTTGGTAAGCTTTTCTTGCAACTTTTCGATCTTTGCATCCAGTCTTTTTTCAAAGTCCTGGATCATCTTCACAATCATTATTCTGAATTCTTTTTCTGGAAGGGTGCCTATCTCCTCTTCATTTAGTTGTTTTTCTGGGGGTTTATCTTGTCCCTTCATCTGGTACAGTCTTTTGCCTTTTCATTTTCTCTATCTTTCTGTGGCTGTGGTTTTCAGTTCCACAGAAGGAAATACTGCTGATACTGCTTGATACTGCTGTCTGGCCTCTTGTGGAGGAATCTATCTAGGAGGCTGGTGTGTGCTTCCTGATGGGAGGGACTGATTGTGGGTTGGGCTGAGTGGGCGGAGCTCAGTAAAACTTTAATCTGCTTGTCTGCCAATTGGTGGGGCTGTGTTCCCACTTTGTTGGTTGTTTGGCCTGAGGCTACCCAGCACTGGAGCTTACAGGTTCTTTGGAGGGGCTAATGGTGGGCTCTGGGAGGGCTCAATGCAATGAGCACTTCCCAGAACCCCTGCCGCCAGTGTGCCTGCCTCCTCAGTGAGCCACAGCTGCCCCCCCACCTCTGCAGGCAACCCTCAGCAGGTAGGTCTGGTTCAGTCTCCTGTGGGGTCACTGCTCCTTCCCCCTGGGTCCTGGTGAGCACAGTATTTTTTGTGTGCCCTCCAAGATTGGAGTCTCTGTTTCCCCCAGTCCTGTGGAGGTCCTGCAATCAAATCCTGCTGGCTTTCAAAGTCTGATTCTCTGGGGATTCCTCCTCCTTTTGCTGGACCCCAGGTTAGGAAGCCTGATGTGGGGCTCAGAACCCTCACTTTAGTGGGTGGACTTGTGTGGTATAACTGTTCTCCAGTTTGTGAGTCACCCACCCAGCATTTATGGGATTTGATTTTAACGTGATTGCACCCCTCCTACCATCTCATTGTAGCTTCTCCTTTGTCTCTGGATGTGGGGTGTCTTTTTTGGTGAGTTCCAGTGTTTTCCTATCATTGATTGTTCAGCAGTTAGTTGTAATTCCAGTGCTCTTGCAAGAGGGAGGGAGCGCACCTCCTCCTACTCCACCATCTTGAAACTCTCTGGTGTCAATTATGACACAACCAACCTGGAGACAGCATCAGAGTCCACAGATTAAGGGTTCAGTGGTACAAGACTGCCCCCCTCCTCCCACATGCACATACTTCAGACACCAGTCCCAAGCTCAGGTTGTTATTTGTACTTCCAACCAACTGGCTATAAACTTGAGGTTCCCACAACCCTTTCCTTGGGCTTAATTAATTTTCTAGAGCAGCTTATAAGACTCAGAGAAACATCTTACTTACGAGCTTATAGGTATATTATAAAAGGATGTAAATTCAGAATAGCCAGATGAAGAAGATACACAGGGCATTGTATGGGGAAAGGGTGTGGAGCTCACATGGTCTCTGAGTGCACCAGTCTTCCCCATCTCCATATAGTCACCAGCCAGGAAGCTCTCTAAACCCCATCCTTTGGGGTTTTTATAGAGGCTTCATTACGTAGGCCTGATTGACTACCTCATTGGCCATTGAGGATTGGTTAAATCTGTAGCCTTTCTCTCTTCCTAAAGGTCAGACTGAAAGTTCCAGCCCTATAATCACATGATTGGATCGGCTGGCAACCAGCTCTCAACCTTAGGTGCTTTCCTAAAGCCATCTCATTAACATAACAGACATTTTTATTGTTCTTATCACTTAGGAAATCACTCCTAAAAAAATTCCAAGTTTTTTTATGAGGTCTGTGCCAGGAAAGGGAACAAAAACCAAATAAGTATTTCTTATTATAAATCACAATATCATAAAATACTCCCGGATTTTACCACTATGTGATTGGCACGACATCCCCCAAACTCTCCAAATGTCCACATGAAATAAATGTCATGGTGTCAGTAAGACCTCCATGACATAGAATCTAAACTCTGTACCTTAATAAATCTTTACAACTTGTGGTTATACAAAGTCTAATAGAGAGTTACCTTGTACCTCCAAGTTTGCTGTCCTACAAATCCCATTGTTATCCTCTAGAAAAAAAAAATTAATAAAAAGAAACCTCAATTAAATAGAGTTGGGAGACCAGAAGAGGGTGCTCTCACACCCTGGGAACATAGCAAAGCCCAAAGGGAAAAAGAAAGCTTCTCTTCTTTCCTTGCAAGGACTCAGCCAATGAAAAGCCATAGGATCTTTGTTTACTATAGCCTTCCCAACTTCCTTTTCCTCTCCCTAAAAACATTCTCCTTTCTTCCTTGTGTGGAGGATTTGCTCATGTCTCACCATGGTTGCAGACCCCAAATTGCAATTCTCTGCTGATTATGAATAAATCTGTCTTTGCTGGAGAAATATCTGGCAGTCTATTTTTTTCTGGTCAACACCCTTCTGTAACTCAGCATACCTGAGACCAGATCATAGCTGCAAAGCATTTTGTGAACTTGTGAACTTTGTCAGTATGATCCTCCATAAAATAGTAATAAATGTTGGGTTGTGAAGATTTAATAGGATAATACAGGAAAGCAATTAGTGCAATAGCTTGCCTATAGAAAACAGTCAGTCAATAAGTAATAGCAACAATACTACTAAAATGATTAATTCTTTGTTTCTCCCTATGGTTTTCTTATTTGATTCTTATTTTGTCCTGGGATTCACATAAAACAAACCCATTCCATCTTCATGTGTCTACAGTGAACTGTCTATAGAGAACACTCAATAAATACTTTAGCAGATCACCTAAAATAAAAACAATCATAGCTATCAATAATCATGTTTTGTTTTGGCCTTTTTCTTACATTATGTGATATATTCATGACAACCTTGTAAGACAAGTATTATTGAATTAGGTTTTAACATGTGAGGATACTCTGGTCCAGAAGTTTTCATTTCAGTAAGAAAGGGATACAAGATTTAAACCTGGACTACCTGGTTGTTCCCTTCCCACTATGCTTTTCTATCTACCAGGCTAAGCTAGATTTCTGTTTCAGGGAACAAATTGTAAACACAGGAGGGATCTGGTGTATTACTTCCATCATTTTGTAAGCAGTAAATCTTGAGCACAAGAAAAAGTCTTTTTTTAATTTAATGGTAAAATTTTAGGCCCCAATGAGGATCATTGGAAAATATATTTATTTTGAATAGAGTAATTTCTACAATCCTTTAACTCATACAAAGAAGATATTAGTACTTCTAAACATATGTTTGAAGATATTTGCCATGTTTGAAATCTTGAAATGGATTCAATAACAGTGATGTTATTGAAACTGATTTAAATAGACAGTTTGGGATTTAAGACTTTCACCAAGCAGCTTGACCAGCTAAAGGCAAAACATGTTTATCCAATATAATCTTGTAACATTTTGAAGACCTGAAATTTGAAGGTGGCGTTGCATATTTCACAAGTTTACAGTTGCTAACAGCCACAAAGTTTAGACATTCAGGAAGAGCACAGATTGAATATTGCAATATATTTGAATTCAAGGTGATAACAAATGCAACATTTCTTTGTTTGGTTGTAAGATTTTGAACATGAATATAATGGGCCACGAAGATCTAGACTTGAATAATGTTTACCCAAGGGAATGTATTACCTGAAAGTATGATGATTTAAAAATGATTAATCAGTGTATTTTTTGCTTGCTGTTTCAGTAAAAGTAAAGGAGTTAAATTCTCCCCTTAGCAGGACAAAATACAATCATGTAGCTCTCTCTCCCTCCTCTTTGGTTCAGGCAGTTGCAGATTACCTTCTCAGGATAACAATAGAAAGAATTCACAAAAGAGACAGATCTGCTGGAAACTCTGAGTATGAGGATCACTTTGGGCATGAAACACACAAGGGAGGAATGTTCTGGCACCATCACCACATGCGGTCACAATAACAACAGAGGGAAAAATAAAAAAAAAATTTATATATATTCATTATGCAAAATAAAATTCTGTACTGAGATATTACATGGCTTTTATAAACAACAGTATTATTTGAAAAATAACAGAGCTACATGCCTCTGATTTATGTGAAATTTTGGCCTGGTGCTTCTCTCATTTTGAAGAATTTTTAGACTTTCCCTCATATTTAATTATTTTGTAAATTGAAGAATACCAAAGAAAGATTATTTTGTCCCACAGAGAAAAAAATCTCAATAGTATACAGTATATATTAGCTTCTCTCTTTCAAACAGAAAAACAGAAACAGATTTGTAATTCTCTTTAATCTACCTCTCAGATAGCCAGAATGGCAAGAATCAACCTGGCAGAATGACAACCAAAATTGCTCTTCTAGTAGAAAGTGTATTCTGGGGGTAAATACTGAAATAAAGAAGAAAATAAAATAAATGGGAAAATATATAAGATAACTTCAAAGTTTAAGGCTATGAGGAAAATAAAATAATGCTGTGTAATAGAGAGGGGCTTTGGGTGTATTCATTTTCTATTTCTGCATAGCAAATTGCCAGAAATCTAGCAATTTAATGCAGAACAATTTATCAACTCACAGTGTTCCTGGATCAGGAGTCTGGGTATGAGTTAACTAGGCCATCTGCTCAAGGTCTCATCAAGCTGAAGTCAGGATGTTAACTGGAGTTACAGTCTCATGTGGAGCTCAGGGTCCTCTTCCAAACACATGCATGTTAATGGCAGAATTCAGTTGCTTCCAGTTGTAGGACTAAGGTCCTTGTTTTCTTACTGGCTGTTGGCCAGAGGTAATCTCAACATCTTGAGGCCACCCTGAGGTCTATGCCATGTGACTCCCTCTGTAGACTCTCACAAAATGATTTTTTGCTTCTTCCATATAAACAGAAGAGTATTTCTGCTTTCAAAGGACTTGCTTGATTATGTCAAGGCCACCCAGGATAATCACCCTTTGGATTAATTTATAGTCAGCTTATTAGGAACTTAATTATTCCTGCATACTCCCTTGTTCCAAATAATATGGCATAAATCATGACAGTGATATTCTAACATATTCACAGGTCTTATCCACACTCAAAGAGAGTGGGTTATACATAGGTATGGGCAATTGTGGGTCACCTTAGAATTCTGACTACTACAGCGCATGAGCCCACAGCTTTAACTAGCAGAGCCAAGAAAGACTTCCTAGGGAAGTCATATTTGAGTTGAAAGTTGAATCTTGAGAAGCAGCAGCCATATAATAATCATAAAAAAGTTTTTCTAGCAGAAGAAATGACTCATGTGAAGTCTCTGTTGTGGGAGATAACTTTGCAGGTATGGGAAACAGAGGGTCCAAATGCCAAGGGAAGAAGGATAAGATCATGGAGGATCTTGTAGGTCATGCAAATGTCAATTTTAAGGTAATTAATGCACTGCATTACATGATTCATATAAAATTTGAGTTCAATAGGAAGTTCAATAGAAAGTATTAGGATAATTTAAGCAGTAAAGTACCATGATCTATTTATAAAATTTCAAAACCCAAAAGGTTATTTTTCATAATTACTTTTTACATTTAGTAATTAAAATTATTGCAAAATTCAATTACTTAGATGAAATGGAAAAATTCTTTGAAAGACAATAAATACCAATACTCATGAAAGAAGATAGAAATAACCTGCATGGTACTACATTTGTTTTAAAAATTGAATTGTAGTGAAAAACCTTCACACAAAGAGAACTCTAGGCCATGCTGTTTTAATAGTGAATTATACCAAGTATTCAAGGAAGACAAAGCACAATTCTTTAAAAAGTCTTCGAGAAATTTGAAGAAAGAACACATCCCAAATCATTGTATAAGGATAGTGCTCTTTGAATGCCAAAGCCAGACAAAGAAATTATAAGAAAGAGAAGTTGCAGACTTATATTCCTTATGAATATACATCCAAAAATTCTTAATATAATTTTGCTAACTTCAGTCAAATCATATACAAAAGATTAATACATCATGATGAAAATTGTTCTACCACAGTAACACAAGATTGGCTTAATATTTTAACTTCATCAATTTAATTAACCATATTAACAGGCTAAACAATATGATTATCTTAGTAGATGTAGAAAAACGTATATCATAATCCAATACCCATTCCTGAAAAAAAGGGTCTCATCAAGCTAGAAACAGAAGTCACATTCCTTAGTCTAATAAAGAACATCTATGAAAACCATACAATTCATATCACATTTAATGGTAAAAAACCCAAATGCTTTCCCTGAAAGTTAGGAACAGACAAGAGTACTCAGCCTTATCACTTCTATTCAATATTGTAATAGATGTTTTAGCCAGTGCAATAAGTCAAGAAAAAGATAAATATATGCAGAATAAAAAAATGCTTGAATTTTTTTCCTTCCTGAACATCACCAGCTTGCTTGGATGTGTGTATATGACCTTCAGTCTCCTTTAAAATAAGGTAGGCCTTGGCCTCACCCCAATCATTTTTTTCCTTAAATAGTTGACATAAATATGGAGAAGAAGGAAAGAAACAGGTGCATGGTAGATGATAGTGTCACTATGCTGATAAGCAAAGCACATTTACTTTCTTGTTTCCAGCAGAATGGTGGCTGCACATCATCCAATATTTCAAAGATACTTTATCTTTTCTCTCCTATTTAAAAAACAACAAATGCTTTTGGGGGAAACATTTTTTATTAAATTTAGACTATATTACAAGTATTAGTATGTAGAAGCTACTCATATTATTTTCAATATTATTTAATCATTTCTATCCTATGATGTATGCATTACTCACCCCATATGTCATTTTGTAACTTTAGCCTGACAGAGATCATAAGTGGCATAGCTAGAGTTTGATCCCAGTTCCTTTTGACTCCAATTCCCCTGCATGTTCTCATATACAAACATCTTGCTACCCATGGCAGTGTTCTCAGTCAGCTCTCTCCAGCCAAAGTTTTAAATATGTATAATTAATGCTTCTAATGTAGCTGTATTAAAGCAGTTTTGAAGTTAAATGAACTAGATAATATATATTAAGTCATATGTGTGAGTTTTCCAATATCCTTCCTTCATTTTCAGCTTGAAACAGTATCTTTAAAGTATAATATTTTTATATTCCCTTGCTATTTCTATGCTACAATTTTTATAAATATCCTTGGTCTATGTTCTGCCTTTAGTAGTTTAGGAATACAATTCAGAAGATATAAATTATATATTGGATGTAATAATATTATAGATCACCCCAGGTGGCATGGTGGATCAAACACAAGATTAAGTGTCAAGAAACTTGAGTGGAACATCTCTTGGTATTTATTGCTTACTCTTTTTTATTTCTTTTTTTTTCCCTTTTCTTCTCTTTCCATCTTTTCCTTTTCTTGTTTTTTTTTAAAACAGCATAAGCCTTCTCTTCAGACAACCTCTTTACTAGTATCTTGGCTGTTTCCTTAGCTCCATCCCTTAGCAAATCTGCCAGTAAAAACACTGTGACTTCACTCTCTGATTTTACCATGAGAAATATTTTATTTTCTCTAAAACATCTCCATCTCAGGCCTTTCAAACAATTCTTGTTAATGTGAATAATTGACAAGGCAACAGCATTATACCAGGCATTTAGGAAGATGCTAAATAAACTAAATAAATATATGTCTTGTTTCCATATCTATTGCTTTGAAAATTTTATTTCACAGTCTTTTCTGTCCGTACATTATGAGCTAAATGAAAAAAGAAAAAGAGAAACAATTGCTTTTAGCAATGACTACTTGCACTTTGCTTCAGATTTGCCTCTTGTAAGAAGAGATATTGATAATTTTGAATAATATAGAAATAATTTCATAGACCAGAATAGGTGGTCCAACTAATTGACTTAAAAGACATGAATGGATTTATTGAGTATATTCAGTACACAAACACTATATGTATTTTATTTTATTTCTTGTAGAACTTACAATCTTCTTAGCTTCTATTGTATGAATTTAACAGATAAAAGAGAAACAGAGACTCAAAGAAAATCACCCAAAGAAGTAAATGTCAATGCTAAAATTTGAAATTTGAAATTTCAAATCTCTTTGGCATGATGCTTTGAGCTTCAAATTTCTCAGCTGAAAAGGAAGGTGGGTGGTGGTTATTCATTTCATTCTCAAGTATTTATTGAGGTATTATATGTTAGACATATGATAAAGATGTAATAGTAAGCTAAACACAGAAATGGTGTGTAACCTAATAGGGTGGCAAATATTCAAATAATCATATTGAAAAATGAGTAACTAGAAACTGATTTCAGGTGCTCTGGAAGATACAAAAATGACTCTACGTTTCATACCTATGTACATAAGGAATGTTTGGTGTAGGGATGGTCAGGGGACGCTGAAAAACTTGCTTTCAGCTCACACTTGGAGGATAAGAGGAAGTTAATTAAGCAGATGGGGAGAGGATGGGCAGTGTTCCCTTGGGAAGTCCTGAAAAAGAAAATAGTGGGAGCAGATGCTGGTGGTGAGAGGAGCATGGCTTTTTCAAGGACCCGAGTTTTGTCAATGGAACTGTATGGGGTATAAGTGAGATTTCCACAACAAACTCTTTCTAACCAATGTGGTTGTTCTGTGGTTTAAAGTCAAACAGAGGCAAGGCCAGTCAGTGGAAAGTGCTTTGTAAATTAGAAAGCACTATGCTAATATGAAGGTTTATGGAAGTTTTGCTGATTTCTTACTTTAAAAGACTATAACGTTTCCCCCAAAGTATTCTTAAAGTCTTAGTGTAGAGTGTAATCTTTTCATGGCGTGAAGTTGGGGTTTACAGAGGAGCTTCTGTTTCAACAGTGGCAGAGCTGGAGACAATTCTCAACAGACGTTAGCTTAACTCCTGGGGTGAAAATGTGCTTCAAAGCTTTAAATACGCAGCCCCTGGCTTTCTAAAGAAGCCACCTTCAGGCTGACAATTATGCACTTGTAGTTTGATTACGTGTACATGTGGGCTTCTTAGTTGAAGTGGAAAGAGCCAGAGAAACCCTGGCTGTTTCATAAGCCAGAGGACAGAGAATTCTCCCCATGAAACATGTAGGCTGGTAACCCATAGGTTGGTACATGAGTGTTCCTGAGGCAAAATATTTACAACAAATTCCTGCATGGGAGTCCTGCCCACCTTCCTTCCAGGTTTGCTTTCTAGTGAGGAGTGTACCACACCCTCCTTCCAACGCAAGAGATGGGGATAGGGACTCATCACCTTCCTGATCAAAATGGTTTTCTTTCACTCAGAACACCTAGGAACAATTGCTTGTTGAATACATGTTCCAAATATGTGTGTAAAAGTTCTTAAGACTCCTGGCTTGACTGTGCTGGTATCAAGTACTGCTTGAAGTGTTTACTGTTGCCTCTCAAGATGTTATCACTTGATTTAACTTGGCTCTCTGTAAAGGAAAGGCAGCATGGGGCCTGGTGACATGAATGGGCAAGGGCCTGTTATGCTGCTTCTACCACTGGTTCATTTGTCATCAGGTAAGCGATTTACCAACCACTCAGAGCCTGAGCATCCAGATCTGTGAGACGTTTAACCAGAAAATTTCCTTATAGCTATGAAAATGAATTCTTTATTTAGATTATTTAACTTTAGGTTTAAACTAAAATAATCATAAATATAACAAGTAAGGTTACCTTTTTGTAATGAAAAAACACTTCCTAACTAAAGTTCATATGTTGTTACATCAGAGACAACCTGGTTTCTGAGGATGAGGGTGGGGGAAGCAAAAACAAGAATAGACTGGGGTGAAAGTTCACAAGGTATGTTCTAGAACTCTGCTGCTGAGAAACTGTGTGCTCCTTCATCTCTGGTCCTTGACCTGTCGAAGATTATGTATCTTCATTTGAGAAATCCTATTCTACCTTAAGGACAAAATCAAGATAATAATCAGGATACGTTTCTGTGGCATTTGATATTCCGTAAACTTTTCCTCATTTGTAATCTCAATTCCTTCACACACCACCTTTTGAATGAGGATGAGAACACCCAGGCACAGGAAAGACAATTTTTTCCCAGCTAACAAAATCCCATTGTCTTGATGTGGCAGAAACATACCCTAACCCAGGGTCCAGCGCTGTGACTCTTCTGTGAAAAGTGTTATACCAATGTTAATATCTCTTACTGCTCTAAGACAAGAAACTTCAATTTGCCCATAAGAAATGAAGGTGAGGACACCAGAGAGGGGAACAGTGGCATGCAGGGGGTGGTGTGGTGAGGCCGATCTGCGGTGCCTATGGGTCCCTCTACTCCACCAGTACACCTCTGTTCCTCCTCCTCTACCAGACCCTCCACCACCCATGCTACCTTCCATTCTACTGCCCTATCTGGGGCCAGAATCCCCTCATCTATTTTATCCTCTCCACATTTTTCTCCTTAACATTTAATATCACTGCAAATTCCAAGCCCCTTGTTAGAAGGAGGCAGTTAGGGAGAGGGGACTACAGTTATTGAAAGTAACATGGTCAGAACCTATGCTTACTTAGTCCATGGGCCATTTTCCTACTCCATGTACGGACTTCCATTGAGCAATGCTTGAAGGACAAATAAGGTCATGATCAAGGTCACTGGTGCTGGAATTAAGTTGCTGACATTAAGGGTCGTGCAATATAATTTTAAAAATTTCTTATATCACAAAGTTATTGAAAATGCTAAGAATAATGGAGTTACAGAGCTGAAACCATGAAGCTGGTGACTTTGCATTTCTGCTATGTCAGGTTAGACAATCTTCATTCATTCATTTAAAAGCCCTTTGTAGATCATATCCAATAGTGTTAAGTAACATGCCGGGGGTTTTAAGAAGAAAGACATAGGCTCTGTTTTAGGGGAGTACAGACATATTAAGTATACACGACACATGCACCACTACTTCTACTTTCATTCTTCTGACAGGCCTCATCTGTCACTTACAGCACAGTTGCCTTCATAAACTAATTCAGCATGGTGTGACTGATTCCAGAGATGGTCTGAGTGGTAAAACTTTTTAATCTAGTGTCACTGCAGAAATATTCATGAGTCTATCACTGTGCTCCTACACTGTATTTGAAGTCCACTAGGATGCCTGCTTTCTGCTACATGAATATACACACCAGGAAAGGATAAGTTCCCCTAACAATATTTTTTTTGAGCATTCATAAAGATCTCCTATCAATATTTTATTTTATTTTATTATTTTATTCTACCCCATCAATTTTATGCTCAGCATTCTAAGTGGCTTTCTGCCTCAAATGCCCAGTTTCTGACATTTCTAGTGTCCTTCACATTGGGAGGTTTGCAAATGATTTTAAGGCAGAGTCACATGGATATTAAAGACAAGCCTTTTGCTTCTTATATGAGGATTACAAACTCTTTTCACTCAAGCATGTCTTCAGTGAGAATTTATGGATTGCTTTGTGTCTATTGGACACTGCAGATTTGGGGACAGTGAGAAACAATTTTTGACCTCAATTTAATGCAGGAGACATATAAAAATAAACACCAATCATAATGAAGCAAGGATAGAAGAATGAACAACGTTCTAGGAGAACCCAGGGGATAAAACAATTCTGCCAGTGAGCATCATAAAATATGTTAAAAGGGAGGGATATTTGAGCTGGATCTTCAAGTGTAAGTGGAGAGCGGTAGGCTGAGAGGACAGACATAAGCTTCCTAAGGAAAGGAAGGACAGGAGAACCAAATACACTGAAGTGTGAAGATGTATCATGCAAAACAAGGCTGATAAAATAGTTTGGGCTCAGATTATGAACAGACTTGAATACCACGTTCATATTATTTTAAATGAAAGGGCAAATAATATACCTGACTTGTTTATTAACATTATTTCCAGTTTGTGTATTTTCTATGTTGATTACATGTCCACAAGCCAAGGAACTATTGATTCCTGCCACTAAATGAGCTAGTTCATCAACAAAGGAAATCTTTTTTGACCTCCCAGAAAGAAAAAGAAGAAAAGGAAAGAAGGAAGGTAGGAGGGAGGAAGGGAGAAGGAAGGAAAGAAGGGAGGAAAGGAAGGAGAGAGAAAGGGAGAGAAATTAAGAGTGAGGGAGATAGAGATAAATTGTAACTGAAAGAAAAGAAGAAAGAGGAGAAAGTAAAAGGGAAAGGAAAAAATAAGAAACCATTTGGGTTCACTGCCAACAAGAGTTAGGAAAGCTGATTTCTTAAGATAAACTGAAGTAAAACAAAATATGCTCCATATGTTGAAACTGTATACTTAGTTTGAGATAAACAAAAACATGTTTGGAGAATAGCTGCCATAATTAAAAAGAAATTAAAAGAAAGAAAGAAAAACCATCTGGGGATAAATACATATTTAAACATACACACACGCACGTGTGCATGCACACACAAGCGTGCGCGCACACACACACACACACAGACAGTGATTCCAAAACTTGAAGTTTTTCTGGATTTAAGTAAACTCTCTTGTTGCAAAAGGGCATTGCATCAGTCTTCGCCCAAGCACCAAGCACCTTATGTTTCACACTGGAGCTGCACAGAGCTACTCAGCGTTACTCAAACACCAAAGGACCTTTCCAAATCCTGTCCTTTGCTCCTGCTTTCTTCTCTGCTCTGAATGTACATCTTCCCTTTTCCCTCTGGCTGACTCCGACTTACTCCTAAGTGCCAACTCAGATGTCACCTACTCCCAGCAGTGTGCCAGATCAACACAGCAAGGTTAGTAATGGCTTCCTCATCTGCAAACTTTGGGCATGTGTATCAGTTTCCTGTGGCTGCTGTAACAAAATACCACAAACCATGTAGCTTAAAACAATAGTTTATTGTTTCACAGTTCTGGAGGCTGGAGGTCTGAAATCTGGGAGTCAAAATAAGGTTTGGTCTCTTCTGTGGACTCTGAGGGAGAATCTAGTCCATGGTGTTCTCCTAGCTTCTAACAATGGCTGGCAATTTTTTGTATTCTTTGGACTATAGTTTCATCACTCCAGTCACTGCCTCCATCTTCACAGGGTGTTCTCCCTGTGTCTCTGTATCTTCACATGACCATCTTCTTATAAGGACACCAATCATGTTGGATTAGGGCCCCACCCTATTCCAATATGACCTCGTTTTAATTTACAAGCCACATCTGCAATCACCTTATTTCCAAATCACATCACTTTCTGAGGTGCTGGGGGTTAGGACGTCAACATATCTTTTGAGGGACACAATTCCACTCATAACATGACTCTAATATAGATCTGGTTTCACTGAAGGAGTTGGATGTATGTATGTCTGTGTCCCCAATCCCCAAAAAGATGATAAAAAACTCCATTTCAAGGACTCTCTCTGTGTATTAACCTAGTGTTTCCAAGACTAAGCATAGTCAATTTATTAAATTCATAGTTCATGTCTTCTAAATGGAATTACATATTGAAAATTATGGACAGAATATTTCTGATTAAAGCTAAAAGGAGGTTAAGAGGCAATTAAGTCTACACTTGAGGTGAAACACACAGCACATGGGGACATCCTTGTCATTACACTTCCAGAGAGAGATTTCTTCCTCTACAGTGAACAATGTGGCAAAGGAGAACTCTTGCCTGGAATAACCTAAATGGATGAGCATCTGAGAAGAAAAGACCTATGTTTAAATGTAGTCTGTCTAGGCAGTTATATAGTATTGATACCATCACTTCTCCTTTGTTTGCCTCAGTTTATCCTTAAAAGGTGAGAATTAGAAAAGAACACACACACAGACTGATTTTAAAAGTTAAAGAAGCATAAGAACTCTCTTTTCAAATGAAATCTTGCTCAAAGCCCCAATTCAAATAGCAGATCTTTGTGAAACTGCCAGAGATCAGGTGAAGAAAGTGAACTTGGAATGCCACTGGATTAGTCATCCCCAAGGAGTCTCCATGGGAAGTTCTAAAGAATTCTGGAAACAGATTTAAAACTACAGTGTCAGATGAAAGTCCAGGTTTGGTATGTAGTCATAGACATAAAGGGCAATTCATAAAAAAGAAAGAAAGAAGAAGGAAGTGGAGGACAAGGAAGAGGAGGGATAAGAAGGAGGAGGAGAAGAAAAAGGAGGAGGAGGAAAAGGAGGAGGAAAGGAGGAGAAAGAGGGAGAAAAAGAAGAAGGAGGGAGAGGGGTGGGGAGAGGAAGGGGAGCGGGAAGGGGAGGGGGAGGGGTGGGGGGAGGAGGAGGAGGAAAAGATGAAAAACTTATTAGAAAATAAGATGCAAGGGAGGAGAATTGTAAGGAGGGTCAAACATCTTGGACCAAACTTTCTATGGCCATAGAAAGGTATTTCAAAGTGTCCTCCCAATTTTATCTTCATAGTCATTTCTAAATTAGGTTAGCCATATTTTTTACACGGAAGTTGTTTTTAACCATATCATAACTATATGATCACAAAGGTAACACAGATGGAAGGAGAGACAGAGAATGTGGAAGACTCCTCTCAAATTTCAACTAATGGATCAGATGGAGATGGATTTGTTGTACTCAAGTTACTCATATCTAAAAACAACTTTATCATAACTACTCCTTTGCATTTTTTGCTCCAGCAATCATAAATCAGTTATATTGTATTACCCAGGTAACATATTTTGTTGTAGCTTCTGTTTCCTGGTGAACACTAAGCCTTCATTTTGACGTGCCCACCCCTACTTTCAATCCATATTCTTCTTTCCAAATGTAACTTAAACTTAACATTCTCCAGGAAACCTTCTCTGAACACCCAGGTCCAATTAACTTCCCTCCTCTCCATGTGCCTCTATGCATCATCGGTATCTTGAATGAACTGATAACTTTGTACTATCACACTGAATTGTAATCTATTCAACTGCTGCTTATTTGCAAATAATGAGCTCTTCTGGAGCAGCCTCATTTGTATTTTAAACACCCCCCAACCCCAGTACTTATTCACTGTGCTGGGCACATGATGGGTATTGTAAATATTTGCTGAATGAATTAATTACTGTATAGGAGAATCTGTTTCAAACTATTTTAAAGTTTTCAGGTAATCTTGGAAAAATATCAAGATGAGAATAGGCATAATTTCAATGTCAGTATTCTATTTAATTTGTACAAGAGAAATGAAATACTGTGGTCGAATCTCTTAGTGGCTTTATATTCCCGATTCAACTCGGTTGTGAAAAGGGAACACAGAAAGTGGATATTTTTTTTCGAACTTATCTTGGAAATTAGCCCAAGAGCCAAATGTTTTACTTTAATGGTATGTTTCTTTTCTCAGACCACAACCAGTAAACATTTCAGGTCACACATACACACAATGTTTGTTTGTATTTACTGTAATTCCCTATGCAACTCCAGATGCTTGGACCATTTAGGCATCTAATACATGTCTGATGAATTAAGGAATAAATGAAGGGACACGAATAAAATGAGCTAAGATTCTGACACCCATTAGCAAGCTGTTACCAGTTTTCATGTGCCTAGTTTAAATGTACGCCATCCATTTGGAGAGAGGGAATGGAAAACCATGGTACAAAGAACTGATCAGTTCAATGCTTTTGAATCAATACTTAAAATATAATCACTTATAAAACATTTGGTACAGCATGAGATAGAATACTGGGTTCTGGTTCCAGGTTTATCTCCAATATGGCTATGTGAGATTAACTTTTTGGCTAAGAAGATTGAGCTTGGTCCCACCTATATTAATATATTCTGACTTTATGGAACAAAGACCAGATTTTCTTTGGGTCTGATATAGTCCAATATGATTCTGACATGATTACACATGAGGCTGGACCATGATCATATGTGTACATCCCAGGCAGCCTTTTAATTTGGTATCTATGGTAGGCAGGCATCTTCTCAAAGTTTTACTTTAAAGAAATAAAATTTTGTCTCATTAATTTCTAGGGAAATTTGCTGAAAAAAAATTCATCCTCTGTGCCTCAAGCAATATACCTCTGGCTCCAAATTTATGCCTCACTCTATGTTCAAAAGATGTGCAATTAAGTGGAGGCCTTCTTCTTACAAGAAAGTTTTATTGGGCATTATTTGAAAGTGGAGCATGAATGGGAGTGGTAAGAGATCTTACTTACAACTCATGTAACTTATCAAATGTTTCTTCCAACTATATACCATACTGCCCTGAGAATTCTGGCAAATTAAGCACTCTCTACCTCCTGACACTCCCCACTCACTTTGTAAATTATTTCCCTGATCGATGTCAGGGTGACATGCCATGTCTGATCATGCATTTATACAGCAGCTTAAAACACACATTGCTTTCATCTGCATGACATTGATAGAGCCTCACAAGTCTTAGTAGAATTAGCTGGTCAGATTGATTTTTGCTCATTTTCCAAGCAGGAAAATTGAGGCTCAAAGCTAACAAGACTTAAGAAAGGATAGATAATGAAAATGGGTGGAATTGTGCCTTGAATCTGAGTATTTGATTCTAGTTCAGTGTTAATCGACTATACCATAGTGTTTTAATGGGCATTCAAGAATCAGCTTTGGAAAAAAAATAAAGAGTCAGCCTTGCTTGTTCGTACATTCTTTCCTTCAACATATTTACTGAGTATCTATTATTTGGAGGTATTGTGTTCAGTGTTGGTGTTATAATGGGTCAAGCTAAAACCCTTTCTTTCATTGAGTTTACAGTAAGGGAGAAAAAAATACAGACAAATACAAAGCTTACTAACTCACTCAGAAAAGCAAATAAGCAAACAGAATCACTAATTGGAGGGACTCATCACTTTTGCCTCTGTTAGGAAAAATCAAGCAAAAGAAAGACAAATTTCATCTGTGGTTTGTAGTCTGCTACTAGAAACTGTGTTTTCTTCTGATTTAGTTCACTGACCAACTGGAGAAAAGGTAACACACTAGCTGTAACTTCACCAGACTGTCATTTAGTACAAATTAACCATATAGTAAGTATCAGGGCCTGGGAGTAAATCAGTGTGATAAAATGGTTTTTCTGCTTGGAAACTTTTATTTCCATAGGACTTTCAATAACGAAAGAACAGGATGCCTAGAGAGTACCAAAAGTAAGGAAATTTGGATGACTACACAAAAATTACTGCAAAGAATGATCTTTTTCAAGGCAGCTCCTGATAAAAGAAGCTGTGTTCATCCCTGCTCTTTCAATATTGTGTCCTCCAAATTGTTCTCCCATAAGAGACATCAGGAGTTTCCACATCTCACAGTTTCAACTTGTCCAATTCCTCTCTTGTTGATAATTCCTAAACCAGTGCAGAAACTACTTGCAATCACTGAAAGTACTCAGAGGTATAAGGAAATGGTGGCATTTAAAGAAAGTACAAGGAAGAAAATAAATGAAACTTACTACTTGGTTGCTACTTGTAGTTGTTTTGTTTTACTCAACCGGGAGTAAGTCCAATCACAGGAAAGAGCAAGCTACTATAATCGTGAAAAGAACGTTTCAGAATTTTATCAGAACTGGATGATATGCTAACTGAGAAAGATGCCCAAACTCCCAATCCTTCCCTCCTCCACTCTCCTCCCCCTTGGCTTTTGGGATTAGCAAATGCAAACTACTATATATAGGATGAATAAACAACAAGGTCCTACTGTATAGCACAGGGAACTATATTCAGTATCCTGTGATAAATCATAATGGACAAGAATATGAAAACTAATATATATATATAACAATCACTTTGCTGTGTAGTGGAAATTAACACAACATTGTGAATCAACTATACGTCAATAAAATAAGAAAAAAGAAAGAAAGAAAAATGCCCAATACCACTGTTAAGGAGAAAACGTGGTTTATCATCTAAATGAATGCAATAAAGACAATCTAGGGATCTCTGAGATCAACTGGATTATTCATGTGGTTGATTTCCCAGGTAAATGCCTTTGTGATTCCAATTTTAGTATATGTGCTGCCAAAGCCAGCAGTTTCCTTTGTGATTCCAAATGGACAAATGTTTGTCTTTGCTGGGCTTTTACATAGTGTAACTGATATTCATCAATTTCTCTTCCTTCTGGGCTATGAAATAGAACATGCAGTACTTGGGCAGGCTGCAATGAAAGACTAACTTGGTTGATTTATCGGATTTCTTAGGTTTGATTTTTCACACAGTGATTTGGGCCATTTGTCCTTGAGATAGTTGGACACTTTGGGAAAAGTCTACATTGCAGAGGTATATGTTTGATTGACCATACAGTAGAACATTGGAGGCTGGGGCTGACAAAATTAGACTACAACTTGCTGCAAGTCTTGTGTGGATGTCAGAGCCAGTCCAGTGTTTTGGCAGCAGATGGAATTTGCAGGTAGCCTCCATTGTCATTCCAAGTTGCCAGAATGGTGATGCACACACCCTTCTCATGGAAATTGAGCTGAGCACTTGGGTAGATGTGTACCTTTGGCTCTCTCTAATTACCCACTGCTTTCTGGACCAGATACTCAATTACTATTCAAACTCAGAATGAAGCATTTTCTTGAAGAATCAGAAAAAGAAGACCTAAATATCACTGTTAAAAAAAAGGTTATTCCTCCCATTTAAAAACAGGAGCAAATACTATTAACATATATAGTTGAAAAATAAAAAAACCAGAGGTTGATTTAAAAAGATTGAGACACAAAACATGTGGAATGTAGTGATCTCTCATTTTTATGTTACCCTTTAAAAAAATGATGTTTGAAATGAAAACAAAATTAATATTCAGGGTCAAGCCATATATATCACAGGTGCTATCTAAATTCTTCTAATGTATTTATTTTTTATGAAACATTGTTTATTTTAAATCTGTTTTAAAATATCTTCCCTGAGGAAAATGTTACAGAATAAATTTATATTACACCTTTTAAAAAATTACTAATTGCATTTCTATTGTGTGCAAGTGATTACTCTACTCCTCTGGGGAAAAGTGATCCAGAAATCAATCTATCCTTGCAGAAATCCTGTTTGCTGTGAAAAATCAAGCAGCTCAGAGTCTTAGCCTCCATTTGGAAGATGCCATGTACCTGGCTCAAGAATGGAGAAGAACTTGAAGATACCTTGGGGTATTGGTTTGATATTTAAGAAAACATGCAAAATTAAGTCTTTTGATCACTTAGTAGACCACCTCAGTGAAAACATATTGCTTCAAGAGACCATATTTCACACTTAATTGGAGATCTTACCAGATCATGTTTTTCCTTAATGTGTTTTGTTTGCCAAATTCCTTTTTGAATTACTTTTCAATGGATGGTAGCTATTCTCTGCAAAATGCTAGGCCCAGAGAGGAGAAACAACATTCCTACACCCTTTCTTTATCTTTTTTATGTTTAATTTTATAACAGAACTTATTTTTTAGAGCAGTTTTAAGTTCACAGCAAAGTTGAGTGGAAAGTACAGAGTTTCTACCCTGTCCCCCTCCCCCACATACATCCTTCCCCACCATCAACAGTTCACACTGGAGTGGTATATTTGTTTTAATCAATGAACCTACACATCATTATTAAAATCCACAGTTTATATTAGGATACACATTGGTGTTTACATTCTATGCATTTTGACAAATACATAATGACATGTATCTACCTTCATAGTATCATGTAGAATAGTTACACTCCCCTAAAAATCCTCTGTGCTCTGTCTATTCATCCCTCCTGGCCCTCCATCCCCTGGCAACCACTCCTTTTTTACTGTCTTCATACTTTTGCTTTCTCCAGAATGTCATTTAGTTGGAATCATTTATGATGTAGCTTTCTCATTTAGTAATATGCATTTACATTTCCTTCATGTCTTTTCACAGTTTGATAGCTCATTTCTTTTTTAGTGCTGAATAATATTCAACTGTACGGATGTACCACAGTTTATTTATCCGTTCATCTACAGGAGGACATCTTGATTGCTTCCACATTTTGGCAATTATGAAATAAGCTGCTATAAACATTTGTGTGCAGGTTTTTGTGTGGACACAACTTTTTAACTCATTTGAATGAAGCCTAAGGAGGATGATTGCTGGATAGTGTGATGTAAGATTATGTTTAGTTCTGTAAGAAACTGCCAACATCTTCTAATGTGGCTATACCATTTGGCTTTCCCACCAGCAATAAATGAGGATTCCTGTTGCTCCACATCCTCTCCAGCATTTGGTATTGTTAATGCTCCAGATTTTGGCCAGTCTAATAGTATGCAGTTGTATCCCACTGTTTTAATCTGTAATTCCCTGATGACATACAATGCATAGCATCTTCTCATGTGATTGTTTGCCACTGTATGTCTTCTTTAGTGAGATATCGCTACAGAGATTTTGCCCACTTTTTATTCAGGTTTGTCCATTTTCTTATTTTTGAGTTTTAAGAGTTCCTTGTATATTTTAGATAACAACCTTTATCAGATACGTCTCTTGTAAACATTTTATCCCTGTCTGTGACTTGTCTTCTCATTCTCTTGCTCTTTGTTTTTATATATGTTTTCTATATGCAGAAGAAACATGGATTTATTTTAGAAATTTTGGGTAAGATAGATAATTTAGATGTGAAAACCGATGTTTAAAAAGTCCTCCATGGTAACTGGCTTGTTTTCTGGTCTATCACCAAAGGGCTGTCAGCTTTACAGGATGCTAAATAATGTTGCCTTCTGGCAGGCCAGGAACAGACAAACTAGGAGATCTCAGAATAAAAAAGAATATTCCTGCAATTATAGGGTAGGTCAGGCTAAACCTGGAGAAGTAAACTGAATAATTATTGGTTCTTGATATTTATAGACAAGCTGATACAGACGATTGGATATCTGTGGCACACAAATTATAACCCCAGAGGATATACAAAATTTCCAGAAAAAAAGAGTCTTCTTTTTTTTTTGAGGCTTAGTATAACTTAGGACTATCTTATTAACCACACACTAAGAAGTTCTTCTTGCATTAATCAACAGCTCTTATTGTCCTCATGTAAATAAACAGGCAAATAAAAGAAAATAAATGAATCATACTGATTCAGAAGATTGTTACATTAATGAGTGCTGTGAAATCTTTGCCTTAGAGATAAGAACTTGAACACAAGCAGAACTAATATCTGGCCCTGCTCTCATAGAAGTCAGGGGGACAACTGTGTCAGAGAGAGAGAGAGAGAAACATTTGCACTCTGAGACAAACCATAGCAAATAAAACAAAAAAAATAAGCATACAGAAAAAGTATTATTCTGTCAATCACTAGCCCCCAAAATAGATACAAACTTGAACTTTTTCCTATAAAGTTCTACCTCCCTAATTAAACCAACATTATCCTTGTATATATGATAATTATGTGAAAAGCACTGCTATATTTTTCCCCATGAGAAGAATATCAATAATCTTTGTAATCCTTATAAGATCTTTTTTCCTTTAAATGTTCTTTGTATCAGAAATGTCTGACACCTTCCATGTTACAAGTATGAAATTAAAATCAGTATTTAAAAGTAGAAAAGAATTCAAATAACATAGACAAAAAAAAAAGTGTCTGGCATGTTTCTTTAGTACCTTTTCCATACTAGGTACTAGGAATGAATCTGTGAACAAAAATAAAGTGACCAAAACATAAGGGGGTAATCATGAAGCATGGTGGCATTTCACATGGGATGATTAGAGACCAGCTCTCAGATGAAGTGAAATCTGAGCAGAGATGTGAATAAAATGTGAAAATTAAACAAGCAGAAACCTGGGGAGAAGATTTCTAGAATAATGAACATTCAAATCACTGAAGAGTTTGCCATATTGAAGGCATAGCATAGAGGCCAGCATGGCTAGACCAGAGTGAGCGCAGATGAAATTAGCTTGAGATGGGTTCACAGAAGCAGGCCAGGGCCAGATCACATAGAACTTTGTAGGTCATGGCCAAGATTTTAGATTTTCTTCAACAGTAATGAGAAGCCATTGGTACTCAACAACTATTTGTAATTGATTGAAGCAATTGATTTTCTCAGGGAGAACAAAAAAGAAGTCTTAGTGTTGATACACACATTCAGTGGTCAGCTAATCCTGGGTTTCTCAGTCTTGGCACTATTGACATTTTGACCCAGATAATTGTTGTGGGGGCTCTCTTATGCATTGTAGGAGGTTTAGCCCCATCTTTGGCCCTCTATCCACTCCATGACAGGAACACACTCCTTCCAATTGTGGCAAACAAATCTGTCTTCAGACAATGACAAATGTCCGCTTGCCCCAGTTGAGAACCACTGATCTAATCCAATCCATTTTACAGACTCAGTAGCTGCAAGGTTAAATTATTTACATTAGGTAAACAAAGCCAGTTCTATCATTAAAGGTAGAACTAATAAAATTATATACACACACATGCACATATATATGTGTGTGTATATATATATGTGTGTGTTTTTTTAAACACATATAAAACACATCATCTGGTGGTTTTCAACTACCTTGTGTGAGTGTTACCTTTATTCTCATTTATAGGTAAATAACCTGACCCTCAGAAAGGTGAAGTGATTCAAAGTCAGCTTGTGGCTTGACAGGTTCTGGTAAGATCTCCAATTAAGTGTGAAATGGGGTCTCTTGAAGCAGTATGTTTTTCCAGAAGTGGTCTACTAATTGATCAAAAGACTTAATTTTTCATGTTTTCTTGAATAATAAACTGTCAACTTGGGATGCAGTTGAGAAGACAATAACAGAAGCTTCCTTGAGCTTTTTAGCAGAATGTCATTCAATGCCAATTCAAGGGATAGGGAGACAGAGACCCCTGATCATCCAATCCCACTTTACCAGAAAGGAGAAATAAAAAAGAATTGGAAAGTTAATGTAAATTTTCATTTCCATTTTTTAAATCTAAAAATAGTGTGAAATACGTTACCCTATGACTAGGCTATACACCTGGGCTGCTGTGTTTTGACCAGAAGTTGTTTCAAAGAGGGCTGTCAAAAACTGTATTGAAAGAAAGTTCTCAGTCTCTGGGGTCTTCAGTAAGGGAGATGCTTATTCTACTTGTTTCGAATTCACCAGATGTTTTATTACTTCAACTCCCAACAGGTTATTGGGTAGATCTGGTAGGAGGGTTTCAAATGAAAAAAACAATTTGTGGGTTGGGGTTTAGAGTGTGTAGGACTATTATTTTCTCCCTCTCTCCTCCTGAGAGAGACTAATGTGTTCAGGGAGCTGAGGGAAGCATCTCTGTTTATTGTATAGTATTGAGCCCTGATGGATGCAGTCCTAAGTTCCTAAGTAATGCAGAGAGCTGGCATGGGGAGTGGGGTGGCGGTGGGAATGAGTGGGACAATAAAATTAAGATAGAAAGAAGGCTGGGGAGAAACTGTCAGTGCCTCACTCACCTCATCTCAAATTTAGCTCCGCACACGGATGTCTGCTTACTACGAATCCCTGTGTCTCTGACCAAGGACTTCTTTTCATTGCTACAAAATATTTGACCCATGCACAAAATAAGCCACAAGTGCCAGAGCTAGTGCTTTTATCCAATGATGAGAGGGTAGTTAGTCAATTAATGTCCCAGATTATTCAGCCCTTGGAAACCTCTGAAGTGCATTCTATACACTCCTCCAGAGTGTCCTAACAGGATTGAATTCCAGTTGCCCATAGTGATAAAGGGCTACATAGCTCACTTTTTTGTAGCTTCCTCCCCTTTTCTATTTATTTCCATAGACCTTAAATGTGTTTCCTGGAAACACCTGCCATATAAACTGTGTGCATTATTACCCTTGCCTTAGGATCTTGTTTTGCTGTAACACAAATTAAGATAGAAAGTCATTTCTCTCATCACTGCAAAGCTGAAAGCCATACTTTAAGGCTCAAATCACACTGTTTTTCAAAGCCAGTCTAGGAATGCCTTTACAATCTCTACTCTTTCTGCCTTGATTTTCCTATCCCATGTTTTTCCAACTGGAGACATCAACCTTTTTAGAATTCAAACCAAGTATTACCTACTCTATTAAAAGAGAAAGTTCATTTTCTTTCCTCTCTAAAGATTACAGGCCGTATGTGGAGAGTCACCTCTGTACCTTCCACAATACTCTGTAGAATGCCTGGCATACAATGCTACTCAAAATTGATTGCTGCTTTCACTTAATTTATTGTTATAAACCATTTTCTGATGGACTGTAAATAGAATATTTACTAAATTTCTTATATAATTAACCCTTGTATGTGAATGTTAATGGTTTGTGCTTTATGGAATTTGCAGCCATCATTATCTTAAATTCCCAGCAAATTCACTATTTTTAGGAGGTGAGCTTTGTGGCAGGTGAAATTAAGACATTAGCATACTATGTCACTGCCCTGGCTAGAGCAAGTACTGACAAAATCTTCTAAACACAGCTCTTAGATTTAAGAATAACATTCACACATAATTCTTATAACTTGAATTGTAAATGAGTAAAAAATAAAAAGAAATATTAGAGACCATACTAATAGATAGAAGGTGGCTTTATCATGGTGTCTTATTTAAGTGGAGGTGGTGGATGAGGAGGAGTGGTATCACCCCAACAATCTGTATAGTAACTCATGTAAATCTGAGTTTTCCAGGCTGACGTGCTATTTATGGTGCATCCTCTGTTAAAAGTGGCCAGATATAAGTGCTAAGTATGAGTTCACAGAGAGCTATATAAACAGGGCAACAAATGGTCCAGTACAAAACTGAAAGCCTCTGCTTTTTTAAACAATTTTTAAATTGAAGTATTGTTGATTTATAATATCGTGTAAGTTTCTGGTGTAGAGCACAGTGATTCAGTTATACATACATAATATATAGATTCTTTTTCATATTCCTTTCCATTATGGTTTATTACAGGATATTGAATATAATTCCCTGTGCTGTACAGTAGGACATTGTTGTTTATTTTATATATAGTAATTTATATCTACCAATGTCAAACTCTTAATTTATCCCTCCCTGCCTTTCCCCTTTGGTAACCATAAGTTTCTTTTCTATGTATGTGAGTCTCTTTCAGCTTTGGAAATAAGTTCATTTGTGTCTTTTTTTTCCTTTTAGATTCCACATATAAGTGATATCATATGATATTTGTCTTTCTCTGTCTGGCTTCACTTAGTATGGTTATCTCTAGGTCCATCCATGTGGCTGCAAACAGCATTATTTCATTCTTTTTTATGGCTGAGTAATAGTCCATTGTGTGTGTGTGTATGTGTGTACCACTTCTTTATCCATTCTTCTGTTGATGGACATTTAGTTTGCTTCCATGTCTTGGCTATTATAAATAGTGCTGCAATGAACATTGGGTGCATATATCTTTTTGAATTATAATTATCTCTGGATATATGCCCAGCAGAGGGGTGGCAAGATCACATGGTAACTCTATTGTTAGTTTTCTAAGGAACCTCCACACTGTCCCCCATAGTGGCTGCATCCATTTATATCCGCACCAACACTGCAGGAGGGTCCCTTTTCTCCACACCCTCTCCAGCATGCTTTTGCTTCTGTTATGTCTGCACACACAAGTAGAGCTTCCTTCAGGTTTAGCTTGCACAGGGAAAGTGAGTTTGGCTAAGCTAGAGGACAAGATCAAGTACTCACGCTTTGGAGGGAAAAGCAACAATCCTGGGGACAGGTAGAAGAAAACTCCATGAGGAAACAAAAAGCAAAATCCACATATACCTGGATTCATGTGTGACAGTGAGGTGGAACAGGCTTCCTCTGTGTTCCCAGGGTCATGGTTTGAACATGAGCTATTTAACCTAGGCTGCTAATCCACCCTCTGGGTTCCCCAGGGTGACTGGTGAGAATGCTGAAACAAAGCAAACAGCAGGCCAGTCCTCACTCACTTCCCCCAATGGTGGGTGCAATGCATTCTAATGGTTGTTTCAGCTACGCTCTTCCCTGGGCCACACAGGAACTAGCCTGAGAAAGACAGAGTAAAGTAAAGAAATAAAGTGACTAGTTTTATTTTCTAGCAGCACTGAGTTGTCCTTTTTGCTGGAGAAACAGATATTCCCCATTCTGGAAAAATCCAATATATAAAATATCTAAGCATTCAGAGTGCTTGATTTTTTTTTTACTAAGTGATTCCTATCAGGTTCCCATTAAATAACCAGTGGAGAAATAGCCAAATAAGTTTAACGGATGCCTATAAGTAAGGCAAGCGGCATTTCATAAGATTTTCCTACAAATTAAAAATGAAAGTTGGGACTTCCTTGGTGGCGCAGTAGTTGAGAATCTGCCTGCCAATGCAGGAGACACAGGTTCGAGCCCTGGTCTGGGAAGATCCCACATGCCGCAGAGCAACTAAGCCCATGAGCCACAACTATCGAGCCCATGCACCTCAACTACTGAAGCCCATATGCCTAGAGCTCATGCTCCACAACAAGATAGGCCACCTCAATGAAAAGTCTACGCACCACAACAAAGAGTAACCCCCACTCGCCACAACTAGAGAAAGTCCACGCACAACCAAAAAAAAGAAAAAAGATTGTCCTATAGGATCTATCCATATTTGATATTTAATGATCAACTTAATATTCAACTCAATAGTAGTATGAAGTTTAATATTTAACAATCGACTTAATATTCTACTTAATAGTATTGATATTAAACTAGATTTTCCATTATGTGACCTTTCTTAATATGGATTTTTCTGGAGAATCAAAAAAAAATCATTTTTGAAGGAAAACACCTGGAAAAAGAATCACCAGGGCCTAGTGTTTGTGATTCTGTTTAATTTTAAACCCTCATGCAGAACAACATTGACAAGGTTTTGTGTTTTTTTTCTTTTTTCTTTTTCTTTTTCCTGTTCTCATGATTGATTTATAGATTAGGAGAATTGCCAGCCTAAGAATTTAAAATTTCATTTCTCCATTTCTGAACTGTTTCTCTGCTATGATACATATGATGGCTATTGGTCATAGGCCATACATTTTTCCTCTAAATCCAACATCTCCCCCTTAGAGACACCTCTAATTCCATCCCCTATTGGAAGGATAACCTTGAATCCAGGTTCATTGAAGCCTACATCCAAGTTGATCCTAATGGGACCCTGCAAATGAGAGCAAAGTGTTCTTATTTTGGAGAACAGCAACATAGTGGCCAAAAAAAAAAACCAGACCCACATTCTCTCTTCCTGAAATATCTTCACCTGGCTATGATCTATTCACTCCCTCATCTTTAAAACAATTGCTCAAATGTTACTATAATAGCAAGGCTGTTTCTAACCACACTATTTGAAATAACTCCCCCCCCCCCGCCCCCGCCCCGGGTATTCCCTATCTTATGGACTTACTCTTCTTTTGTCTTTCAGTATACCATGCGTTTATTTAATTATGTTTATCTTTTTTTCACCCCCAGTGAAAGGTGCCTTCCATAAGGGCAGAGACTTTGGTCCGTTTTCTTCATTGCTATTTCTTTGCTCCCAGAAGAATATGTAGCTCGTAATAGGCACTCAATATATGTAGAATATAAATGAATGAAAACTGTCATTATTCCTATTTTATACCTGAAAAAAATAATAGCAGCGCTTGGAAAGGACAAATAATTTGTCAGCTGTGTGGCTAGTGAAAGGTAAAGCAATTCTGAAGCCCCAGTCTGTCTGCCTTCAAGCACATGCCTCACTGATTACACTACATTATTTAACAAGTACTTCTCTAGACTGTAATCGTTCCACTTGCTAGATGGGCGTTTTGTTTGGTTGTGAAGAAGATCCATTTTTTGGGCTTTTGGTTTCCTATCAATTCCTTACTAGTGGCCTAATTGACAAAGCCACCTGTGTACTAGGTTCATATATTGTAAAGAAAAAAAAAAAACCTATCTTGTGGGTTTGTTTTAATGTTAGGTTCACAAAGTGCAAACCAAGCTAGCCAAATATATTTTGCATTATTTTGGAAACCCTTGCACAATCCATAGGGAAACAAAATACAAATGTTCTGGTTATTTTACATGGGGTTTCAATAATATTTGATGACTAGAGAGTCCGTAGGGCTTTTTCAAAAATAAGCAATGGGAAGTTGGGCTGAGTTAAGAGAGAAGGAGTTGCAACCCTTCCCCCACAATGCTCAATCACAAGCTGCCTAATAAACCTCTATGAAAGATGTAAAAATATGCAGCTTCTTTTATAAATCTCATAAACATCAAAAATATTTTAGAATTAAAATGCTCAAAGTTCTAAGTCCATGGAACAAGCTACTATTCCACCTAACCATGGAGGGGGCAGGGGGAATTATTTTTCTTGAAGGACAGTCATCTGCAAAAAATAGGCCCCCTTCTCCCCACTCATGTCTTTGAAGCTCCTCAGGAACTAGTTCCAACCTGGATTGACAAAATGCCAAGCACCTAGTGATGAAGAGGTTACTGCCCCCATCTCTGGAGTCAACGAGCCCTCCTCTCACACATCTTTGAAACCACAAGATCCATCTCCTGTCCTATAGCAACAAAAAGGCCCTGTGAAAACTCAGGAACTTTGACAAAGACATCTTTTTTGTTGGTTCCATTTCAAAGGGTAACATGCACTTTCAGACTGATGTTCTTGCTCTTGTTAATGCAGCTCTAGATGATCAATGTCTCAGTACTTCTGCAAGGTTATTCATTAGGTTGAAAATTAAAACTGAAATTTAAAAATTTTAAAATTCAGATTGGAACATGTAAACATACTCCTAGTAATATACAACAGCTTATCCAGTTCTAAGTCTTTAGTGGATGGATGTTTTCGATCTAAACATAACATATAAACTTTGAAAAGTACCTCCAGAACGACTTTCTCCAAGAAACTAAAGTAAGAATGGCACACAGTGTGTAGGTGTGTGGTTTTAAATTTTCATAATTCTGGGATGTTAATTTATGAATAGCATAGTAACTTAGCTATGCCATGTGATAGCTGGTATAGTGAAAAGAGAAGAAGCTGAAATATAAAACAGCCATGTTGGAATCACAGCTCTTTCAAACCTAGGTTTTAAAATTGAGATTAATAATAGTTACTCTAAAGGATTGTTGTAACTGTTTCTGAATAATAATTGATAAGTGAATTTCCTCTGAAAATGTAGAAAATAAAGCTATGAGGTCTTGTTTAAAAACACAAGAGTTGAAATTGTAGAGGTTTATGGTGAAGAGTGACATCTTGGTTTTTTTTTCTGAAAAGGATGGTTATTTAAATATGTAATTGCAGTTAATGTGAAATCTACCAGACATCTCAATCACTTCAGTTTTATGGATAAGGAAATATGCTGCCCATATATAATCTGTATTGAGAATCTGTGGTGTTGCTTAATAATCCTATCATAGATAAACTACCTAGCACAGTTTAATTGTTATACGATGTATTGTCTTCCTAAAATAGTTTATATTTTTACTATTTTGCATTTATATTTGCTAGTAGTGACATTTATAGAAAAATACTCTACTTATCAGTGAAGTGGTCACAGTGTGAGGTTGAAAAAAAAAATGGAGGAAGCCACAAATGATATACTCAACCTCTGATAACAGAGAGTAGCTATGCCCAAGTATTGCTTTATTCTGGGATATTTTCCTCTAAAATTCAGCCTCAACTAAGACAACATATTTCCCAGACTTTTATAATAAAAGTTAGCAATTTTAATGGCTTTTAAAAAAAATTTTTAGACCCAGAAACGTATCAGTAAATTGGGCTTTATAGAAGCCAATCAAGGTATAGGTACATACTGACAGGCTGATTGACTCAGATACATAAATTTACTGCTGAGAACTCTGACCATAACTTCATTTTAGTTCAATGAACATTTACTAAGCAAGGCCATGGGCTATGTGTTTGTGGTAGAATTCTAAATATACAGTTAATGGTATCCTGGATGAGTTTACCGAATTAGAGGAAAGATATTCCAACAAAGAAATAATTCAAAATAAGCTATGAAATATAATCGTTTTCAGAGGCAATTAATGGGAACATGGTGTAGCACTGACCAGTCCTTAAAAAATCAGGGAGGAGTTAGATATATTTTAAAGCTCATTTTATTTCGTATATATATGTACATGTGTACATACATATCCACATATATGTAATTTATATTATATATTCTTGTCTATGGAAAGATGAAGGGCAGATTAACAGGCAATAAATATTCTCCAGGTAATAAAAATGATGGAAACATCCTTATCTTCTTCAACTGCTCTGTGTTAAACCCTCATTGAGCATCTATTCAGTCAAATAAAACAGATTACTGTGAAGGGCAGGGAGCCTTGAAGACTAAGAGTGGAGCTCATATGTCATGTATATACTGTCTTAACAATTGTTTTTTTTAATATGATTAAGAATGAAACATTGAAATCGGATAAGGTTTTGTTTGTTTTCCTAATCGAGGTTCTTTTCAAATCCAAGACCAGTAAGTTTCTGCGAGCTTCCTGTTGTGGTTAACTGTGAACAAACTTCACAGTGAAATCTCACAGACTGACAAAGTTTAGGCAAGTGAGATACATGATCCAGCTCTCCTGGCTTTATCTTGCATTTGGATCTGTTCACCTTTCTCAAAGTCACTCATCATGAGATTGACAAAGAGCCCAGTCCTCTCAAATTCCCAGTGTTTTCTATAAACACAGGAAGTTCATAATTCTCAGAATTAAGCCTCACATGAAGCCCGTCTTCTGTGGGATGAATTCTTTAATTTCACAAACAACCCAAGAGAAAAATACTTGAAAGAACATGTATACTGATGAGTATCTTACTCATTCAGGCCCCATTAATTTAGAATCTAGAGTCATTCAAACATTCTATGTGGCATATATCTTTTTACCTGCCTGTGAAGAAAAATCTGATAAGAAAATCAATAGTGCACATAAGAATTCTCAAGAAATATCTGACCTACAGGAACTGACCAACTGTTTTTAAGTCCCTTTGCAACATCTGTGTTGTTAATTGCTATTTGTTATATTGAGATAATTGTCCTCACATGCTAGGTGGTTATTATCTGTGAGTAATCTGAAAACTTCTGAAAGGCAAAACAATGCAAGTGTTTATTGTTCTAGATCATACTCATATTAACTTGTAGAGCGCCCTTCATCAAATCTTAGTTGAAATACTACAAATGGAAGCCTGGGGGGCCAAAAGGTAGGGCAGTTTCTGGGAAAGATCTTCACCTGGACAATCATGAGCCTGAAAACAAAGCTATTTGTTTGATTCATCTTCTGTCTGAACTTCTGTGGTTTACACTGAGGTGGAGGTTACAAAGAATTTCTCTGAAGGAGAAAAAGACATAAATGCTAAGAGCTACTTGCATGCTTTCATATATGTCATTTTATTTATAATCTTCCAACAAACACATGAAGTATATTTAGTTATTTCCGCTAAATATTTGTTAAGCAAATACCTCAAGGTTGAATAACTCGTAAGTGAGGAAACCCATCTATGAATCCCCTCTGTGGTATCCAAGATGCATGCTTTTTACACTCGATTGCACTGTACTTGGGACATGGTTTTTCACCTATTAAGAGCTGCTAGGGGATGGCCCTTCATCCAGGCCTTCAGTAAAGCACTCATCACATTTTATCATAGTGGTTTGTGTATCCATTTCCTGCAATAAAATAAAACTTTTTTATGGGCCACAGACCTTGTCTTCTCCAAGTTGCTATCTAGAGAAAGCAGCATATATCTTAGCCACTAATGCTGCTAAATAGATTTCGATTAAATTAATATATTCAGAATTAGATAAACTAACCCAGACACTAGTCTTCAGTTTTTTGGAAGCCATGTGGTACAGGGAAATGGGTTACATTTCGCCTTGCTTTTTTAAAGTAGAAGAGCAAACTCTACAGGCAGTATTTTCATGCTGCCGATACTACTGGCATTCATCAGGAGATGTCCTGTGACTCCTATATACAGTGTGACAGGCAGAAGGCCAGAAATGGTCCCCCAGAAACACCTTCATCCCTGGAACACATAAATATAAGATATCTTTCTGGTGATTATGTATATGATATGGAAGAGCTGACTTATGATAAGGGTGGGCCTAATGTAATCACACGAGCCACTTTAAAAGCAGAGAGTTTTCTCTGGCCAGTGGTAGAAAGAAGAAATCAGAGAGATTCAAAGCTTGAGGAGCACTTGACTCTCTGTTGCTGGTGTGAAGACAGAGGGAACCACTGGAGAAGGAATGTGAACGGCCTTAAAGAGCTGAGAGAGGCCCCTAGTGGGCAGCCCGTGAGGAAACTGAATTCTGCCAATGGCAGGAATAACTTGGAAGAGGGAGGACCCCAAACTCCAGTTGCGGATGCAGTCAACTAACATCTTGGCATCAGCTTTGCGAGATCCCAAGCAGGTAACCCTCCAGAACTCTGCGCTAATAAAGGGGTGTTGTTTTAACCCCCCAAAATTTGTGGTGACAGTAGAAAACCAAAACACAGGATGACACATAGTTTTCCACAAGGGCTAATTCCAAAATAAACGACACTCGCTATCCTCTTAAATGAAGCTTCTAAAATGGAAAGTGCAGGGAACAATCTCCATCTGTTTCAAGGGGTTCAGCAGGAAAGACCTTCATTATCCAATTATAAATTCACTTGGTGCAGCTATAGCTGCTTTCTGCCACAAGACGATGAGTGTGTGCTTTAAGAATTTAATGTATTCTATGGGCTTCTGAGTGATATCCATAGTAAAGAGGCAAAATCCTTTTGGGGGGAAGGGGGCAATTTTAATGATCTTTGAAAGAAGCTAAAGCCTTTTTTGTGGCCTTATTCCACTCGCCCCAAGACTTGCCTCAAACTCTGTCACCTTGAGAAAATATATGTGACTTTCTTTTATTCCTTCATGTGTTTTGAGTTTAATAACACATGCTGTTTATGTTTGGTTTCTATAGAGAGTTCCTTTTTTTGTCTTGTAAACAGTTGCAAAGTTTTACCTAGAGCTGCCTGGGTTTTCTCTTTCTTTCTTTATCCTCCCACCTCTCCTCCCCTTGGAAAGTCTGAATAGTTCCAAGGATTAGCAGCAGCTTAACTTCAGTCATGATTTGTAATAGATAAATGCGGTTATTGTTCCATTTTGGCTCTTTGGGATAGTCTGAAATTAACCAGTTGTCTTATTCTTTCCCCACTGTCTACGTCTTAATAATCACTCCTATTCGGGTTTCATTGACTTGTCAGAAAGTACTCGTAAATGAATCTGCAATATGAAATGAGGCCCAAAGGTCAGGTTATTTTTCTTCCAAATGAGTTAGGTGCTTCTAGAAAGGATAATCAATTCCTTTCTCTTAAGGGCTTACTATATGACAGATACAGTCAAATAACACATGCTATTTTTTGTGGTTACGCGTATCCCCATTTTTTAGGTTAGGGCACTGACACTCAAAGAGATTGTAAGATTTGTCAAAAAAAATCTGTAGATACTAAGGATCTATATAGAGCTTAATCCAAGACGACTGTACACTGCTGGCACTTAGATAAGGGTTAGGCCTCATAAATTACCACAGGACTGCATACATGTTGTCTCCTAGGTGATGTTCTGTCCTTGACTCTGATACTTTGGTATCTATTGTGAGAGAACATGATAGTTCCCTTGATCCCAACATCAAACATATTCGCTATAAGACTATGTAGTCATCTGAATGCTTTTACGTTTTCACCTAAGCTTCTTCTTGGAAATAATATGTTCTACTATCCCCTTGTGTTATAGGTTTGTGCTGTTCAGATTTGTTAAGTTTCTGAAAATTAAAGAAAAATTAAAAAATAGCTCTTCAGTCACACTAGCCACTTTTTAAGCATTGAATAGCCACATGTGGCCAGTGGATACCATATTGGATAATGCAGATTTACAGAACATTTCCATCTTTGCAACACATTCTGGACATCACTCTTATAGAGCCATGGTGACACCAGTTAAACACAGGGCGAATTGCTGGGTATGCACTGGGAATGTAAAAAGAAGTAAAGCAAGTCTTATTGAGCTTAAGGTCTGTAGTGTTTCAAAGTTCATAGTTCCTTATGCTACTAAATATCAAAAAGTGAATTTTTTTTCAGAGTTTCTTGTAGCAGGACCTACCCAGTTCTATTATAGAAAGACAGAGGGGAGAATTGTGTTTCCTTTTATCACGGCTTCAACATTCGTGCAGGGTTTTAATCATACACCTTAACTGCCACCATAATTAGCACTCATCGTTTTAAATTTCCTTCTTAAAATCAGTTTATCAAGTGCTCACTAAACCTAAATGTTTCAGGCACTGAACTAGGGATGCTTGAAATATGAAGATTAATTAGATAATATCCCCTAACCAATCTTTACCTTTACTCCTAGCTAATTCCTAACTATCCCTTGAGTCTCAGTACAAATGCCATTTCTTCCGGAAATCCATTCCCGATTCTTTAGAAACTAAGTGCCCTTGCTCTGCATACCCACCATATCTCAAACTCATCTTATCATAATACTCATCTCCCCCTGTCCTCAATTTTAATATAATCAGTTGCCTTTCCTCCCCACTTAAACAGTGAGCACCACGTGGCCATGAGTGAGCTCTGTGTGCCCTGTTCATCATTGGATTTCTAACTCCTAGAGTAGTGTCGGGCACTTGGTAGGGGTTTCTAATGTGTTTTATTCTTGAACAGTTTTTGTTTCTGTTTTGAGAATATAGGCAAAAGTTAGCTTTCTCAACATATTAGGTACCCCATCTACCAATCACAATATCATTTCTAACAACAGTTAAAAAAATGTGTTGACTTTAGTTACATTGAAAAAAATACTATGTCTTAGTTGTGTCTTCTGATGCAAAAAAAAAAAAAGCAAATAGAATACAGAAGCATTTTTCCAGAAAATTTAAAGCAGCAGGAAATAGCAGGAATAGTATGTAGAGTTTTTTTTTTTTTGGTTGCTGTCAAATTTGCTTTTGACCTTCACCCCATCAACAGATCTTTGTTCTCCAGGATCCTCATCTATAAAATGGGTATCAGTAAGTCCACCCCACAGGGCTTCCAAAAGAGTTAAATGAAATAATGCAAGGTTAGTGGCAAATGCATAGTAGAATGCTCAACAAACGTCAGTGTCTTACCTGTTTTCATAAACTTAGGGACTGGCACTGCAGAAAATTATTGGTAGCTTGTTTTGCTTTGTTTTTCTTCCCCTTCCTCTTTGGTTTCTTTTAGAGATTTTTAACATTTATTTAATTTCCACTCTTGTGTGTGTGCGTGTCTTAATATCGGATCTTCCTCTTTCAATCCATTTCTCCCCCACCAGCATCCTCCCTTTGTCTGGCTCAGCTGATGACATACAAATTATAACTGAGCATTGACCTCTGGCACAAATAAGCATCTGTCATGCACATTTAGGGTATTATGTTGCCTGTAATCCCTTCCAGCTCATGATTCTAAATTACTTTTGAAATTTCTGTGTAATTTCAGGTTGGTAGGTTAAAACTGCAATTTTATTTTGGCAGATAATGTGTTTTAAAATGAGCTCTTCTCTATGTGTATATTAAATAGTTTCCTCATATAGCAGAGTAGCTTTTTGTTTGTCCTTGGCCACACTAGAAATTAGAAACGATGACTTACTTGGCAAAAGTTCATTTACTTTCTGGAAGAAGCTTAAAATCTTACATTTATTTTGTATTGTGTTCATACTGTGCTGGTTATAAAGATACTCTGATGCCTTTGCTTTTTTTTTTCTATTTTTTTGGAGAAAAGGGACTGAAGAAATCCTTTGAAAGCTATTGCTTTCAAAATTATTACTTTCTTGAGAGTTATTTATTTTTCTTTTTTTCTCTTACTTAGCTCTTGATGTCTGTGGTAGTCTGAATAATGGATCCCCAAAGCAGGTCACATTCGGAGCCTCAAAATCTGTGAATATATTATCTGTCATGGCAAAAATGACTTTGCAAATGTGCCTAATTTAAGATTACTGAAATGAGGAGATTATCCCAGATTATCTGGGTAGATTCACTGTAATCACAAGGGTTCTTAAAAGAGGAAGGCAGGAGGGTCAGAATCAGAGACAGACATGTGACCACTGAAGCAGAGGTTGGAGTGATAAAGGGCCATGAGCCCAGGTACGCAGGCTGCGAGATGAAAAAGCAAACAGCTTCTGTCCTGGAGCCTCCAGGACAAACAGAACTCTGACATCTTGATTTTAGCCTGTAAGACTCATTTCAGATTTCTGATGTCCAGAACTGTAAAATAAAAATTTGTATTGATTTAAGCTATTAAGTTTTTGGTAATTCATTATGGCACCAGTATGAAACCAATACAACATATGAAAAAAGAGGATTTTTTTTGTTTCAAAAGTCAAAAAACAGCTAAAAACTCAAAAATGTACCCTTAATGTCAATGTAGACTACTCGTGCATTTAAGCACACATCTTCTTACCAAACTATTGGACCTGAGCATTTGAGTTGAAGGAATCCTTTATTCCTATAAGGAGGAGGCAGATACCAAGTATATTCTGGAATATGAGTACTAAACACATACATTTAATCCCCTGAGAACTAATATATGAAGAATACATATACACTTATATATCTATTTTCATTTGTTTCAGAGCTAATGTGCAAAGCTTTCCTTTCTTCCTATATGAAAGATCATTTGAGGAAAGTTTTGTTATGTCCCAAACTTATTTGTTGACTGAGAGGCTTGGGGGAGTTCAACAGACATTTAAATAAACAAAGTTGAATGAAGTCAGTTTTGAGGCCTGCAGATAGAGACATTCTTGGGGGAACAAGAAGGACAATTTTACACTTTAAACATAGTCAAATTGTCCTATTAAACATCTAAAGCTCACCCTTTGAGGTGGAAATGATTCTCTCTTAACTAGCTTCACTGACTTTCTATAATAGTATTAATGAAATAATCAAACAAAATCTATTACTAAGCAGATAGCTTGGTGGCCCTCGGGGGACCTGTGAAAATGAATTTGGAACTTCACATGCCGTGTAATGGCTCAATTTATTTTGGCCATTGTCATTGATTCTCAGGCTCATGAATTAAACCTCCCTGAGTCTGTGAACAACATTTGATTTCGAAGATTCTTTCCTCTTCTAAACACTCAATGATGCTATGGTTTCATTTTAGCTTACTCTATAAAACAAGCAACCCAATCAAAAAGTGAGTGGAAGATCTAAATAGACAGTTCTCCAAAGAAGACATACAGATGGCAAAAAAGCACATGAAAAGATGTTCAACACCACTAAATATTAGAGAAATGAAATAAAAACTACAATGAGGTATCATCTCACATGGGTCAGAATGGCCATCATCAAAAAAATCTGTAACAATAAATGCTGGAGAGGGTATGGAGAAAAGGGAACCCTCCTACTCTGTTGGTGAGAATGTAAATTGATACAGCCACAATGGAGAACAGTATGGAGGTTCTTTAAAAAACTCAGACTAGAGCTACCATATGATCCGGAAATTCTATTCCTAGGTATATATCTGGAGAAAACAATAACTGGAAAAGATACATGCACCCCAATGTTCATTGCAGCACTATTTACAATAACCAGGACATGGAAGCACATTTAAGTCCATTAGTGGATGAATGGATAAAGATGTGGTACATATAAGCAGTGGAATATTAGCCATAAAAAAGAATAAAATAATGCCATTTGCAGCAAAATGGATGGACCTAGAGATTGTCATACTGAGTAAAGTAAGTCAGAGGAAGACAAATATCATATGATATTGCTTGTATGTGGAATTTTAAAAAAAAGGTACAAAATGAACTTATTTACAAAACAGAAGTAGAGTCACAGAGGCAGAAAACAAACTTATGGTTACCAAAGGGGAAAAGGAAGGGGAGGGATAAATTGGGAGACTAGGATTGACATATACACATTACTATATATAAAATAGATAACTAATAAGGACCTGCTGTATAGCACAGGGAACTCTACTCAATACTCTGTAATGGCCTATATGGGAAACGAATCTAAAAAAAGAGTGGATACGTATATATGTATAACTGAATCACTTTGCTGTACAGCAGAAACTAGTACACCATCGTAAATCAACCATACTCCAATAAAAATTAATTAAAAAAAACAATTTGAGGAAAAATTAACAAACTCGAGCTAATATCAATACATAGCCTCCTAAGGAAATCTTTCCTAACTTTTCTGTGTTAAGTTTACGTGAGGCCCTCTGTGTTCCACTAACAAGTTCAACAGTCTTCTATGATCCCCATATCTATCTTTTATTTGAAATATCTCCTTATGAGCCTGCCTTTCTCTTTTGGCTTTAAGCTCTCAAGAGCACAGATCGAGTCTAATTTGTTTTTGTTTATTGTGGGGCCTCAAATAAATTCACAATATGCCTTAAACACACATTTGCTGAACCGTTCTCTTGCCTGCTCCCTTCCTTTTGCTGGGGTCATCAGATGCCTTCCCTGAGTCAAGGGAAATATCTTCCACTCAAATCTCTCACCCTTTCTCTTCAACAATGAAGGACTTCATAATACCCAATTTCCTGCTTTTTTCTTTTTTTTTCTTTTTTTGGTTTCAAGCACATCAAAACCCTTATACGATGATTTCAAGCCCCCTTTGTAATCTGTATAAATAAACATCAAGCATCCATGCTTTCTATCATTATCTAAGTCTCTGCCAGGCTTTCAGATTATTAACAGTTAAGCCACTTTCTTAGCAGAGATCAAAAATTTTGCTGAAGCCCTTATTGCCTTTGGTGAAATAGAGGTATAGTCTTTGCTTTCACTCTCTCTAAATAATCTGGGAAATGTGATTCTGATGTTTTCCTCTTATATAGTCTGTATTTTCAACCCTGATTTTGCTGGTGGAAGCTACCTTTGATAACTAAGCAGAAGGCAGAGAGACTTTGAAACAAGAAAACAAACAAAACCATATGTGCTTAGAGTGATTGCCTTTGGAATCCAGATTTTTCTCTGTGGCTAAAGCCCAAATAAGCATGCTTTTGATGAGCTGCCATTTTGGTTCTCTGAGATGTGCCCACAATATGCCTTTAAAATATAGTCCAAATTGTGTATTTCTGGGTATTTGATATTGTTTTCCTTGAATCTATTTTAGTGGTTAGTCAGTCATTGGATATTCTAACAGCCTGTCTCATTTCTCTTTGTCAATCCATCCAGCGGCCACTACAATATAAGCATTCAATAGGTAATATAAAATTAGCCAACAGTGTCACTTCAGCTTAGACGAGTTTGACTATTCCAGTGCTTTAAACTAGAATCAGAAAGCTTGACCTTCCCTTGGGCTGAGCCCCAGAATCAACATGAAGCCTGAAATGACTCATTTTTTTCGAGGACTCAATTTCCTCATCTCTTAAAGTTAATGAAAAATATGCCCGATTTAAACTACAGTGTATAACTTGCTATGATGTAGGCATCTAGTATTCTAAAGAGATTGAGTAATTATTCCTCTTCCTGACTTAAACTTAAACAAATTAAGAAGCTTTTGCTGGTTCCTTTCTCGGAAAGGAAGGGCAGAACCATTTTTCATGGGATGATGCCTGGCACAGCAGGACTGGAGGATCAGAACCCATCTTCCTTTACGGCTCATGCCACATTCTGCCCAACCCATCACTGTCTTTCATCAACCTAAGGGACCTTGTTACATGCACAGAGGCCTCTCTAAGTACCAACTTAAAGAAGCCAGACTGTCACCCTGCATCACATCACTCTTTTTAAGCTCTCTGCTTGGAAATTAACACTGTGTGACATTTTTTTCTTGTTTATTCACATAATATTTCATTCTTCCTTAAAAACGTAAGCTCAGGGAAATCAGGAATCTTGTCAGCCCAGTTTATTGTTGATTCAAGAGTACCTTAGAATAGTGTTTGACATTTAGCAAAAACTCAATTAAAATATGGTGACTGTTAATCATTCTTTAAGAACATAGCCAAATATAGCTAAAATCTAACTGCTTTACACAAAACCCTGCCATCATCCTGAATTACTAGGATGTAATTGAGATAAATCATCAATGCATCACCATGGTTGTCACCATCACTCTACTCCAGTGACTACTTCTGTATCCATATCCATGACTCTGAATTAGTCTACATTTAAATATGTGAATGCCTGGATTACTTTTTCTAACCGATTCATCTTTTCTTCCATTTCTTTAACTTCCTTAGTTCTACTCATGTCCTTTGCACCCCACTTTTCTTCCAGTCTATGAATAGACACTTCCTGTCTTCACTCATTGCCCCACAGTCCATGACTTCAACGGCAAAATTCTTCCTTTGGTCCTCTTATCTTCCCACTCCTTTTCTGAACAACTGAACCAATCAGAGCTCTAAATATTATCTTAGCATTATGAATCTCCAATGTTTTTTTTTATTTTGAAACTCTTTATTCATTTCTTTAGTAGACAATTTACATACCACCATTAGAACATGATGACTCCCTGAAGAGAAAAAAGAAGGAATAAAATAAACAGTGAATCCCAAATTATGTAACTAACGCTAACCTCTTTCCAGAGTACTGCCAATTAATAATTAGACGTTCAAGACTGGAGTTAAAACAGAAGTATTTTAAGAAATAGCCTGTATTTCATTTTTAATTCTTTTGTCCTAGGGCTTGATGGAGATAGTAAATAATGATCTTATTCCCCATTGAAGCTCAAAAATATTGAGAAACAGAAGTCAAGCAGATGGAGTACAGTAACAGTAGCTTGCCTGATATTATAATCAAACTTTAAATACATACCCACCCACACAAATTCCTTCCTAGAAGTCAATTCTCATAAACATATGGCATGGAGGGTCAGAGATGAACTGGGGCTTCTTATAAGAATTTGAATACCAAAGGCAAAAAGGAATTCAGTCATGCATGCACACTATGTTTTACAAACCTCACTAATCAAATGTCATCTCCTTTTCCGTGGAAAGAAGTAAATAAGGAGACCAGAGCACTGCAATAAGCGATGCTCCCTCGCTATGAAAACATATTGCAAGGGAGAGGCAGTTATCCACCAAAGTTCCTCATCCAAAAATGTTATTTGATCAACTTTTGTTGTTATAATAATTCATTTCTAAATCTGTGACACAGCAGCAGGGATAACTTTTCTCTAACATCACCTTTATTTGCATTATTCTGTTGCTCATATTTCTATCTCCCATTTAAAACCTGGTTGTCCGGCATTCATCAGGTGCTCTTTCCTTGCCTCTTCTCTCCTCCAGCCTTATTTCTCATTACTTCCTGTTTTGTTCCCTCAGCCATGGCAAAGAATATCTGCTGTCATTGTCCCCTGGAAGATCTCTACTGAAATTAAACACGGCCTTGCTTTGTAATGCTCTTCTCTAAACTTAATCACTTGCCAAGGAAAGCTTTCCTGCTTTCTGTCACTTTTCCAAATAGTACTCAAAACTTTGCCTATTTCTGAAACATATCTATTTTACTTATATAGACATATATATATTTGTATTTATATGTTTATATTTTATTTTCTCTTATTAACATCATCATATGTGTTTTATTTGCTCTCTCCTTTCACTCTCCTTTACAGCCTCTTATGAATTCACATCACACCAACCACTTTTACGGTTCTACAGTACTATCACGTCTTCTTGATCCTACTGTCATTTCCTCACCGAAGAAGATTATCTCCCATTTAGGTTTATCCTGCTCCCTCCTCTACCATGTTTAATCCAGCCTTCTTCCTACGTGTGGTTGCTCAGGGTCTCATCCAGTCTCTCCATTTCTTCTCTGTCTTCCTCCTCTGTTTTGGCTAGGACAACTTGAATTCCTCTTTCTAAAGAAGAATTATTATGTAAATCGGCTTTTTGCCAAAAGAAACACTAAGTTCTTTGATGGCAGGGTATGTCTATTTTATTCTCCACTACATAATCACCCTAACTTTGTTGTCCCACACATAAATGCTCAATAAATATTTATTAAACGAACGAACGAATGACCCTCGAAGTTCATTATCAAATCATTTTCACAGTGAAAGCGACAGTAGCACAGAAATCCTGAGGGTGACACTTACATTTGTACCCACTTCTCCACACCTGCCTCCTCCTCGTCACAGGCTCTTTAATCTCATATGTCTTAGAACAAGATACCTGTGTTTCTCTCCTTTGATCTGTCAGTGTTTGCTTTGTGTATTTTAAAGCTCTGTTATTAGGTGCTATAGCTTCCTGATGTATTGATCTTTTATATCATTATGAATTTTCTGTTTTTATCTCTAGACAAATAAGCCTGTCTTGAAATCAATATATAATTTGATTTCAATATAGCCAGTCTAGCCTTCTGATATTTTTGTTTGCATTTTCTCATTCTTTTACCTTCACATTCTTTGTACCTTTGTACTTAAAGTGACTTTTTTAATATAGTTTTGTCTTCTTCTTTTACAGTTATTGTGGCAGTCTTTGCTTTTGATTAGAGTACTTGATCTATTTAAATGTAATTACTATAATTGGGGGATGTAGATCTGCCATTTGCTTTATTGCTACTATCTTTCTCATAAGTTTCTTTCCTTTCTTCCTCCTTTACTTCCTCTTTGGTATTGAACAAAATTTGCGTGGAACAATTTTTTGGATTCTATTTCATTTCCTCTATTGCTTTATAGGTATGACTCTGTGTATCATTTTTAAAGGTTGCTCTAGGAATTATAATATATTTAAATTATCAAAACCTAATTAGATTTAATACGGCATTACTATAGGTGTTAATATAGGAACCTGCAAAGTATAGTTCTGTTTACCCCACTATCTTTCATGCTATTATATTCGTATATGTCACATTACGTATAAAATTAACCAAAAAAATTGCATTATATATTTCACTTCATGCAATTACGAATTAAAAGAAGGAAATGACTCATGAATATATATTCATAGGTACATAGATGTAGATATAGAAATAATTATACTGGGTATAGAATTCTAGGTTGATAGTATTTTTTTAGCACTTTGAATATTCCATTGGATTTTTTCGGGGTTTTTTGCTATTTATTTTTTCTGAAGTCATTTTCTCTTGTTTTTTCAAGATTGTTTAAATTTGGCTTCAGTAACTTGACAATGATCTAAAATATGATACATGTGTGTGTGAATATATATTCTTCTATTTTCACAAAGTGAATTATGAAGAAAAGTCTTTAATATTAAATATTTTCTTTGTTTCACAATGATGTTTCACTTCACAAGCTAGAGATCTCTTTCTTTATTAAAAGTCAAGAATTTTATTTTTCTTTAGAAATCATTCAAACAATCCAGCATGTCTAGATAATACCAAAGTAACCAGATGTTTGACCAACATTTTAAAAAATATGCTCCTGATTTTCATGCTCTCAGTTGAACTGAACCAAACCAATTGAGCTCCTAAAATGTACTGAGTGAGGGACTTTCCTATGTGAATTAACCATGTAACTCTTAATAATAACTCTGCCCAACTGGCCATTATTATCCCAGTTTTTACTACAGAAGAAATGGACACTGAATATGATAAATGTTTTACCCAAAGATGCACACCTAATGAACAGCAGAGTTGGGATTCAAACTCATGACACTCTCTGGCATGCTGTTATTCTGCAAACATTGCACATTGCACATTCAAGGTACACGGTGTCATCTTTAGACTTCTCTATCAAGTCTAGCTGGTAAAACTTTCCTGATGCAATATGACAACATATTGCTGGTGCTGTCAATTTTTTTCACATGTGACCATTTAATTTTTGAGTTAATCATCTGTATGGGGGTCTTTCTCATTCTCCAGGGCTTTCTTCATTCTAATTAAGCATCATCTTAGAACCAACATGGTTCCAATTTATTGAATCTCTGCTTTTAGTGTTTGTGGAAAGAACATTTGATGTTATTAGTTTCATTTCCACTCATCTACCCAATCACCACAATAAAGAACAGACACATGAAGTGAAGCAGGCCATGCTCTATAACATGACGTTGGTCTGGGTCTAATGGAGTATTTTCCTAGAGCCCTTGGGTAGTTAAATATAATGGAATAATTATACTCGACAATTCTCAGATTTAAAGCAAATCACATTATTTTGCTTTATCAAAATAAATCTTTCTCAAGGTTGGCAGGACATTGTATTTCATCCATGCACTAGAGACCCAAACTTTCTCTATGATTCTGATTCACAGCAAACACATGTATGCTGGAGCTTATCCAATGCAGAACATTTTGAGAGAAAGGACTCTGCAGTTTTCTATCCATTCTGCTGACATAGAAATGGCATCGTTAAAGCTTTGGTGGCCTGCTTGCGAATAAGTGTTCCACTTCTATGCTGCCCACAGAAACCACTTTCTCCATGCCGGTTGGCTACTGCAACTTTCCTTGAAGCTCCTAAGGCCCAATTTCTAACTGTTCCGTACCAAGGTATTCTTGTGCCAAGAGATCTGAGTTAATACCTGTGTGGTCACACATCTTTGTCATTCGGGGAATGTGCCACTCTTTCTCTCCTCCAAGTTAATTGAATCAGCATAGATCCATGGCCCAGACATTTTCCTCTAGATAATATGGTTCACAACTCTAAAAGCCTCAGCATTCGTATACTATACCAAGTTCTGTTATTTCACCTCTGGGCCAAGGAATCTCACACTCCAGAGCATAGGGTTTTATTATTCTTATAAGGAAAATGGGGTGATCTATTAAATCTGTGATAGCAATAAAAACAAGGTGGACATGTTATTTCTTTATAAATCATAACCCTGCATCTATAAATCTTTAAATTTGAAAAAGAAAAATATTTAGGATAAATTAATGATAGTAGCCAACTCTTATTGAACACTTACCAGTGCCAAACACCATTCTAAAAATCTTTAGGTATAGTAGCTGGTTGCACAACCAGATTATCTGAGAAGAATGTCGTGTGCTATCTTTCTTTTATAGCTGATGAAAGTGAGGCCTGTAACTTAGGGGTTCAGGGGCTGACCTGGCAGTTGGGTATGCAGGGGCCAGTCTGATGCTGGTGCAGCCTGGGAATCTTGGTCTGTGGGAGCAAGCCTCAAGGCTGGGACCATGGGGGTTTGGCCTGATGATGGAGTAATCTGGGAGCCTGGGTCCACAGAAACTATCTGAAGTCTAGGTCAAAGGGGCCAGCCTGGCACCGGGGTAGGCAAAAAACCTGGGTCTGTAAAAGCAGCCTGGTGCTGGGGTAGGTTGAAAGTCTGCATCCATGGTAACTGGCCTAATGTAGAGCCTGGGTGGGAGTCTGGGTTCTCATGTGCCCACCTGGAGTCTGGGTTCATGGGGGCTGATTGGGAGCCTGGAACCACAGAAGCTGCCCTGGGCTGTGAGAGCCAGCTGGCACTGGGATGGCCAGCAGCCTGGATTTATGTGAGCCTGCTGGGGCCCTGGTGTTCCTGGAAAATGCCTAGAACCCAAAGAAACTGCCTGGGACCCTCAGGAGCTTTCTGGGGTTATTAGAGGTGGCCAGAGGCCTGGTGGGTTGGGGTCCTTCTGGGATTCTAGAGCTGAGGAAGCCACTTGGAGCTATGAAAGTATCCTGGGACTATTGACACTTACAGGTACTGGGTAGAGCCTGGGACCTGGGTTTGTATGAGCCCTCTAGGAGCCTGGTGCTATAGGAGCTGCCTGGGCTGCTAGAATTGCCTGGTTCCATTAGCAATGGCAGGCGCTAGGGTAGGCTGGGGTCCTGGCTTCACGGGAGCCACTGGGAGTCTTGTGCCAAAGGTGATAACCAGGACCACTGAGGCCAGTAAGTGGCAGGGTGATTGGGGGGTCTGGATTTGCAGGAGCCTTCAGCGAGCCACCTAAGGCTGCTGGCTCTGGGATCAGTAGTGAAATTAGGCGCTCATTTCACTCTCCTTCTCCCAAGGGAAGGGTGTCTTTCTCTGTACTGGGCTGCCTGGTCTTGGGAGAAGAACGATGGGCTAGTGTGAGTGTGTCTTTTCTACCCTCCTCAATGTGTTTTTTCTTATTTCTGTGCACCCAAGTGCTGTAATACCTCACCTGGAATCTTTGACTCTTGAGAGGGTATTGTTGCATGCGGATAGTTATTTAAATTGACGTTTCTAGAGGGAGCAAGCACTAGAAATCTTCCCGCTGCCATTTTGTTCTTTCATATTTTAAAATAGAGAAGGGGTGTCACCTTCTTTACCTTTACATCCCTTGTATACTTTGGGGCCTCACACACAGAGTTGCCCAATAAGAGTTTATTGAATCCGACTAGAGTTAAGTATTGGTAATAAACCCTATTTGTTAGATATTGAGGAAAGCACTATATCTAGTTCAGAGATGCATAACTTAAGATGTTCATGAAGAATTCAGGGCTGATTCCAAGGAAAGATAAAACATTGATAAACAGAATCCATGGATATAAATGAAAAAACGTAAATGTATTTATCTTTGCACTCCCAGAGCTTTTCATGTGGCTTGATAGATAACAGAAACTCAATAAACTGTTGTTGAATAAGCTAGATTTAACTTCATGAAGGGGGTTTTATATAATAAAATACAGACAACAGGGACTATGGATTTTATAAGATTTATGTCTTAATGTAGCCTTAGCTCTCTCCTTCTGTGTAACAAGTACTCAAGAAATGTTCAAATGAATAAAAATTTTATATGATCTATCATAAATGAAGATAGAGTGGAACTGAGCAAAAATCAGGATGAACTGTGGGCTAGGATGAATCGTGAGATAAGGTGTGAGAACTCTATATGAAGTCCCCTCAGAAATAGGGTCGATTGCTGTCTCTCTCACTTACATGTTTGCTTTGCTCCAGCCAAACCAGATTGCAGTCAGCCTTCCTCCGTATCCACTGTGCCTGCATCCCTGGATTCCACCAAACTTGGATTAAAGATATTTGAAAAAAATATTCCAGAAACTTTCAAAGGGCAAAACTTGAATCTACTGCACACTGGCAACTATTTACATAGCATTTACATTGTATTCGGTATTATAAGTCATTTAGAGATGATTTAAAGTATATGAGAGGATGTATGTAGGTTATATGCAAATAATACAGCATTCTATATAAGGACTCGAGCATCCTCAGATTTTGGTATCTGTAGGTGTTCTGGAACTAATTTCCCTCAGATACCAAGAGATGACTACTTAAATCTTCTCACTTGGGTCATATGGTCTTGAGTCTCTAAACCATGACACAGGGGTTCAGGCTGTGTCCACCCCTTCCACTTCCTTAATTAATGTCAACATTTTCCCCAATGCCTTGCCAATAGTCCCCTACATAATTTAGAGTGCCTTCTACTGTAGTTATTTGATACATTGAAAGATTTCTTACCATAGTTTTTATTACATTGTATTAGTTTGATATAGTGCCATTTGTCAATTTTTGCTTTTGTTTCTGGTGCTTTTTGTGTCTTATCCAAAAAAATCATTGCAACTCCAGCATCCTACACTTTTTCCTTTATGTTTTGTTTTAGGTCTTACATTTAAGTCTTTAATCCATGTTGAGGGGTTTTTGTGTGTATGGTGTAAGGTAAGGGTACAACTTCATTCTTTTGCATGTTTAGGACATTTTTTCTATTTCTGAAAAGAATTCTATGAGGATTTTTTTATGGATTGTGTTGAATCTGTAGATAACTTTGGGTGGCATGAACATTTTAACAATATCAAACATTAAAACTTGTGTACATTGAGGGAGAAGGCAATCTATGGAAGGCAGAAAATATTTGTAAGTCATGTATCTGATAAGGGGTTAATATCTAAAATACACAAGGAACTCATACAACTCAATAGCAAAAAATAAAATAACCCAATTATAAAATGAGCAAAACACTTGAATACACAGCTCTCCTAAGAAGATATCCAAATGACCAACAAGCCTATGGAAAAAAGTTTCAGCTTTACTGATCATAAGAAAAATGCAAGTCAAAGACACAATGAGATATCACCTCACACCTATTAGGATGGTCACTTCAAAAAAAAAAAAAAAGAAAACCCAGAAAATAACAAATGTTGGCAAGGATGTGGAGAAATTGGAACCTCTGTGCACTGTCAGTGAGAATATGATGTAGTGTAGCTGTTATGGAAAGCAACATAGAGGTTTCCCAAAAAATTAAAAATATAATTACGTTATGATCCAACAATCCTGCCTCTAGTATGTATTTAAATGAATTGAAAGCAGGATCTTGAAGAGATAATTGCACACCCAAGTTCACTGCAGCATTGTTTACGATAGCCAATAGGCAGCAGCAACCCAAACAGCCACCAACAAATAGATGGATAAAGAAAATGTGCTACATATATATTTGCTATTTGTATATGTGTGTGGGGGGGTGTACATATAAATATATATCATGCAGGCTTAAGAAAGAAAGAAGTCTTGTCACATACTACAACATGGATGAACCTTATACTAAGCAAAATAAACCAGTCACAAAAGGACAAATACTATATGAGTCCATGCATATGAAGTATCTAAACTAGTCAAAATCATAGGAACAGAAAGTAGAAAGGCAATTGCTAAGGGATGAAGGGAGGGAGAAGTAGTGTTTAGTGGTTATAGAGTTCAGTTTTACAAGATGAAAAAGTTATAGAGATCTGTTGCGCAACAATAAGAATATATTTAACACTACTGTACAGTACACTTAACAGTGGTAAAAAAGGGTATGTTTAATGTTATGTGTATTTTACCTTCCAAAAAAGTAATTAAACACCTTTCTATGTTCTGGTTGAAAAAATGCTCTCTGTAATCAGGAATTCAAAGGCCATAGTTCTGGCTTTTGTTATAAACTGTATTTTCCCAGAAATTCATCTCAGCGGAAACATGAAGCAGTTTAACACTTGTTCTTAGTTAGCCTCTGGTGTTTTCTGAATGAATAATTACATGGGCATTTAACAACAAGGGGTCAGGGTTCTTTCAAGTCAGCCGGAATGGAAAATAAATTGAAGGATGTAACAGGATTTGTTCAAATGTCTCCAAAATATTTATTGAAATATCAATAGTGCACTATCAAATGTACTAACATTTCAGATTTCAAATTTCAATATTATTTTCACACCTTGCAAATACTTTGCAAAGATAAGGCATTTGCTAGTTTAAAGCTTTTCCACACATGTTCTCATGTAGTCATCACTAGACAAGGAATGTATTATAATCCCCTTTTCACAGATAAAAATACTGAAGCTGAAATGCACAAAAGGTGGTGGTTTTCCAAGGTCCTACACCTCATCAATGGCAAAGGTATTACTCTACCTATGATTTTCTGGCTCCAAGTTACACATTCTTTTTCACTGTCCCACATATGTCACTGATTGTTCCTATCCGTTATCTTTCAGAAGGTAGGAACTTAAGAGGCTAATTGCAGAACAGTCAGTAGTGCTAGCATATAGGAACCAGAAAAGGTGGGAAACTGTGTGGTCAAGTTCAACTGGACTGCCTGAACGTTCTCTTAAGTTACTAAACACACAGCTATTGTTTATGTGAGCAACAAGGGAGTCTGCGCTCTAAGGTAAGTTCTTCAACATGATTTATTGAATGTAGGGATTAACTAAAAAACATCTGCCAAGATCAATCTAACATAAATATTAAAGTGTATTAAAACTCTGGTTTTATGCAGTTAGGCTTTGACAAATATCCCTGCAATGGGTTTTTGGACATGAGGGGAATATGTATTCCATCACTTACACAGTCAGTCCTTCTCCCAGTTCCTTAAAACAAAGCTGTATGAAACATATAAGTACATGTTGTCCTGGTAGCCACTGAAATTTGCTCACACATTAAAGCTTTCTTAAGAATGCTAAGTTCAGTTCTTAAAGGTTCTTGGCATTTGTGTTCCTACCCTCATAAGACAGCACTTCAATTTTTTTCCCCTTTGGAATTGTTCTTCTTATTTCTCTTACATATCATTATTTCATCAGATATATGTACTCAATATGATTCCAATTTTGTTTTGTTTGTTGGACCAGTGAACCTGGGTAACCCAAGGCACATGGCCAAGCATCTGGTAACAATAAAATCAACATTACAGTAGAAGAACATCAAGAATCCTGTAACCATAAGGTATATGGAGTATATTTGGTAGCTATGAAAAAATACATAATAGTGTGTTTTTTTCTGTGATAGTTGTGTTCTCTGAATTGACGGGAATAGGTCAAAGATCATTGAGAGCATACTTGCAATACACTAGGCCAAGAGAAAATAGCACTTGTCCTTTGCATCTGGTCCAGATTTTAGTTTTGATTTATCATTTCTTCTGAGCTCCTTAACATCACAGAACCCTAAAACCTGCAAATAAAATATACCCCAGCAGGTCACAAGTTTAAAAGAGAAGGGCAGGAATTCCCTGGCGGTCCAGTGGTTAGGATTCAGTGCTTTCACTGCCGAGGGCCCAGGTTCAACCCTTGGTTGGGGAACTAATATCCCACAAGCCGCGTGGTGTGGCATAAATAAATAAATAAATAAATAAATAAATAAATAAATAAATAAATAAATAAAATGAAAGAAAAGGGCAGACTGCCTTTATAAAACACATCTTGTTGTATTCATCAGATTTTATTCCCCCGTTGCGGTCCTGGGTAGATGCGGAAGAGTCTATGAAAGCTTATTTCCTGTAGAGGTTAATTTCAATTTTTTTCCCTTCATTTTGTCACACTTTTTTGTCCCTAGAACCTAGAATAGTTTTAAGTACTTAGTAGTGCCAAGATATATTTGGTGAATGAATAAATACATGAATAATCTACTCTGTTTTCTCTCTTTACCCTATTGTAAACTATACTTTTCTTTTCTTAATGTTTGCATTAGCCTCTTATTTATATTGTGTACTTTCCACATATTAGTTATTTAAAGAAACCCTTCCTGTTTCAGTTTCTATATAGTTATTAAATCAGATGGAGAAACTCGCTATTCTCCTTTAGATTACTTATACAAATTTCTAACTTGATTACCTTTGAAATTTTTCCCACCCCTTAATGACTTCAGAGTGCAAGGTTTATTCTTAGGTTCACTTTTTCCATTTCTAGTTCCATATAACTTGTTTTCTTTCGCTTACAGTAAGCATTTTTGCTAAGCACCTATTAGGTATCAGAGAGAAATACTTTTTGCATTTGGAAACCTATAAACTAAAGCTTACAGTTTTAAGGCTTGCTGTTCTTAAAACTTTCCTTAAGAAAGTCAATTCATTTTTCTTTTTTATACTGGGATGCTATTAAGCATAAACAAGACAAGAAAAACTGCTTAATCAATCTTTGATTACATCTTCGGAGAAAAACATTAGGCTTTATAGCTCCAGTGTCATTTCCTGCCTTTCTATTAACAAGTCTTTTGATCCAAAGGAAAGATATAAAATATTTCTGTTCAAGGAATGCTGGCCCAACATATAAGGAAAACAGAAGATTTATATTCTCTCTGCATAATTCATGCAAAAATTGTTTTGGCCTGAATTTATTGACCAAAATATTATCTCCTGTGTTGTCATTTCCACACAGCACATGAACACAGATTTGGCCTCTCTGAACATTTCTGCTTCAGACAACCAGCAATAGAGAGGGTTACTCAAAAGGAAATTGTTAGCTCATTTCCTAGTTGGAACACCCTACCCATTGAATACCCCATTTATTATCAACTCTTAGGCCTTGAAAAAGATGCCTCATTTTCCCATGAATTTTCACTATCTGGATCCTCTCAGCTTCCTTATAATTGCCTGTGTCTCTATTTAAAAAAAGAAGGAAAATGACATTTGTGTTCTTTGGCAAAAAAAGTAAGACCCGAAAATCATGTCCTGCCTCTAATTTGTCACTCTTTAAGTCTCTATTCAACTCTTAGGTCTCGTGGACAGCAAAACTATAATGTGAAATCTTTTGATCTGTGTCATAGCTTCAACTAGAGAGAAGATAACTTCTCTCCGGGAGCTCAAGACCACTTCTCCAGACATGACTCAAAGCACTAAGTGAAACTGAATGAGCTTCCCTAGCATTTAGTACTAAATACATTTGTACTAACTAAATTTTACATTTTTTTTCTTTGTTGCTTAGATCTGTTATGAACAAATGCTTTATCTGAAGAGCTGAATTTAGATCTCTTACTGCAGGTGTTATCAAGTTTTGCTATCACCCATCACATCTACAAAATACAGAGCGTTCAATAAATGCTCCTCTATGTACTGTCTGGTTGGGCACCACATCAATCAGAGTAATAATTTCAAAAATAATAATGGTAACAATGATTTTACCTTAGGAGGATTTGCTACATGCCAGACAATGTTTTCCTAGGGAAGTTTCATATGTCATGAATGTATTCACTTTCTCACCAACTTTTATTTAGAAATAAGATGACATTTCCTTTCATACCTAAATTTCAATAAATTCAAACTTCTATCCTTTCTGATTTGACCATATTTCTCTTTCAAAGCAGTGTCTGAAATTTCCCCTCAAAAACCTGTATGTACACCACAATTTTATCCTAACTTTCACTTGTCTCTCCAACTGGTCATCCTACTCCAAGCTGACTCGGAAAATCACCTAAAATCTCATGCCTCCAGGTTAACTGCTGCTAGTTCAAGGCTACAGTATTTAAAAATTCTTAGGGTAATAATTTTAAAGCATAAATAAATATATACCTATGTATATAAATGTGTATACTATGTATACTACATATAGCTATATGCATAACTATACAGTCTGATGTATATATCAGACTTAGAAAAATTAATTAGTTAGTTGAACATTTGGCTACTATAAATAGATATTCTTAAGACATAAAGACTGAATCCACCCTCAGAGTCCCTTCCAAACCCCTGATGCTCTCTGAGTTGAAGACAAGCTAATTCCCAATAAGAAGACTCAGTTTTCATGCATGTCTTATGTCCAACTATCTCCTAGCCCCAGAGATGAGAGAAGAACTTCCTTCCACAAGCTCAGCAACAGCTCAATTTTGTCCCCAAGATGAATGTACATGACAACATCTATTTACATAGGTGGGTGCTCCGGTGGATATTCACTCATTTGAAATTATCTCATCTATTCATTCACCAGATACAACAAATTCCAGTCTCAGGCACTGTGCTAAGTCGTGGGTGCTAAATGATAATAAACAATACCATGAAACAACAAAATGAAACAAGAATAAAACTGTTCTTTGTTTTTTTAGATCTTATCGTCTATTGAGGGAGACACCTTGCATATCTCAAAGACAATTTTATCTTAAATATGTGTGAGGCACAAGAGTTTTGTTACTGAACACGCTAACATTCTTTCTTACTTTTTTCTACTATGAAGGAAAAATCAGTCCTGAGTCTATTACACACGCAAACACACACCCCCTCCCCTGAGCAAACAAACACAAATATTTGGTAATAAAGAAAATAAGACTTAGGAAAAAAACTGTAACTCTGCCTGGTTCTGCTTATGTTAATGAACCAGATTATATCACCAAAGAGAATATTTAACAGTTTACTTTAATGCACCTCAATTTAGATTACTTTGCTGGTTGAGGCCTTCCTCATGAATAAGGAAGATATATTTACTTCATATTTTCACAATTAACTGGCTTATACTTATGATTTTTTTTCATACCAAAATAGGCATTGCTGAAGGTGACTTCAGCTATGGGTAACAATTGTTATTATTGTTACTATTTCTATTATTATTGCTGTTCTATTATAACAATACTACTACCATTATTGTTATTACTAATATTACAAATATGCTTTTTTTAAGCATCCAAGAAACTGACCTTCCGTGTACCTCTTTTCAAATAGTTTTCTCATGAATCTTCAAATCACCTTCAATTTAGTTACCAAATTTATTTTAATAAGAAATTACAAATTTACAGACAGTAACGTACCCAAGGTAGCACAGTTAAATCGTGTTTGTGGATTTGTGATATTGACTCAGATCTTTCTGAATCCACAGTTTTGCTTTTTTCCACTATGCTGTGAGGTAGGTGGGTTCTTGTTTTCTTTAGAAGACTGATGACTTACCTTGCCCAATACAACTTTCATCCAGTTCAACTTGCTAATATGGTGGAAGAGAGATGAAGAATAAGCCATCCACGCCAAGACAAATGACAAAGAAAAGTCTTTACAGTGACGTGGGGGAAAAGTTACAAGAAATGTGTACATAATATTTGATTTGTGAACCTATTAACCTAGAGTGGTGTTAGCAGTAATTCTCAAACATCTTTGTAAAATCTTTTTCCTAATTTTCATTATGAAAATGATACCTTTGGGGGCTTCCCTGGTGTTGCAGTGGTTAAGAATCTGCCTGCCAATGCAGGGGACATGGGTTCCATCCCTGGTCCGGGAAGATCCCACATGCTGCGGAGCAACTAAGCCCGTGCGCCACAACTACTAAGCCTGCACTCTAGAGCCCGCGAGCCACAACTATTGAGCCCATGTTCCATAACTACTGAAGCCTGCGCACCTAGAGCCTGCAACAAGAGAAGCCACCACAATGAGAAGCCCACACACTACAATGAAGACCCAACACAGCCAAAAGTAAATTAATTAATTAAATTTTTTAAAGAAGAAAACGATACCTTCTACTCATTTACCAAATATAAAATGATGTTAAAACTATTTTATGTAAATTTTAAAATAAGAGCTAATCCACCTCCGAAAATGTCAGATACGCTTCTTTCGTAGATCAGGCTCTGTATCATTGCCTACTGCTTCCAGCAGCTTGGAGGTTTACACATATGGACTTAAGTTTTCATCCTCCACAACAATCTGCCCCCACCCCCAACAGAAATACACATGTACATGTACACCTGTAGACACACACAGATAACCCTGAGCTGTTATATGTAAAATACATATATAAAGTAGAATCATGAATTCTAGCATATTATAATTGGAAGACAGTCTGCCATTCCCATTCAGGAGCTAAAAGACGGGTTCCCTATTACTCAGATAAGAAAAAAGTAGAAACCAAATATCTAATTCTAAAATTTTAAGTCAACTACAGACTAATGATACAGGCCCAGCAAAAGGTGGTGCTTCTCTCAATGTGCAATTCAGACGATTCTATTTAAAATCAACAACAAAAACTAAATTGGGGGAGAAATGTGAATCATTCAGCAAAACATTTAATGTATAGAAAAATTACAAACTATTTAGTGATTGACTGCATTTAGTAACTTTTAAAAGACTTTATATGTGTAGGCAAAGCCTCTGTTAAAATTTCAAAGAGAGCACAGCCATGCGTGCTCCGGGCGGAAGCATCAACTCGCGGTGAACGGAGCTGAAGAAGAGGCTGTTTAAGCGACTGAAGCATCAGGTGGTCGGGGCTGTGACGGACAAAGGGCTGATCACCCGGCACCACCTCGAGAAGAGGGCGCCCAGTGCACGTGCCAACATTACTCTGTCTGGGAGGATGGTTGTCCCAGAGGACTTTGGAGAAAGCGTTGCTCCTTTTCACTCTCCCCAGATTCCTCTTCCTTAATGGCCAAGTGACCTGCCCTGGAGGGATGTACTGAGAGGAAGAGGGTAGAAAAGAAAAATTGGAGAGGGTGTCCTAAGCGGTCAACTCCATTTGTAATAAAGCCCTAGTGTTCTCACCGAAAAAAAAAAAAAAAAAAAAAAAAAAAAAAAATCCAAGAATGCAGGTATCCTTTTCTACTATAGTCCTACCATAGGCAAAAATATTGTCAATAGATTCGACTTCATGCATACCACCCAGGAAATATTTTTATCTAATCTATGTAATGTAATGACTTTTTAAAAAGCTAATGTAATGTCTAAAACTTCTACAAATTATTATTGCTTTTATCCCATTTGGGGAGAGGCACACCTATTATATACCCAACATAAATTAATTTCCTTTCTAAACTCAGTAGAAAATTCCATTGCATACTTATTGAAAGGTATGCTATTGAAACCAAATATGATCCAAAATATTAAAATGTTCCACTATACTACACTACACTAAAGCCTCTATTTTTGTCATTTATAAAAACATGCCCAAGTTGGTAAATGGATTTGAAATATCAATTCAAAATGCCACTGAATCTGCTCAGTCTAGCCTCCTGGATCTCACATTTGTTCACTTCCACTTCTTTAATTTCCCCCCTGTATCTACCTTCTCATGTCTCCTTGAAGCCCTTGTTCCTTTTATTCCTTTAAAAAAATTATTTTGGTAAGAATGCTTAATGTGAGATCTACCCTGTCAACAAATTTTTTTTTGTACAACATAGTATCGTTATCTCTAGACATGTCAGTGGAATATAATTGAATCTTAAAAAGGAAGAAAATCCAACAATATGCAACAACATGCGTGAACCTCGAGGACATTAGGGTAAGTGAAATAAGCCAATCACAGAAGGACAAATAATGCATGATTGCACTTATATGAGGTATCAAAAATAGTCAAACTAATAGAAGCTAGGAATAGAACAGTGGTTGCCAGGGGCTGGGGGCAGGGTGAAATCAGGAATTCCTAAGGCCTTGTTATTTTGAGAACATGTTTTAACATCCTTCTCCATGTTTTCGTCCTCAGCAATCTCTTATGGATGCAGTTTTGCTCTCATCTTTTACCTTTAGGCACCGTAACTCTCCAGGTGAGGGCTTCATAGAAGCAGTTTTGAGCCTGAATGATCTATTGGCAGGGTCTACCTCCACAAACAGGAAGGGGGGGAGGTTAAAAATAGCATTTTTTAATCTTGTCTATCCAGCAACCTTCTTTTGCTTCCTGATTCTCTTCTTTCTCCGCCATACTCTGTATTCCCATGAAAGGAAGCCAACATTTTTTATATATCTCCAGTTTTGGAAATTAAGGGACTTAATAGTGCATTTCCTGAGCTCTTATATTAAGATGGTGAAAAAGAGCCAGATAAACTGTGTTACTTGTGCAGAGGAATGCAAACAGCTGAGGCTAAAACCAAGACTTTGCCCCAAATGTCCTGGTTTCCCATTCCTCTTCTAAGCCGTCTCGTATTCTCTTTGGGTTCATAGTTCAAGTGGATGTAATTGGAAAACATTTAAAATCTTCTATTAAGAGACCCAAATAATTGTTGGTAGACTGCATTATCTAAGTTTTAAACTTTTAAGTTGCATATAGAAAATTTGCCTCAATGAAGTTGTATGTGTATAGTACATGAAAGTGCTTTGTCAATTTGGCAATGCCCTATAAATGTGTAGGAACTAATGTTTGTACCCTCAGATTTCACTCCAATTGTCCCCTTTGTGATACTAATCTGTGAAAGGCCCGTATAAGCTTTATGAAGGCAAGAATTTTTTCCACCTTGTTCATTGCTATAACCCCAGAGCCCAGGCAGTTCCTGTCATACAGGATCTAGTAATTGTTCTCTAAATATTTGTTGAATGCATAAATGAATGCTCCAAATTTCCCCATAGTAATGTGAGCTTATTTGATTCTAGTAATTCAGCAGCAGAGAGTAGCTATTGATATCTGAAGCTTCCCAAATCTCTAGCTAAGTTTTTTTTTATATGTTCACTTTTCAGAATCCTATGGCAAAGTAATTTTATTTTCAGTCATCAGACACACACACACATACACATACAACACACACATAGAAGACTGAAGATATCTAGTAAATACCCAGATTTTAGATAGATTAGATAGATGATATATAGATAGATGATAGTTGATAGATATAGATAGATAGATGATAGATAGATAGATAAAACCTCCATTAAAGTATGAGTACAATCAGACTAAAAATATACATCTGGCTGCCATATAAAAAGGCAGCATCTTGACAACTGTTAATTGAAAGTTGTGCAGGAATTTTCCTACAAAGCCCATGAATCCTAGAAGTAATGCTGATAATCTTTCCAAAAACTTAGAAGTTATCCGTTAAAAGTTACTTTTCTAATCGTGTACTTTTTTTCGGTGGAAGTTTTAAATGAGAAGACCCCCAAGGGGTCTTCTCAGTTACAGGCAACTCTCCAAATAGTTGTAAGAACTGAACAATGATTTCTTAATACCAGTTTGGCAATTCCACTAAATCTTATCTATCCTAACTTTCCCCATCACAGAGTTTTGAAAGGGACTTCGGTAATCCCTTTGAGAGAAACACGCATTAAACCAGTCATTTCCCATTTTCTCCCTACTAACAGCACTTCTTTGGGTTTGGAGTGAAAATGTGCCCGGATCTACATTTGCTTTTATATCCTCTTTTTCAGCTAGACGTGGCCATGTTACACACTACTGATATGTAAGACAAAGTCTAATAATATTTTATTTATAAAAATTATATATTCCTACTGCCCAGTTGACACTTTGATTGTAGGCTGGTGAGACCCAAAGCAGAGGACCCAACTAAACTGTGTCAGGACTCCTGACGCACAGAAACTGTGAGATGATACATGCATGTTGTTTTTAAATATGTGTGTGTGTGTGTGTGTGTGTGTGTATACCATTTGTCCTTCCTACTGCTACCATGAATGTAGAAACAATGTTTAGAGCTATAGCAGCCGTTTTATACCATGAGGTGAAAAGCAAACATCTAGGAATAGTGGAGCAGAGTCTGGAAGACTCTTGCCTCTATGAAGGTGTCTGGAGCCACTGGCCATGTGCCATGACTGTTTATCTCTAGACCACTTTTTTTTAATACACCAGTATTTTTTTTTAATTTATTTATTTATTTTACTTTATTATTTTTATTTTTGGCTGCGTTTGGTATTCGTTGCTATGCACAGGCTTCTCTTGTTGTGGCTAGCTGGGGCTACTCTTCATTGTGGTGCACGGGCTTCTCATTGCGGTGGCTTCTCTTGTTACAGAGCACAGGCTCTAGATGCTTGGGCTTCAGTAGTTGTGGCACATGGGCTCAGTAGTTGTGGCTTACGAGCTCTAGAGCACAGGCTCGGTAGTTGTGGCACATGGGCTTAGTTGCTCTGAGGCACGTGGGATCTTCCCAGACCAGGGCTTGAACCCATGTGCCCTGCATTGGCAGGCAGATTCTTAACCACTGTGCCACCAGGGAAGCCCCCAGACCACTTCTTATGTAAGAAAAATAAACTAATATTTGCTTAAGTTACTATTAGTTCATTTTCTGCTATTTGCAGCCCAAAGTATTTTTGTGATGGTTATTAATTCTAATGCCTTTATTTTGTAAGAGAAGAAAACTGAGGCTCAATGAGGACATGAAATTTGGCTAGAGCTGTAGATATTTTTGGTGAGAAGCACATTGTAAGATCCCCTGCCTCTTCCAGGATGTCCATACCTTGTGGCCACTAAGATTAGGGTTCTGTTTCACCTGTCTGTTCAAGGCAAGGATAAGTGAAAGCAGCAAAATCTTCATCTTGGAAAATGTCAGTATTATTGATAAAGATGAGTGCTAGACTGTAATACTCTATAATATTTGTTGTATACAACAGTAATCTTTTCAATGATTTTATGTAACATGTTGAATCCAAATTACTATCCTCTGCAACAAAATACGTGTTCATTATCAGGTCAAAATAGCTGGATGACAAGTCAAAAATTCCACGATTCATCAAGTTCTCCTTTATCCTCATCCCTAATTATCCAGTTATCTGAATGCTTTGGCATCATGTAGATTCAGTCAGGTTAAGCACTGAGTTAAAGAGGCAATTTTATCCTGAATTAGAGAAATGTGCTTTTAGTAATTCAGCCTCCCCATCTTTACTTTCCCTCATGCTTACTTTTGGTCTTAACAAAAGGTCCCAGAAGACTGTAGATTGATTGTACATCATCTATGCTTTGTGTCAGTCTTCAGTGATTAATTATGCTAAATCAAATGAAAATTTACAACTTCCTACATACCTCCTTACAAAGGCATTTTTTTTTTTTCTCAGTTACTAGTGTTAAATCCCAGTTCCAGGCATAGCTTTCCCTTTGTCGCATTTCCATCCATATTACTCACAAACAAATAAATCCTCTTCGTAAAGCATTTGGCATCTTTATCTTCCTTGATGAAAATGCAATTCTGAGATTTCCAATTACACATATGGACCAGATGTGAAACCTGACTTAAATGAGCAGGGAATTCAGTATGGTTTTGCAATCATGAGATATATACTGTACTTCTTTTATGCTGATATTTCCTTTATAATTCCCTTTTTGCAGGACAGCTGCTGCAAGTGCCTGAGTGGCCCCTCTTGGCATGTACTTTCTCTTTTCTGTGCCTTTTCCACTTTCCCCAATCCAATGAAAAATCTAGAAAGGGAGTTAAAGTGGAACTAGTGCTTCCTGCCTCCCCTCTAGTATGTTAATACAAACATACGGCATACATCTCACTTCTTTTTCTCTGTGCGCATGGTAGGGAGTGAGGGTCAGTTACGGCCCTCTTTCCAATTCAAATTTGCCTTTTGATTTTTCTCAACACGTTAAAATTCAGTCAGCAAAAACTGGCACTCAGTCTACTTGTAGTCACTATAATCTTCTCAGTCTAAATTTAATGTATATGTTCCACATCTCTGTCTGTACTATCAGGTGTTCCCTTGGAATAAAAATACTGAGCAATATTTTATCAATGATTGTGATGAAAAATTCTTTGGCGTGTGTGTGTGTGTATGTTTGCTTCTGAGTGTGTGTATGATTTGAAAATAGAAGGGATAGTAACTCCAATAGGAGACACAAATTCCAAAATGTATCACAAATTTATGCATCTCTTTTCATTTAGTTTCTTTAGATCAAAGTAGAACTACTGCTTCTCCCACCGAAACTTCTACAACAATCTCACATCCATTGTTTCATGCAGCAGTCTAAGGAGTTTTCAATAATGCAAATCATTGCTACCACACCCACTCCTAAAATCTATCAATGAATCTCATCACAAATATAACACACTTAAAATTGAACATGATATAGAAAATCTGGCATGATTTGGTTCTTGTCTTTATTTTATTCTCACCATCGAATACTCTACCTACTCTCGTCATTCTATCTACAAGGATCTTCTGTTTCTCAAATTACTAAAATCATTTCTGCCCAAGGTCTTCTCTTTAACCCAGGCATTCATTTAATCTGTATTTATTAAGTGCTTAAGTAATAGCAAGCAGTCCGCTTTCTATTTACCTGTTTGTTTCCTACTTACATTCAGATTGCAGCAAGAAAACCCCCTCCAAAGGAAGACTTCCTGTAACTAAAACAGAACTTCTGTGTGTTCAGTAAAGCCCACTGACTTCTTCTTGGCCACACTTCTACAAGTCTCAGTCTGTTCTTGCATCTCCAGGTAGTACATGACTAGTACTCACCTCCTGAATGTGGATGGAAATGTGACACGTCAGTTCCAGGATGAAAGGTTTAAGTAGTGGTAGAAGCAAAAGACTCCAAATTTTCTACCTTTTAGAAGCTGCCCATTTTCTTAGCTCCTGCCCCATATCACTCCAACTTCTGCAACTATATCTTCTCTGAGTCTGATTCCGCTGCCTCCTTTTTGTAAGAACCCTTTCAATTATATTGGGTGCAACTGGATATTCCAGAACAATCTCTCCATCTCAAATCCTTAATTAAATCACATCTGTAAAGTTCCTTTTGCCATGAAGGCTAACACAGTCATAGGTTCTGGAACAAGGACATCTTTGGAGCAGGGGTAAACTTTTTCTATCTACCACATCAAGTGATAAGATATAAGCCTACAAAAGAATTGAAACAAAAGAGTATCATTAACATTCAAAACTGAGGCAAAGATAAGCTTAGAACTGTGGCTTTTCTACTAAAGCATATTATCTCAAGGAGCTTCAAAATAGCCATCATTAAATATAAAAGAAAATCATAGAGGGAAGGAAGATAGCAGACCGGGGAGAACAAACAAAATAATAAAGATTAAAAGAACATCCATGTGGGTACTAACGTATGAATTTGCCTGTACATAAGTAGGACAGAAGTGTACTAAACTTTCATGGGAATTCTATTAACACTGAATCAAAGAGTTGAGACCAAAAAAAAAAAAAAAACAAACAAGCAAAAAACAAAAGCAGAAACAAAACAAAACAAAAAGAATTTCTGTCTGCTCAAGCCCTAGAAAACTTTCAAGCTCTGCACTTGCACCAATTGGAAATGGACTTTGGGATGGTATACCACTCAATTAGGGCATGATCCCAATTCCTTCTTTAGGTGTCATCATGAAGAAGAATGCATGAGTAGAAACCTTCCAGAGGGTGTAACCAAGGGCCAGGGAGAACAGTGAACACTGGAGTTATTCCCAGAGAGCAGAATCAGGATTGAATCAAGGAACTTCTCTCCTGTTCAGACACAGAAAACTCACAGTCTTTAGGCAGCATTTTCTCCTTACAGTAAATCAGTGACTGTTGTATTCTCTCATTCTTCTCATCTGATTTGGAGTGTTTGTTACAGTTATGCTTTTCTCCCGCCACAATTACATCATAGACATGTGGGAGCTGATGGAGAGATTCCACCTGGAATAATTATCATGGAAACTTGCCTTGAGTTTGCAGAATCGTTCTATAGTGATGGATCCAACTTTGCTTTCAATCAGTGGATTTTGAGTCCAAAAACAAGGTCGGTTCCAAACAGTGGGCAAAGGACCATGATTTTTTAATGGGGCTGTTGCCCTTATTCTCCTGATCATCCCTCTCTGTTTTTGTATGATTGAGTAGGAACCTTGTTGGCCACACATCTATGACAGAGACAACAAGTTCTATTAACTATGTCTATAGCTCTTTGTAGTCAGGCACCCCTGTTACCCATCTGATGTTGTCTACCTGGCTCTGATGGTTATGCAAAACCATCTAGCCTCTATTGTTTTGCGGTCCTATCGACTGCACTGTATTACAGAACTCAGTTCCGAAACAGCACTTCCTATTTTCAATCAGAGGCTACCCTTGAACTTCTAAATTTTGTGTTCCACTCACAGGTGAATTTTTTTATTGCTTTGGTAAATGATGCATTCTCTTTTTATTCCCATGGGACATTGTTCTCTGGTGAGTTCTCTCCTGTTACATACAATATCCACTTTAGCACACCCACATCTTTGAGATGTTAAATACCTTATTCCATCATCTGCCACAGCAATTCTGGCCATAGTTTTCTTCAGTCTTCTAGGTGTCATCTTTGTAGCATCTTTGCTCCATCCCCTGGTATTTTTGCCAGGATTTTAAATTCTGTGTATCCAGAGAGCATTCTCAAATTGATAAGCCCCTCCTTGTTCGATATGTTCCAGCCACCTTGATCAAATACCTTCATCTGCTTCTGTGCATCCTCTCCCAGCTCTTGCTAGCACCAGTTGACTATATTTTGCTTCTCTTTTAGAATGTATTCCCTTTTCTCCCTTGTCAGGACCAACACATTCCCTAATACCTTATATCGTGACTTAACCCTATTATTGTCCTCATGTTGAGAATGCACAATTGTTTTCAAATACATGAATTTGGAAAGCCTTTCTTATTTGGAAATGTTCCTAAAAATTATTATAGTGTAGGAAAAGACAGTCCATACCCAGCAGACATAAAGTGTATGTGTACATGTGTGTATGTGTGTGGGGGGAGGGGGGAGAGAGAGAACATCTGACAATTTCTCCAAATGAGCATTTCATGTTTTAGGGAATTGATATCCTGTTTGTGTTAGGGGAAACACTGACTGAAACCACCTGCTCTGGCCAGGCAAAGACAGTAACAATTTGCATGAGTTATCTTACAACAGGATATCCTGGTAAGGAACACAGAACTAACAAGCCATGACCAAGTGGAAGAATACAGGAAAGGTCAAAAGGAGAGAGGAGACGTCAGTCCACATGTCCTACCAATCTCCAAGAATCCTTCTCTCTGGAATCCACCTTGGTTAAGCGATGCGCGTGCCACCAGAAAGGACCCTGAATCAGAATGACTGGCCAGAGACAACCTGGAAATTAACCCCATCCCATAAAACCCGAGACTGCGAGCCACATGGCAGAGCAGTTCTCCTGGGTTCCCTTCCCCTCCTGCTCTCTGCCCGGCTGCCTCTTCCCAATAGAGTCTCACATGTGTGTCTCCTTGGACAAATCATTTCCGAGTGTTAGACAAGAGCCCACTCTCTGGCCCTGGAAGGGCTCCACCTTCCTGCAACACTTGAACTAGTGGAGGAAATAGTTAATGGATTCTGACCATTATTATTGTTATAGACACTTAGTTGATATTCAAAGACTGCAGATTAATATCTAAAAATTATAATAATTTCAATATGGTTAACTTTTAAAATGAGATTGATACAATATATACACATTGTAGTTTGTGATCCTTTCTGCCATCACAGGCTCAGACACCTAAACAGATGCTCCGTTATAAACTTTTTTTTAGAAATTTAATATTTCATAGCATTTTTTAAATTATTGGAAAAAAATACCACTTATGTTTCTGTGAATATTTACAGTGAAATCTGAAGCCACTTGAAAATAATTTTTGAATAAATATGACCAGAGATAAAAGTTTTCAGGTCTGATTCCAATAGGCAAGTAGACCACACAGCTAGCCACAACACAATAAGCAATTGACATGCTGATGCTCTCAGAGGATAAGTTACCTAAACTTTAGTATAATGGGAAATAGGGAAACTCTCTTCGGAAATAAAATTCCCATAGGATTGTAAAACTGGCTACATTTTTTCCTAAATGAAAGCATATATTCATTATTTTTCCTCATATTCCTTCCTGACCCTTCAACACACAATCCCCATTGTGAGTTTGCCTATTATTGCCTGATTCCAAAACTCTTTATAGAGTCTGAGCAATTACAGAATCCTGCATCAAATCCTCATATGTTGTGAATAAGAATTTCAATGAACATGTACTTGGGAAATGAAAGACAGATGGTCTTTCAGTCTATATCTCCTTTATCTCTTTTGTCAACCCAGAATGGACTTCACATGTCTTCTCCATTTTCTCCACATCAATACTCTTGCAACGATTTCATAAATCTTTTTTTCTCACAAGTGTTTCTACCAATTCTAATTCTCTGAATGTCTTCTCCATTGCAATCTTCCTTTATTGTTTTTCCTCTCTTGCTACTGTAATTCATTTCTCAATTGGATCCTCTCACATTCATTCTCCAGACTTTTCTAAATAAAAAGCCATATTAACAAGGTCTTTCTTTATAATGAAATGATCTAACAGACTATTCTGTATTCAAATCTTCACTGACATCTGCATTTTGGGCATCTGTCATGCAGAAGGCATTGAATAGTTAAGGGAGAACAAAACTAATCCATTCTTCTCATTCATTTTCACTTTCCCAAACCCGGAGAATCCAGAAGCATCTTTGGGATTGAAGGAGGAAGGGAAGAACAAGAGAGTTAGAGGGATGAAAGATAAAGAACAGACCATATTCCCGTTTCCCACTGCTGGACTGTGGAAGTAGAGGGTCAGGTCTGAGATGAGAGGAGAAATTTTGAACTTGAAAGTTTTGTCTGGAGCTTTATTTTTTTATATATATAAATTTATTTATTTATTTATTTATTTATTTATTTAATTGGCTGCTTTGGGTCTTCATTGCTGCGCGTGGGCTACTCTTCATTGTGGTGCACGGGCTTCACATTGCGGTGGCTTCTCTTGCTGCAGAGCATGGGCTCTAACTGTGCAGGGTTCAGTAGTTGTGGCACGTGGGCTCAATAGTTGTGGCTCATAGGCTCTAGAGCATAGGTTTAGTAGTTGTGGCTCATGGGCTTATAGTTGCTCCACAGTATGCGGTATCTTCCCAGCCCAGGGATTGAACTCGTGCCCCCCGCACTAGCAGGCAGATTGTTAACCACTTCGCCACCAGGGAAGCCCTGTCTAAGCTTTAGATGAGACTGACCAGCTATGACTGCAACAGCTAAGACTTCCTGAGATCATGTCAGGGGCAGAGAAAGGGAAACTGACACAGCAGGTTTCAGGGCAGTGATAGAAAAAAGAATCAATTTCATATCTGTACTCCACTGAGTTCAGTATTTTAAAATATATGGATGTTTATGTGAATACACACATAAAGATAGAAAAACTATTTCATGAAATAAAAAGTAAGCAGAAAAAACCCCCCAAAATCTCAGATGTGCTTCTCACTAGTGGTATCTAATGACAAATATAAATAGCCTCTCTGAAACTTAAAATCTTCACTTAAAAAATGAAAATAATAGGATCTCACTGCATTGTTGTGAAGTTTCAGTTAAAAACTAATGCACCAACACATCTAGCATAATACCTGCAACATACAAAACTCTCAGTTCATCCTAGTTTAACTTCTCTCAGAATTTTCTATTGTTGTATATTTTTGAGAAGCCATTGTATATCTGGGAACTACATTAAAAAGCTGTAAGATGAATTTCTCTGTATCTTATAAGCCACTAAGGGACACAAAAATGATATAAATAAAAGAAATAAGCATAAGATTATGGTCAAACACTAAAATGTGGTTTAAACTATAGTATAGTTGTTTTGGAAATTCGGAGAAAATGAAGCAAAATGTGAATTAACACATTTCCTAGAAAACAAACTAAAGTTCAAGTCAACAAGAAGTCTTGTTTTTCTTTCTTCTGGCTCTTTCCAATTTGAAATACATCCAGAGCCCTTTCTGAAAACCGGGACGCTTAAAGACTGGAGGAGCCAACAGTAGATGTCATTGTATTAGTCTGTTATCTAAGACACAGCTCTGTATTACCCAAATTCCTGCAGAACACTCCTCACTGGTACCCTAGTTCAACATTTGCAACAGATTATTTGGAAAACAATGTTGGGGGGCAAAGCCACATCTAACAACTCTCATTCCTAGAGCATCAGATTTTGATTTTAATAAAAACAAGACTCTAAGCCTTTTGGACATCAGTTTATAAAAATGGGAGCCACAAATAGAGCATAAGACCTAGTTACACTGAATTTATTAATTTAAAACCACCACATAATCAATGGTTTGGTTGAAGAATTTAGGTTCAATCCACCTTGGATTACAGAAATGTTTCATCGCATGTGTTAGAGCTGTAAATATGCACACAGAAAGAAAAAAATTAATAATATGGGAGTGTTCGCAAACTTTTGACTCATCTGGCCTTCAAAGAGGATTCCTCTTATTGCCAACTCACAACACCCTCTTCTCAGCCCAGGGATTCGTTCTTGGTCAGAGTTTAATACACATGCAGAATCAGTGTAAAAGAAGAAAAGGCTGGAGAAAGAGAATGAGGCGGTACTAGAAGGAAGGTTAAGTCAATCATTGTAATGAGAGAGAGAGAGAGAGAGAATTAAAAAGCTGCTTTTATTGGAAGAAGAAATATTGAATACAGAAGTTGTGAGGAGGGTCATAAATAAGAGTATCCCGAGTGCTGTGTATGACCAAAATGAGAAGAGAAAAATGAGATATGAGAAGTGTTGCTGAGGTTGTGAATTGGATATGCTTTAATGTCTCACAAGGAACATGAGTAACGCTTGGAATTTCTTTTGGCCATTTTTGGCTTTAGCTAGTGACTTAATGCTTCTTGAAAGCAAAACCATACATAGATGAACTATTTGTATTTCTGAGTCACAAGGATACGCTCACACCCAAATAGCCACTAAATGACTTTAATATTCTTTCCCTACACACAGGATGCCATCTGTAAGCTTATGCACGTAATCTATAATGGTTAAGTCACTGGGCAAGGGACTCATTGTCAGAAACTTTGTGCACTAGATGAACGTGGGGTCCAGGCATGTAAATGAAGGAAATAGATAGAAAGAAGGAAAAGGATGAAAGAGGTAGAGAAGAAGAGGTCAGGATTTGCTGAATGAAAACATGGAATTACTTGGCAATGTAAAAAATTAAGAAGTCAGAACCAGAAGGAACAGCGGTTTCTCGGAGACACAAGGATCTTCCTAAAGTTCAGACGAATTCAAACTGAGAGAAAATGCTGGGCAACTAAATTAGTCCTTTTCTCTTCAGTGACTAAGGTCTGTTACATGCCCTGCTTCTCTATAAGCTCCAACTAGGAGCTGAACTCCACCCACATACCATACATTGTCAGTATTTGCCCTAGAGTCCATATATAATAAATGTTTGGTGAATAAATGAATCTTCTGTCATAGACAACACTGCATCCATCTACCATAGTTCTGACTGTGAGAAATTAAAAGTAACTCTTTAAGTGTCTGGCTCACTAACCAACTTTAACCTCCCTGTGGTCAAGGATAGTATCGCATTTATGTTTGGAGTTCCAGTTGTCAGAGTAAGTGCTTGATCACTGGATGTTGGAACTGAGCTGAAAAAAAAAAAAGACATACACAGAAAATACGCTCCAGTTTGGGCAGCAAGTAGATTGTATAGAGGTAGTTATAGACTGACGTCACAGAGTCACACAGGAAAGGATTTGCAAATAGATAGAGATAAAGTCAGTCTTGCTATATAAGACCTCATGGACTAGCCAGGTTTGCTATTATTAGCAAAGTTGCAATTGTATGCTAACAACATATAGTTATTACGGCTCATCCTATACTGTAGGTCGGGTCATAGGTTGTCAGAGATGGTATCAAGTGCAAATAAGATTATCTGCAGATTCCCTTCTTTTAACTTAAACTTACTTAAGGGTGAGTTTAACTTTTGTATGGCGATACGTGAACTGCTCACTTACCAAGACACTATTTCAGAATAATTCCTTTAAGAGACTGACTGCTTATTCTAGATACTATTATTGCTCAATTTCTTTGGGTAACTGCCTTCTAAACCTTTATAAAGTCATTTTCTTTGTAGGTGAATATTATCTTGAAAACAGGCAAAAGTTATCTACAGTTACATGTTGTAAATCAATGCAGGTTCTAAAATGAAGTAATGCAGTGATTCAGAAAGAAAACAAGATATGATGATGAAATGACTAGTGTTTTGGAGTTACTAATAAGCTGAAGCTTAAACCAGTGCCATTTGAAGTTACAGAAATATTTTTATCAGGGCAATATTTTGAGAATAAGTCAAATGGTCTCTGAGAGAACTACACTGAAGACCAACACTCATGTGAACACAAGTTCTGGCATGTTTGCTCAAGAAAAGTCTCTGAACTTTAAAAAATACATTCTTCCCAGCTCTGAAAAATGTCTGAATCCCACATATTTTTCATTTTCCTCTGTGTGCTTTTATAAGGAATGTCAAAAAACAATAAAAGAAGGAAGACAGTAGGAGAAAGGGGTGGAGATTGAGAAATTATCTGTCAATATGGAGGCACTGACAGAGGTTCAAGTCAAAATATTTATGAAACTTAGAAAACAATAAATGGATTGATCTCTAAGAACAAGTGAATGTGGACAGACCTGTCAACTTCCTGTGTGAACTGCTATCCTAATGGGGTTTGTGAATTCTACTTAAAGTAGCCCATCTATTAAATAATTAGACCTTCATCAAGATAGCTTAAACCAGAAAGGGAAAGGAATACAGCCTCATCCCACTCTCTCCATACATCCATTACCTAAGTTGATTGGGCCATCAGTGCAATGAAATCATATGCTTGTGAGATAGGTTGTTGGTTTTCCATCTCTAAAGTTTAGGTCTGAATACATCCCCACACTGAATAAGCTCTTATACCATTAAGCTCTCACTGTCTAGTTACAGTTAGATCTCTGCCCTCTACTGGAAAATATTATATTTGCACAAGAAAATGCTCCTTATTTCCAAGTTTATGGGAATCGTAAATAATGTGTCAATCACAAAATAGTACATTTTCCTTATTTAAATATATTCATATCCTTAATATTTATAAAATTGTCCTCTTAAATTATGTATTTCTTAATTTAATCCATTATTTAAAATATGTTTTTAAGTGCTTTTACACCACAAGACATCTTTCTTTGCATTAGTAGTACCAAGAAATAGAGTGGAGTGGTCCCTGTCCTCTGCACTTATGTACATACATGTGTACACACATGTAGATACTGTGTGTATAATACAGTAAGCCACTAGGCACATGTGACAACTGAACATTTGAAATGTGGCAAGTCCATATTGAAGTGTGCTAAAAGGATAATATACACACTGGATTTCTAGAACTTACTGTAAAAATCCATCAGACGAATTGACTGTTATTTATATTGATTACTTTTTGTTTTTATTCACATATTATCTTTATTACATTTTGAAATCATATTTTGAATATATTGTGTTTAAAATATTATTAAAATTAATTTACCCATTTCTTTTACTTTCTTAACATGGCTATGAGAAAATTTAATATCTCACATATGACCCTAATTTGTGAGAAGCCATTCTTGCTCACAGAAAGTTTGTGTTCGGCTTGAAGTGGTAAGATTCTAAGCTTTTGCAGATCCATCCATTTACAATTTTGCAACTTCAATGAGTCTATGATTTTTTGAAGTCCCAAAGTTGCCCTCCCCTTCCCTGTATAAGGAGATTCATTGGCAATCAGTATGCTCCTGATACCTACAAGAGAATTGTCTGTGGAAAATAAATTTCACTGTGAGTCCTTAGAAAGTGTGCACAGCGGCAACCTAAGCTAAAAGCAGGGGAGTAGGATACTTGCCTACTTCAGTATATGATACCCTCATGTTCCAGGGACTTTGGAAATTTCCTGCTAATAATAAAGACAAAAGAACATAATTTTGAGTGAGTAACAGAAGAAAGCAGTTTTCTGTCTGGTGCTAAATATCATCTTCCACAAGGCATGTTTGTGTTCAGGTAAGGGGTTGGGGCATAGGAGGCAGGAAGGGGGGACACTGTTACTATCAGGTCCTCCATGTGGGAGGACTTGTGGGGAATTACTCCTCTTACCGCCCCGGAAATCTGCTGTGTTTACAGAGAGATGTGGGCTCTGATCGTTACCACGAAAGGAGAAGTTGGGACAAATTCCCAAGAAAGATTCTTAAGAAACACAAACTTAGGAAGTGGGAGGGACACACACACACACACACACACACACAGACCATTAGGATGGTGAAATAAGAGCAATGATAAAGATGTCATGTGGGCGAGAATAGGCTTTTAACCGTGTTAACAAGGTCTTTCCAGAAGTGATGAGCTTGAGTCAAGATTTAAAGAATGAGTAGAATTTAGTCTAGAAAAGAATTGATGTCAAAGCGACAGTGGGCAGTGGAAAGTGTGAGAGATGACTCATGTCATACAGTGAGGGGCTGAGCAACTCGGTATTTCTCAAGTCCAGACCAGAAGTAGTGGGAGGCAGACCAGAGATGAGGAAGGCAAATTCAGTTTCTGGAAAGCCTTTCAGTCCCTTTTAAGCATACTGACCTTCATCCTTTGAGCAATGGAAATCACTGAATTATGATGGAGAGTGAAATAGACTCAGATAAAGAAAAAATTTCTGTTGACCTGTTTACCTTGTTCCTGTGCCTAATCCTCCAGCCCAGATTAGCTTCTCCTTTGGTCCGGTTAAGGGACCTCCAGTTTGCAAAAAATAATTAAAGCACTATTGTGAATCCCATTATAATGGGATATATTTAGGAAATTTGCTAGTTCCCCAAATTAAAACTTTCTATCGATGAATACTGTTTTATTCATCATTCAATGTAACCTTTCTGAAGATATGATAGAATAAATTTTGAATGTATTCAGTGAACACCTTCTGATCTTTTGCGGTAAAGGCTAATAAATGTTAAGTAAGATATAGGCCAACACCCATTTTTTCTATAGCTTCTTATGACGTGGGGCTCCTACTAGGCTCAGGAAAGAAAAGACCAGGAAAGTTTCTTAATAGCAGGCGATATGTCTGACATCTTCCTCCTCCATATAATCATAGGATATTAAATGCAATGCATATCCCAAAAATAAGAGCATCAGCCAGGGTCAGGATAATGAAGCTGCGGTTAAACACTGCCACTTGTTATCTGCATGTTCTTGGGTAAGACATTTAATATTCCAAAGCCTCCTTCTCCTAGACTGTAGAATTAGAATAATAATACCAGCGACCATGTATTACATTCTTCCTATATGCCAGTCCTACTTTCAGTACTTAATTATTACAGTACTTAATCCTCATAGGTAGTCAATATTATCTTCATTCTTGTTTTACAAATAGAACAAAGTGGCACAAAGAAAAAGACATTCATCAAAGTCACATACCAAGAAAGCAGTGAAATTAGAATTTCGATCCACCAATTCTGATCCAAAACTCATGCCTCTGAACCACTGTATACCTATAAAACAGATGTGTTAGCATTAAATCAATGAACAAGTATGAACGATCTCTGTACACTGAAAAGTGTTCAAATTTAGGTAGTACCATGGTTCCAGTGTACATTTAGATAATGCTTGTCACAGTGTGTAATGTCTAGCACATAGAAGGTCTCAGGAAAAATGAGTTCCCATTCATTCTTCCATAGATAGCAGCTGTTGCTCCTGTCTTCATTTCCCCTGTATGGAAAGGGCTTAAAATAGCTTTATTTTCCTTTTCCTATTATTCCCAATTTCAAAGAATTAAAAGAAAATGCAAAATTCATACCAGATGTCCTGTAGCTGTTTGGGTTTGAATGTCCCTTGGTTTCCTGTACATCATTTATATACTGACAGTGTGTCGTCACAGTGTCCATGTGCATCGCATCTGAAATTGCTTGAGGAGCAAAGTGGGATAGGCACAGCATCAAAGCCGACCTCCTGGCCTCATTTTCCACCTGTTTAATTTCCCCTCTGGAGTTCACAAGACTTTCTTGTGTTCATGCTCATGTGGTCAAAGAGAGATGGAAGGAAAGATGGATGTATTACAACCACACCCACTCAAACCCCTGAACCAGGCACCACACCTGAAACTTCCTTCCAAATTCTAGCAGGAAGAATTTAAAACTACAAGTGCTTCGGGTATCTATGGCTCTGCCTATATAACCTTAAAAGTAAACCCTGAATCAAAATTAAAATGATCAAAGGCCTCGCTTGTCTGACACAGTGTAGACACAACCTCGTGTGCCTTCGCTACATTTTGGATCATCCACTTGTCAGAGAACCTGAAACAGAGAAACAATTTGTGAAGGGAGGAGACCACAGACGTTTAAGACTGAGGTTAAATAGCAAGAAAAAGTGGTTATAAAATAATATAAATCAAAGGAAAATTTATTATCCAACTTTGTAGTAATGTACAAAGAACAATTTGCCCTTAATACATACTTAAAAGAATCTCCAATGCCTATGCATTTTACCTCCAACAGTTTTCTGAATCTCATTCCATGCCCACCCCCATCAGTCATGATTCCCTAGCATTGCTTCACTTACTTTACAGAAATTTTTGCTACCAAAACTATTTATTTATTTTTATATTGGCTAGCTCTTTTTCTAGAATATATGCTAAACGAAGAGTGGGTACTTAGTCTTTCATATTCATCTCTGTCCCAGAACAATGCCTATCACACACAGTTTGCTTTCAAAAATAATATGCTAGATATTGAGTGAGGATGGTATTATGAATCTTAACAACCCATCACAATCCAGCTCCAGTCACATCTCTGTAAGGCCTTCTGCAAGTACACCAATCCCTCAAGAAAAACAACGACATGTTAAGGACCCAGACTATTGCCTAATATACGCTTAGCTCTCAGCGAGTGGATGCAATGATGATCAAGTGCCTACACATTCTTCACAACAGTCCTGCAAAATGCAGTGAACTGACAGTGTATGCATTATTATCCTAATTGTACATCTGGGAAACTTGGGGCCTAGAGATGTTAATAAAAAGTAGCAGTTATTCTACACATATATGTATATATACATACACACATATATATATATCAGTTATACTATAAGATGTATGTACAAACATACATGTATGTATATTTAAGAGTTAGCAGTTATTCTATATATGTACTTATGTATATATATATGTGCATGTATATACATATATGTATAGTATAACCAATAGCTCTTAAATATATATAGGTATTTATATACATGTATGCCACAATATAGTTGTGTATATATATGTATATTCACATACTATTCTGCTTTCTAAACATTCATTTCATCTCTACGCCAAGCCTATGGTTTAAGTGCACTTCTAAATATGAGGAAAAGTAGGTGAACAGACATTAAATAAATTGTCCCAAGTCACAGGGTTACTCAATGGCAAAACTGGGATCTGGATTCAGCCGAAGCCCAGGCTCCTTCCCACTATACCACCTTGTTTCTCTAAGTTTTCCCTACGCAACTGGCCCCCAGTCACACAGTTGGCAGAGCAGCTAGAATATGAATCATGCCTGACTTTTTCTTCAGCACCACACTGCCTTTCCAACATCCCTATTCTTTGAACTTAAATGTCAGTTAAAAGTTTAGAGCTAAAAAATAAAAAATAAAATAAAATAAAACCCTTACGGTTGATCTAACCTCATTTCCTCATTCCCTGATCAGATATCTGATGCTCACAGAGGAGAAGGGACTTAGTGAAAATCACATAGGAACTCAGTTAAGGAAATGAGCCCCAAGCCCAGGTCTCCTCTTCACAACTACCATTAACCATCCATGTTGGGATTTCTTCATAACTTGTTTTGTAAATGCTTTCTGTTTCTAAGATTTATATCCACTATAAAATAGCAAATGATTAGCCAACTGCAAGGGAAAAAATGTATAATGACTTCATGAATTGAAAAGAGACAAATGAATACAAATTATAGTCATGCATCTTTTGAAAACACCATGCTGGACGTCCATGTAAATTTCTAGCATGGCTACTCAGAAAATTGTAAGTCAGAGCCCATTTACTTGCTTTATGCCAGCAGACATTAGCTCTTACAAAATCATCTACTCATTTAACAATTATGTGATAAAGTCCTACTGTGTACCAAGCATTAGGCTAAACTTTGAATTCATATAGGCCAAAAGCAGTGCAGGTATCTCAGACTGCAATGTCTTTCACATCCATGAACTCACAGAAGGGGCCAAATGTTTGTTGAATATATGAATGAGTGAGTGAGTGAGTGAGTGAGTGAGTGAGTGAGTGAGTGAATATGAGGAGAAGATTCTATAGATCTTGTCTGTGCAAAAATATCAGAACACATCAGTGAAAGAGTCCCTTCACACCCCTCCCTATAAGAGACTCGTGAAAGGACAGCTAGGGTATATTTAAAAATAAAAAATATTTCAAAAAATTTCTGGAAATCTTAGTAACTAATAATATGTTTGTTGAACTCTGCTCCTTCTTGCGTTATTACTGTTTCGCCCATTATACTGAAGCATCATTCTTGTGTGGCAAGAAACAAAAATTGAAGAGAAGCATAGAAAAGCTGCAGACAGGACTTCCCTGGTGGCGCAGTGGGTAAGAATCCACCTGCCAATGCAGGGGACATAGATTCGAGCCCTGGTGCGGGAAGATCCCATGTGCCACAGAGCAACTAAGCCCACGTGCCACAACTACTGAGCCCGAGTGCTGCAATTACTCAAGCCCACGTGCCACAACTACTGAGCCCGAGTGCTGCAATTACTCAAGCCCACATGCCTAGAGCCTGTGTTCCACAACAAGAGAAGCTACCGCAGTGAGAAGCCATGTGTGTCGCAGCAAAGAGTAGCCCCTGCTTGCCACAACTAGAGAAAACCTGTGCGCAGCAATGAAGACCCAACGCAGCCAAGAAAAGAAAAAGCTGCAGACTCCTAAGTTTAAGAAGATGGAAATATAAGCATATTATTTGCTTTCATCCATGGCAGGTTATCCTTAGAGTTAGCAAAACAAAGAATTATGGTAGCAGTAGTTTTTAGGAAAATCAAAAAGTGAACCCAAAGGTATGCATAACTTTTATTACATGATGTAACCTGAGCTTGGCTGGAGGAATTCTTCACTCTCGTGAAAAGAAACTCTCCCATAGTGTTTTTCATTACTAAATGCCATGCCCCTGATATCTGCAGCCTCTTGCCCTTTTTATTTCCATTAATAAAAATTCAAAGATTAGCTATTTGAATATTCAAATATGTGCTATTCCAAAGTGCTAGCCTACACATTTTCCATGCTGTATGTTTTTTTTCTACTCCTTAAAAATAATCCTAGGACCTGTATATCTATCTTTCTACCCATTTTCCAGACAAGGAAGTTGATGCTCAAACAATTTAAGTAACTTTTCCCACGTCACAAGAAGTGAGAAAGTAAATACAACCAGGATTTATATCCACATACATCTTATTCCAACTTTTACCTCACAGCAGCAGCCCCCAACCGTTTTGTCACTAGGGACTGGTTTCGTGGAAGACAATTTTTCCCAGTGGAGGGGTGTGGGATGGTCCAGGCAGTAATGCAAGAGATGGGGGTGAAGCTTCGCTCACTTGCCCGTGCTCACCTCTGACTGAGCGTCCAGGTGCCTAACAGGCCATGACGGGTACCAGTCCATGGCCTGGGGGTTGGGGACCCCTGCCTTATGGTGCCTCCTACTGTGCTATATTGCTTCTATATCCCCCAGCAGTTAGGCTCACACTGACACCATGGCAACTACAAGTAGAAAAATTACTAGTAAGCTGTTTCTCATACAAACATGTCTGATAAGTTCTGTCATTGATAGTTTCTGTGCTGAGAGTTGTGTAAGATTTGGAGCTATCTCACTTCTCAGTGACTTGGTGTTTCTTCCTGCCCTGCACTAGAAATTTATCTCCATACATTCAGGAGCTTAGAGACAGGGAACTGAAACCAGCTTGATTAGCATCGTGTTGGGTGAACTGCTTTCTCAGTCTGAGACATTTCTCTTCACCATACGTAGCACGAAGTCTCTCCATAATGTCAGTTAACACTGGCTTCTTAATGACCAAGCACTAAATCTTGGATTTAAATCCCTTTGGGAATGTTTCACTTACTGATAGATAATCAATGAGCATTTATTGAGCACCTGCTGTGGGAAAGCCCCAATAGTGGGTTACGACAAATTCTGAGACTATGTGTTTTGTCTTCAAGGAATGCAAAACTTAAGGAGAAATAGAAAACTATCACTATGACAGTAAAGAGTTGAATTAAAAGCTAGGATTATAAGATACTATTGTATTACATACAATAGTATATAATTTATGATTGACAATTGAATGAAAGGCAAATTCAATTAAGTACAGAGGAATTTCAGAAGTGGACAAATTCATCACTGGGCTAAGGAGGTCAGTGAAGGATTCTTGGAGGAGGGAAGATTTGAGACAGGCTAAAAGAGTTGAGATTATACTAGGTGAAAAGAAAAGGGCAGGAAAGAGAATCATATAAAGTCTGTTTCTACATAACCAATCTGATTATACAATTTTCTCACTTTTTTGATGCAACTAACTCAGAGAAAATAGTAATATTGTTTCATTCTTTTTTTAAGTGGAACTTAAATTTTGAAAGCAATACCAAGGAAAGAGAGTTTATTTTATACTTAAGGCATGCTAAGATCTCTTCTTGTTCAAGAATAAGCCAGAATATATAATAATTTTAGTCTCCATTAGAAGATAATATAGCTAAGTATGTATGTTAAATATTTGAGAATTATCACAGAAAGAATGGAAATACAGCTTTCAAAACAGCAAAGAAAAAAAGGAATATAGAGACTTTTCTCAATCTAACAAAATGCAAAAGAGGAGAAACTATATGGACTCTGGCTAAATAAAAAAATAATAGGCACAATGTTGAGTTACAAAAAACATGTTGATATCATGTACAGTAGACATCATTTATGCAGTTTAAAACTCATACAGGATATATTATCATTGCAATGAAGGCATATGTAACAAAATTATTAAAATTTCAAAAAGGATGGGAAAGATACGCATTTCAGCATATAGGTTATCTCTAGCAAAGGATTAAGGGCATGGGATGAGGAGGGGTAGAGAGAAACTTATAATTAATTCTGGCATTTTATTTCTTTGAAATTTCTTTAAAAAATAGCAAAATATTAATATTAGATAAATGAAGAGAATTAAATTGAGAAGGTATGTACACATGGCTTCACTTGTGTTTAAAATTGATTCTTGTTGTTATTATTTCTTTAAAAATTCTGAGGCAAACAGGGCAAAGTGTTAAGTATGTTGGTTAAATCTGGATGATGAGCACTAGTGAAATTACCCTCTGAGTGTTAGATATGTTTCATAATAAGAATTAAAAATAAATTTTTATAATAGAGAATTTATTGATTCATAAATTAAAATACCCAACATAGATTAGACTCCAGGTGTAGGTTGATTCAGGTGTTCATGTTATCATTAGGGCTCTGATTCAATTTTTCTGAGCTTCCTTTTTTTCCCCTGAATCCATGCACTGACTTCATACTTGGTTTGCCTTCCTGCACAGCAGCAAAATAGAGCTGCAGCAGTTTGGGTTCCTTCATACACATACTAGAACCATCTGTTCAATGAGTGGCCTTTGTGCCAACATTCTAACAGATGTCCAGAGATTCACTCTCATTAGCATGTGTCCAAAGCAAACACTGTAGTCTCTCCACGTCAGTTAACACTCTGGCTCCTTAATGACCGTGCTCTGCAGCAAGAGAAGCCACCACAGTGAGCAACAAAGAGTAGCCCCCACCTGCCACAATTAATGAAAGCCTCCACACAGCAATGAAGACCCACACAGCCAAAAAAATAAATTAAAAAAAAAATCAACTAATTTTAGAAGTCTCTTATAAGACAGTTTGCCTGTCTACTTCCGTGGCTGCAAAATATTGTGATGTTCTGCCCTATTCAGGGTTTAGCATGAATTTTCTAGTTGAACACAGTCCCTAGGTGGCAACACTGGTTCCCATAGTCAAGCATTGATTTAAATTCTCTTTTTGAGTGCTTACCTCACCCTGTAAAATGTGGAACCTAGGATTACACAAAAATAAAACACTCAAGATAAGCTCAGATCACTTTATAGCAAAATTTCCTCCTATTTACTATATATGATATTCGGCCAAATATTTTATGACATTTGGAAGTTAAAATTAACTTGAATCCATACTCTGGTTGAATTACAAAAGCAGTACAGACATTCTTATTACGCAAATTTCAAACAATGTGAAACATAGATAATGTATAAAATAAAATTTATCTAAGCCTTCCATAATTATGTCCCCCAGACCGAATTATTTTCAAATGTCTGTTGGAATATACCTTGTAATCCATTTATGCACCTATAAAGACACGCACATAAATCTAATAAACAATTTTATTTCCCTCTTTAAAAATTATCTTGCTCTAATATAGAGAATCTATGATGTACCAAGCTTTGAAATGTGGAAGAGCAAATTATCTGAAACATAACAGTATGACTTTCCTATGATCCAAAAGAGAACTACAGGGAAGTTAAAATATTTCAGAGGGGTGGTCTCATGGATGCGTCACTTCCTAATCAGTGGAACTGCTTCTTGTTTTCTAAAATCCACCCTGTGATTCTCCACCCATCTTTAGGGAAAGCTAACATCTATACAAAGTTGTTTTTAGCCCAGGATCTATCTCATCAGCCCCTCCCTCTCTCCAACCAAGACTTGATTTATTCTGTCTACAGTAATGCCTCAGTGGCTCCAGTAGGGAATCAGTGGTGGCCTTGGGCACTCTGAATTTAGGGTGGATATACGTATCTTAATCTCAAACCGCCTTCGAGATCATACTAACATAGTGAGAGGCACATACGTCTTTACCATTCCAGGTGATAAGTGGATAATTTTAAAACACACAGACAAACACACACCCCTTCAAATTACAATATTTATTTTAAAAGGTAGGACAATCTAATATTATAAAACCAAAGGAGCTATATTCCTAACAGTCCCATAATTTTACAAAGTTGTCCTAACAATAGAGTTAGTTCTCCAGACTAGTAGAAATAAACAGAGTGGTGTCACAATCCCTGCCTTCCTTTCAGATTTGGCCTCCTCCCCAGGACCTATAAGATCTAAAACATGGACAAATTACTAAGCCTTAAAGTCTTAAGTTCTTACCTATGGATTTCCTCATCTGTATGTATGCATAATTTTTTCTTGAAAGTTGTCCTTATAAATAGACACATGGGTACATATCCAGACTATCATATTTATACACTTTCTATATGTTTTGACCATCTTATTTTTGGGGAAGTTGAGAAGTTTTCCTCCTAAGTGTAGTTTTTTATTAAAAAAAAAACAACTGCTGGTAAATGTGCTCTTTGTTATGAAAAGATGAGCACTGAAGCCTGTGGAGTTATTTTTTTAATCAAAACCCTCTCATTTTTGAATCGCTAGCTATCCCTTTTAACCAATTTGAGGGCACTAGCAATCTTGATGAGGAGGACTTATCTATCTTCATCTTCATTATTTACATAAAACATTAAGTGAGATTGGTCGTTTGAGAGAAGCCTGTTAGACCTCACCCTAAGGTGACACTTATATCCAGTAATAAAAATTCCTTGATCACACATTTTAAACTAACTGTGACTTTAACTGTACTGTCATCTATCACACATTTCTCTGCCTTGTCTGCCAAGAAACCATGTAAATCTTTGCCAGATTCCTTGGTGAAATCCAGATATATTGCTTATGAAATTCATCTTATCTATCCATTTGTTAATGTTCGCGTGAAAGGAAATGGAGTGAATTTGGCCTGACTTAAGGTACTTGTATTTGCTTATCATGATCACCACTCCTCCACTTCAGAAAAGCACACAAATCATCTGCATTGTTAATTCTAGACTTTTTGCCCTGACAAAGTCTGTCATTTCTAGAATCTATACCTTTTCTGTTCTTTAAGATTTCTAAGACTATCTGCAGTAATTCTGGGACTACACTAGTATTATATTTTTGGTATCACATCAGTAAATTATGTCCATACTCCAAAATTCACTAGAGCTTGAACTCATTCCAAAGAGCTGGATTCTCTAACCCTGTCACCCTGATATATCTAGAGCTTTAATTTTCACCTATTCACATATATTCTGTTTGTCCCAATTTGGGGATCATTCTCCTTCGTAAAGAACACAGAGTGTATCAGTTAAGATCTCTTATTTGAAAGTAACAGAAATGCCAAATCAAACCACCTGAAATAATCAAAGTAAGTATAACTTTCTTAGGTAAGTCAGGCTTCGCCATTTGTTAATTTGCAGTTCAACAATATTCTGCGGGCTGCTTGTTCTTTAGATCTTTCCATTCTACTGTTTATAGCATCAACATCATAGTAAGCCTGCTTCTGCTCATAGTCATAAAGTGGCTGTCAGTAACAGCCTGAGTTCCATGTTTTTATTATTATTATTATTATTATTGATAATTACACTGGAGAAAGAGGGAGAGACAGAGACAGAAACAGAGACAGAGACAGAGAGAGGGAGGTGGACAAGAGAGAAATTCTTCTAAGGATGGAATGTTAGACCTTCCCTCTAGAATGACTGGGTGCCCAAATGTCACAATCCCATTCATATGTCAAAGAAGTCCAACAGGAGTAAATCAATTTGGATTCACCCAGGGGAACCCGTCTCTTTTTTGCAGGTGAACTAATAATAAGTCTACCCCAAAAGGCTACTGACTTTCTCAAGGTCTTTGCATCTAGTTTGTAACAGATGTATGATTAGAACACAGGTTTCCGCTATCCTTGGCCACCACTAATCCCAGCAGTAACTGGTTACATTCTTCCCTTCTTCCTTAATGGAAGAGATCTCAATCTTCTTGTCCACTGTACATCAAACCTCCTTCTCCATGAAAAGTCCCACCCTTTCAATTGCCTCTTTCTTTCAATACAGTGAGTGAGAGATTCCAGAATTGTGCAGCACTCTGATAATTCTCCAATAGTGAGATCACATTTAGTCTCCACATTTCATGAGGCTGTGGAAATACAAGAAATTTGGTGTTCAGATGAATTTTATTTCTACCACTTACTTTAGCAAGTTGTGCAGCCTCAGAGAGATTACTTTTCTCATTTGCAAATTAAAAAATAATATCACTTATCTGAAGTGCTGTTGCAATGAGTCAAATGAGATTAAGATAAATAAAGCACTGTTTGTAATAGGCAATCAATAAATGACAGCACTTAACTGATGGTTTTCATTGCTGCTGCTATTATTATTTACAAATTATAATGGATATTTTAACCAATATTTCTGAAGGCACTGAATTATTGCCCTACCTTTTCTACCTTTGTTGATATAGTTTCTTGTGTGTAGCATGCTTTTTCCTATTATATATACCACGCAACCTACCTTATCTTTTAAGGAACCATCTTTCTAACATCTTGATTTCTTCAAACATAATTTCATGACTTAAAGGTGCTATAACAAGTATCTTACTCAGTTTTAATTCTCTATAACACTTCATCTTTTCATGTTTAATCATGCCGTTCCTCATTCCTCACAAGAAACCTTGCTAAGCAGGTATGATATGTCATTAGAGTGAGGTTAGAGGAGCAAGATTAATTTGCTTTCAACATAATATGAAACAACGGGAGCAGCGGGAGAAATTTTTATCTTGACAACAATGCAGAGATACCATATTTTTTTCCAAATCTCTTCATTGAAAGATTTTACGAAAAAAATGTATGGGAAAAAAATTAAAGGGAGCCATTGGTTAAGTATGTTCTTATATAAATTAAAGCATTCCTTCTCCCATACTACAAAAATAGTATTTGTTATTATTAAACTAAGATTCTGAGTCATTTAAACACTTGGCTTGAAATCAAGGTTTAGAGATAAACAAAAAACATTTTTGAACAGTGCAGCAATAATCAACAGGACTTGATCATAGACTCTAGGATATGAGAGCTATTGAAGCCAGAAAGTAAAGGTCCTTTCTTGGCAGAAGATCAAGCAAAGATAACACAGTGGGAGTCCTCTCAAAAGTTCTGCTGTGGCTGTGAGTGGATCTCATATACACCTCATCATTACCCTAAGGAGCACAGGGTTTCTTTCTAGGACCAACCGAGATGGACAAAAAATTTATTAAAATATTTTTTTCTCACTATAAAGAGGTCACTTTGCATTCAACAAAGTGACATAGGAAATTTGGCTCATAAGAGAAATTGATGGTGCAATCCCAGGTACTGAGAAATGATGTTTCTTACAAAGTTGATTTCTTTCCAAGTGACCATACAACACCAAAGTATAGTGAGTTGTGAGGAGGATTTGGCTGGGAAGAGTTGTCCAATGACAACTTAAACTAAGTCAGTATTTAAGGATGGCCCAAGCCAAATTCCGATATATGCTCCCTGACCCTACTATTAGAATACCCCCTTTTCTTAGAAACATAATATCTGTATTTTGTCCAAGAAGCCTCATCTAGACATGCCTACTTCATGTTTTATATATTTTCTACCCACTTTCTCCTAAGAAAATCAAACTTTTCTATGTTTTTTCCATTCATGACAGTGGCAAACACTACCATTTTCTGAGCACCTTTTATGCTGGACACTTCCATTATCTTCTTTGAAGAATCTCTGGATTTTGATGATTATTGAGATAACCTCAGAGAAATTATTTTTCCTAAGTTCAAATTAATCAGAAAGTGGCAGAGCCTGGGGTGAAATTAGGTTCTATCCACATCCGAAGTCCATGCTCTTTCTATTACAGCTCACCTGGGAGGTTTTTGCTTTGGTTAGAATTTCACAGTGGCACACTTCTATGAATAAGGCATCAGCAGCCTGAGGAAGGTCTTACACTGACCACCAAATAGTTCCAGTGTCCCAGGCTGGACATTAAGGTGTCATTTAAGGGACACCTTTGTAAGTCACCTGGGAGAGATAGTACCTGTACATGGTTGGAACTCAAGGTCAGTCCAAGAATAAATAGTCTCAAGCAGATAAGGTCACAAAGTGGCCTCCTAACACACCAGAATTGCCTCCAGATGTGTAGGGAATTCACTATGCATAGAGAAGCGTTATTTAGAAGATTCATGTGAACAACTTTAGCATTAACATGAAACTGAATGGGATGGAGGTGGAGGTGGGAATGGGGGTATCTTATTTTTTCAGCCTTTGTTTGCTGAAACTCTCTTCTTCATAGCAATTAGAATTTAAAACCCACTGAAATATTGGTCATACAACAGAAGTGCCAAACAAACTGCATCTGAAGATTAATATATGTGGCTACTATAGGATATATATCATAGAAGCATCATTGTCTCTAGAAATGTGGGGCAAGGGTTGTTATTTTTGGTTCTATATTTTTTAAGTTTGTAACTATTGTTTTTAGCAATATGATTGTTTTTTAAAAAATTTTATGAAATATGTCATTAATTTGTTTATAATGTGGTATGAAACATTAAGAACCTTGTAAGAGAGAGCTTAGCAAATTTAACTGTTGCAAAATGTGAAAAAAAAAAAGGCTTTAGTTTTATTTCTAGGTTATTTTTTTATTTCTTCATGGTCATAATGTATTACTCATGACTTTTGTACTATTTATTTTTTTAATTCTTATTTTTCACCAAAGGAGATGTGAGAGAACAGTGAGGAAATCACCAACTAAAAGACTTGTAACATCAGTTATGAAATTAAGCAATTAAAGCCATCAAGTTTCAATGGAAAAAATCCTCAAGCTGATGACCCTTCCTTACCTCAACCATAGCAAGATGAATGGGAGTAAAAATTGTCATACGAAATATTTTTAAGACATAAAGACTATATGGTGATGGGAGAAGTTTTATCTCAAGTCAATAGTAAATCCAGAAGTCATCAAAATTAAAGTCTTCAAAAATTTTCCTACCCCTTTCTTTCCTAAGACTACAAAGAGAACAGAAGGTATCGTTAGTCTTCAATGAAAATGAAATATTTATAACTCAGATCATAATATATGATTCAGCAGAATTTGAAAAGGTGAATGGGAAATGATTTAGCAGAGCAGAGAAAGTAGGAACAGAGTAGGATACCAGTGAGAAACAAGCTGATTTCCTCATAGAAACCACTGAAACCTCAAGGAACAGAGGCAATAGGTACGAAGAAGGTGGTAAAGAGGTTGGGCTAAAAGCATATAGGTTGTTTGAAAGTCTGTAAAAGGGTCTCTTTCATTCTTACCCTTCTCAGTAAATGACTACCCCTTGCTTGTCTCTATAGGAAAATGGATATATACATTCTGAAGAAAGTAAACTACAAAGTCTCTTGAAATGAAGAAAATAAAGATCAGAAAAGGGTGAGAGATAAATTTTCAGATGGAAAACAAAAGGATGAAGTCAAAGGACAGAGCCTAAAAGACAGGACCTCAGATTCCCTTCCTTTACCCTACTGCAGGAGATTGATGTCCTTCTCTGAAGGTCCTAAACTGCTTTATAAGAAGAGACGTATTAATTCTGAAATTTGGGAAAAGTCCTTTAAATAATTCCAGCTGTCCACCTGATTGCCTACTAACTGCTAAGCTCTGTCTACTCATTGAGTTTCTGCTTTTAAATGATCAAAAAATGTGTGCTTTCAAAGGTCTTAAAGATCACAAAATTTTGAAAAGCTTTTAACATGAAATACAGAGAAGAGAAAAAAAATAGAAAGAACTCAGAACTATTTTTAAATGATAGCTCTTATCTCAACAACATAAAAAGGGTACTATAGCAATGAAACAAGAAAAAAGACACTAAGAATAAACAAGAACTCTGATAATAATTCCTGCAGAAAAAATAAAATAGGCTTTTTTTTCAAAATCAGTAAAAGAATTGAAAGACATAACCAAGAAAAACTTGCCAAAAAGTAGAACAAAAAAGCAGAGCTAGACAATAGGAGAGAAAAAAAATGAGTATATTAGAAGATCATTCTATGAAGTACCAGAGCGCAACTAGTAAGTCAAAGAAATAAAATGCCTAGATAGTAATGTAGAGAAAATTAACAAATAAATAACAGAATTAAAGTATAACTGAAGGCCATGAGTCTTCAAGGTTAAAGAGCCCTCAAAATTCACACTACAATAAAATTTTAATCAGGACAGACCAGGGCAACTCATTGGGAAATTTCAAAAACCTAGGATAGAGGAGAAAAGTAAAAAGCTTCCAGAGAGGAAATAAATAAGACTGTGTCACATACAAAGGGTCTAGAATCTACATTAAAAGAATTTTGTGTAAGAACATGATCACATGAATGATAATGAAAGCTGAAAGGTAATGGACCCATGCTTTCAAAATTCTGACTGAAAATAAATGTTCATCTAGAATTCTACGCCCATTCAAACTATTCACTAAGAGTGAGGATAGAATAAAGGTATTTTCAGAAGAGTGAAATATCAAAAATATTAACTCATGAAGTCTTTCTCAATAACCTACTCAAAGAAATGTCTCAACCTATTAAGCAAGTAAATCAAGAAAAAAGACATGAGGACCTAGAAACAGGCAAATTAAAACAGATTAAATGTGAAAGCAATCCTTAGGATGAAGAGGAAAATTAGAAACTTGCACTCAGCTAAAAACAACTCGATGCTCGTTCTGCTTTTGTAAAATATGCTTGCTGCTCCGCAAAGGAAAAACAAAAGCATGATGACCTAGCAATCAAATGTAACCATAGGATGTTTTGCTAAATATGGAATGTTCTGCACCTGCTCTTGTAAGTTTCTGTTTGGAAACTTCCGTGCTCTGTAAACCAACTAACTAACCTACCAATGCTAACTGTAAACATGTGCACAGACCCCTATAAAAGTAAAGCTCACCCTGAGCTTGGGGCCCAGAACTTTGGAGCGTTAGCTCATCTGGGGCCGCTGGCTTAACAAACCTGAGTTCTCCAACACTCCGAGTGTGGTGGTTGGTCTCTCGACAGACCGATTTCTGCAACAAGGATACTGGTGAAGGAAAGTCCCAGAACAGCAGTGTGACAGGCATAGACAAAGCCAGATCCATATTGGAAGAGATAAAAGATGACTCGAGAAGACACCTCTAGGAAAAATGGAACTGGTAGATTACGTAGCTGGTTTAAGCTCTGCGAAAACTTCTATTGAGAGACATTTTACAGAGCTTATTTTAGATGTTGGAAGATTTAGCCAAATAGTCACACAATGAGAAAATTATGCAATAATTAAATGAGGGAAAGGGAGCTTGGTAAGCTGTTTAAGAAGAAAAATACTGTGATCCTAGGGACTACTTGGTTCAGCAATGAAAAACAATTGTTTACATAGTCATACTAACAAAAATGTGGAATACAAATTTAACCAATATTTCAAAATACATATATTGGTGAAATGTCAGGAAAGAAAGGATGAGAATTAAGATCCTCACCTATTTTAGTAGGATATAAATAGTTAATATTTAAATTGGCTGAATCAAGAGATAGCAATATATAGATAATAATTTGAAAAATGGAACTAAAGACAAAATAACCTAAATACCCAGATGTAGATGATAATCTCCAAATTGAATATTTTCATGAAATTATTTATCAATACAAATGGAAAAAGCAAGAATATTTGTAGTATGACTGTTTTCAAAACAAAGCAAAAAAAATCTATGTGATATGTATGTATATGTTTCTTTTTTTTAATATTTACTGATTGATTGATTGATTGACTATGTTGGGTCTTCGTTGCTGCACACAGGCTTTCTCTAGTTGCTGTGAGTGGGGGGCTACTCTTTGTTGTGGTGCACAGGCTTCTCATTGCAGTGGCTTCTCTTGTTGCAGAGCATGGGCTCTAGGCCCACAGTCTTCAGTAGTTGTGGCATGTGGGCTCAGTAGTTGTGGCTCTCAGGTTCTAGAACACAGGCTCAGTAGTTGTGGCACAGAGGGCTTAGTTACTCCATGGCACGTGGGATCTTTCCTGCCCAAGGATCAAACCCGTGTCCCCTGCATTGGCAAGTGGCTTCTTAACCACTGTGCCACCAGGGAAGCCCCTGTACATATATGTTTCTGCATACAAAGAAAAATCTGGAAAGGAGCATGCCAGATTATCAACATTATGCAACAACAGAAGGAAAAGAAGGAGTGACTTCTTTTAGAACTTCAGGGTGACTGTGTATTACTTTTGTCTTTAGAATTTTTATTGGACTCTATAGAAAAAAAAAAGGAGAAGAGAAATTTAACAGGACAGAGCCCTCCAAATAGTAGGAAGGGAAGATCAGTCCATAATAGATGGAGCTCTTTGGATTCTGACACATGAAAGAAGGGACTTGAAATTGTCTAACAATTGTGCTGGAAGAGGCTCAGATGCAAAGACACTGATATTGTCACCTACCACATTTTAAAACTGGTACATCTTTATTGAGTTTCTATGTCTCAGGCCCTGTGTTTGATGCTAAGGAGAGAAAATTAAGACATGCTATCTCTTCTAGGGAATACAAAGTCTGCTTGAGAGAAGTAAACATGTAAACAAACATAATTCCACATAATTCCATTCTCTTAGACTGCTTTAGAAGTTGTAGCAATAGTGGATATTGTTAACAGCAAAGATATCAAATGTTTATTAAGCATGTTCCATGAAACACACTTTTGTTTTAATATAATTATTATATTTATACCTATAGCAATCCTGAGAGGTGAAAACTTTTGTTATCCATTTTGTAGCTAAAGAAATTTAGGTTTATGGATGTTAAATAACTCATTCAAGGTTATACTCCAGTAAATCCTGGGATCAAGACCTAAATTTTATCGTTTGACTCAGAAGCCCATACTGTTAAATATTATACTCTACCTCCACCGTTTCACTAGTGCCAATACATTTTTAAATACACTGGATTTCTTTAAGTCCATGGCAAACAGGAAAAATAGTATTAGGTTCATTTTGTAAATGAAAAACAAAACGAATCATGACATTTAGGACTAAAGAAGTCACTCAAGGGACTTCCCTGATGGCATAGTGGTTAAGACTCCATGCTCCTAATTCAGGGCACCCAGGGCTGATCCCTGGTCAGGGAACTAGATCCCACATGCATGCCACTACTAAGAGTTTGCATGCTGCAATTAAGGAGCCGGTCTGGTGCAACCAAATAAATCAGAAAAAAAGAGTCACTCAAGCAAGTATCTTAGATGGGATTATAAAACCAGGTCCTCTGCCCCTTCCTTTTTTCCCTTTCTCCCTAATCTACCTCCCTCACAATCCAGGGATCATAAGCAGGAAGCACAGTACCTCCTTCCCCCATTTACTGAAGAGAAGACTCAACAGTTTATACCCTTTTCTAAGCTAAAAATTGAAATTTCATTCCAGTCCAAGGTTTTCCAACTTGGTTGATATCCTTTGCAAAGTTGTCTCAGTGATGTAGATTTGAAGGCTTCCGTAGCACCCTGGAAGGGGTTATTTCAAAAGAAAGAATCAATTTAGGATGTGCTAAGCACATGGCCTGTGTTTTCTGACCCAGCACAGGGAAAATGGACAGCTTGAAGCATGTCACCCGGGCAAAAAGAAAAACATAAATAATGTCACCCATAATGTAATACGGTTCAGGGAAAGCAATGGGGTCAAGTCATTAAAGAGAAGAAGATGAGATCATTATGGTTTAACAAACTATGGCCAGATGAAGAGAGTAATGAAAAGTGGACTGGAACACTGGAAGCCAGTGTATGAAGACCAGGGGAAAAACAGAGCTTTCTAATCGAAACCATACTCCCACCTCCGGAAATGAAGGCGGGGCTCTCAAGCAGTAATGAGAGAAGGGTGAATGAGATTATAGAGATAGGAAGTGGACCCGGGAGGTTATAAATACAGTGAGGAACGGCACGTGGCCTAAAGAAGCACCCTGTAGGTGGGGAAATAGGAGACAGCTTTGAAACTAAGCTGAAGGAAGACAAAATTGCCTCTGGATAGTTAACACTAGAGATTCAAAATCCAAAGTCTAAGTCTAAGCCTATTGCCGAAAAATCAACCTGGAAAGGAAATGTCAAATGACAAGGAGAGAAGAAGAAGAGGTTAATAAAAAAACAATATTTCAGGTGAAAAAATATTTCAGTTTGCCTCTGAGGGTGTCTAACTAAAGGGTGTGGAAATCCACATGTGCTGAGGGAGATGGTTCTCCAGCACACGTGTGAAACCCAAAACCCTCTTGATGTTCAGCCTGGAGAATTCTGTATTTCCTTGTGTTGACCTACAGCCATGAAAACTGTCCCAGGATTGTGGGCTGAGGACCTGAGAGGACTCAGGTTTCCCCAGAAGCCTTTACAATGTTCAAAGAACCTACTGTACTTCAAATGTCTCCCCCCACCTTCCCTTCCACACCCCCACCAAGTCCAACACCAGCCCTGTAGTGAGAGGCACCTCTTCCTTGATGAGGAGAAATAAGAGGAGGTTTGGTAAAATGTTTCAGGCAGCTAAGACCTCTTTTCTAGTGAGCTGATTGATTTGATGAGACAAGCATGGGCAGAAGTCATAAGGAAAGATGATCTCACCCGTCAAACCACTGCAAGACCCATGGATATGCAATTCTTAGAGATGGAAAATAATTGAAAAATAAAATATGTACTAGTCACAGCTATGCTCCCAAAAGAGAAGTTGTTATTATTCTTTTCTTTAAGAACTTTTATCGAGATACAATTGACAGACAATAAACTGCATATATTTAAAGTGAACAATTTGATATTTTTTTCTCATTAGTAATGTATGTATGGCTATCCCAATCTCCCAATTCATCCCATCCCAACCCGCCTCGCTTGTTATTATTAATTTTTAATTTGCTTTTCCTACTAGCTTAACACAGAGCCAAAATGACTTAGGTATGGAGTCTAAACAGTCTGTGGCATAATAACTATGCAAATAAAACTCTATCTTCTAAAAGGAAAGTTATGATGGAAGGGAATTATTGGAATTGTTAGGGAATCTCTACTGGTCATCTTTTTAAAATTTTTTATTGGTGTATAGTTGATTTACAATGTTAGTTTCAGGTGTACAGCAAAGTGAATCTGTTATACATATACATATATCCACTCTTTTTTAGATTCTTTTCCATATTGGTCATTACAGAGTATTGAGTAGAGTTCCCTGTGCTATACAGTTGGGATTGACATATACACACAGTAGGTCCTTATTAGTTATCTATTTTATATATAATAGTATGTATATGTCAATCCCAACCTTCCAATTTACCCCACTCCCCACTTACCTCCTGGTAACCATAAGTTTATTTTCTACACCTGTAACTCTATTTCTGTTTTTCTACTGGTCATTTTTGAGATTTTAACAAACTCCTGCTTTTTCACTCATTCCCTCATTCCTCCAGAATTAATAAGCTAGGTAGTGTGCTAAGCACTGTGGATTTGACAGTAAGCAAGACAGACACAGATCCTGTCAACTTGAAGGAAGACAAATTTACAACTAACTGGGAAGCTAGAGTTGCTGTAGGTGTTATTAGGAAAACTTAGAGTAACCTAGGAGAGTACATAACTGGAGACATGACCTAGTGGAGAGAGGGAGGCTCAGAGATCCCTAAGGAATAGACATTTTATCTGACACATCAAAATGAATATGAGTTATTGGATAACCAGAGGGCAGGGAGGAGAACAAGGGAAGATTCCAGATAGAAGGAGCAGCTCATAGGGAGGCTATGGTGAGAAAGAGTAGATGCCATATTTGTAAAACTGTAAGGAGCCAAGGGAATGCAATAAGGAAGAGGGACAGATGACAGGTGATGCAGACACCTGTAGGCCTTGGTAAAGATGTTGAGCTTTAGCCTAAGATTACTAGTAAGTAGTGATAGTTTAAGCAGGAAGTCAAAAGTTCTCATTCTTTTTGAAATGTATTTGCATATGTCTCTGGTACTTGTGGTCATAATTGGGGCTCTAACTTCTTCCTTATGTGGATGTGATTTTTTAAGGTGGCTTCCTTTCTTCTTGGTTATAAGTCTCACTCCTGGTCAAAGCCATCTGGTAGTGTGCTGGATCCAGCTGTACTGTCTACTATGTGCACATCTTGTCCCAAGTCTATGTTCAATGGAAGATGAAAGCTAGAAATCAACTACAGTAGAAACATTTACACCATGGAAATTGGCATGCACTACAAAAAGGGCTTTTTTAATTCAAGAGACTCAATCTACCAGCCACAAGAGCCATACCTGGGGTCAAGTTAATAAGAAAATTGCCTGGTCACAACTTGAAGGAACAATGAACAGGGGGGAAAAATCACATGTATACATTTATGTGTGTGTGTGTGTGTCTTTGTGTGTATGTGTACATAACATGTACAATCATACATGTAGGCAAAATCAAATATATAATCTACTATATTCTTTTTTACTGAAGCATAGTTGATTTACAATGTTGTGTTAGTTTCTAGTGTACCACAAAGTGATTCAGTTATACATATATAATATATATATTGTTTTTCATATTCTTTCGCAGTATGGTTTATTATAGGATATTGAATATATTTCCCTGTGCTATACAGTAGAACCTTGTCATTTGCCTATTTTATATACAGTTTATATATAATTTGTATCTGCTAATCCCAAACTTCTAATTTTTCTCTCCCACCTTCTCCCTGGTAAGCATAAATTCGTCTCTAAGTCTGTGAGTCTGTTTCTGTTTTGTAAATAAGATCATTTGTATCATATTTTAGTTTCCACATATAAGCGACATCATATAATATTTGTCTTTCTTTCTGACTTACTTCACTTAGTATGATTATCTCTAGGTCCATTCATGTTGCTGCAAGTGGCATTATTTCATTCTTTTTTATGGATGCGTAATATTTCATATATATATATATATACACACCACATCTATCTATTCATCTGTCAGTGGACATTTAGGTTGTTTCTATGTGTTGACTATTGTAAATAGTTCTGCCAAGAACACTGGGGTGCATGTATCTTTTTTTTAAAGAATTTTTATTGAGATATATTTGACATACAATAAACTGCATGTATTTAAAGTGTGCAATTTGATATTTTTTCTTATTAGTAATGTATATATGGCAATCCCAATCTCCAATTCATCCCACCCCAACTACCCCCACCTTCCCCACTTGGTGTCCATATGTTCGTTCTCTACATCTGTGTCTCTATTTCTACCTTACAAACTGGTTGATTTGTACCATTTTTCTGTATTCTGCATATATGTGTTACTATATGATATTTGTTTTTCTCTTTCTGACTTACTTCACTCTGTATGACAGTTTCTAGGTCCATCCATGTCTCTACAAATGTCCCAATTTCATTCCTTTTTACAGCTGAGTAATATTCCATTGCATATATGTACCACATCTTCTTTATCCATTCATCTGTTGATGGACATTTAGGTTGCTTCCATGTTTGGGCTATTGTAAATAGTGTTGCAGTGAACATTGGGGTGCATGTGTCTTTTTGAATTATGGTGTTCTCTGGGTATATGCCCAGTAGTGGGATTCCTGGGTCCTATGGTAACTCTATTTTTAGTTTTGCAAGGAATCGCCATAGTGGCTGTAACAATTTACATTCCCACCAACGGTGCGAGAGGATTCCCTTTTCTTCATGCTCTCTCCAGCATTTATTGTTTGTAGATTTTCTGATGATGCCCATTCTAACTGATGTGAGGTGATACCTCACTGTAGTTTTGATTTGCATTTCTCCAATAGTTAGTGATGTTGAGCAGCTTTTCATGTGCCTCTTGGCCATCTGTATGTCTTCTTTGGAGAAATGCCTGTTTAGGTCTTCTGCCCATTTTTTGAGCTGCATGAACTATTTGTATATTTTGGAGATTAATCTTTTGTCTGTTGATTCATTTGCAAATATTTTCTCCCATTATGAGCGGTGTCTTTTTGTCTTGCTTATAGTTTCCTTTGCTGTGAAAAAGCTTTTAAGTTTCATTAGGTCCCATGATTTATTTTTGTTTTTATTTCCATTACTCTAGGAAGTGGGTCAAAAAAGATCTTGCTGTGATTTACATCAAAGAGTGTTCTTCCTATGTTTTCTTCTAAGAATTTTATAGTGCCTGGCCTTACATTTAGGTCTTTAATCCATTTTTGGCTTATTTTTGTGTATGGTGTTAGGCAGTGTTCTAATTTCATTCTTTTACATGTAGCTGTCCAGTTTTCCCGCATGTATTTTTTTAATTAGAGTTTTCTCTCCATATATGGACCATATTGCAACTCTACATTTAGATTTTTAAGGAACCTCCATACTGTTTTCCATAGTGGCTACACCAATTTACATTCCTACCAACAATGTAGGAGGCAAGGAACTATGTTCAATATCTTGTAATAACCCATAATGGAAAACAATCTGAAAATATATATATATACACATATACACACACAATATTGAATCATTTTGCTGAACACTTGAAACTAACACAATATTGTAAATCCACTATACTTGAATTAAAAGCAAAAAAACATTGCACATGAGAAAAGCAATCTAGGGGCCTGGCACCAGGGTCTTAATAGATATGTTAATAATCTGCAATACCATCATTTTAAAGTGCTCTACTGATGTCTGAGTCCACAGCTAGCAGAGTCCACATGAGATGAGAGATATTACTGACCCAGCTGCTGAGAAATATCAAATATCATTCACACTGAGCTAGCAGAGTATCACAGATTCTTACTATTAGAATCATTCTTAAATGATGCAGCAAAATCCCATTCCTCCTTCCAGGTTAATTGGCAATGTTGCTGCTTCTAAGAATTTTCCACAGACCTTCCAGGAGAAAAAGTCTCTTTCTCTGCTATGCTCTCAGAGCATTCTATTTATAGCTATTGTTTCACATTACTGCAGTGTGCCTTTTGAAATATTAAGACATTCACTAGCACAAATATATTTATTTGCATATCCTTCAAATTCCTCAGTTATAAAAATTGTCTTTTATGCCCCATGACCTCCCCACAAAGAGCTTGAATATGATAAAAATAGTATCTATTTTTATATTCAGCATCTTGCCCACAGTAGATGGTGATTTACTGGAAACAAAAGATCATCTCATCTATGTTTGTACTTAGCCTTTAGCAAAGTGTTTGATACAGAGAAGGCACTGATACATGTTAGTTGAATCCATGAATGGAATTGGACAAAGTTTCCTTTCTTGGCCATCCCTGAGAATATGGAATTTCATCATCCCAGATCTACTTGACTACCTGAATCAGCTTACTTTTCTATCCTCATACTTCATTCCCTAATTCTAAAGTCCAATCTTCTTTTTAAAATAAAAGCAGTGAATAAACTAAACCATAGGAGATGTAACTGCCGAAGGAATTTCAGTGAACTCAATTAACTCAGTCTCTTCATCTGCAAAGTGCAAACCTGAAGTCTCTGTTCTGCACACTTCCCTATATGAGATGATTAAGATAGTGAATCATGGGCTGGAAATACATAAGAATAGCGCATCACCTCTCCCCTATCTTCTTCAGAAAACAGTTTACATTTAACAATTTGATTTGAGTTGAGCCATTAGAATGTGAAGCCACAGCAATATGAAAGAAACACTTATTAATGGAGAATTTTTTGACTAGCTTCCTGTAGTCTGTGGTAGCTGCTGATTTCCTTTTTGAGTCTGCCTACTTTACATTCATTTTCCCCCATGTTCATGGCCCAGACTTGGCCCAATTATAGCATCAGATGGACCTGGCAACAGAAATTGTTCCATAGCAAGGAGAGCTGAGCCATTCTGAGCTGCTAATTCTCCTTCGCAGAGACTGCTATAGGTGCTAGTGAAATTATGTTCTGACTTTCTACTAGGGCTGCTAAAATGATGATGCCAATAGCCATGTATCCTACCACATGGAAAAATCTGTCTGAAGTAGAAAGGAATGAGGTCAGCAAGTAAAGACAGCAAAGGTGAGAGAGTAGTAGCTGGTGTTTTCGAATGCTAGGTTGTACTTTAGTTTTTGTGATATCTTCTTGGCATTCTTCCCAGATATGTAAACCAACAATGACCTTTTTTTTCAATCCTGACTAATAATGAGAATAATTATACTATCTTTAGCACATCACAGGTTCCTTGAAGTAACCAAACTTCTATGTTGATAAATGTAGATGGAGACTCTGTGCCACTTGGACTTCCTTTGACACGCATGAGTCTCATTTCCCCTCCTCTGTGCTGTCCAAACCACATCTCCTTGGCCTTCATGGTATTTGAGATGTCTTTGGCACAAAGGGTCTGTTTTTCTTTACTTCATGGTGATGACATGGTTCATTTGTCCTGGCTCCATCACGGCAACCCAGGAAAGTCTCTCCATTCGGAGGTCTGCAAGTCACTATACATCAGAGGAAAATTTTTATTCAAAGGGAAGAATGGATGTATCATTTATTACTTATTCTCCAACAGGCAAACTAAAGCAACTGCAGAAGCCTACAATTCCAGCAACCTATAGATCCCAGAACAAGAACATCTCAATGTCATCCGTAGATCCTGAACGAAGAAACACTTTTTATTAGGAAGTCTTATATTAGTTTGCCCCATATGACTCTACTAGATGACTTCTAGAATCTTCTTACATCATTTGATTTCTCCAGCAATTTAGGGAATCCTCAAGCCTTCCTGAACCCTTAGGATTTTATGAAAGAAATTCTAGGCATTCCTGTTTTGATCTAGATAGCTATCACAAACTTTTCAGTTACAGCATGTTGGTAGGCTTTTTGGGCCAATCTGTTGTTTATTTCTGAATTTTCCAATCGTCTCTTAGAAGCCTTCCCACTCCCAAGCTTCTTTCTTATCACAAAACTTACAGAGAGACAGCAGTCTTGTTACAGAGTCACTTACAGAGTCCTTACTTCCAACTGAAGACTGGAAGAGTCCCTTTACCAAGGGAAATCTTTTTATTTCTCAGGACCTATAAATGCTGACAAATAACCTCAGTTTATTATCAGGAGAATGTGGGATAAAAGAATCAAGACACTTGAACTCAGGGTGGCCACTGTTGGATATTATCCCCAATCCACGCAACCATGTGGTTTCTTTCAGCAATCATGGATTTGCTCACCATAGTGGCACCTCAGTTCTTGGGTGGCTAATTTTCTGAAGCTTTGATCAGTCAGGCTACATGTACATTAAAAGCAATGAGGGGCAGGGAGATCAACTCTATGATGGGTGATGACTTGGCTGGGATAGGGAGGATGGGAGGGAGTCACCGGAGGGAGGGGATATGTGTACAAATACAGCTGATTCACTTTGTTGTACAGCAGAAACTGGCACAACAGTGTAAAGCAATTATATTCCAATAAAGAGCTTTAAAAAAAAGCTGTGGGGGAGAGAACTAACATTATGTGTGCAGCAAATACCTTTTGTGAATTATAGTAAGTGGTTTGAGTTACCTGTCATAGAACTAAATGAGGATAGCTAAACATAAATGAAAAAAGAATGAATTCCAATATCAAATTCAGATAAGCATGGAGAGGAATATAAAAATGCCTATATTCTCAAGCACCAAAAATGGAAAAAAATAATTTTTCATATTTTAATGCATTCCTAACATGCACATGTTTGTACACATGCATATAAAACCCATTTGTATCGAAGGTGGAACAAAATGTGCTTGTTGATTACAACCTGCTTTTTTAGGTAATACACTGCAAGCATCTTTCAATTGTTAAAATATATGCTGTATAGCTTCTTAAGCAAGTCAAGTATATGTTCCTGTGACCATAACAGTCTTCTCCCCTTATATGTTGATGTGCCTAATTTAGCACTCAGAGGTATCTTCTTGTCATTGGTGATGGGGGCGTATGTGTATGGTGTGCGTATATGAGGGGGTGAAGGGTGGCTGGCATTTTATGTCAAACTCATGTTTTACCTACATCTAGAAGCAATTCCTGGAGCAGTCATGCACCTTTATTTTCTTCTTCGGGTCCTCTCTAGTTTCACTCTTTCCCCTTCCCATAACCTCTGACTTCTTTGTTCTCAGTGTCACTGCTGATGGTTTGTAACGTTGGTGGCAAAGGAAGGAAAACGTTTATTATTATTTTCCCTAAGGCCCTGCTTGGTTAAGGCTGGGGGATGTGTGGCTTTGTTTTCAGAATTGGGCTTTATGTATATTTTGTTAAATTCCCCAAAGGCCTCTAGACACCAAGGACTAGAAAATGAAAAATGACTATTATTGTTACCCTATTTTGCCCAGGATTCTGAGTCACCACATGTTTCTGACTTCCCAGCAAGACTCCAAGCTCTTCCTTCACTGGCTGTGAGCTGAAAGCCAAGGAGAGCTGTTTACTCCTCTTACAATAATCACAGAAGCATGCATGGTCCTGAAGAAACAGAACCTTGTAAAAGTTGCTTTAATTCATACATGCACTCTCCAGTTTTTGCAAGATGTGAGCTGTATTCTATCCTTAAATCTATAAATATTTTTTTAAAAAGGAAAATCTCAATCAATTCAGCCAAATAATTTGCTTCCTCAACACCAAACACTGTCGTTTGGGGAGAATTCAGGCAGTGAGTTCATTTATTTACTTTTCATACAGATGTTTGCCATGCAGCTCCAGATCCTGGTGATTCTTACTGTATTTAGTTTCCTTTGAAATATAAAATCAATCCACAAATACTTGTTAAGTATCTATTGTGTACAAGACCCTGTGCTAGGCACAGTGGAAATACGTGAAAGGTAGCTTGGTGTGGTGGGGAAAATAAAAACAGAAAATTTTCAATCAGAAATCCAAAGACCTGCTTTTACTCCTTAAAAATGATGGTGTCGTCAATTGTTTCTCTGAGTTCCATTTCCCCACCTGAAGAAAGTGTCTCGCCTTCTCATAGAACTGGTGTAAAAGGTAACGTAAGGATGCATGTTGAAGAACTTTATATGCTATGACATGCACACAAATGATCATGATGGCCAGTTATTTGTAAAATATTCTCCCTTAACCCCAAGGAACTTATAGCCTAGTTAGAGGAATCGGAGACACACAGTCAAGAGTTTAATAATAATATGAGTTAAATAATGCTAGACAGAGATTCCAAAGATGTTGTAAGACATTGTGTGATTAATTGCCAAAGAGTAGAGATCTGAGCATAGAAAGAGAGCAATGTGCACTGGACTCACCAAGGGGCAAAGGAAAAGACGACTCAACCACAGTGAGGGCTCAGCTACACATTCACACGTCGAGTCCGTAGATGAAGTTAGCACACAAGTGACAGTAGTATCATGCTTTAAAATCAAATTTTTGACATTCTGATAACTAGCCTTAATAAGCAAAAATGTTCATTACAATTTCAGACCTTTGAACGTGTGTGTTTGAAAGGCAGGCAGTGTTATTCAGTTTATAAGACAGTTTACAAAAGAAGAAATTAAGGAATTAGAGCAAACCGAGTTAAGATACTGATGGCCCCGTGTTGTCTTCTTGATCATTTGCTAGTTGTTGTGCTTCTTTGGGCTTTTGTCTTCTTAAGCCTGGAGAGGAATACTTACCTCATAGGCTAGTTAAGAGTTAGTGGCGTTAACTAGGCAGAGGTTGAGTTTTATGTGGGTTGAGTGGGAATATGCCAAAGGGAGGGAACCGCGTGCCCGAAAGTCCTGAAGAGAGACATAATTTTGAAAATTGGATGAAGGAAGAGAAAGCCAATGAGTGTGCAGTGTAGTGGGTGGGTGGCTGCCTCTGGAGAGGTAGGAAAGAGCCGAGGTAGACAGGGACCCTGGAAGTCCCTGAATATTATAGATTCAATCCTAATGAGTATTTTAGAAGCCAGTGGGTTGTTTTGAAGGCATGAGATGGGGGACTGGTGGCAGAGGGAAAGAACCTGTTTGCAAGCATAAGGATTGCTTATTTTAAGGGGTTAGGTGATGTGTACTTCTTTATTCTGGAACATTGCAGCTGGAAAATTGATTCACTTAATGAGTAATGTGGTAAACTAAGTTTAGAATTAAGGACAATGCCAGTCTAATAATAATTACTCCCAGTAATCTTTCATCTTGCCTTGGAAGCACTATTATTATTATTATTATTATTATTATTATTATTATTATTATTATTACTGCTACTACTAATACCACCGCTACTATTATTACCATGACTGATCTCAGCTGTTCTTGAATGTGGGGTAATTGAGACAACCAACTGCATTTGCAAATAAACACAATTTATATCCAATGAAACTGGAGTCCAGAGTAATGAGGGATTCTGTCCAAGTTCATTGCATAAGTGTTATAAAACCATGACTTCCAGGTCGCAGACCATGGCTCTTTCTCCTCTTCTTTAAAAGACTTTCAGCTTGGGAAACTTGGTAACAAGATTCAGTTGGTGACATTTAGAAACGTATAGCTTTTCTTTTTTTTTTTTTGTTCCTTAAATATTTATTTAATTATTTGACTATGCCAGGTCTTAGTTGTGGCACATGGGATCTTTTAGTTGTGGCGTGCAGGCTCTTTAGTTGCAGCAATCAAACTCTTAGTTGCGGCATGTGGGGTTTAGTTCCCTGACCAGGGATAGAACCTGGGCCCCCTGCATTGGGAGCACGGGTCTTAGCCACTGGACCACCAGGGAAGTCCCTAGAAACATACAGCTATTCTTGATCTTAAAGAGATTGGTAAAACTTCAAGATAAACAATGCTTATAAATATTTTTGCCCACTTTTTGTGTACCAGCTGCTTTTAGTGAATGATCTGAAGTCACACAGGGTACATACAAGTTGTTTCCTGTGATACAAATGAATACATATGGACACCAAGCAGGAAAAGTGGGGAGTGGGGGCGGTTGAGGTGGATGAATTGGGAGATTGGGATTGCCATACATACATTACTAATAAGAAAAAAACATCAAATTGTACACTTTAAATATATGCAGTTTATTGTCTGTCAATTACATGTCAATAAAAGTTCTTTAAAAAAATGAATAAAGTGAGATGTCAGTTCAAGGACCACATAGCTAGAGCTAGCATCCAAACCTTTTGTGTTATACCTCAACACGGAAAAGAGCAAGGGAGTGGGAGCCAGTCTACTTGAACTTTCTGGCTTGTTTCTTGTCATCTTTCTTTACCTTATTGTAAAGGATTTTAAAAATATCTGCCTTCAATTTTAACGTTTACTAAAAGAAATAACCTAACTGTTCTAGAATTAAACCCCCTCAAAGAAGTAAACCGTGGAAGGAAGGAAGGAAGGAAGGAAGGAAGGAAGGAAGGAAGGAAGGAAGAGTCAGAAACTCTGTGATCTGAAATATGTGTTGCTGACTGGCTCTTTCCTTGCAGGTTTTTATGTACTCTCCATGGTGGGCTCTGACCTGTTGAGTCACCTTTCCATTACAAATTCAAGGGTCTACTGCTACAAACATAGTTATCTATAAGCCATAGCTTTCCTCATTCAGCTTAGAAGACATTATTGACAGCATATGTACCAGCTCAATATTCAAGTCAACTTCTTTTTAAGAGAAACTTCAAATTAAATATTTGCTCACTAAATATACTAATCTATACCTGAAATAGGAAAACTTTGGCTGAGGCTATTGATTTTACTTTCTTTTAATCGTTACACTTTTTTATTCTAAACTTTTAGTCTTTAATATTAAATAGTGGATCTAACTTCAAAGTTATGATCAACATGATGAACAAGAGATGGATAGATGGAAACAGAAATATAAGGAGAAGGAGAGTCTTCCCGGCTATAACATTAACTGAGATGTGATGACTTGAAAACAAGATATGAATGAAAAGGGTTATTAAAATAGTGGTTGATTTTGTGGTAATGGTGGGAAGAAATTCAGAACAGGTAATTTGAAATCTCATTGAATTTACAGTTTACCAAAAACGTATTGGCTCAAAAATCTCAGGTACAATAAATCCTCCTGGTGAAAACAATATTAGATGTTCAAACTGGTAATTAAGAAGATTTGAAGATTAAAGTTAAGGCTGCTATCAGTCAGACTTGGGAGAGTAGAGAAGTCCAGATCAAATGACCTGTGGGTAGTTTGTTCTTTTAACTACATAAGGATGGAAAACAAACAACTCTAAAAGTTTAAACCCTAGCGCCTTCTCTTATCTAGCATGAGTACTACCTTTTACATGATAAAATGTTTCAGAAACCTATATTAAATAAAATATTCCAGAGGTCAAAGCACTTCCTAATCCATTTCATCAGGATAGGAAATAATTTTATTTCAGGAGCTGAAATAAATCCAGATGTAAAAGGGGATCTCTTTCAGCTCCTTGTTTTCTCCCTAATTTTCTATAATGGCATTCCCTAGGGTTTTCTTTTTGAAGTGTTTGTCTCCTACAAAAGATGTCTTTGCCTTCATCTGGTGCCCCTGGATACCAGCTCTGTGCCAATGACTCACACGTCTATAACTGCCATTTTTGTTCCTGACCTGTTTCTATAACTGGGCATCTCTACCTACATGTTACACATTTATCTCAAACTCACCATTCTCTAAGCTGTACTCAAATTCTCTTTTTTCCCAACAGTTATAGACTCATAAAACTGTAATCACAGCACTACTCTACTTGAAATACTCTCATGACTTCACATTGCGTTTAAAATGAAACACCCAACTGCTTGGCTTGGCCTGCAAGGACCTGTATGGTTTGGCCTCAGCCTGTCTCTGTAAACTCATCTCCTGCTCTTCATTCAAGTGAGTTCCCTCCCTCCATGTAGGCTTTATTTCTGTTTGCAAACATACAGAAGATTGTCCTGCCCCTAAGCCTTTGGATTCCATTTCTATCTTGCTGGATTTTTGTTAGTCTTGTAATTGGTTAATTAGAAATCATTATTTCTAATTAATTATTAATTAGAAATTAATAATATTATATCAATAACATTAATATTAGTGAAAGAATCTAGGTTGTATAAAGAACCCTGTGATAAACTGTGTACTCTTCTTCTCTGGTGTATAACAAAGCAAAAGTCCTATATATTTTATTTTATATACATTTTCACCATAAATATGAGAAGATTCCTTGCTTGAAGTCGGGATTTAAGATGCATCATTATGTAATGTTGCTCTTTGCCCCTAGTAATTGTCTTTGCCCTAAAGTCTATTTTATCTGATATCAATATAATCATGTCAGCTGTTTTTTAATAATGTTTGCATAATATATCTTTTTCCATCCTTTTCATTGCTATCTACTCATGTTGTATTTGAAGTGGATTTCTTATAGACAGAATATAGTTGATGTCTTAGTCAGCTCAGGCTGCTGTAACAGAATACCTTAGATCAGTTGGCTAAAACAGGTATTTATTTCTCACAGGTCTGGAGGCTGGTAAATCTAAAGAAGCCCGCAGGTTTAGTTCTCGTTGATGACCTACTTTCCGGCTTGTGGATGACTGCCTTCTCTCCATATCCTCATATCCTCATATCCTCACATGGCAGAGAGAGGAAGCTCTAGAGTCTCTTTCTTTTCTTTTAAAGGCACTAATCTCAGCATGTGGGCTCCACCCTCAAAATCTCAAACAACTCAATTACTTCCCAAAGGCCCTGCTTCCTAATACTATCACACTGGGGGAGAGGGGAGGTTAGAGCTTTAACATATGAATTTGGGGGGGGGGACACAAACATTCAGTCAATAACACTTGGATCATGTTTTTTGTTTGTTTTTTGTTTCATGGATGGAGAATCTTTTTTTTTAACTTTTATTTTATATTGGAGCATAGTTGATTAACAATGTTGTGTTAGTTTCAAGTGTACAGTTATACATTTACATGCATTTATTCTTTTTTTCAAGTTCTTTTCCCATTTAGGTTATTATGGAATATTGAACTTGTTTTTGTTTTATTCACTCTGCAAACCTCTGCCTTTTTATTGGTCCACTTAGACTGCTTGCATTTCGAGTAATTAGTGGTATGTTAGGGTTTCCTCTGGGCTACAAATAACATTATTGAGAATTCTACTTTGATTTATTTAGTGTTTTAAACTATATGACGTTTTACCACTTCCAGTGTAGCGAAACCTTACTTCCATTTTGTTCTTTCTTTTTCCCATAAAAAATATAATTGTCTTAACTATTTCCTCTGCATGCAGTGAGCACCATATCATGTTATAATTTTTACTTTAACTCTCAAGCATGATTTAAGAAGTTCACAAGGTGAAAGATAGTTTATTATATATTTCCCTACTTGTATCCATTTCTTTGTTCTGTCCTCTCTAAAATTTAAAACCTCTCAGTCATTGTTTTCTTTCTGTTTTGAAAACTTCCTTTAGCCATTCGTTCAGTTGGGTCTGCTAGCAACAAATTCTCTTAGTTTTCCATCACCTGGGAGTTTCTCACCACTCCCCCCACCTTTATACTTAAAGTACATTCTCCCTGAATATAGAATTCAGTTTTGACAATTTTTTTTCTTATTTTAGCTCTTTATTGGAATATAATTGCTTTACACTCTTGTACCAGCTTCTGAGGTACACCAAAGTGAATCAGCTGTATTTATACATATATCCCCATATCCCCTCTCTCCCGAGACTCCCTCCCACCCTCCCTGTCCTGGCCCTCTAAGGCATCACCCATCATCGAGTTGATCTCCCTTTGTTATACAGCAACTTCCTAATGGCTATCTATTTAACAGTTGGGAGTGTATATATGTCTATGCTACTGTCTCAGACAATTTTTTTTTTCGGTCCTTAAAAAACATATGCCATTCCCTTCTGCCATATTGACTTCAGATGAAGAAAATCTATGGATTTGAATTGATGTTCCCCTACAGACAGCATCATTTTTCTTTGGATACTTTCAAGAGTTTTGATTTGTCTTTTTCAGAAGTTTAATTATGATAAGTCTTGTTAAGGAATTCTTTGAGTTTATCACATCTGTAGTTAGCTCAGTTTTTTGAATCTGTAAGTTTATGTTTTTTGCCAGAATTGGGAAGTTTTCAGTCATTCTTTCTTCAAATAAATTTTTGGCCCCACCTTTTTTCTCCTCTTTATCTGGGACACTGATGGTATGACTATTAGATATTTGTTACTTCCCTATAGATCCCTAAGACTCTATTCTTTTCTTTTTTTCTTTCTTTTAGTCTACTTTTTCTCTCTTATTCAAATTAGACCTAGGTTGTTAGTTTTCACAAGCTATACCTATGTTATCTTGGGTATGTCACTTGCCCTCTATGTTTTCAGTTTCATCCGCTATAAAATGGGAAAATAACTACTATAAAAGATTACTATTGTGATTAGTTGAGATAATGATATATAGAATGTGTCATGCAGGGCCAGCCACATGGCAGTTAGATATTCAAAAATAACGTTAATTATTTTTTACTATTGCATCACTGAAATTTTTACATATCTTTAATTCTTCACTTTTAATTACCTACATCTCAAGGAGGCTTTTTTCTTTAATAATTCCTCATTTCCCAATTGGATATCTTTGTATCACCTAGATAATTGCTTCTCTCTATAAAAATAATACCTTGAAGATTTCTCTCCCTGAGGGCTCCTGTTTGTATCTGCTTTGTCTGTCCTTTTAGCCCCAAGGCAGCACAGAAAGGAAGTTTACAGCCATTGTTAAACAATTTCCATATTTATCCTAAGGGAAAGAGGACCCCATACCCAGCAGAGTGTGGGTTAGATCACTCAGGCCTCAAAACTTGGGATTTTACTTATCAACCATTTTGCTTTCAACACCCATTGTTGTGTAGGACAAACACACACACACACACACACACACACACACACACACACACACACACACCCCACACACCAACTGTGACCCAATTCTAGTTTGGATTCTTGCATGAAAAATTCTCTGAAAATCTGTGAATACCTCCCCAAGTGCTGAGAGGGCACCTTTATTTATTATGGTCTCCTTTCCCCCAGGGCTCTGTGGTCTGGGAAGGGAAACTAGAGGGCCCTAGATTTTACTTAGCATTTTATAATTACTAGCTGAAACCCACACCAAGGCTTTCTAGGCACTTGCCTTCCTTAACACATCTGGCAGCACCCTCCCCTTTCTCTCTGGTCTGGCCCTGCAAGAGGAGCCTTAGATAAATAAACTGAAGCATGCATGTGGTCACCAAAGATCTCTGGAAAGCAGAATCTAACCAAAGCAGCTCCAGGGCCTGCTGTGCCTTTGTTCACTGTCTCTCAGAGATGTAAGCACCTGGAGGTGTATGTGGCAAAATCATTGCTGTTCTAGCCGGGTCCACACTTTCTCCCAAAAGTAACTCATGCCCAGGAACAGGCAGCTAAAGCATCTGCATTTCTGTAAGGAGAAAAACATTATTAAGGTCCTGATCTTTTATATGTATTTAAATCAACATTTATTGAGCCTCTGCTTAGTGTTTGAATTGTGGTATTTAACATTTTACCAAGACAAGCAAAGGATCTTTAAAAGGACCTTGTTGCCTGAGACAGTACTTATGTGCATAAAAAATGAAGAGAGAAAGAAACAAGAAAACTTATATTTATTGGGCATCAACCAACCAGAAATAGCCTATTTGTCAAAGTAATTTACAAAAGGAAATCATGAAAGTGGGACTGTGGAATAGGAATGCTGGTGCTGTAAGTAGAAATTTGTTATTAATTCTGTCCTCAGGATATAGATGACAGGAAATATTTTTACATGAGCCTGGATGTAAAGAAGAGATTTGCAGTGAATTAGGTACGTAGGATGTGACAGGGCTATGCTGGGAGGTATATTTCCCATTTTACAAATGAGGAAAGGAATCAGAGAATCTTAGTATGTTTAATTAACTCATTATCTCCCTCACTCTTTCATTAACTATTTACTGAATGTTTACCGTGTGCTAGGCATTCATTCAAGAAACTAAGAATTGATCAATAAACACAACCGGAAATTCCCTGTTCTCTCCTCATAAAGCTTACATCCCAATGGCTAGAGACAGTTAATAAATGAGATAAGGGACATAGAGCATATGGGGTGGTGATAGGAGATAAGAAGGAAAAAAATCAACACGGAATGAGATAGAGCACGTGGTGGGGAAAGATGGTGATTTAAATAGACAGGTTGAGAAATGTTTCACTGAGAAGGCAACATGTGGATAAAAACCTGAAGGGTGTGAAGGAGTGAGCCCCTTAGGTATTCGAGGAAAGAGCAATCCAGGCAGAGAGAACAGCAGGTGTGAATCTCCAAGCCTGTTGAGGGGGTGGGTTCCCCAGATATTTGAGGCACACTAGGGAACTCAGTATGATGGGAGCAGAGTGAACAAGGGGAGGTACCAGGTTAGAGAGGAAACAATGGGGGCCTCAGGTCATGCAGGGCATTGTCAGCCATTGAAGCACTTTGGCTCTGACTCTGCGGGAGATGGGAGGTCATGCCATCCAGGTGGCACAATCTGGCTTGCATTTTAACTGGATCTCTTTGGCTGCTGTGCCGAGGATAGACTGATGGGCAAGGACAAAAGCAGGAAGCTCTCATTGAGACCATCGTTCAGGTGGCGGGTGATTATGCCCAAGGTGGTATACATAGTAGTGGCAGAGTCAGCGTTCACACCTGACATGTCTCACTTTCCACTGTGTGATGCCACTTCCTGAGGCAGATGGTCTGACCAAAAGGTCACTATTCATAGATGTCACTGATTTCTTTTCTGTATGTGGCCAAGGCAGAGACCTGTGTCTCTGTGCTACTTTGAGACCTGTGCTACTTTGAAATTTTTTTTAGTTTATTCTATGGGACAAAAAAAAAAAAAAAAAATCAGAACAAAAAAGTATATCAGCGTATAATTTTAAAGCATTTTTTAAATTACGTAAATTTTATGCTATAACATGATTGGATTTGGTTTGTCTTCTTTCCTCACCCTTTATCTATTGTTGTGTATAATCTGTAAAGGCCTTGAAGCATAGAACATTGTTGAGCCTCATAAAAGCTCCAACTGATTTCCCTCCTGGATTAAGTGCCTTTTTTTAGCTGATTATCAGCCCAGAAACAAAGCTCCTCTTCTTCCCCACTTAAGTTCCACTTAATAGCAGGAACCATGGGGCCACCCTTCACATTCTCTCTGTGGGAGAAACGAGGTGAAACATCATTGTCTGGAAGTCGATTGGTAGTAACTAACCACATTAATTTATTCCTGCTCTTCATGGTATTCATGGGAGAAGTGATTCCTTGTCGTTTCCGCTTCTACAAATGATGCTGAGGTCTCAAATACCATGCACATTCACCCTATTTTCTCTATTTCCAAGCTCCTGCCTTAAAATGGGAGATAGTTACTGTGAGTTGGAGGCCAGACTTTGTAGGAAAAACATGGAATTTGAACAGTGCATCTTCACATCCCCAATAGATCCTGTTTTAGTCATTGACTTGGTCTGTGTCAGAGTCAAAGGAGAGCCAGGATTTGTTTCAAATGTGAAAACTAGACTAGGAATTAGGCAAGTCCTCTCTTACGAGTTCTCTCGGGTGTTCATTCATCCACTGGTTCACCAAACATTTCGTAAGCATTATCTATGTCAACATTATAGTAGCACATGCAGATACAGCAGTAAATGGGAGAGTCCAGTCCCTGCTCTTGTTCATAGCTGGAAGAGGTATAGGCATAATGATTAAAAAAACCCTCACAAGTATACAGCACATTAAAAACAGTTGCTATTTATTAAGGCCCTACTACATGCAACTAGAAACTATACGTATGTCCTCAAGACAATATTATTAGGTCCTGTTTTTAAATCTAATTTCATGATGAGAAAAACGAGATATAGGCAGTTGATTAACTTAACTAAGGCCAATAGCTGATGAATGGTGAATACTGAATTCAAACCAAACTTGTTTGACTTAAAAGACCACCAAACCCTAATAAATCTTCATTTGGCATTTAACTTTCCTATCAAATAGCACAATTAGCAAATTATTTTATAAATATATATATGTACCATTTAGTTATCGTAAAAAACCTGTGAGGAAGAAGGGTTGGCTTTCTCTGAGCCATAGGATATGACTTGGCCCTAACGGATGGAAATGATGTAGAATGAGATCCCCAAGAAAGTTGGTGGAGATCTATAACACCTCAACATTGATATTAGAGCAAAAGAGAGAAAAAAGAAATGATCAAGGAGATATTATAATCAAGAGGAAGCCCTCCTCCACTATGTTGACGCGTTCACTTTCAAAATGCTTTCTATGGAAAATAAGCTACCAAAATATCACATTTGCAGTGGTTATTGCAAATGAACTATATTTTCCTTAAAATTTAGCACAAACTAATATTATATATATATATATATATATATATATATATATATATATATATAGTTGATTGCCTAGAAACCGCTGAGTCTCTCACTGGATACCAAATAGTTTTGAAAACATTAGATCAAAAGAGGAAACTGTAAGAAACATAACTTTGAGTGGGAAGTCATAGAATCCGCATGGTAATTTTAGTCTAAGTCAATTTTCTTTCCTGGACCTCATTGTTCTCATCTGTTAAATGATGATGGTTTCCTAAACTTGAATTCTATGAAATCTATGAATTAGAGAATCCTTTCAATCAGTAATACATTCACAATGAATGAAGGGTTTTAATGTCCCCATTTTATTTGATTCCTATAACAACCCTAAAATAATTCAGGCACACATAATCACGTTTTATAAGTGAAAAACCAATGACTCTCATAAGTTCACACACTTGATAAGTGGGGAAGTCACCTCTCAACTAATTCAGGTTTTTTTTCTACTCCACCAAGAATAGGTCATTTCCATCAGTAGTTATTGATTGGCTAACCTGAGCAAGGCATTATATTTTTACTGTGGTGACTAAAGTGATGGATGAGATGTATCTACTGCCCTCAGGAACTTACAGTCTTGCAGAAGCAAATACAAAATTAAATTAGAGTTAAAAAGGTAAGTGCCTTCGGAAAGTGAGAGCTTTATGTTGGGAGAATTAGGGAAGTTTTGTCAAAGGGGAGGTATCAATTAGGTATTGGAAGTATGGATGAATATTAGCAAGCTGAATGAGTGGAAAAAGACATTCAAAATAGAAGAACCATTGGAAACAAAATTTTAAGATTAGAAGGGCATTGGGTTTATATGAGCAACAGTCTGGCTGGAGCTGATGATGCCTGAAGCAAACAATGACTTCAATTCTTGAGTTAGAGGAAGTTGTCTAAAGAATTTGGATCTATTCCAATGAGCGTCTCTTTGATGATGATTAGGCTAAAAAGCCAGAAGAAGCTTTTTGAGAAATTCTTGGAGAGAATGACTTAAATACACTCATTTTCTGGAATATATGAGCCACCATAATTGATTAGTGGTCTGTAATTTACTTTAGAAAATTGCTTCAGCCAAAATAGTGTATGTGTGAGCATGGGTGTGTGCGAATCTCTAATCTCTACTCTAAGGTTGATTACTTGATCTAATTGGGAATTTACACATTAGACTTTCGACCTTAAACCCTACCTTAAAGGCAGCTACCACACAGGTGTCAACTCCCTTTGTCTCCATTCAAGACCAAAAAATATATTGATTAACCTAATAGGTGTTAAGGGGGGGGTGGGTGGGTTAATTGCTGAAACCAGAGCATAATGGATATGAGAAATGATATCAATAAAATTAGTGAGGTTGAATATATGTGGATTGGCTAGAAATATTGTACAGACACTCTCTTCTTTTGCAGAGGTCAGCTGTGAGGAACCTAATCAGCCAGTGTCTATACCAGTAGGAATAGAACCATAAGCTTGATTTCTAAGAATTTCTCGGTCCAACTTTGGATTTAGACAATTCATGGGACTCCAGCCAGACCTTTTGTCCATATCCCAGTGAAAATATGGTCACACTTGTCTCAGGTGACACTTTTATTTAAGCTGCTCCTAGACCATCTGAAACAACAGAGAACTGGGATTCCACTGAACTTTTATAAGATGTTATACAACATTTTGCTGTTTGCCAATAGATGTTAACATGTGTAGCTGAATTTGGTCCCAGACTAACTTGTTTTTATTTTAATCTATAGTGAAATCATAAAGAAAAGACTCACAACCCTAACACTAACATATCCCCAAATTTTACTTAACTAAAAAAAAAAAACAACAGAAAAAAACACACACCTCAAGAATTGATAAGAGCTAAATTGGCTTAGAGAAGTTTGCAACAAAAAACTTCTGAACCTCCAAGACCAAGCAGCATTGTTCGATGAGGCAAATTCTGGCAGGCAAAGTGAAAGATAAAGATTAATCTGCCTTTTCATGCCCTGGTCTCAGAGGTAAACCTTTTTTGAGGCTAATTCTAGGGAAGGGAGGTCCAAATTGGACTGAGCTGGGGAAGGGGAACTTTTAGAGCAGTAGCTAGAACTTAGAGGGGCTGTAAGCTCTTTATATGTATTAGCTCACTTCATCTCTAAAACAACCCTGTGAGTTTATATTTTACACAAATTTAATAGACAAAGAAACTAAGGCATAGAGAAGTAAAGTGTTTACCTAAGGTCATGCATCTGGGAAATGGCAGGGTCAGGATTCAAATCCAAGCAATGTGTCCCTAGAGTCCTTATCTTCATCATTGCCTTCTACTTCCTCACAAGCAACAGATCATAAAGTTCCTGGGAGGCCCTGGTCTCTTGGCGTCTTTCTCCAACCAGAGAACCAGGAAGTCCAGTGCCTTTTTCTGGGAGCCTAAGTTTCAGAAATAATAATATATTCCTTTAGTATTGGACATAATCTAGGTTTCAAGTTTAAACGCATTTTATTTCACATCTCTTGCCTCACCTCTACTTCACAAAAACGCAGAGAGGTAGACAGAGAAGAGACTGTCGTCTCTGCTTTACTGATGGTGAAAATGAGCCTTGGGAAATTTAAATAAATTGTTCAATGCCACATAATGGAAAGTGACGGAGTAAAGATTATAACCGAAATGAGTCTAGGTTGAGGTGGTGACAGCCCCCAAAGTTATCATTAGATGACTGTGGTAACCAAATATTTGTTGCCATTTCTCTGTCAGTCTCACACACTTAATTATTTATTTTACATGTATGTTATTGATAATTTTCAGAAGAATTTTTCCATATGCCATCTTATTTAATTAAGTCCTCACATGCACCTAGATTCTGTGAGTGTGTGTGTGTGTGTGTGTGTGTGTGTGTGTGTGTGTGTGTTGGAGGCCAGGGGGCATTAGCCCCTTTCTCAGCTAAGAAAACTCAGTCTCATGGAGGGTGGAGGATTCTCAAGTCTGCAGGATTAGTGAGTGTGTATCAGAGAGAGAGATAGAACTCAAATGCACCCATAAACTTGAATCCACATCAAGACAAATTTGGAGGTGCAATGTTACCACTGGGATTTATAGTGAAGTGTCTTCTGCATTTTATCTCCCTCTTTCTTTTTCTTCCCTTGGGCTAGCCATCCATATTAGTTCTGAATTAATCCCTCTTAAAATCACCTATCCCTTTTGATTCACTAAAATGTTAATACCATTTAGAGCCAGCAGAGAGAGATCATTAAATACTCTTAAAACAGAAAGCATTTTGTCAAGAAACACATGTTGTGACTCCTCACCAAGGAAACGTGGAATTGATGACGTGAGTGGAGGAATGCCTGATGACTGTTTAGCAACAGCTTGTGATACACAACTACACAGTCAGCGATTAGAGGCAATGAGGGGTTATCCTCTGACCTAGAGTCACCGTCCTTCCCACCATTACGGGCTTTTGAAACGTTCACAGGAATTGAAGTCACTGATCTCAGCAGATTGGCTGGAGAGGAAATGGAGCACCAGATGGCAGAATGTCTGTCTCAACAAACTCTTATGACTAAGGAAAGTCTTTTATACTTGGGATCTTGGTTTCTTCCTCTGGAAAACGGGAATTAAAGTAACATAATAAACGACTGAACCAACCCATGGCTGGTTTGCCCCACAAATCCTGAGCCTTTGCGACCCAATGATAAGATCCTGCGCAGGCACCTTGGCCTTGTGCTAGCCTTTTAGCTGAGGATGAGGTGATTTACGATGGAATTTGCATAAACAAACAAATCTCCAGCTGTAAACTGCCTGCCCTGGAGTTTCATGGTTCGCTAAGGATTAAGATTCTTGGAGCTCCTTCTGGGTGGCTAGAGGCTCTGACAGATATACTTTCCCAGTTAGTTTCCTGACTGTGGTAGGTATCCCTTCACTTAGTGGCGTGATGAAGGTTGACTCCACCCAGGAGGAGTGAATCGAAGATGGAGGGCTGCGGAGCTTCATGTTTTGTGGAACTTAATTGCAAAGGGACTTACTTTTGGGGGAGATTTCTTTCTCAGCGATGTAGAGTAGCTAGAGGAGGATTACAAATTATTAAAGATTAGACCATGACCAATCTCTTTGGCTTATAGAGATTCTCTAAGAGTAATGAACTTTTCTGAAAGGATATGATTGGCTACAGAAGGACTAACTGATGCTGCCTCAAAAATAAGAGTGTAGGACTAGATTTATGAAATGACAAAACACGAGGTGTCAAGGAACGTGATCCTTGGATCCCCTCTTTAATATTCTGCTCAAACAGCATCAAGCGTACACGGAAACTTTCGTTTTTATGGAACACATAGAAAAGCGAGGTAGATTATTCTACCCTCAAACAACTTGGTAGTAAGTCTGTTACACTGACGTGGAATTTTTTCTCCTGACCTATATCTATTAGAGTCATATGAAACAAGCTGGGTCCCACTGACATGACAGACCTTTATAGAACTTTCTGTATTTAAAAGCTCCTATTCTGTAGTCATTATGTCTCCTCTTCATTTTGTTTACTATCTTCAGCTGATTCCATTGTTCCTCATATGACATTATTAGGTCTCTTTAAAATATATGTATACATACGGCATACAAACAAGTGCATAAGATTTATATGCACTTAGAATAAAACAAGAACAAGACTAAACGGTTTCATAGCTCTTAATCTAGTATAGATTTTATTGTTACCTTTGTTCACTTAGCAGCGGATGATCTTGTTAAGCATCTCTAGAAACATAGAATGCTAAAATTGAAAGAGATTTTGGAAATCATCACAATTTTCCCCATATCTTCTGCGCAAGAGATATTGAGTCTCTCATACTTTATGAACTCATGTGGTCTGGATAATAATCACACAACTATGAGCTCTAACACTTGTCCTTTGCCTAACATCAAAAATTACAAAACGTTGTGCTTCACACAAAAATATTAGTGGTCATCCCAGATTTATGCACCCTTACCTGAGGGTAACATTTCATTGTTTTTTAGAATTTTTGAAGTGGATGGCTAGGTAACTATAATATATTACGGCTTAGAGTGAATTAAGAACAATGGACATTGGTGGAAAAACTATGACTAAATCAAACTATGACTAAATCTAGGGCTTGGAAAATAATTTGAAAATCATCTAATCAACTTCCCGTTTGGGTCATTCAACCATATTCTGGCCAGTTAAAGAACCAGTCTCTATGTGAATATAACTGATGATGGAAGGCCAGTGTCTTCTGGACGGTGTATAGCATTTTTACATGCTCTGGTTGTTACAAAAGGCTATCTAAAAGTGACCTAAAATTGTCTCCCTGAGACTTGTGATCAGGGAATCTAGTTTTCCTCCTTCTCATTCGGAAACTTTTCTATTGTCAACAACTTAACTGCAAAATCAGGGCATCAGCCTAAGAAATCAGTTCCGTACAGAGGCTGGTCAGTTGGGTAAATTATAGGCAGCCGTATGGTCAGCACTCAGGAGTTATAGTGACCTGTCACCACTGGCAGAGTGATTTCTGCAGGGGCCACCTCATTATACGGGAAAATGCCCTCAAAGGGCAAGCCTGTTTCTCGTCCTGGCAGGCCTGTCACATCGGATGTTAGAGGAAACAGCGGCAAAGAATTGCGGCTGAAAGAATGTAAATTTTGCCTGTGGAGAGTCACTGAGGGCAACTCTCCTCAAAAGGATTATTTGTCAACTGCGGTAAGGCTCTTTGTTATTAGAATTTAATTGATATTTGCTACTGGAGAAGAAAGCTGAAAACAGGATACAAGTCAAGCAATTAAATCTCTTTAATAAAGTGTAGCTAATGGGTTGTCAAATTTGGTAGAGATTATTCCCTCGACTCCCCTTTTTTTTCATTGTAAGGATAGATAGGGCTGTCTTACTATCCTGCGGAAATGTCAAACAATCAGAAGAGAGGCAAATTCAATCAAATAAGACCAGGCAGCTTTTCTGCAATCAAAAGAACAAATATTAGGAGTCAGGGGACCCAAGAATTTATCTCAGATTGTTTAATAGCTAACTGTGCAACTTTTTCTCCACCTTCATTTATTCATCTATCCATTGTGGGAGAGGGCTTTCTCTCTGAGATGCTTTTAAGTCTTATGTTCTGTTCCTAGTTTACACAGTTACGTATTGAATAGCACAGCAGATAAGAATCAAACATATCTGGTGCGGAATCCTGGCATCCCCAGTAATTAGCTATGTGATCTGGGTTAAGTTAATTAACCTCTGTAAGTGTCAATATCCCCCTTTGCAAAAAAGGCCAACATGTACATAGATCATAGGATTTCATTAGAATTAAAGTGAGAGAATACACGTCAATTATTTGGCAGGCCTGGAATATGGAAAGTAATCACTAAATATTGGCTATTTTTACTAACAATTTGTTTCATGATACAGTTTTATAAACTACAGCACTAGCCTCACCACCAGAGGGCACTGCGCGGATACCAGCCAGATTTTTCATTGAAGGTAGATACACCTATTTGCTGCTTGAAGCACTTGACTGACTGCTACCTGGAAATTTCAGCCCAGAGTATATGGTTTTTATGTGCCTTCTATGCCGGTCTCACTCAGTACTGTGAGTGTGGCAATGTTTTCAGTCTAGGCTCTTCTATTTCTTCTTGAATTCTTGAGGAATCCTCAGGTGATGGAGTATTCATTCAGAGAGAACCCAAAAATAGAAGAAAAAAGGGGAACAAACATTTATTTGCATGCCAGACATTGTATTAGTCATGTCTACCATGTGTCAGTCGTCGTATTAGTCATTGCAATTCATTTTCATAAGAAAAAGGCAACTCACAAGTTATTCCCACTTTACAGATGGGAAAACTGAAACTCATAGTTTAAGCTCTTTACCTAAAATCACAGAGCCAGTAAGTATTGATAGTAGAGGCATAACTTAAAGCCATGACTGCTTGAGTCCAAAGTCCAAGTTTCACCTTGCTGCCTCCAAAGCTATGTTGTGATAAAACCACAGGATATTGATCATGGAACAAGCCAACACTGCCCATTATCTCCCCTACTATTTAATATTGTATTGAAGGAATTGGCTAATGTGGTTATGTTATAAAAAGCAAATAGAGGAGAAAAGAAAGGTGAAACAATTTGTATTTACAGATTAGAAAATTATAAATCCGGAAAACCTAAATGACAATAGAAAAACTACTACAAATGGGACAATTTAGCAAAGTAGAGGGTATAAAATTTGCATAGAGAATAACTTACAACTTTGTATTATATACAAGCATAGTCAGATGGAGGAAATAATAGAAGAGCAAACCTAATTTTCAATGGGGATATAAAATGAAGTGAAATAAAACACATGCATAAACTTAAAAAGAAAAGTAGAAAATCTGTATTAGACACACACTTAAAAGACTCATAGGTAAATTGAATAAATGGAAAAGCAACTCGTATTCTTGGTGAGGATGCCTCAACATAATAGAGATGTCAGTTGTCCCTATGTTAATTGTTCAGTGTAATGTGATCCCGATGACAATGTCCTTGGAGCAATACAAATTGATCATAACATTCATTTGAAAGAATTTTTGAAAAAAAGAAAACTAAAACTACATAAACACTGAAGTAAAACATGGATGGCTTCCTTTATAATCTAGGAGATAGAAAAATGATCTAGTAGAGCCAAAATCTAGATATCCTAAGGAGAAGTCTGATAAATCTGAGTACATAAAATTTAAAAGGTAACTTGGCATGGAAAAAAGAATTTAAAAAGTAAAAAAAGCAATTGTCAAACTGGGAATAAATATATGCAAGTTATATCATGAAAGGTTATTTCACTGGTATATAAATATCTCCTAAATATCAGGAAGAAAAAACAATAATCTGATAGAAAATGAGTGAAAGATATGAACAGACATTTCACAGAAAGACATGTAATGGGTCACATTTGAAAAAAATAATTTTATTTATATAAGACAAATTCAATTAAAACTATATTGAGTTACCATGTCCCTTTCATTAGATTGGCAACAAGTGCAAAACTTTGAAGACAGATTTGTTAAGGCGGTAGGGTACAGACACTCTCATACATTATTGGTAGGATTGCAAAATGTCACAATTCTAATGAATGACAAGTTAGCACTATCTAAAAAATTCCATGCGTATTTACATTTTAATGCAGAATTTTTGTCTTGGGACCTATCCTAAAGATACCTTGGGAAACCTGTGAAAGGATGCATACCCAAGGGTACATGTAGTTGCAGCACTAATTGCAAAATAATGAAAATCACTCACTTGTTCATTAGCAATTATCATGCGTCGCATTGAATATACTATAATATATCTGCTGCCTATAATATAATGTGATATAAAGAAATGAGTCTTGGTGGAATCAGGCTTCCTGACTTCAAACTATACTACAAGGCCATAGTGATCAAGACAGTATGGTACTGGCACAAAAATAGAAAGGAAGATCAATGGAATAGAATAGAGAACTCAGAAGTAAGCCCAAACACATATGGGCACCTTATCTTTGACAAAGGAGGCACGAGTATACAATGGAAAAAAGACAGCCTCTTCAATAAGTGGTGCTAGGAAAATTGGACAGCAACATGTCAAAGAATGAAATTAGAACACTTCCTAACACCATACACAAAAATAAACTCCAAATGGATTAAAGACCTACATGGAAGGCCAGACACTATCAAACTCCTAGAGGAAAACATAGGCAGAACACTCTATGACATCCATCAAAGCAAGATCCTTTCTGACCCACCTCCTAGAATCATGGAAATAAAATCAAGAATAAACAAATGGGATTTCATGAAACTTAAAAGCTTTTGCACAGTGAAAGAAACCATAAACAAGATAAGAAGGCAACCCTCAGAATGGGAAAAAATAATTGCCTATGAAACAACGGACAAAGGATTAACCTCCAAAATATACAAGCAGCTCATGAAGCTTCATACCAAAAAAGCAAATAACCCAATCCACAAATGGGCAGAAGACCTAAATAGACATTTCTCCAAAGAAGACATACAGATGGCCAACAAACACATGAAAAGATGCTCAACATCACTAATCATCAGAGAAATGCAAGTCAAAGCCACAATGAGGTATCACCTCACACCAGTCAGAATGGCCATCATCACAAAGTCTGGAAACAACAAATGTTGGAGAGGGTGTGGAGAAAAGGGAACTCTCCTGCACTGTTGGTGGGACTGTAAGTTGGTACAGCCACTATGGAAAACAATTTGGAGGTTCCTTCAAAAACTACAAATAGAACTACCATATGATCCAGTCATCCCACTCCTGGGCATATACCCAAAGAAAACCATAATCCCAAAAGAAACTTGTACCATAATGTTTATTGCAGCACTATTTACAATAGCCAGGACATGGAAGCAACCTAAATGCCCATCAACAAATGAATGGATACAGAAGATGTGGCATATATACACAATGGAATATTACTCAGCTATAAAAAGGGATGAGATGGAGCTATATGTAATGAGGTGGATAGACCTAGAGTCTGTCATACAGAGTGAAGTAAGTCAGAAAGAGAAGGACAAATATTGTATGCTAACTCACAAATACGGAATCTAAAGATGGTACTGATGAACTCAGTGACAAGAACAAGGATGCAGATACAGAGAATGGACTGGAGAACTCGGGGTATGGGAGGGGACGGGGGGTGAAGGGGAAACTGAGACGAAGCGAGAGAGTAGCACAGACATATATATACTACCAACTGTAAAATAGTCAGTGGGAAGTTGTTGTATTACAAAGGGAGTCCAACTCGAGGATGGAAGATGCCTTAGAAGACTGGGGCAGGGAGGGTGGGGGGGACTCGAGGGGGGGGAGTCAAGGAAGGGAGGGAATACGGGGATATGTGTATAAAAACAGATGATTGAACCTGGTGTACCCCCCCAAAAAAAATAAAAATAAAAAAAATAAAAATAAAAATAAAAAAAAAAAAGAAATGAGTCTTGTATCTTCATTGTCTTTACACAAGCACATACTATCAAGGGAAAAACAAGAAAACAGAGAGGAACCTGTACAATATATTAATTTTTAAGTTTTTTACTTTCGAAAAGAAACAATGGAAGAATAAATCAAAATTTAATAAAAAATGATTACCTATTGGAGAAGTTAGAAAAGAGGGGAAGGACCGGGGAAGAAAGACACACTTCTCTTAATTAATCTTGTTTTATAGCTCTATGAGACCATGGGAATATTTCACTAGTTAAATAAACAAAATTTACATCAAAAAAAGGCAATCTCTAAAAATTGAAATAAAACAAAACAAAACAAAAACAAATCTTACTTTGTGTCAAAATAGTCATATCACCAAAATAAAAAAAAATCATAGTGGTTTGAAAAGACAAATGTTTTGACTATACGGCTTGGATGAGATATATGTAAATGACAAGAAATATAACAAAAAAGTCATACACTGCACTCAGCAGTCCTATTGTCCTTAATAATATAGTTAATGTTACTTGGAAACACATGCACACAGACATATATAAAGCAAACAAGTGAATATCGGGAATCATTAAGAATCAGATTTTCAGTGTAAGGAACAAGAGATACAAATATAAAATCAGAGTTTAAAAATTATATAGTCTTTTATTTGAATTGGAAATTTTATACCTTTATAATTTATTTCTCTTTCTAAAAAGAAATGCATTAATTCTGGAATGCTGTGATCACATTTTTTAAAGATTACTATGAAGATTCTGGATTGAGAATGCATGTAGGAAGACAAGAGTAGCTAATGCAGTGGATTAGTTGAGAGCTGGTAGTTGTTTTTCCTGGAGTAGAGATGGGGATAGGATGGAGATGAAGTGAATGTAAAGAAAAAAAGAAATAAAAAACGAATCCTAGATTAATGCCTTGAGTAACTGAGTGAATGGTAGCAGATAAGCCACTGACTTTCTGTACCTTACTTTTGTGTGTGTGTGGGTGTGTGCAAAAAGAAGCTGGATTACATAACAAAAATGTTTAACTCCAGATCAGGAACTCTGTGAACAAAATAATGCCGATTACAGTTTCAGAGGGAGATGACAGTCAATGAAAGAGAACTAAACCTCTGTTTAAATTCATAGAAATAATGTGCATATGGAAACTTCATAGTGGTTCTTTTTTTTAAAGAACTTTTATTGAGATGTAATTGACATACAATAGTGTTTTTAAAACATTTAGATGGATGTTTGGCATGGAGAAGGCCACCTGTCTCCTCTTGGTACCTCAAGCCTCTAAAAGCCTTTCTTGCTTTAGGACTTTGTTGTTTCTGTTTATTTCCTTGGCTGGACACTGCACCCAGTTCTTTGCATGACTGGCTTTTGTTTGAATGGATGAATGAATGAATGAATAAAAGAAAGAATTACCAAATGTCTAATTCACTACAGTTTATAAAGTATGATAAGTCAAATATGAGCATTGATTTGCAAATTATTGAGGTTTTATTTTTTTCCACTTCTTTCAAATTATGACTCTTTTCAATCTTTGAGTGGAGACTCAAATGTGTCACAGAGCCTTTGTTAAAATACAATTAATTGGAATGAAGGGACTGGTGGGTAAATTTTGCTAAAAGACAAATAAAGGAAATGGTAAGGAAGACCACTTCCAAAGGGTTAGATATTTGATCACAACTTGAATAGCTTCTCCTGAATGTTTTGTCTGTGAGGAAGAGGATTTGTCAATAGTCCTAAAGAGAAAAGTCTGTCTGCACTCTTTCACAGTCATAACCTCCTGAGGAAATCGCTATCAGATCAAGGATACTGCAAAAGACAACTGGAATTTCTGATCTTCTGTAATATTATTTACATATCTGAAGAATCTCTGGAACTTAGTAGCTGAGGTTTCTCGACTTTCAAAATCTGGACGCGTTTTGGTTGTTATTCCCTGGAAGCCAACATTCCCCTTTGGTTTATCTTAGACATGGACACACTTTCTTCATTTCCAGGCACTGGTCTGGTGGTTGGCCAGTGACTGCAGTGCATCATTAAAAATGCATGACGTCTCGCTAGTGCTTTTCTTCTTTTCATGTTGGAAGATTTTTTTTCTTCCTTCTTAAGAAGAAAAGAGTTCTCTAAGTGAAGGCCTAAATCCAAGAGATACCCAAAGTAAAACCTTGGAACCAGCCCAAGGTGAGTATAAACATCCTTTGCAGATAGAAGTGTCTAGTGCATGCGAGGGCTATTAAAGCACAATTTCTTGGCAGGCATATTTCACGTTCATCCTGCAGTACAACTGCTTGCAAAATTGTGAGATCCTCTTCAGTTAATCCTTCTCAGTTCAGATGGTGGAGCCATCTGCCATATCATAAAGATACATGATATTTCATAGAAGGTCCTTTTGAGCCAAAACAACCAACAAAAATTTTTAAAAATCTGCCAATTGCTTTGTTTCTCTATAATATATAATCATTCTTATCTTTTTTCTAAGTTCCAATACATCTGATGAGGTATGACATAAAAAAGAATCTTCCAAAAATTGAGAGTTGCTTTCATATCATAACAGTTCTGACTCTAGGACTAGGCACATATGGGCAGAACTGATGGTTATTCATGTGGCCGATTTTATTTCCTGTTTCTTACCTTTCACTGTCTCTTCATTTCGCCACAAACTATGAATGTAACTTAGAGACTGACTTGGACCCTATAAGAAAGAAAGACTTTCACTCATTGTTACCCAGTTTAATAGGCAGTTACTCATTTTTTTTAGCAAGAAAAGACTAAAATCAGAGCCATACAGAGCATCACTAGAAAATTCTCCCATTTGAAATCCATCCATTGTTTTAACTCAACTCCTTCTAATTCACACTTTTCCTCCCTGTCCAGAAGCATGCTGAATTCAGTTTCTGTTGCTGCTGTAAAGAATTTCCACCTTCTTGGAGGTACAAAGATTTCTTAGATCGTTTCACTGGCAGAGTGAAAATTCTAATAGATGTCTCTGCATGGTTCTAGCTACTATGGCTTTCCTGTGCATTGGCCATTTCTCTCATTTCTGTTAATAGCATCTTGATCTTCCTTGAGGAGCTCAAAATGTGAGTATTTGACTTAGATTTTGGCCAATCAGAGCCAATGATTCTTGATTCTCTGAGTATTTTGGAAATATGGGAAACAAAGATGTTCTATTTCTGCTGGACTTAATTACGAGGATATGAATTGGGGCACGAGCATGGGGGAAGGAGAGCTTAGTATCTACCCCATGAGGTAATCACAGCAGAAGATGAATAGAGATTAAGTTTAGTTCCTGGATCCAGCCAGTCTGCACTTAGATTTTCTAGGTTTGTGAATCAAAGAATTATCTTTTATCCTTAAACCAATTTGAATTGGGTTTCTGTCATTTCCAGCTAAAAGCATCCTGACCAATGCACAACTATACATCTCACGATATCCAATACCTTATCCAAACTGTAATTAGATCATTGTACTTACATCTGAATGTCCATCTCAACTGCTTGATTGGAAGCATTCTGGGGGTAGTGACCAGCTTTGTTTAATACACTGCAATAGCCGTAGTACTCAATTCAGTGCCTGACATACAGACCTCCTGCCAAAGATATATATTTTATATTATATATTATATAATATTTTATTAATTAATATAATATTAATTTACATAATATATTATTAATTTTATATTAATGATAATTGATTGATTTTTATTAATTATTAATAATGAATTATATTGATGTGGTTGATGTAATATTAATTAATATATTATATATTATATATAGATGGGAAATAATTGATGTTTCTTTTCTCTTTTTATTCTCAACTATGTTGTTTACAGATTTTGGTTTAACTGCTTCCATTGCTACTCTTACAACAGAGGGATTGAAATGGGAGTTCAAAGATCACTGGAAGCCAGGAGTAGATGAAGTGACTATGCACAGTTATTTAAATCCACCTGGTTATCTGCCTGCATTACCTGCCTCACCTTTATTTAGATGAGACAACAAAATCAACCCTATGGAAAAGAGAAGAAAACAAACATTAGTAAAGCTTAATATATCAGCATAATCTCAAGAAAATTGTGTCCTAATTCAGTTCAGCTACTACATAAAAAATAGAGATTAGACAATAGCCAATTTAAGTTGAAATTTCCTGATCTATAAAGGGAAGAATTTATCAGACAGATACTACTTAAGACCATTCATCCTTTGGCTCATATACTGAATTCATTGTTTAATGAGTATTTAAATCTCTTTTGTACTATGTTGATGACAGATTTGCTAAATGAGACTCTGGAAAATTATGTTAGAAAAAAACGTATCTGCCCACAGCCTCTCCCATGGAAATGTTAATGAGATCCCATGTTCTTGTTACCTCTTTGGACAGTCTACAGATCCCAGGTGTTATTATAAATCAGCCATTTAATAACAACCTACTCAAGATCTTTTGTGGATGAACTGCCGAAAACACAATTGCTCATAATTGGAATTTTAAATTCTAAAGAAAAGGAGCTCTAGTCCCATCATTAACTTATTAATTAAGCCCCAAATTTCTAGAGTCAGCATGTTTTTAATCACCACATTGTATGCCTTTGATCCAGAGACACAAAACAGTGCCCGGTACTCACATTTTTGCCAATAACCTTCTCTTTAATGGTGGTTTTAGTTTTAAATGGGAAAAAGGCAAGTTTGGGGGTACTGACCTCAGGGCTTAAAAAAATTCCATGATGACTTTTCATCAAGTTGATAAGTTTTTATCATGACTGATTTTCATAATAGACCATATATTTTGGCCACTTAATTCCAAAGGCCACTGCAACTAGAAACCAAAGTTTTACTTATCAGATGGAAGGAGGAATGCTCTGGAAGCCTTAAACTAGCTCAGACCACCTCACATTCCCTTTAAAATCTGTCAAGGCCTAACCAATCAGAGCCCTGCGACATCATTTCTATGTGAGGAATGGCCAGTTAAAATCACCCCAGTCTACTGTGTTACATACAGAGTTCTCTTGTCCGCCAACGTGAAGGGTTGCTATCATTATATCAGCCTCCAGTGACTTCAACACATGAATGGCTAGCTTATGGTCCCAGGGTGGATGGGCTTTTCCGTCTTTTTTCAGAGGCATCTGCCAACCAACAGGAACAGGCAGGCAAAGCTATCTTTAAGTTTTCTGCCTCATACAACGAATAGGCAATGGCTAAAAAGCAGCTCAAGATGAGAGTGTGAGAACATGAAGGACAGACTTCTGAAAACCTCCATCCAGTGAGAGAGTTCTTCTCAATATAGGAATGAAAGTAAATTAAATTGAAAGCAGAGCTGTGTCTACTTGACTTTGAAGGGGAAGCTTAAAAGAAGGGAATGGTGGAAACAACTAAAGAAGCTCTAGGGGTACAAGCATACCTGTTATCTGTCAATGGCCCTGCTTATTCAAGGTGAGATAACTCCCCAATATCTAAATGGAAATATCTAAATTGGAAATTCTGGGAAACAGAATTCATGACCTCCATTTCTGCCTCAAGTACTCTCCTTTCATTTTATTCCATTTTTGTTTTATCCCACTATCAAAATAATATCTGCTCACTGCAAGTAATTAGACAAACAAAATCTTAAAGAAGCAGAAATATATCAATAATCCTAGCAAACACAGAGGATTACTGTTATTTTTGGCACATTTCTTTCATGCTTTATTCCTATTTTTTGGTGTTTATCTAGGTGACATCAAGTTGAAAATATGTATCTTTATTTTATACCTATTTTTATATTGTGCTTCATGTTATTAGCCTTTTTTCCATACCATTAAAAGTTAAGCATCATTTTAACAGTAAAAAGTAGTACAAATAATTGACAGAATTATATAGATGTTCTATAATTTACTTATACAAAAAACTTCAATAATGAAGATTTTGATGATCTCCAACATTCCAAGTCATACAAAATATGGCAAAATAATTTTTTTCTAACTTAAACACAGATATTTCTGTGTCCCCCACAGTTCTGATACGTCCTTCAAAGGAGTGTCTGCCTTGCTGCTATTTGAGACTCACTGTCATAGTAAGCCGTGGTCTGGTGAGGGAAGAGTGGAGGGAGTGCGTGATATACTTCAGATGTGTTTGATTAGGAGAAAAGATGAAATCTACTGATCAATACAAGTTGGAGAGTGCTATTTCTTAAACATTGGAAGTATAGCTGAAATAGGCATATAGCTTTTGAAGAAGTATGTATTCACTGAGATGTACATATTAAAAGCCTGTTGAAAAATAGAATCATACTTATTCCTTTGGATCCAAAGGCTGAATGCACTGAAATACATCATATTTCAAAGGAAATAAAGCTAGTTGTAGGTAAAGAAAGGACTAGGTAGAATTCCACTGACCCCTGGTAAGATTTCCCTTCATTCTGCCAAGTCCCCACTGAATTCAGTACCACAGCAAACAGCCAGTGGCTAAAGATTTCTTTATATTCTGTCTATTTTCCCATTTGGGTAGAAACTGTGTCTTAGAAGGAATGCACTTAAATGATGTAGAAAGAGAAGCAAAATGCCTGGCTCATCGCCAGGTACATTGAATGACCCATTGCCTGAAAATGGAGAAAGTGACCACAGGAATTTAGCTTGAACTGTTTCTTACTACCACTAAGCCTGACTATGTCAGATGCAAGGGATGCCAACAGAAAGGGGAAGTTCCACTCAGACACATTTGACTCACTTGAAAAGTTACTTCCTCAGATAATTTTCCTGTCCAGTCAGAAGCCTCTGTTTTCATAGAAGGGTAGGTAGAGACGGAGCCAAAATCCTTGACATAGCTAAAGTAATGAGTGTTCAGACATGGCCTTAGAATGTCCAAGCTGACCTGAGAGAAGAGAAGCCCAGGCTTATCATCCTTATTAGCCACAGGGTAGGTGGAAGGAAGAGCTGCTTGTAGACATTCCCCCTCAAATCACTACATTTTTCTGACTATGCTATGAGGCCAAAGGCATTAGTTACCTTCGTCAGAGAGGAGGGTAGGTCCCTGAATTCACATTGAAACTATGAACGCAGTAACATCTGGAGAACTTGGGCTCCACCCAAAGCTCATATTTACAATCTTTCCACAATCCAGCCCTTCTCCAGAGCCCACGTGGAAGCCGTCAGAGCAAACCCGCAGAGGATTGGTGACAATAGTTTGGACATATCCAGGACTCTCCCAGATACATCCTGGGGATCAATACAAAGCAACTGGAGCTCTGATGTCAAACAATCTGAAAACAAAAATACAAATTGTTTTCAGTCTACAGTTTATCAGGAAAGGATTCCCCTCCAAAGATGCTCAGTAGTTTGTCTCTGGTGAAAAGAAAGAACAGAAGTGAAAAAGCTGAAGGCTAGTTTGTTCTGAAGTGTAGGGGGCTTTGAATATTTAGACTGTCTGCTTAGAACTGCCCTACATGTCACTCAGAACTTTCTAGTATTTTAAAGAATCCAATGCACCTGGATATCAAACTAAGAAGTACATAATGTAATCTCCTTCTTTTTTTTTTTTTTTTTTGTGATAATTTAGAAAATACTCTAACACAGTGGCTTTTCTAATTGTATAAAACTATTAGCAAATCAACAACCATGATTTATAGGTAAGCAAAGTAAAATGACTATAATCAAATACAACCACAACCCAGTGAAACTGTCTCTTGCAAATGCATCCCCACTAGTTACAGTGCTGTGGGATGGTTTATAAACTGTTCACATGATTTGATGGAATTAATGTAAAGCAGATGAACCAAGGTGTTGATTTTTATTCCTTTTGATGTGTTGTATCTCCAAGATCTTCATGGTCTACCTTCTTCATGATATTATGTAATTTGAGGATAAAATGCATAGACATATAATATAAAAATCAAAGCTGCAAGACTTCTGATTTGGAATCAGCAACCGTATTGAGATAGAATGCTTTCTACATGCCAGCTCCTGTGCTAGATGTTTTTAAACTTGTAACTTTCAGTACAACATTAAAAAAGGACATTCTAAGAACAGGCATAGCCTTGAGATGGGAAATGTTGCCCCCAACAGTTGTCTGTCTCTTGAGATGCTGAAGAACATAAGGAAGGGCAAATGCATCAAGGTTCCCTTGTGGGTGGTAGTTTCTGTGCAGATCAGAAATTGAACTAGATAAAGTCTAAGGTAACTCCTGAAAGAAAAGATGGTCTAATTCTATACCTTAAACACAATCAGCACAAACACATAAAAATACTGCACTCACACTGAAAACATTTTAGAATAAACACTTTAAAACTAAGATCCTTGGCTGTCTCTTAAGAGTGAAGACCTCTTTCTCGCTATCAACACTTTCCCTGCAGCCAACAGCAGCCAGCTCACCTCTATGTGTAAAGTTATACAGTTCTTCCCATGGATCTTTTCTCATCAATTCTTTCTTGTGTAACTTATTCGTGCCACAAATGCTTAGTTCATATTTAATGCTTTTCCCTGGAAATCTCAACATGAGAAAGACGTCTTAGGCAGGTTGCTTCCCTAAGCAGCGCCCCTTTCCCTGGGATCCCCCCGCTACTGAAGGACTTGAGACAGTTGCAAAGCATGAATTGCTTGGCTAATAGGTGAAATCATGACTTCCCTAAGCAGTGCTCCTTTCCCTGAGATGCCCCGGCTACTGGAGGACTTGAGACAGTAACAAAGCATGAATTGCCTGGCTAATAGGTGAAATCATGACTGTTAGAGGGAACATGGGAAAAGTGTTGGGTGTCATCCAGATGAGGGCAAGGTAGTATAAGGAAAGGAGATGTCACTCTGAAGACAGACATACTGATATCTTGAGCCCAATAAATGGGCAGCTAGGAGTTAGAGCCTGTGGTGAGGGCAAGAAAGGAGTTGTTAAGAAGTCAGTAATGTTCAAATATCATCTCATCTGTATCAAGCAGCTGTACCCTTGGATACAGCTCATCTGTGTCCAAGGGCTAAACAATTGTTGTATCATCATCTAGGTCTTGGGATCCTATACTAGGCACCCTATTTCACTCCATGTTTCCTGGATGTCTCCCAGAATCTGAAACCTACAAGCCTAAGTGTATGTTCAAACCCCACTTTATATTAGCTTCTCTTTTAAGCGCTAAGATCAATCTACCTTTCCCACCTCTTTGACAGTGCTTCAAGGTCTTTGACTTAAGATAAATGAGAATAAAAGGCATGGGTCAAATACCCCCAAGATAAATAGTACAAGATTGAATCTTGTTCTTAATATCAGTGAAATTTCAGATGCTATACTACAAATGCACACATGGCAGGAAGGCATGAGGAAGAGAGCAACTCAGAGTGGATCCTGTTTACAAAGAATCAGGGGTTTTAATTAGACTAGTGAAAAGGAATGAGGAGATGTAATGAAGGCAGGTTGGACACTCAGAAACAATCTTTTCCTATGATGTAATTTTTCGAGGTTAGGGACAAATATCTTTCTTTTAGCGGAGACACACAGAAGTGCTCTATGAAGACTTTTCAAATCTTTACGCATTCTGTAGTTGTACTATCTCAATGGGAATTTTAGGATCTTGTGGAAATAGGAAAGGTGGGAAAGATAAAATAGTGAGTAAACGAATAAATGAGTGAATGATAGACTTCATATGATCCAACAGTCTCACGTATATGTGTATGTAAATTCATGTCAAAATCTCATTTAGAAGTTCTTTGAGCAAAATATCACATTATTAGTGATATTTTAGGATACCAACATAGTGGGTGGCTTTGGCTAGCTGCAGATTTAACACTGAAGATCACATTTATTGCCTGGTAACTATGTCATAATGTAATGGGTATTTTACTGGGCCAGAAATTTGAACAACGGGTCCTATGAAGTAATTGTGAGTCAGGAGAGAGGCAGACGTGCAAACATGAGTCGCTTTTCTAGAGAAGTCCAGCTAAGCAAAGCCAGAGGCCCTCACTTCTGCATGTGGCATTGTTGCCCTTCATTTCCATTTATAATACTGTGGGTCTGTAGAAATTGGGAAAATATCATTTTCTATGTCAAGAAAAAAAACAATGACCCCGTCAGTAAACAAGCAAAAACTCAAACAATGTTTCTCCAGACATGAAAAGTAAGTGAAGAAACTTTACTGAGTTTCCTCATAGGCAAAAATGAAGAATCAATTTTATATACATTAAAGAGAGGAACGTCAAAGGTGGTGGTAAGAAGGATCTCTAATACAGGTAAGTCCACAAATGCTCTTCCCAAAAACAAGAAATACCTTTGTGAAATTGTTTTAGTAAATGCTCTGGCCAACACAATATTTTCATACTGAGTGATCAAATGTTAGCAAAAGGTAAAAAAAAATAACCAACTTGGATAATGACACTATATTTAATAAAAATACGATTTAATAGAAATGGGATTTAACATTTTTATAGGTGGTTCTATATAGTCATATATAATAATATATAATAATATAATCACATGTATTAATATATGTCATATATATATGTGATCATTAAGTGTAAAAGCTCTCAATTTTTTCCCATATACTACATTTTGTAGAGAAAAAATTTTTGCTAAGATTTGTTTTGAATATTTGGAGATTTTCAAAGCCTTGACACTTTCCCCTCATGACTCACAGCTTTGGGCAATGCTACAGCTCTCTGAAATGTTTTCCAATATAAGGAGTACATCTACCAAGATAATCGGAACAAATTTAGGTTAGTTAATTAAGGGTACTTTAACTCAATTTAGAATATTTATTTATTCATCCAAACACAAAACCTTCATTTATCTCAGTTACTAAATCTCCACAGTTCTGGCTTCTTTGAAGGTCAGAGTTAAGAACAATTTAATTTATTTTAACAAAATATGTTCACCACCAACAGTGTACCAATTAACTTTCTAGGTCCTGGGGATACAACAAGAAATTTTTTCATGTCCCTTTATGGATAATATTCTAAAAAATTATCTAGTTGGAATGATTGGTGCTGATTCACTAAAGAGAAGATAGGCCACAGCATTTGCTTTATGAATCACTCATCCATCCGTGGTGAAGAATCCTCATCTCACCAAACCTCATCTTCATTGGCAAGCACACTAATTGGCATTCTCTCCCACCGCTATGGACACTGGAAACCACAAGCAGAGATTTGGAATGTCTAAGAGGACCATCACCGTACAGCTCATGCATGACGGCTCTGAGGTCATCCAACTGTGCCATGGAGATGGGGTTGCATTTGTATGTTTCTCTTGAACCGCATCCTATAGATTCCGTTAAAAATGGTACATCCTCAATTTGAAGGGATTTGTTTCTATTTTTCATAATAATGCAATGCAGCAGAAATGAGATAACCATTGATTATTTGAGCTGTCCAGAGTTTAGATTCCACATGTAGTAGACCGCATCATTGTTCTCATTCTTTTCTTTTTTTATTTATTTTATTTTATTTATCTTTATTTTTGGCTGCATTGGGTCTTTGTTGCTGTTCATGGGCTTTCTCTAGTTGCAGCAAATGGGGGCTACTTTTGCTTGTGGTGTGCAGGTTTCTCATTGCGGTGGCTTCTCTTGTAGAGCACAGGCTCTAGGCACGTGGGCTTCAGTAGTTGTGGCTCATGGGCTTTAGACCGCAGGCTCAGTAGTTGTGGCTCATGGGCTTTGTTGCTCTGCGTCATGTGGGATCTTCCCCCACCAGGGATGGAACGCATGTCCCCTACCTTTGCAGGAGGATTCTTAACCACTGCACCACCAGGGAAGTCCCTCCGTTATTTTCTGCCTTCCTTTTAGAAGATTATGCATCCCCTTCTCTTGCCATGAGACCTGCATGGACTCCCTGCGGGAAGAACCATCCCACTGAGGCAGGCTTGGCCAGTTGACTATTTCTGACCAATGAATGAGTTGTGGGCAGAAGTGACTTGTGTGTCATGTAAGCAGAAACAAGAACTGCCATGAGACCACTGTTGCCCACATAGGAACTCTTCTTTCAGCCTGGATCCCAAAATGAATAAGATACATGGTGCAGAGCCATAGACTGGAGCAGAGCTGACCTGCACTGACATGGAATTTAAGTGAGACCTAAAACTTAATTGCTATAATCCACTGAGATTTAGAGATTGTTCCTATATTATCACAAAGTGAAAGCTAACTGGTAATCCACATAAACAGACATTTATATGTTACTAGTAAAACCTAGTTACATTAGTTTGTGGCTATCATCATTCTTAATATATTTCACTTTTAATTAATCCTTTGGTCATCACCCTGCCATTAATATTAAGAAGCCTAGTCTCTTCCTCTTGAGGCTTCGATTTTAACTCCTTCCATATCCTTTAAGTTACTCAAAATCCAGGGGCAGTATAGTCTACTCTGTACAGAGAGGACCAGTCACAGAGAGGAAAAAGAAGAACATTAAAAACTGTAATAAGTTCACTAGCTTCCATACTTCTTTCACTGTCATGTGGTGCAGCTATTAAAGATTACATCTGTCTAGTCTAATGAGGTTTGTCTACTGATGCCATGTTATAGCTCTTGTCCTAGATCTTTGTTATGGGCACATCATTCTTTTATTTCACCCTCCCTTGCTCAGCATCTCAAAATGCAATTACAGGGACTTCCCTGGCCATCCATTGGTTAAGACTCCATGCTTCCACTGCAGGAGGCACAGGTTCGATCCCTGGTCAGGGAGCTAAGATCCCACTTGCTGCTTGGCACCACCACCAAAAAAAAAAAAAAAATGTAATTACATGCTGTGCTGGTAGTGACCTTGCTTCTCTGGCCCTTGGCCTTATGTTAAATTTAGGCCAGCAGGACACATGCCCCTTTTTTTATGGGGAGTTCCCTACACATCACGGTGTCTTTTTTAATCAGGGAACCCCATCCACAGTGAGAAGTTTCTCTAACATTAAATCATGCGTACAGTTTCATATTAACCCTATAACCAACAAACAAATGTTCCTTTTATAGATGTTCTGAAGACCCTAGTACATACCCTCTTTCATTCACGTAACTAAAAGGCCACATCAGAGGACAAAGAGTGGCACCATTAAATTGCATGACTGTGTATCTCTGCATATATGTAGATACATATGGGAGATTCCTTAAATTAAAAAATGTACCTTTTTGCAACAATGTATGTCACTCCTGTTCTGTCATCACACCTATATCACTACTGCATCTCTAGTGTTTAGAAGAATACTTGGCTCGTATTATGTACTCAATAAATATTAATTTTAATAAATGTGATATATATCAATTACAACGCAAGTCAATAAGATCAGAAATGGACTAGAACTTTCCCACTCCATATTTTCCCATATATAGTAATTTTCCCTGATGTTTTACCTCTCCAAATGTTCATAACTCTTGAAACCTAATACCTGAGATCTTTAGGAGGACATTTCAGAGGCAGTGAAACTTAGACTGGGTCTTAGAGTATTCATAAAGGCTCTGAGATAAACTTTAATAAGTGATACAAACAGAAGATGAAATATACAAATAATTCTTATTCTATTTGTGTGAGGCCATCATAAAACTGAGAATGTGTCTTACTTTCTCTTCCTATAATTAAAAAAAGTGATTTCTTCATTTCTACATATCATATAGTAAAAATGAAAAAAATCCATTAGCCAGGTTTTCTTAGATGATAAAACATGTGAAGTGTCTTAGGGTTTGAAAACATATATTTCTGACTAACTACATCATTAGAATCAGTAGAAAACCATCAATTTTCCAAGTCTTTCAGATTTGTAAATAACATTATGAGAAAGGATATAGTTCAGTCAGCATTTTCTATCTTTGCCCCAATTCCAACATGGTATGGTATTACATCCATGGTTAAAATTATTTCTTCAAAAATTTTTAAATTTTTGTTATTATTCAATTTTATTCCATTCCCTGAACATTATATTTACAACCACCATCTTGAGTGAAACAATAAGTAGCCAAAAGTCCTGAATAAACTATAGGAAATAAACAACCGTGAGCTAGATATGCATATTGTCATATGTGTAAAGTCCCTATTGTGATTCATGTCAGGATATTGTAGGTGTTGATAAACAATTGAATTTTTAAAAATTAATGCAGATTTTCTCTGAGGGTTATAGCATCTAGCTAACAGTTTAAAAGTGGGAAAATCATAATCCAATATCTGCCCGTTACTGGCTAATTGTGCAGCCTTGGGACAATGATATCAACTTGCTGGGCCCTGATTTGCATATTTGTAAAATAAAGCTAATAATATCTAACTCAGGGGGGTTTGTATGAATCAGTAATGGCATACACATATTACATATAACACTTGATTGCAAGAAGCAGGAAGTGTAAGACAAAAAATTTATATTTCATTTACCAAAGGACACACTAAAAAAACACCATTGAGTTTATATCTGTGGATTCAAACCATTAGATTATGCTGTCTTCTATATTTGCCCTTTTTTACAAAAAGCTGTGTTATCTCAAACTAACCATCCTCACAAGGTTAAACACGACTACAACCAGGTTTGATCTTATATCCTCATAAATTTCATGAGTAGAAAGGAAAAGAAGTTCTATCCAACTAATTCCAGTTAGAAAAATCCTGGGGAAGAAACCTAATTGGTCCTGCTTATGTCACATGCTAATTTTTGAACCAATCAGTGGTAGTCAGTTCAATGGAATACTGTGACTGGCCCCACTTGTGTGATGTGTCCAGACTTGTGATGTGGGATGTGTGATCTTCAACTGAAAAAGGGAAGAAAAGATATGAGATAAACCAGAATAAATAGCAAAAGGGGTTCTTCATTGTCAAAGTTCCAGAAAAACCCAAACGAACTTTTTGGCCACCTCCATACTTGCATAGTACCAGCTAAGTACTTGAAAATGACAGACATTAGTACTAATGAGATTAACTTTCATTTCCTGACTCAACCAATTAATTAGGTGAATTTTGGTTTATGTACCACTCATGGATGTTCATGGTGGTGAGCATGAGACAAACCCAATAAAAGGGAGAGAAATGTGTTCAGTGCAGCAGCCCCTACCACCAGGTTAGAGCTTGTCCTTGTCCTGCTGATGGTGAGGCATTTAGGGAATATTTTCCTCCAAAGGGCAGAGGGTTACTACTCTTTCAGATTTTCAATACTTTAATTTGAAAATGAGAAATCTAATTCAGAATCAAAACGAACTGCAAACCACTGGAAAATGCTGAGGTCATTTTGACATGCCCAGCAGTAATGAAAAAAATCATTCTTGCTTCATCACTTGCTAGCTGTGTGCCCTTGATTGAGTTATGAGCCTGTCTGTGCCTCAGTTTCCTCAAGGGTTACATGGGGATAATAGTAATACCTACATTTTCATAAAGTATTGGGAGTAATTAAATGACAATGTATAAAAATGACTTAAAGCTGAGATGATTGTTTTCATTATTATTAATAATATTATCATCATAGATTTTTCCTGAATCATAAATCTCAACTCCAATGTTTGGGGGCCAATGTGCAGGGACAAATTGATTTTACAGAAAGGTAGCACGGTTTGTTATTTGCCACACATGTCTAGCCTAACAGTCAACATCTGGATCGAAAAATAAAATCACAATCTAGTTACTTATCTGTGTTCTTCTGAGTGTTAATATGTTTGGGGTTGCTTAGTGTTCAGCTGTTTGAATTATATCTGTTCTGTCCAGAAGCTTGGCGTGACATTGCCACAACCCTATTACACCTTGACAAAGTCAAAAAGAAAAGCTGAGGGGCTATTTCAGGGTTAATTTAATAATGTTGCTCTTTTGCTGATTTGTTTGAAAGCACAAACAATAAATTAATAAACCCAACAGAGGTTAGATAGAAGAGTTCTGTAGTAAATACTGTGATGTCCCTCTCAGATCCCCTTTAAACTGCTGGTCCACCCCCATCCCAGCTTCTGTGAGGGTCAACTATTAATAGCTTCCAGGTGCCTCCTTTCTCGGAAGAGTGTGCCCCTAACAGTCAGCTGCTTCAACTAGAGAGTTATACCTACCCCTGGGGGGCATCTCAAAGCCAATGATTGGCTGATGTGGTATATAGAGGGTTACCCCTTGCTTCAAGCAGACAACTCAGCTTGTTGGTTAACGATTCAAAGATCTCCCTCTTTGGATCAGCCAAAGCTGGGCTTCATCTGAGATGGCTCTCCAGCTCAGCGCTTCCTCTTTCTCGATCCTGCTTCACCCCTCCATTCTTTATGGGCTTTTCTACCAATATAACACTTTCACAAGAGCTGGGGGTCTCAGACTCAGCTTCCCGGGAGCTCAGTCTAAGATAATGCTATAACAACCTGTGCCGTCAAAGGAACATGCAGAATAATTCAAAACTATCAACCTCATACCTCGGAGGAAAAACAGATTTCAGAAATGCAGACTCTTAGAAAAGAAGACCCACAGAATGAATAATTTGGAAAGCAGCAGAGGAGATGGCCAGGAAGCAAGGGGATGCCTCATGCATTAGGAGTGGCACAGCCTGAAGAACAATGTCTGTGACTTAGCAGTTGCTGTTGGTTGGTTTGTTGGCTGGCTGGTTTAACTGGTTGCCAGAGAGATGACCATCATTCATCTCCCCTCATCTGGGGAGAATAACTCATTGTGTAAGGAGTTGGAAATTTGAGTATCTCTACCTCAAAATGCCTGTGCAGAAGGTGAGGAATCCTTTCTCTGTCTGATCCAGAGACCAAGGCTAAGTTACCTAACAATTCCTTGGTCCAGCAGTCCTCTAATCCAAGACGTTGAATCTTAGATTGGTTGCAAACAAATGGATGGTTGGAGTTCATTCATGACAGCTGGTATGGGATTCTACAGTGGGAGCCAATAAAAGTACCTGGAGATTCCAATGGTGTCTGGGAGCAGTGGTATAGTGGCAGCATGGGAAAGCATTACCTTTATTGCCCAGATTCTATGCTCTCTTAGTTTCTATCTGTGCGCCAAACATACTCTTCCATTTTCTCATTAATTATGTGAGCTCCCTATTTTCCCCCCAAAAGTTCCTTTTCAAGTAAAAATAGTACAGTTGCTCTCCCTTGCCTGAAATTAAAAAAACAAAAACAAAAACAAAAAACTCTTACTAATACAATGCCTGATATAGATATGTGCAATGCCAATTTTTTTTATACAAGCCAAACTATATGTTTACAAGTGTGAAGAAAAATAACAGAATCATCTAGATTAACAAGTAATTGAGGGACTTCTCTGATGCTCCAATGATTAAGAATCCACCTTCCAATGCAGGGGACGTGGGTTTGATCCCTGGTTGGGGAACTAAGATCCCACATGCTGCAGGGCAACTAAACCCACATGCTGCAACTATTGAGCCTGCATGCCACAACAAAAGATCCTGTGTGCTGCAACTAAGACTCAATGCAAATTAAAAAAAAAAAAAAAAGACTCAATGCAGCCAAAAATAAATAAATAAAAGAATAAAGATAAGTAATGGATTATCAATCGTGGGAGAGCTGACTAACTTTTATTTTGCTTCCTATTCTTTGCTGTCGTGGTTGCACTGCTTGCCTGGTGGAGCACCTGTGATATACTAGGCACAAGCAGGAATGCACAGTAAGCGTGGGCCTGTCTTCATATATCATAGAGTTGCACAAATGTCAAATAACTTAACAAATCAGTAAAAGTATGTTCACAATTTTTGTTAAGTGCTTTCAATGCAAATATAGGGCTAAGTGATAAAGTATAACAGTAGGATGTAACTTAGTCCAGGGGAGGGTACTTGGGTCTAAGCTCCATGTAAGCTGTGACTTATACATTGTGGATGAATAAGCGACACTCAGGCAAGCAGAAAGAGTAATAGGATGAAGACCCCCATATGGAAGAGATTGGTGCCCGCACACCAAAGGAATGGAGGGAAAGCCAACATGGCTGGAGCAGAGTAAGACGGCTCAGTGGTATGTGATTGGATTGTGATCCTAGCCAGGAGGTTTGTAGGGCCTTTATAGACCACATTAAGAATTTTTCATACATTTGTGAGAGCCATTTATCTATAAAACTCCCTTAAAGAACCATATAGACAAGCTACTTTGAGTCAGGGCTGTGGCCTGTGATGGAGCTAAGTGTGAATTTCCTTGCAGGCAACCCTGACAATGAAATAATAGGACATGTAGAGAAAGAATGGCGTTTGGACAGGTGTCTGTACTGGATCCTCAGGAAAGGGAGAAGTAAGCAGTAAGAGAGGGCTTAGTTAGAGGGCAGGATCAAGAAAGAGGGACTCCTCCCTTAGGCCAGCAGGCCGAGAGGAGGTTATGAGGTGGAGACTGAATCTACATGGTGAATTGGAGAGATGGATGCAATCCGGGGGCCAAAATAAGGCCAGAGAATCAGAATAGGGAGACAAGACAAGGCAGGAACAAAGCCAGGGCCTTAGGCAACGAAGAAATAAAATCCCAGGAGGGCAAAGCTTTGCTGTAGAGAGGGGTCTGTCCCACATGTGCACTGGGCAGCATTGGTCCACAATGGGTCATCTCAGCCTGGAAGGGTCTGTATTCTGGCGGGTGGCCGAGTTTCTTCAGTCTCTTAAGTTCATTATTGTAATATTCTTCCTCCTCCTTCTTCCTCCTACTTTTTTTTTTAAGCTCTTTATTGGAATATAATTGCTTTGCACTCTTGTATCAGCTTTTGAGGTACACCAAAGTGAATCATCTGTATTTTTACATATATCCCCATATCCCCTCCCTCCCGTGACTCCCTCCCACCCTCCCTATCCCAGCCCTCTAAGGCATCACCCATCATCCTCCTACTTCTTACCTCTTCCTGCCTTATCTCATCTGATCATCTGAGCCAGAGTTTCCAGAGCAGAAAATTTGACACACGCACTTATGCGCGCGTGCACACACACACACACACACACAACTGAAAAACTGAGACACTTGAAATTGCCGACATATTTTAAGCCACTCACCTCTGGATAATAGGAGTAAAATACTGAGGAAGGCTGAATTTTATGAAAAGAGTAAAGTGTCTCCATTCTCTGCCTAATTCTACTGCATCCATGCCTACTGATGAGACGTGCCAACTTGGGAAATTAAAAGCCCTCATTCTCCTCGTATCAAAAAGACACAGAGCCGTGCAAAGAATAACAAATAACAAAAGAATAACAAATAACTAAAGATTCAAGGGAAAAAGTAAATGAGTGTATTTGGGGAGGAATAAGAAAACAGACTTATCAGTGGATTAAAACTTGAAAACAATAAGAGGAGGTAAACACTTCATTGGTGAGCATGGAATTAAGAAAAACAATGATAGTAATTGTTAATTGAATGTCAGGGAAAATGTGTTGGCAGTGGGAACTAATTGGATTGTAGAAGCTAATCTCCCAAGGGAAGGGGTGGATGCCTCATCTTGCATATTAGAGGCAAAAAATTCTCACTGGCAGGACTTAGGATAAAATGACCTAATAGGTCTTTTCCAACTTTGATTTTATCATTTGGCAAGGGAAACCTCGCCAGGAGTTACACAATTAAGCATCTTTGCTGAAAAAATAAACACTGAACTATCAGATAATACAAATGCCTGCCTCCCCACCCCCCACACCCAAAAATATTTAAAAGAGACGATCATACCACCAATAAAGCCATAGGATCCAGCTCAGGAGAACAATTCTTGACATGGACCAGGGATAAATAGATGCTTTCATTCCCCTAGTTTTCTTAATCCTCAGATCTGAATGGATGGGGGTAGCATGTTTTCAGGGGTGCTGGAAAGCAGGGGTTTTGCATAATCTCCCCCTGAAGGTTTGCTCTGTTTGGACGAGGTTATCCTTTGAAGATGACTGGATAGGACCCAGCAAGTTTTCTTCAGCTCCCACAATCTTTTGCCACATTCCTTCACCCCTTCTTCTTGTCTCTACCCATCTCTGGGAAAGTGGGAAAGTTAAAACAAACTTTAGATCCTTTCTTGGAGAATTGTGAGTAGTGTATTATATCCTAACAGCCTGTTGGCAAATCTAAACCCTATTCAAAGAAAATCCACTTTTGAAAACTGGCTCTGTAGAGTTGTGGACATTCCTGGGAAAAACACATTTCGCCTGTTACTTTTTGTTTTCTTCTTTTATCTGAGGGCTTAAGTTTTCTGGTTTCATTATTTGATTCAGTGCCTCCGTTATTCTGTTTTTCGGAAATAGCCCCCAGTGTGGACAGAACAGAATGCATTGTACAGAAATGCCTGTGACTGTTTTGACTGGCACAAGACTATCACCTAGGCAAACTGGCAACATTAGGAGAGAAATAGCTTATGCGTTTGTAGTTTGAGAACCAGCAGCCGCAAGTATCAGCCCCAGTTCTGCGTCTTTTCTTCCTCTCATCCTTGCCTTTATAAATGCCTATTTTGGGATTTTATCTCTGAATCATTGAGGTTAGGCAATCAGAAAAACCTGGCATGGATAGGTCTTACTTGGTGTTTTCTCAAGAGGATGTAACAGCTGCAACATTTTGGATAAATAATATTCATTTTCTAGCCATGAATGGACTTTTTTTTTTAAAGCTCTTTATTGGAATATAATTGCTTTACACTCTTGTACCAGTTTTTGAGGTACACCAAAGTGAATCAGCTGTATTTATATATATATATCCCCATATGCCCTCCTTCCCACGGCTCCCCCCCACCCTCCCTGTCCTGGCCCTCTAAGGCATGACCCATCATCGAGTTGATCTCCCTTTGTTATACAGCAACTTCCCAATGTCTATCTATTTTACCATTGGTAGTATATATATATCTATGCTACTCTCTCACTTCGTCCCAGCTTTCCCTTCGCCCCCTGCCCCTCCAACCCCGTGTCCTCCAGTCCATTCTCTGCATCTGCATCCTTATTCTTGCCCTGTCACTGGGTTCATCAGTACCTTTTTTTTAGATTCCATATATATGAGTTAGCATATAGTATTTGTTTTTCTCTTTCTGGCTTACTTCACTCTGTATGACAGTCTCTAGGTCTATCCACCTCATTACACATAGCTCCATTTCATTCCTTTTTATGGCTGAGTAATATTCCATTGTATATGTGTGCCACATCTTCTTTATCCATTCATCTGTTGATGGTCATTTAGGTTGCTTCCATGTCCTGGATATTGTAAATAGTGCTGCAATGAACATTATGGTACATGTTTCTTTTTGGATTATGGTTTTCTCTGGGTATATGCCCAGTAGTGGGATTACTGGATCATATGGTAGTTCTATTTGTAGTTTTTTAAGGAACCTCCAAACTGTTTTCCATAGTGGCTAATATACTAACTTACATTCCCACCAACAGTGCAGGAGAATTCCCTTTTCTCCACACCCTCTCCAACATTTGTTGTTTCTAGATTTTTTGATGATGGCCATTCTGACTGGTGTGAGGTGATACCTCATTGTGGCTTTGACTTGCGTTTCTATAATGATTAGTGATGTTGAGCATCTTTTCATGTGTCTGTTGGCCATCTGTATGTCTTCTTTGGAGAAATGTCTATTTAGGTCTTCCGCCCATTTGTGGATTGGGTTATTTGCTTTTTTGCTTAATACCAAGCTGCATGAGCTGCTTATGTATTTTGGAGATTAATGCTTTGTCCATTGCTTCTTTGGCAAGTATTTTCTTCCATTCTGAGGGTTGTCTTCTTGTCTTATTTGTGGTTTCTTTCACTGTGCAAAAGCTTTTAAGTTTCATTAGGTCCCATTTGTTTATTCTTGATTTTATTTCTGTTATTCTAGGAGGTGGGTCAAAAAGGATCTTGCTTTGATATATGTCATAGAGTGTTCTGCCTATGTTGTCCTCTAGGAGTTTTATAATGTCTGGCCTTAAATTTAGGTCTTCAATCAATTTCGAGTTTATTTTTGTGTATGGTATTAGGAAGTGTTCTAATTTCATTCTTTTACATGTTGCTGGAATGGACTTTTTTTAAACCCACAGATGCCAGGGTAATACATTCTAAAGGCTACCTTTATTGGGCTTGCTTCTATTATCCTCTCTAAATTTTCTCAGCTCCTCAGTGGACTTCAGAGAGGGAAAAAGAGACAAAACTGCATGTAAAACCTACCCAAGGGCAGTCACAAACCCATGGGGAAGTTTAGCATAGAACTCGAAAAACTCATGGAAAGTCCAGCCTAGGAAACATCTGTGCAGTTCCTTCTTCTGGAGAGTGGGGGATATTTTTCACATTCTCTACAATTAGTTTGTGCAACTTAAGTTACTTGTTTTCACTCAAAAATGTGTTCGAGCAGCTATTATGCACCAGGCAAGCTAGAACCTACAACATTGTAGAAATACAACATTGAAATCAAACAAAAAATAAGACATTATTTTTTAAAGGAGAAATAAAAATAAATTTAACAGGGACATCTGAAAATACGAAAACAACCTTGTCATAAAAGAAAGAAAAAAGGAAGGGAGGGAGAGTGGAAAGGAGAAAAGAAAGAATTGTCTCTTGAAGCCATTTCATTCTTATTACAAAAGACCCAAGGAACTGAAAGCTAAGGTTTTGATTTTATTTCCCTTAGAAAACTGAATGAGTTCCTCTACTTCAACTATTGGCTAGTTTACATAAACCAAACATTTTCTATGGAATAATCTCATGGCAGTGATTACATTTGTTTTTATAAATGAGCTTCCCCAATTATGTCATGTGCTTCCCATGTACCCTATCTTTTCTTTTTTTAAAGAAAGATGAATTAAATGAATATAAGCCAAATGTTTGCTATGATTTTAGGCAGAGGATTATGGGAAATTCTAACAACTTTATGGAGTCTTTGCAGCCAGCATTGCTGATCATGTTTGATTTCAGCCCATCTCTACCTAGAAAAGGCACACACTCTAAGGAAGAAAACCAATTCATGTGAAATAGGCATAATTATATTCTGGGAAGTTATATTTCAAGGAAAAAAAAGATTAACTATGACAGACTTTTTCAAACAAGAAGTCCATTTGATCTAAGAAGCTGCTTTTTATATCATTTGAGAGCTTAAAATTGCAAAGCTGTGTATATGGCCTAGCAACTGAGTTTACCATAAATAAATTGAGTCAAAATATTTAGGAGCAATATTTAAAGTAAATTGAGAAATGGTGAATAGAATTAATTTTGAACTATCAATTTCGAGCTTATTTTCATGTTACTCTACAAAAACATGCAAATGAGAGGTAGTGAATTTTAAGAATAAGAGTTCATTGAGGCAGAGGTACTGAGACAAATTAAAAATTTCATCCCTGGGTTGATATCTTCATGGCAACTTGAAGAAAATATTTAAAACTAGCATGCTAATGTTTTAAGGAATTCTAAGTTATATCATTTACTGAACAGTTATATTTAATCAAAACTCAGTTTAATTAAGCCATGCATATGGGAAAGTTTTCCTTAAGTAATTTTTCCCAGAAATATATAGCCATGACAGCTCTACTTAAGGATGTTTTGATAGAAGTTATTTTGGTGAATTCCACTCCAGGAAACAAACATAGAATTTTCTCTCTGTTTTTTTTTCCTCTTTACTTTCTTCTTTTTAAAAAAAAACTGTAATAAATAAAATATAGTGCCCCAAAGCATTACAATTTAACTCTAAACCTTCAAAATAATACACATACTTATTAATTTCTATATATTTATTATTTCTTAGATAGTCTGAGAACTCTAGTCCATGACTCACTTCTCATAAAGTCATAAAAACTAGAAAGTGAGGGAATTCCCCACAAATCACAACTCGATGTTTAGCTCGAAATGGTAACAGCATAGCTAGTGATTGATTTATTAAAATTTTAACCACTCATTTCAAGGTGTTGTTGAGCAGGTCACTCTGAGATCTTTTAATCAAATTTCTCATTAAGTTAAATTCTCTGCTTCTCTTTTGCACGAAGTAATTAAAATAAAATGCACAGAAAAAAATTACTTGCGTGGAAAACTGAAAAAGACCAGTCTATTCTTTATCCAACATTTATGCAAAATAAGAAGAAAATCTAGATTTTGTTCATTGTTGGCTAAGCATGAGTTTAACGACCCTGCAAGGATCATAGTGCAATTCGTACCCCCATCACACATTTTTATACAACCCTGGGCACTATGGCTCTCTGTCAGTATAGAACCTACAAGCTGTCTCTGAAGCAAAGTCTCTTCAAAGCATCTGTCTTGCCATTTCTCTGTAACTGCTAACGCCACTCTGTCAGCCCTCCTGATCTTACAGCTGTCCTGATAGAGTCTGGGTCTCCATTTTCCAAGGGGAGTTTTCAGTGAACCGTAATCTATCTTTCCATTGGCTAATTCTGTAAACCTTGGTGGGCTGGGTGGGTCCAAAAGGAAAAGAGGATGTTTTCTTTTTCCACTGTTTAAACCTCTTGTGAGTAATTCCCCACAGCTGTACATAAACACCCCCTTTCTGAGTGGGGAGAAAGAGGTCTCAGAACAGAACAGCTCTCTGTGTTTATCAAATTAAAACAAATCATGGCAACAGCTCCCTACTTTAACCAACAGGGAGCCTCTTGGTCCCGGTGCGTTTTGTGGGGGACTTAATTGTACTCTGGGGCTTCAGGCTAGACTTATCCTGAGTTTTCCTTTAAAGAGTAAAAAGGATAAAGAGAAAAAAAAAACAAGTTTAAATTGCTGCTTGTAAACAAGCAGATTCTTTTGCAGCTCTTGTGAGATTGTTCAACAATTAAATAGCTATAATTATAACCCCAAACAATGTTTGACTGGGCTGGCTGCCTAATCATGAAGTTGTATTTTCACAGCAGATTAAGCATATTATTGTTAAAATAAATGTTATTGGAAAAACAGCTCTAGAGAATACATTTCTGCCTGCAGTGAATAGGTGGTTATTTTCAAAGATGCCAAGAAATTCAGCGCCTGCCATATAGAGGGTGTAAAATAACACCTGTTGGACTGAATGAAAAACATTTAGTTTGTTTGCAAATAACCCATTGCTGTGAGTGGTTTTCGAACAACACCACATAGAATTTTCTACTTTTTAGACCCATTTGTTCTCCTAGTCCAATGTGGTTAAGCCAAAGGCTAAGTGATTTTGCAAGGTCACACATTTAGTAGTAGACTGTGAAGTGGCAGATTTCTCTGCCTAACCCCTTCATAGACCTTATAATTAAAGTAATTGATTTAATTATCTGACTTCACAAATAGGTTACGCGATCCATGAGACTTTGAATACCCACAGCCTAGCACATTGCCTAGTTAGGGTGTATGTGTGTATGTGAGTGCATGCATGCATGCGTGTGTGCGTGTGTGCGTGTGTGTGTGTGTGTGTGTGTGTCTGGTGCAGAAAACATCGATGATGCTAAGGATGAGTACCATTAGTAAGTTTATAATAACTTGTATGAAGTATTAATTAATGACTGAGTCAAACTCAGAACATAGTTATAAAGTAATGGTGAATAAGACATGGTTTCTGTATAACTACAATTTGACAGATACTATTCCTATAAAGCACTAACTCCTTTTTATTTTCCACAAGGTCTAGTATAGTGCGTCTCGTGTAATTAAACAAATGAGTAAATGAATCTAGACTTGAATGCGTAATGCCCCCAAAGTATAATCCAATCAGCTTCCCATTTGTTCCCTGGAATAAAAGTGATTATGAAAAACAAAAATCATAGTGGCAACTTAAATGAGCCTGTGAATTTATAGCTGACAAAGTCTTTTCACTTGTATCATCTTTTCTTCATGAAACCCCACTGAGACAGAAAGGACAGGTTTTATGACTAGCTTCATATGACAGATGAGCACATTTTACCTCAAGGAACTTAATTAACCTAGCTAGTCAGAGTCAGACCTTCCAATGGAATTAAAATTCTGCTGATGCAAAATTAACCCTGAAATGCAAGGTTCAACAACACCTGGTAAACCCAAGAGCCTGGTTTAAAAGATAAAACTCAGGAGACAGAGTTCAACACTTACTAAATGGGTTAAAATTTTAAATCTCTTAACCACCCTGTTGACCCCATTTTCTCATTTAATAAACTAGGGTTGATAACTTCCACTTCACAGGATTGTTATGACATTGAATAGAATGCTTTCTCAAATTTTACATGAGAATTTTGATTAAGCTCCAAACCAAAATGTTTGCCTTCACTTTTGAGTACGTACTTCAGCCTAATGAATGGACACTCCCCATAAATTATCGGATCCAAGACGAGCTGATAGTCTGACCACAAGTGCTCGGGTTGCTCTCGCTATATTTACAACCAGCTTTGCCATTTAACAGCTTTGTGACCTTTGTGGAGTTGTTCAATTTGCCTATGCCTCAATGATTTCATCTATTAAATGGACATTAAAAATAGATGCCATCTATTACGTAGAATACTTGAAAGGAATGATTGGTGCTTACAAATGTAAAGGCAATGTCTGATACATAGTAAGCACTTAATAGATGATTGACATATTTCTCTCCTTTTTTATTGAAGTATAGTTGATTCACAACATTGTGCTAATTTGTGCTGTACAGTAATTTGATTCAGTTGTACATATACATATATACATTCTTTTTTTCATATTTTTTTCCATTATGGTTTATCATAGGATATTGAATATAGTTCCCTGTGCTATACGGTAGGACCTTGTTTATCAATATATATATATATTTTTTTTACTGGTGTATGGATTAGGAGCTGTGGGCTGGAACTCCTTTTAAGGTTTATTTCAAATTAACATTCGGTAAAAATATATTGAGCACCTATTACATGCCAGTCACTGCTCTAGATAAGGGAGGTTCATCCTTGAACAAGACTGTATTTACCTTTCTTTTTCCTACTCTAGAAATAAAGGGAAAGGGGACTTCCTCTCCTCTGTGGCTTCAGAGGCCACAAGTTTCAGCAATGGAGGTAGAAAAAGAAGGGAGGGTCTTGTCAACTGTGGAGTGCTATGATTAACCTCTGGAAACGCAGAGATCAGCCAGGCCAGGACTAAATGTGACAGTTCACGAAGGTTAGAAGTTCACGTTTCCTTAATTGATCCCAGACTCTAGTTGTGGGCAGTCGTCGTTGGTGGCAGGCTTGCCAGGCAGCCAGCTCAAAGTGTCACATCAGGTAACAATGACTTCACTTCCCTTGGGCATGCTCAAGGACCTGTACTCACTCAAGCTGCTTCCATTCTTCCTGGGGAAGTTTTTCCTCATTTATCAAATAAAAAATTGTATATATCCACATTTGCCTAACTTTTTCATCTCAAAGTGGGGAGCCAGAGATTACGTGCTCGTTACTCACCATTTAAAAGGCCGAAGATTCCCTCTGGAAGTTGGATAGAGAGCAAAGCGTTATTAAAACATATGTAAATGACCTAGAAAAATATCTCTTCTCTACCACAAGAGGTTACTATGGGCATCAAAGAAGATAAGTCATTAAGCAATATTTTTCCCAATTAAATTTGTTATTTTGAGAAAATTATAAAATTACATCCAGTTGAAAGAAATAATACAGAGAGATGATAAGTACTCTTTACTTAGTTTCCTCTAATGGTAACATCTTGAAAAACTATAGCACAGTATTACAACCAAAAAATTGACACTGAAAAAAATTGACACTGATAAAGTCCACCAATTTTACTTAAATTTTGTCAGTTTTACCTACACTCACTTCTGTGTGTGTGTGTGTGCGCGCGCGTGTGTGTGTGTGCATTCGGTTCTATGCAATTTTATCATAGGTGTAGTTTCATGTATCCACTACTATGGTCGAGATGCAGAACAATGTCATTACCATCAGCACAGGGATCTGTCATGTGGACGTTTTATAACTACATGTCCCCCACCCCCACCCCCATTGGGCACTAACTCCGATCCATTCTCCATCTCTATAATTTTCTCATTTAAAGAATATTATATAAATGTAACCATACAGTAACTGAAAGTGTAAAGAAGTGTCAGCTGGTATTACTGTTAATATTATTATTTACAGTAATTTTGCTAACAATTTATGTTATTTTTTATAGCAACCATTTTTTTTAGAAAATTATTTTCTGTAAGCAGTAGACTTTTTGATATTTTTGGTTGGCCCACTAAAAGGGAAATGGTATTAAACAGTAGCTCAGGAGAGGCTGGGTTTTCTGACAGCTTTTCCTGTGGGAAAAGGCCTCATTTTGACAAACTGCTAGGGAGAAAACTGGAATCTATGCAACAGAGTTGTTCACTCTTTCTAGAAGTTTTTATTATTAGCTTTGTAAAAATAACTCTGTAGCTTTGCCCAAAGAGGTATACAGTGATCTAAAGTGTGGCATATAATAAACCTTGACAATCTCTGAGATCCAAGTTGCTGTTTTAAGATTAGATGCAGCAAAAACCTTTTCACAATAATTCTGAGACAGTTCTCCCTGAGGAAAAAAAAGTAAAACAATTGTTCTAACACAGGCAAATTAAATTCATGAAAAAAATATTTTTTTATTATAATCATCATAAGACATGTTTTAGTATGATATGTTGAATTCCATTAGGCATATTATACAAAATATGTCATTCAATTCAATTTTAGTATATGTGCTGCTGAAGTGAGCGCTATTTCATTCAATTCATACAACATATTTTTGTGATTAGTTTCTTTTATCGCAATGATTGAGGGAATATTGAAGCTTGGAAACATTAAATAACTCTCTGAAAGTCCCATACCTAGTTAATGGCATAGCTGGTATTCAAACCATGTCTATCCAGTTACAAAGCCCATACTCTTTTGGAGCAAGGGTATTTTAGTCTATTTTATTTTTGCTTTTATCTCCAAAATTTTTATTCTGATAAAATTAAAACTAACAGAATAGTTGTAAGAATGGTACAAAAAACACCAATATTCCCTTTACCTAGCCTCATCAATTGTTAAAAAAAAATGTACTGCATTTGGTTTTTGTGGTTGAAACCAGTTGTAGTCCAGTAGTCATCTTTGTAGACATATTTTCTCAACCCAGGATCTAAATATGCAGTTTTCTTGTCCCTTTAGTCTCCTTTATTCTAGAATAGGACCCAAAGCACATGTTCATAGCCACTGAAGAATACTGCCAAGCACCTATGGCATGAATTTAAGGACAAAGGAGAATTCGAGACATTGTAAGGAGGCAGTTCTTCCCCATGCCCTCCTACTCTGACAAAACAGATACTAAATTTTCTTTCTGCGTGATAGATGGTCCAACTGGACTTAGTGTTACTTTCTTTAGGTAAGATGTTTCTATTTCACTGTATTTACAGATGATAAAATATAGACACAAATTTTATTTTATCCAAGTAGGTAGGAGGCCAGATTTCTTGTTGGGTGTAAAGTCTTCAAAGAACTTTTAAAAGATGCATCTCTATTTGTCATGCTTCATGAAACAGCAAAGTGTTGACTATAAAGAATGCCCAGGGCTATTAAATATTCTGATTTTGGAGTAGGAGGACTTGGATTTGAATCCCAGATCCAGTGTTCTCTAGATACCTGGCTTTAACCTTTGTTACTCTAAGGTCCAGTATCCTTATATGTAACATGGATATCTACATGTAACTTACAGTGTTTACATATGAATGCAACGCCAACGATAGTAATCAGTATGATGCCTGGCACTAGCAGGCAATGAATAAGTATAAAACATTCAGATGTATTCAAGTCAAAATAATAGGCTCTATTGAAACAATATCCCATACCACTTCCATGACTAGAGCTTCTATTCCATTAGGAGTTCCCTTTATTTCTCTGGGGAAAATTAAGTTTTAACAATCCCCCATGGTTTTTTTCTCCCCCCATGGTTTTGATGCCCTTATCTGTTGTCTTAGAGGAGTTGTTGAACCTAAAAGAATCCACTGAGAGAGAGACAGCACCAAACAAGAGACTTTCCCCTTCATTTCCGTGTTGCATTTCCACCGGAATTATGACTCATCAGCCATCCCAGATTGTGGTTATAAAGTTGTCCTTTGGGTTGGCCATGAGCTGATTTTCTCATTCTGTGGTTTGCTGTGGTTGATTGTGTGCCATCTGCACTCCCGGGAAAACTATGATAACACTCAGCATTTTAAAGTAAATTCCTGAGAACAGTTCCTCCTTCTCATGCTTCTGTCTCACCCACCTAAAGTGATTTTTAGCATCTACATGAATAATTATTTACGAGTTGCCAATTTTCTTTCTTTTCCTTATTAAACAAGGATTAAGAAAGCCATTTGCCTTTGTTTCCATTATTGATTCTTTCATTTATTTAAAATGTTTATCAAGACCTGTTTCAATCATTGTGAAAGGAACTTTAGATATTGTGATAGTTAATTTTATGTGTCAACTTTATTGGGCCACGGGGGCCCCAGATATTGGGTCAAACATTATTCTGGGTGTTGGGTGTGAGTGTGTTTTTGGATGAAATTAGCATTTACATCTGTAGACTGAGTAAAGTAGATTGCCGCCCCCTTCCCCCCCAAAGCAGATGGGCATCATCCAATAAACTGAAGGCCTGAATGAAACAAAAAACTGACCTTCCCCAAGAGAGCATTCCTCCTGCCTGATTGCTTCAAATTGGAACATAAGGTTTTTTCCTGCCTTCAGATTTGAAATGAAGCATCGGCTCTTCCTGGGTCTTGAGCCTGCCAGCTTTTGAGCTGGAACTATATCATTGGTTCTCCTGATTTTTAGGTCTTCTGACTTAGAATGGAAGACATCATGGGCTTTCCAGAGCCTCCAGCTTACTAAATTATCCTGCAGATTTAGGGACGCATTAGCCTTCGTAGTAATCTGAGCCAATTCTTTATAATAAATCTCTTAGAATGTATACACACACACACGCACGTGCACACACACACATTCTATTGGTTCTGTTTATCTGGAGAATTCTGACTAATACAGATAGTTTGTCACATTTAATCCTCACTCTAAGCTAGTTATTCTTGGCCTCTCAACACTGAGGACCCTGGATCCCAGTGACTTCATGGTACCTACCTAAGATTACTCCCCTGATAAATGCCCACTATTTTTGCTGGGGATTGTCTGACTTCAGTGTCCATACCCTTTGCATAAGGGGAGATAAGTAGGCTGAGGTTTTTATAAGCATCTTCAGTCCCATAGTCCCAAGTCATGTGATTCTCTGCATTCACACACCACATCGAGGAAGGGCACCATATTTGAGAGACATCTAAGGTATCGAAGGCTTTATTTCTGCAGCAAAAGCTGTAACGTCAACACCGGGCATTTACTTTCTGCCCAGTGAATCACATCACCTTCAACATGCTATTCACTTCAGTAAAGCAAAATTTAGTGATCATAAAAGTATGACTAGTTGATGTTTATGATTACTTTTAATGACTTTAGAAACTTATACTGTTTATGTTTTTTAGAGTTTAGACTCCCAGATATGTACTCTATATACTCCATCCAAATTTTCTGTGCCTGGAAAACTATGATTTGCCTTTTAAAACATTTACTACCCAGATCTAGATGCACACCTAGACCAATTATATCTAGGATCTGTTCACTTCAACACACTCATCAAACAATTTATCATGAAGATTACAATTGTCTCTCCTCAGTTAGATTGTGAACTCCTAAAGGCAAAGAGTGTTTTATTCACCTTCCTTTGCCAATGCTTGTATAGTGCCGGGCACACAGTGGATGTTCAATTTAGTGACTGAAGGAATGTTTCTTATTCAACAAATAGGTATTGAATATATATGTTTTTGTTTTAGGTTCTGTGACAGATGAAGATGTCACTAAGGGACACCAAAAAACTCAAAATTCAGACATGTATAATGTCTAAATACACACACACACACACACGGAACAAAATTTATATGCAATATACAGACACACAGAACATTTCACTGAACTTTACCGATGTAGCCGTCTTTTTTAGAAAAAGCTATTTGCCAAGTAACGTATATTTGATTGGAAAATAATTTAGTTAAGAGTGAATATAGGACTTCCCTGGTGGCGCAGGGGTTAAGAATCCGCCTGCCAATGCAGGGGACATGGGTTCGATCCCTGGTCTGGGAAGATCCCATATGCCACGGAGCAACTAAGCCCGTGCGCCACAACTACTGAGCCCACATGCCGGAACTATTGAAGCCCATACGCCTAGAGCCTGTGCTCCACGCAAGAGAAGTCACCGACGGCAATGAAGAGTAGCCCCTGCTCGTCACAACTAGGGAAAAGCCTCTGTGCATAAATGAAGACCCAACACAGCCAATGAATGAATGAATGCATAAATGAAAAAGAATGAATATAGCCAAGGTTGTTTTAAGATAGACACAAGGAGTATTCATCAAAGCAAGTAATTTTTGCCAGATTTACAAATGGCCAGCTGCTTCCCTGTGTTCTAAATGTCTCTTTTGAAACGATTAAAGGCATTCTATTTGTCAAATATGCAGGTTATTATAAGCAAATTGTAATATACCCATTTCCCTCGCCATACAACATGATAATACACAACAGGGTGAGGAACATGAGAGATTATCCTGAAACTCATTTGGTTTGAGGTCAACACGTTTGGAGCAAAACATTTCACTGACCTGTTAGATGAGAAACAAAGGCAGAATTTGGGGGCAAAGAAGTTTAAACCACTGGTACCTGGGGAAGGGGTGGGGAAAGAAGGAAAGATATCATTTCTGAAGAATGAAAGGAAAGAAAAATTAAGACAGCTTGCCAGGGAAGTGAAAATTAAAAACAGGCAAAGGTGTTTTGTTTTTTTTTTAAGAGATTGAGATTTCAGGAAAAAGAGAGGAAAGGGCAATAAATCAACAGACAAGTCTATTTTGTTGAGAGAGGAGAGAAACCTCTTTTAAGTTCTCATAAACTGCTTTAGGAAGGTAAGAAGCTTCTTGTAAACTTTACTTGAATCACAAACCCTTCAAAGACTTAGCTGGGAACAAGGAAAATGCAGGAGATATCTGAGAGAAATGGAAGTGTCTTTTATTAAAAACTTTTGTATTAGGAAAAATTATACATCTTGACCTTGAAGTTGCCCAAGCATCACTATTTGCTGTGTAAATAACTAAAAGCTCGATGCCTCGGGGCATCAAGAATGAACCCAGTGTGGGAATAAATACATCTGAGTATATTTAAAGTGTGCTTTGAGGTACGGGAACATCTATTCTTCTTTTATGTTCATTTTCTTCTCCTAACATCCCACAAAATATACTCAATAAGTGAATCAACTCAACCTACATTTAAGAAATACACATATATTTTTAATATATAAAATATAGGTTTATATATTATATTTTATATATAATGTGTATAAATACATTTACGTTATATATTTCAGTTTGTTCATTCATCTATTCAATATTAATCTTCTAATATATGAAGACTTACTGATATGCCCCTGAGATATTCAAGTATGTAAGACAGTATCCTTTCCCATGTGAAGAAGAGCTCCTAGGAAAGAAGACAGGTATATTAATAGGTTCTTGAAATAAAACATTAATGATTAATAAAAATAGATGAGAAAAAATAGTTACATCTGCAGTAGTCCAAGAAGATGTGTTCTAGGAGAATCTATTAATCTGTGTCTTAAAGTGATTCCTGCTATAGAGTTAAAAAATTTCCAAGTCTATAGCCAACTCATTCAATTACATATAAAGGAAAAACCAACCAAATTATTGGAGGGGCATTATATAGTCACATAACTTAAAATCAGCACATAATTACTTTTTCCCTGTTCTCAAATTGTCTTTCATAGATAGAGAGTTTTATCTGGACATATACTGTCCAGCTGGAAACTACATTTCTCAGCCTCCTTGGCAGCTTGATGAAGCATATGGAATGTAGGTGGATGTGTCATTTGGAACTTCCATGTCAGTTTCTCAAAGGATGTTGCTTGCCCTCTATTCATCCTCTTGGTCTTCTTATGGGCTGAAACCTAGGACAGTATCCAGCTTTGGCCTGGTTCCCTGTGTGACCTGTGGAGCAAAGTGGCTTGGCTAACCTGGGCCACTCATTTGCACACTATTACATGAGAGAGAAAGACATAAGTTTCTATCTTATTTAAGCCAGTGTGTTTTGGACCTGTTTGTTAGAGCAACATAAGCCTATATCATAATTAATACAGACATCTCTTTTCCCACTTGTCAAAAATTAGAATGGAGTTAAAAAAGCAAAAACATACACTGTAGAATGGTTACAAGGGATTGTTAAATGAAAACAAAAACATACGTTTAAATTGCAGAAAATAATCATACTTAAAACTGACTTTTAATGCCTTTTTAAGCAAATGTCCCATTAGCCTATTTCCTTATAGTTTCCTAATAGAGGAGAGTATGTTTTAGAGTTTTGGAGTCAGACAGACCTACATCCAAACATCAATTTGCACAATGTAATGGTAATATTATTTAGTGTAATCCATGTGTCAGAAACTGGGTTTGGTAGTGGGTATTTGATTCCATTTAATCTTCAGAAAAACCCGATAGACTAGTTATTATTCCCATTTTACAGTAAAATACTGTGAGCCTTAGAATACCTCATGAGGCCACACTAGGTAACATACTTAGCAGTGATGGGAGAAACGGGATTTAATTCTAGGTCGTTCTGGCTTGTAAACCTGTAGTGAACACTGCTTCATCACGTGCTAAATGAAGGCAAAACTCTGGTTCCTGATCTATAAACTGGCAACAATATTTAGCTGTTTATGAGGTCACTGTGAGCATTGGATAAGTCTGTATGTGATGCCCTTTCAGATCCTGACGTGTAGGAAATACACAATAAATGCTGGGTGCCTTTCTTCTTCCTTTAACAGTATGAGAGCTCTTACAGTGCAGGAGTAATAATACCCCTTTCACCTTTGTATTCTTCAGTATCTGAATGTCCGGCAAGATGAGGTGCTTAACAAACATTGGGATAAATCAGGAGGATGAGGAAAGTAGGTACAGAAACTGGCAAATGAAAAAAAGGCAATAAAAATAAGGGTCAATAAGGTCAAGAGTTTACTTGGGCTCCAGAACGCTCCCTCAAAGCCCTGTCCTGCATGGTTCAGTATTAAAGGTGATGGTTTGTAGGGTCCTGGCCCTTCCCAGCTTGACCTCTCAGTGTCCTGTGGTAGCCAGGTGGGCTCTAGCTCCGGCTTCTCCCCTCCGGGGAGAGCTCCTGGGTGGCCAAGCAAGGCCTGTGGGCTTGCACAGCTGCCTTTCTCGTCGCAGTCCAAGCAGCTGGGCACGTGAGCTGCTCCAGCAGCCTGGAGTCAGATTGTGTAAACTGTTGTATGCTCCTGGCAGCTTTGGGACTGGCTGAGTCCCTTCAGGAAATGAAGGGAAAGCTCCAAGTGAGCTTGACAAGGGCTGCTCTGGGGCAGGAAGCAACAGACACTTGACCTCATTGAATTTCCAATGCAGTCCCTTTCAAAGGCACAGGCTGTGTCTTAATCTTCCACAAATGTACTCTTTTATGGACCCCAGAACTTGTTACACAGTATGTGCTCAACGAAATTTTGCTGAGTGAATGAGTAATTGCATGAAAGAGATGCAATTCTGTTTGCTAGCATTGGTAGGAGCAATAATGAAGCAGATCTATTTTAACAAGCTCCTTGCAACCATTACTTCTGGCGCCTGCCTCTTTCATAGCCCCTCCCCCTTGCTGTGACCTCTGCCATTACTCCACACTCCCTTCTGAATCTACTTCTTCTTACCCCATAATATTGACCTCTTTTTGATCCGCTGCTTCAAGACTATACTAGGAAATAGCTAATTATTTGATCAGAATGAAATGCAATTCAGTTATGTGCCAGTATTCATCTTCCCAGAAAACATGGATAAATCCTAACGGTAGTCTTGCAGGCAATTTCTTATTTCTGCTTATTTTGGGTACTATGACCAGCAATAGAAACATATTTTGCCAAAGGTCAACATTTATGAAATCGTCAATCTACTACCTACTTTTTTTTTCCTCTACATTTAAGGCTAGCTCTGTTTCGGAGAAATAATCACAGATGATATCCACATCTTTGAGCTTTACAAATATAAATACATGCATAACTATCACTTACATGTGTCCACACAAACCTCCAGGTCTTTTAAGTCATATCAAGTTGAAGGATACTTTGCTTTTTTTTGTTTTCCTTCTGAAATATAGTTGTATCAGAAATTGTGAACAAATGCAGTCTCAAAGGTGGATGGCACTAGAAGTTCCAATCTGCGTTTTAGCTATTCTCCCTAATTTCTAGTGAAACACGTGTTAAGAATCTTTCTTTCATAACGAAAAGAAATTTGCAACAGTATATTAGAATCAAGTTTCCAAAAAAATGTAGCTACAAAAACTACTTGTAAATGGTTTCTTTACAAGCGTATTTAATTGCCCAGGAAAAATCAACATTAAATGTGTTAGAATAGTAGAATTAAAGATGGCTTTTTTCCCTTTTTGTTTTCAGATATGCACTGTTATTATAAAAGTTGTACTGTTTTTTAAAAGTCTAACGTTATAGAGCTAGAGAAAGCGAAAGGTAAAAACTCTCCACCCCTCCAAACTTTCCAGTCATTATCTGCACTAACAGTTGATATATGTCTCTTGAGACTAGGTTCTATGTTGTTGAAAATAGTCCATTAATATTTATTAATTATATTCTGTATTCCAGGCACTTTTCCAGATACTTGGAATACAGGAGTAAACAAAAGGGACAGATTATGGAGATTAGTCTCTTTAGAGACAAGCAGATAATAAATAATGACTGTAATGAATAAGTAATGAATAGTGTGGTAGGAAGGGTTAGGGGAACTGGAGAGTGCTAGGGATGAACTGGGACTGTAATTTCCAGTTTTAAAATAGCATGGTTGGGGTAGGTCTCATTGAGAAAACGACATTTGAGAAAAGACTTGAAGTGAGCAAGTCAGCCATGTGTGTGTCTTCAGGAAGATCGTTCCAGGAATATGAAACAGCCTTAAGACAGAATGCATAGCTTGTTCTAGGACCAGCAAGAAAACTAATGGAGCAGGAGTGGAGTGGAGAAGAAGAGTAGGAGGAGATAAGAACAGGAAGTTAGGGGGAAACAAGATCATGGAGGCCCTTGTAGTCCATTGTAAGAACTTTGGCTGTCATTTTGCATGAGGCAGGAGCCGCTGGCAGTTTGAGCAAAACAGTAAACATGATACCCCGAGATTTTAAAGAAATTACTCTGACTGCTGTGCAGAGAGGCAAAGGGAAGAGCAGGGACAACTGTTATGAGCCCACAGCAGAGGAGAGATGGGATCGTATTTTGAAAGTAGAGTCAAAAATATTTCCCAGAGAATTAAAAGCAAAGTGTGAGAGAAAAAGTCAAGGACAATTTCAAGGTTTTACTCTGAGAAATTGAAAAAGTGGTGTCAACACTAAGCATACTTTTCTGAAACTTAATTTTTTTAATTTATAATACATTATGAATGTCATTTTATGTCAAGGCATAGGACTACCTAAGTTCTCTAATAGTCTGCTGCATGGTTATGCTATAATTTATTTAATCAATGTAGGATTGCTTTGTAAAAATTTTTTCCTAAATTCTCTTTACTATTATTTGAAAATTGAAATAATCTGATCTTGTTATTTTTTTTGAACTGGTCAATGTCGTGGCCTAAATCAACATTTAAAGACTTATTAGTGAATCTTTCTGAAATCTAGTTAAGTAGCAAAATGAGACATTTGTATTCTAGCTATTGTGTGATGTCTTTTAAGTTTTTCATTATTAGAACCATGTGTTCAATAATTTTATTTTCATTTTATCCACTCCTAGTTAGAAACCTGAAAAGAAATAGACAGTGAATTGTGGCAATTTTAATTCTCTTCTTGGAGAAGTTCTGCACCCAGGAAATGAAACACAGAGAAAACGGTCATGATGTAAGACAACACCTAGAAAAGGAGTTCAACATTGCCTCATTACGTAAGTGTATACTTTATTACATAAATACATGCCTAGCTAAGAATGGTGAGTTAATGCTATTCATCGCTTCTTAAAAAAATTATCATTCAGAAACCCATTTCTCTAAATGATAGGATCAGCCATCTGCATTCATTTTTGTGTTTTTAGTTGTTTTTATAACTATTCAAGAGAAATATCTGTCTATAGCACATAAAGAATTATATAAACATTTATTTAAACATATCTAGAACAGAATTTATTTAAAACATTTAATTATTTACTTCCTTATGGAAGAGAGAATAGCCTATACAGTTTCTTGCATCTGTGGTCACTGCAGACCTGAAACCACTAAAATGCAAAGTGACTTGACAGGACCTACTGTGAGAAGATGATAATGTTATATGTCAATTATATACAAATTAAAAAAGAAAAGAGGATGAACAGATGCCCCTTTCATACATTTTGAGCAAACTAAAGGCAGAAGACAAACCTGCCACTCAGTCATCAAGATTACCCAAGAGTTATATGTTTGCGCTAGAAGACTTTGAACTTAGAAAATACAAAATATTTTAGAAAAAATAGTTTAAAGTGTGTTTGATTTAATCTCCAAGACAGAGAAAGGGAAAAGTTTAGTCATAGCTGGTAAAAGGAATGATCATGAGGAAAGCATTGGACTGAAACTTCAAATGTAATTTTTTAAACTTTTGCTAGAGTAATTGTGTATTTTATATTCTTTAGTTCTTATTAAGTAAGTATATATTATATATTTAACTCTATAATTATATATTATATATTTAACTTTTCTGAGTCATGGTATAGTATAATTTGGGCCTATTCAGTAGAATCAAGTGTAATTTAGCAATCCAGTGAAGGACATGCTGAAGTATATACACAATAGGTAATTATTTATTATCTGCTTCTATGAAGCAGTGTGTTTTTAGTTAGTTCTTGAAGGGTAGATAAAGTTTTAGTAACTGAAAGTACTATACAAATAAATAGCATTCTAAGTGGAAGAAAGAACATTAGCAAAAATGATAAAAGCAAAAAAGGTAATATTTATAGGTAACAGTAAGTTTGGGTCCAGCATAGTTTAAATGCATTAAGAATAGTGGAAGAAAATACTGCAAAGATGGGTTGAAATTAAGAGTATGTTCTTTATTCAACAAGCTATGGGATAGGAAAAAATATTTGCAAATGATGCCACCAACAGGGATTAATTTCCAAAATATACAAACTTCTCATCAGCTCAATATCAAAAACACAAACAACCCAATCAAAAACTGGGCAGAAGACCTAAATAGACATTTCTCCAAAAAAGACATACAGATGGGCAACAAGCCCATGAAAAGATACTCAGCATCGCTAATTACTAGAGAAATGCAAATCAAAACTACGAGGTATCACTTCACACCAGTCAGAATGGCCATCATCAAAAAGTCTACAAATAATAAATGCTGGAGAGGGTTTGGAGGAAAGGGAACATTCCTACAATGTTGGTGGGAATGTAAATTGGTGCAGCCACCATGAAAAACAGTATGGATGTTCCTTAAAAAACTAAAAATAGAGCTACCATATGATCCAGCAATCCCACTCCTAGACATATATCTGGAAAAGACAAAAACGCTAATTCGAAAAGATACATGAACCCCAATGTTCATAACAGCACTATTTACAATAGCCAAGACATGGAAGCAACCTAAATGCTTGTCGACAGATGAATGGATAAAGAAGATGTGGTGTGTGTGTGTATATATATATATATATAATGGAATACTACTCAGCCATAAAAAAGAATGAAATATTGTCACTTGCAACAACATAGATGGACCTAGAGATTATCGTACTAAGTGAAATAAGTCAGGCAGAGAAAGATAAATAACATATATCACTTGCATGTGGAATCTAAAAAAATGATCCAAATGAACTTATTTACAAAGCAGGAATAGACTCACAAACTTAAAAACAAACTTATGGTTACCAAAGGGGAAAGGTGAGAGAGGGATAAATTAGGAGTTTGGGATTAACATATACACACTCCTATATATAAAATAGATAAAAAACAAGGACCTACTGTATAGCACAGGGAACTATATGCAATATCTTGTAATAACCTACAATGGAAAATAATCTGAAAAATAGTGTATATGTGTGTATAACTGAATCACTTTGCTGTACACTTGAAACTAACACGTTATAAATCAACTATACTTCAATTTTTTTAAAAAAGGAAACACATACACACAAAAAGAGTATGTTCTTTATTCAGAAGTAAATGGAGACCCATTGAAGGCTTTTGAGGAGGGAAGTTGCACTGCTACTTTAGGAAGATGAATGAAATGGAGTGGCAGCATACAGGATAAATAAAAGTACAATAGGCTGGTGGGATGAATTAGGAGATTGGGATTGCCATGTGTACATTACTAATAAGAAAAAAAATATCAAATTGTACACTTTAAATATATGCAGTTTATTGTATGTCAATTGTATGTCAATTATATCTCAATATAAGTCTTTAAAAGAAAAAGTACGATAGGCTGCAAAAGAAGTGATGTTACAGTAAAGAATGTGACCACTCTAAAATAAGGCCTATATTCTTAGACATTCCTCCCATCTAGAGACAGGTCTCTGTCTCCTCCCCTCTAATCAAGGCATACCTGTGATAATTTCAGCCACTAGAGTATGGCAGAATGATGCTATGTGACTTATAGGATTTGCTGACACAGATTAGATGTGGGAACCATAACAGAGGAAGGAATTAAAGACATTATCATCTTATGTCTAGATGAGTATTGGCATTCTAGTTCCATTAACTGAAATGTTTAATTGCTATAATTGTCCTATGGAATTGTTCACTCATTTAACCCGTCATTTATTTAACAAATGGCTATTGAATTTTTAATATGTTAGTCGATGTGCTATACACTAGAGAAACAAAGAAAAAAGACATTTTTATCTGCAAAGTGCTTTCAGCCTAGAAGAAACATGGACTGAAAGTTGCTGTGTTCAGTATCGAGAAAGGGTCAGCCCAGGTGAAATGAGGTTGGAAAAGATGAACTCAAGCAGGTTCTCAAGTCATCCAAGATCTGTCCAGCAACATGGCTTCCGAGGTTTTTCTCCTGAGATTCTGATCCCTTCCTTCTGTGTCCATGATTCGCTAAGTTTGGAACACATAATTCCAGTACTGTTGAGTATGCTTCTCCATTTCCAGCTAATCTAGTCGAATTCCTTAGCCCAGTACAGAAGCTCTGCACGATTGCCTCCCTGATGTCGTTCCTGGAGTCTCCACTGATCTCTCTCACAAATCAAAGGGAATTATTTACTGTGTCACTAACAGGTGTGCTCATTACGATCTCCAAAGCTTTGCTATCTAGGCCCACCTGCCCGGAACATCCTCTCCGAAGTCCAAACAGTCTAAGCCAAACTCAAATCATTTTGAGTACTAAATATTTTGGTTATTACATCAAAATACTTTTTTCTGTTTCTGCATTCCCATGGCATTTTGTGACTTGATCATTCATTGAGAACTTTTATTATGCCAATCTATCTATAAGTACGTTTCATCTTCTTACATAAATGTTTTTACAGAATAAGGACCAAAACGTACACTTTAAACACCTCATTCTAGCACCGTGAATTGTCTGCAGGCGGCATCTGACCAGTACTTCACTGATGACCGTGATGCAAATGTTGATCTCAATAGTCATCCTATTTCAAACACTGCTCATTTATTTCATACAATTGAAGTTGATCTATTATTTAAAATCTTATAAATTGTTTCCTTCTTAACTGTTTTTCATTTTAAAGATTGTGATTGGTCATTACAAAATGGATTTTTCCTTGTTCTCCAGTATTTTGCCCATTTCAGAAACTGAAAAAAAAATGATATTGTTACCTAGATTACAAGCAACCTGGTTCTATGAATCCTGAATAATGGAAAATAGGCACTATGATATCTGAACCTGATTTCCCAAATCTTACCTTTTCTTGTGGAGAGTCCAAGAATTTAAACAAAACTTACAATAAACAAATATTAATGTAGTTATAATTTTTATTCAAAGCAGACCAAGGAGAGAGGGTGTAAATGAGATCTATCTTTTAGATTATTAGAGTGAAGAATTTAACCATGTATGTACTGCTTAAACACGTCATAGTGTGCTAAGTCTGGAGCCCACACTGAAATTACCTAGTTCCATCAATCTGTTAAGGAAAATAAGGGAGACTGATAGAGAAACACATATTTTCTTAAAGCCTGGGGAAATCCTGACAATCGTTGCCAAGGCTAAAGGTCTAGTTCTGAATGTGTTATTTAAACCTCCCCTGGGAAACAAAAGTAATTGACCCCGATAAAGTTCATCCTGACCAAAATGTTGGTTTATTTTGTATGTGTCATCTTAAAAATCAAAAACAGCAGACATGGTGCTCCTTGCATCCCTGTTATTTATTTTCCACATGAGGACAAACTGCCACAGAATGACCCAGAATGTAACTTGACTTGGAATCTTATTTTTCACCCATCCCAAGTTGGCGATGAAGTTTTGGTGAAATAAAATGTCAGGGTGTGGTCCCCTTGCTGTTACACACTTTTTTCCCTTTCTGCAGGAGTTAGCCAGCAGGAGAAAAGGGACACAACTCCAGAATAATAATAAGGAAACCTACACCTCCCCATGCTACCAATCCATCTCATCATGACTTGACGTGAATTCTCAAAAGGAGGCTAGGGACCTTAGGGATCTCTGGACTTTGCTCCTGTGCTAAGTGTTTACAATCTGACCACATCCCTGCTTCTGCTTCAGTCGGAGAGTGAATATTGGCTCAGAAGAGTTAATCCAATCCAGACATCATCATGGCAGTGTCTCATCCAGAGGAGAGGCAGTCCTCCTGTTCCTGAGTGTTAGGTGGTTTCGAAACTGCACATGGGGGAGATGGGTTACAAAGACTCTCTTTTCTGCCAAATATTTTTTAATCAATTCCTTTACTATTTGTCTGGTAACTTTGAATCTCTTAAGAATAAACTGAAGTTCCAAATTGTATCTTTTTTTCCTAGAGGAGTAACACAAAGATTGATCCATGTAGGGTGAACAGAACATGTTAAGTATTTTTCAAAGAAAAATTGTAGTCAAATGATTTCATGTTGAAAGTTTCAAAATAACTTTGAGTCTTCCAAATGCAGTGAGTTTTATTTTTGTTTACTGCTCAGATTCTATCCATTTGCATGAGAATGCTCTCAGCTGACATTTTCAATAAATTTGATGACTACCACCAAAGCAGAGAAGTGAGGGTGTTTTGGGACAATTTACTTCCTGATGATATCGGGAGCCAGACTGGGATAAATCTTCATCCCCTTCTCAACACATTCAGTACAAGGAATGTTCTCATAAAACACAGTGCCAATGAATTGCAGAAATGGAGGTGTGAGGACAGAGAAGAAAGCAAGGATGAGATGGAAAAAGGATTCAAGATTTTGTCTTTGGCTAGTTTATTATCAATATGAGCGCTTTTATGTGATATCCTTTCTTCAGCAAAAATCCCTTTCCTGGCATGAAAAGTAAATGTCTGCAATGGTAGATGGCAGCCCACAGAGCTCTGAAATAATGAAGGCCTCTGGTCACTAGGCAGAAGGCAAGGGCAAGGCCAAGTTTATTGAAAGTGGAAGGTACACATGCCCATTTGACTGTTCGACATTAGCAACTATTAACCCACCTATTATAGTCATGATTTATTCTCATTAAAAAGCTGTAGATTTGTAGGATTTGTTGTGCCTTGCACTCTTACCTACGACTGATGATTTAAGCACATCTGGATTATTGAATACGTAGCAGAGCACAGAAGGTATGAAGTTCAGAACTGGGAACTTAATGGATGTTTCAGGGGTGGAGATGTAGTGGTCATTTATGGGAGAGATAGACACATGAGCACAGTGGTCCCTGGTTGGAGGCAGAAAGTGTAAATGCAGGGAAAGGGAAGGAGCAGTGCCCCCTAGTTAACAGAAGGAATAAGGCTGGTTCTCAGATATGCATTCAGTTGAAAAGACACACAAATACCAGTCTTCTCTTTTAATTTATGAATACCTTGTTCACCCCATCTGGGCTTCTAGGGCCCAGGATTAAAAGGTAGGGAGCAAGGAACACTGTGTGCAGCAAGGACAAGAGGATCTCCATCAGAAGATGAGAAACCTTTTTCTCAATTAAACTCATTTGAGCTCATTTTCTGGATCTGACTCTCACCAGTGGTTTGTGATTGTACAGATTGTCTAGGATTTGGACAACTACTTTATAGCAATTTTCCAGCTGCAGAAGCAGAGCAAGCTACTCTTCAATACACTAGTTTTTAGAGCCAGAAAGAAAACTTATGAGACTTTTCTTTTGAGGAGTAATTACTATAGATCCCATCCTGTAGTTGCTTGATTAAAGGAATGAAGAGTATCCAAATTAAAAATCCAAAGAATGTCCTGGAGAATGCTTGTCCAGTTTCTAGGGCTTTCTTTATGGGCTTTTAAAAACTGGAAGCAATACTGGTTAGTGAAATGCTTCCTCCCAAATTTGCTACTTCACAACTTCCCAAGCAGAATGAATTTCCCATAGATGCAAGGTAGGAACAAAGCATTTAGCTTGAGAAAGCACTAGTTAGGAGTAAGAGTTTAATCCAAGAGCTGACCTAGACCTCTTTAGCTGGATGTTTCGGCAGTGAAATAAAAAAGCACACCAGATCTTAGTACAACCAACTCTGTTGTACAAAGGAGAAAACTAGGAGTGAAAGGATGACATTGCACAATTGAAACAGCTGGGAAGTGGCCATGTCAGGGTGAAAACCTAGTTTTCTGACTCTTGGTCCAATGTGTTCTTCATTATAATACATCGATATTCCTGTTAAGATGCAAGTCACACAACTTACAAATTTGACTTTTCTGTGTTATAGGAACAAGTATATGTTTGCTGATTTAATTTTACATTCATATCACTTAATTTGTTACTCTCGCTGCCTCTTGGTTGTTTTCTGCTAAAATGAACAAGACGTTCTAAGAAGAAACTATTTTATACCTGCATTCGCCTCAGCTCTTGTTGAGTTTCTCATGACACAGACTTGGGCATGTGACACAGCTGAATGCAACAATGGGAGAAAGAACAAGACCCATGTAGTGAAGCTAGAAGCTAAGAGAATGCAGAAATCCAGGACAGATTGTACAGCCAGGACATGGTTTATTGCTAATCTCCTGGCTGCAGTATTTTTTTGCCCTCAATTAAGTGTACAAGACAAAGAATGAAAAGAGAAAACCTCCCCAAGCTTTTCTCTACAATTCTAACCTTATCTATCACATTAAATTATTTTTAACAGGTCAATAATGGTAATAACATTCACTTCTTACTTCTGACAATGTTAAGCTAAGGTATTAAAGCAAAGGAAATGTAGCCCTTTTCTTCTGAAGAGGTGACCGTATAGAAACCTGGGGATCAGATACATAGATAATATAGTGTAAGTGCTTGAGTAAAACTCAGCATGCAGGCTAATTTCCTGGCTGTCCAGTGGTTAGGACTCTGCACTTCCACTGCTGGGGGCTAGGGTTTAAATTTGGGTCGGGGAGCTAAGATCCCTCAAGCAGCATGGCATAGCCAAATAAATAAGTAAATAAATAAATAAACAAAGAAATAAAAATAAAGTGCTTAAAACAACTCAGCATGCAGAACAGAAACTTTATGGCTTAGGATGAGAAACAAAGGGCAAAGGTTGGGAATGTCTTTCTCAAGGAGAAACTATTTAAGCATCTGGAAATTAGTTTTTCAGGCAAGTTGAAGAAAGGAAAGCATGTTTCTAACCTGATGGAATAATATATGTATAAAGGCACAGAAATGGGGAGAACATAGCCTTTCCAGATCAAAATAAGTCATCTCTGAGACGAGATTATAGGATTTGAGAAGAAAAGGAACAAGAGTTAAGTGAAAGCTGGATTTTCCAAGCTCTAATATTCCCAACACAATGTACTCAGTGAGTAGAATTCAGGTAGTAGAGATATTGATATTTGGGACAATAATAATTAAATGAGGAAAACCATGCAAAGATCATGAATCAACTGCTTTGTTCTCAGAACAGCCTGCTATTATTACCCCCATCGTACAGATGAGGAAAACACACACAGAGAGATAAAGAAGTGATGAAGTTTTGAATTAAACAAGACACTGTAACTGCAAATTCCATATTATGTAGAGAGCTACAACAACCACTATGGCAAAAAGAAAATGACTCCACATGTACTAGTCACCACTCACAATTCTCAAACCAACAATTCATACCTAGATTTTTTTACACAAAGAGAAAAGTCCCAAGTGTGACTTAGAGTTCTTTGTCTACTCTACTGAAATCACCTTATTCTGTTTGAGGTAGGATGCAATGACACTACTGCCTTTTCTCTCCAACCAGCTCTGTAAAGTGACATAGATTTGCAAACGGCTTGATTTTCAGGCAGGGATGAAAGTGAAAACTTCACCTATCTAACGTGGAAAGAGCAGTCAGCTAAAGAAGGAGAGGATGAAAAAATGTTCTCAAACCGCTGTCCGACTGGCCAATCTCCAGCTCAGAATGAAGTGTTCATTTTCCCAAAGAACAGGGATTGCTCACACCCAATTACTTACACCTCATAGGTAATCTCTTTTTTTCTTTTTTCAGATGTGAAATCAATCACTGAATGAACCCTTTGTAAGTTAGGGGCATAAACTATCCAACCTTGTGGCTGTTTGTGATTATAGCTGGCAAAATGAAAGATTGTTCGGTAGATATTAATAGTTAAAAGGACATAGCAAAAGAAAGAAGCAAGTTAATCTCGTTTAGGACTTCCAAAATGAGGAAACTGGCTCATGAGGAAGTCCATGGATCTCAATGGGGATGCCCAAGGCTCTGTTCTATTTGACCCTCAAAGCACTACCTTCATCTGGAACAGGTGTTGATGAAAGCAGGAGGAAAATCTGACACTGCCTAGTATTTCTGTGCTAGAGAGGAAATGAAATTTCCCTTGGTTTTCTTTCCTCTCTGACTTGGTTACCTTTTTTTCAGGTTAGTGTACAGTACTGCTGAGAATATCTGCTGGAGAATAAAAGGCATCTCCTTTCTTAGAACAGAACCTGCTGAATATTAGAACAATGGCATTTGTGGCAGCCCTTCTGAGTAGAAATTTGAAGTGGTAGGATTCTAGGAAATTTAAACTTGAAGGATTCTCTTGGCTCTTCTATTGAGGCTGATGCTTCATGGACCCAAAAGAATCTCACAAAGAGCTTCCTAAACATTTTTTTAAAATATTTATTTATTTTTGTCTACATTAGCTCTTTTTTGCTGCACACAGGCTTTCTCTAGTTGTGGCGAGCAGGGGGGCTACTCTTCATTGTGGTACGCGCGCTTCTCATTGTGGTGGCTTCTCTTATTGCAGAGCACGGGTTCTAGGTGTGTGGGCTTCAGTAGCGTGGCACATGGGCTCAATATTTGTGATGCTCAGTCTCTAGAGCTCAGGCTCAGTAGTTGTGACGCATGGGCTTAGTTGCTCTTCAGCATGTGGGATCTTCCTGGCCCAGGGATTGAACCCGTGTCCCCTGCATTGGCAGGTGGATTCTTAACCACTGGGCCACCAGGGAAGTCCGCAAAGAGTTTCCTAAACATTATGACAAGTGTGCTTCCGGAGCAGGCATGAGAAACTACTGATGGGCTGATGATGACCATCTGCATGCTTTCATATGGCCCTTTAACAAAGAAGGAACTTTGCATTTTTTAACTATTGAAAACATCAAAATAAAATTTATCAAAAAATATCAAATATCAAAATATTTCAATTCAAATTTCATTATGAATAAATAATGATTTTTTGGAACCCAGCCATGCTCATTCACTTACACATTACCTGTGGCTCCTCTGCACTACAAGGGCAGATTTGAGTAGTTACTAAAGAGACCATATGACCTGTAAATCTAAAATACTATCTGGCCCTTTCAAAGAGGGGGAAAAAAAAGAAAAAGAAAATATGTTTGTCTGTCACTGGTCTAGAGTATTAAGGAACTAACGTGAGTGAGAAGAATGTCTTCTTTTGCTAAAATTGCAGCCTAATAGAAGTTGAAGGACTTCCCTGGTGGTCCAGTGGCAGAGAATCCGCCTTCCAATGCAGGGGCCGCGGGTTTAATCCCTGGTCAGGGAACTAAGATCCTACATGCCGCGGGGCAACTAAACCCACACGCCATGACTACTGAGCCCACACCTCAACTAGAGAGCCCATGTGCCGAAAACTCCAGATCACTCTGGAGCCTCTGCACCACAACTACAGAGCCCATGTGCTCTGGAGCCCATGTGCTACAACTAAGGAGAAGCCCGCCTGCTGCAACAAAAGATCCCGCATGCCACAACGAAGACCCAATGCAGCCAAAAAAACAAAATAAAACAAAAGTTGAATATTTCTAAAAGGTGTTTGCAAAAATCCAGTTTAGTTTATACAGACCTATGGGAAAAATAGAACCACATATATCTGGTGAATATGATCGAAACAAACTGAAAACTGGCCTGAATATATTTACCAGGTTTGGCACACTACACTAACTCAAATTAAATTCACCAGTGCACTGCCAAATCTCTACTAATGATTGTGTGGAATGATATGAAACCACAGTTATTGTAGGTCAAAAATAATTAAATATTGGCAATTTGCTATGGTTCATGTGACTTCATAAGATGCTTTACAAAGAAAGGAGTCTGTTTTAATATCCATCTTCATCAGCTTTCCTCTGTCAGGCATTGCACCTGATTTTGCTGTATTTTCCAACACTTCACATGACGAATGCATAGCACATGTTTGTTGACAACCTGGCAATGAAAGAATAAGTTAAAGTTCTTTCTAAAAAACCTGCATTAGGAAGAGTGTTACAAAGAAAGGATACTAGGGCTTGAAACAAACTGAGAAGTAAATTCTAAGTTCTAAGGTATTTCTTAGAATTTGGTGTGTTGCAGAAAGACTTGAAAAATTTGGTATGAGGGAACAGAGTTGCAATGCTTGCCCTTGTATACTACAATTGCTAATACATTTACTGTCAGAGCACTGGAATTGTGAATTTGCACTACTATAATCAGGTTTCTTTTGTCTCTTTACAATGAAAGAACAACAAAAATTATGCTAAGGATCCAGGATGTATGTTGTACATATACATGTACAGTCAGCCCTCAGGATCCTTGGGTTCCATATTTATGGATTCAACCAACCTGGCTGCATCTCCCTCTGCTCTGTCTTTACAACACCTTATCTTCTGTGTATCTTTGTCTACTACCCCTCTACCTTTTTCTTATAAGGACACTTGTGATGGTCTTTAGGGTTTCCCAGATAATCCAAGTGAAGTGTCTTCTCTCAAGATCATTAACTTAATCACCTCTTTTGCCATATAAGAATACACGGATACAAACTAAATCCTAAATTTACGCCCAAAATAAGATAAAATCTTGGTTACAGATTCAGTAAAAATGTTAACTCAGCTATTTCAGTGGAAATTTAAAGCATCTAATCTATGAAAAATCCTTATAGTTTAACGAAAACTAAATAAGCCCCAAATTTCATTCCTTTGGATTCAAATCTTTATAAATTAAAACGTAGTATATGAGATTCCTGGGGGCCTTTAATACAATTCATTATCAAAACATTTATATTTTCTTCTCCCACCCATGAATCAACATCATTTGAAAATAATTATTTTCAATAACCTCTCTGTGGCTCTGTTTTCTGCCTGAGGATACTTCATAGGATTTTGTGAGAGTTAAAGATAATTTTTAATCATCTAACACAGTACCTGGCATATAATAAGCACTCAATAAATTTTAATTTCCACTTTGTAAAACCTCTTTCTGACAAACACCAAATTTTTCTAATATTTAAAAATTTTTAAGATATATTCAGCACATTGTCTGTCCAAGAGAATAAATGTACCTTTCAAAAAAAAAAAAAGAATACATGGATATTCACAGATTCAAGGGATTAAGAAATGAATGTATTGGGGGGACCATCTTTTTTCAGCCTACCACAGTATGTTGGCATCATACTGAAGAATATCTTAAAGAACTGCTTTTCAGATTTTGGAAAATAAATGGAACTGAAACCAGAACACTCCTTTCCCAGGTTGTTTGAATTCGAAGATTCATGGATACAGATACAGTTGGCTGTACTAGAGCAATTTTATATGAAGGACTTGAGCATCCACAGCCTTTAGTATCCTCAGGAGTCCTGGAACCAATTTGTCCCCAGATATCGAGTGATGTTCTTACAAATAGTTAAGAACACTATTTGTATGGATTCCAATCAATACTTTTTTGTGTTGAAACTTTTTTTTAGAATTCTATAAAATAATTACTATTATAAAACTTAAAACAACAAAGCCTTCATGTATAGTGGGTAAATATGTTCTCACTGTTTTGCAACTTTTTATTATCATTGTTTATTTACTCTTCCACTGTAAATTCCATGAAGGCATGGGATGTGCCTAACTCATTGATCATGAATCCTGCAAAGCCTAAGATCATTTGTAGGGCATAAATATGCATTTACTGAATGGCAATAGAAAGAGAAATAAAATATCCAATAATTCAAATAAGAAGAGCAAACTTGAATTTTAACCACAGCCCCAGATTTATCCAAGCAAATCAGAGTTGTACTTCATATATGGCCATAATAAGAAACGTTTCAACAAAAATGCAATGTGGGATTAGGGAGGAAAATGAATTAAGGATGAATTTAACTTATAGAAAGCCCTAAAAATATAAACCAATCAACCATTCATATAGACTGGCAGCTGATTTTGCATGTCAGATAAAATAGGAATTTAAACTTACCTTAGATAGCTTCAATTATTGTTTTTTAATATAATTATTTTTGTTCTCTGTAACTGTTATAATAATTAGCACAAACTTAACGTTTTAAATAAGAAATTTATTCTTTCACAGTTCTGGAGGCCAGAAGCCTGAAATCAGGGTTTAGGCAGGGCTGCACTCCCTCCAGAGGCTCTAGTAGAAAATTCATCCCTTGCTCCTTTTACCTTCTGGTGGCTGTCAGCATTCCTTGGCTTATGGCTGCTCTCTGCTCCATCTTTATATCATCTTCTTCTTTGTATAACTCTACCTCTTTCCTTTTTATTTTAAGGATTTTTTTTGGGCTGTGTTGAGTGTTTGTTGCTACATGTGGGCTTTCTCTAGTTGTGGTGAGCAGGAGCTACTCCTTTGTTTCAGTGTATGGGCTTCTGATTGTGGTGGCTTCTCATTGCAGATCCTGAGCTCTAGGTGCACAGGCTTCAGTAGTTGTGGCATGTGGGCTCAGTAGTTGTGGTCCATGGGCTTAGTTGCTCTGCAGCATACAGGATCTTCCTGGACCAGGGTTCGAACCCATGTTCCCTGCATTGGCAAGCAGATTCTTAGCCACTGTGCCACCAGGGAAGTCCCCCCTCTACCTCTTTCTTATAAGGGCACTTGTGATGGTATTTAAAGTTTATGAGATAATCCAAGCTAAGTGCCTTCTCTTAAGAGCCTTAACCTGGTCACATCTTTTGCCACATGAGTATATAAGATAATCTTCACAGATTCCAGACATTAAGAAGTGAATGTCTCTGGGGGAACATTTTTTTTTCAGCCTACCACAGTTATGACAACATCACATTGAAGTGTATGTTAAAGAATTGCTTTTAGATATTTTGAAGATAAATGGAAGTGAGACCAAAACACCTTTTACGTTGGAGCTAATTAAGATTATTTTAATGTAAGATGGATGATAGTCTTTTCCAAAAGAATTACTTTCTTGAGCTGCCAACTCTGCATTACTGCAAAAAGATATTTACGGTACTTGTGAATAAACAACAGCCTTTGAAGAGACACATTACCAAAGCCACGTTTTCCAAAATGAAGAAGAAAAACTAAATGATGTATCAAAGAAATTTCTGTTATCCACTTTTCAGTGGGTTTGCTTTTTTACCCACAAGAAATATTCGTCAGTAAAGACCTTTCATATGATTAAAAACAGACTCTAATAAATGTGGGTTAGGATAACAATGATAACCTATATTCAAGGACATGAATAAAAAGTGCTCGTGAAGGGAAAGGCTCACATGTGTTCACATTTGATACCGGGAAATAATCGTATGCTGTTGAGGAGTGATTACTACCAGCTGTAAGCATGTACACCACACAATAATGTCTCATCCGTACAACCACTTGGAAAATTTCTTTCTTGCTCTCTCTCTCTCTCTCTCCTTCTCCCAAGAGTTTCATAAAATATGGCCAAATCTTTCCCATCTTACTGAATACTGACTTTTCAAATCCCTATATACGAAGAGAAGGACTTCAAATCTTGACAAACACCAAGAAGAAACACAAAGTTTCATTCTCTTCCCAAAAATAAGATTGGCAAGACCATGTCACTTTATTCTTTCTTCATATTCTGTTATGACACATTTTTTTATTGTTTCCAGTGGCACTGGCAAGTTTTTAATCTGAATGGCCTAGAAAAAGTCACTGAAATACAAGAAAACGGTTCTGAATAAAAGGAGTTTGGATCTCACTAATGCATCTATCAACTCTTATCATTGGAAATAATTTGAAATGTCATCTTGACTATCTTCCTGAATTTCAGGTATGGCAAATGCTGAATCACTTCTTCACCATAATTCACTTTCAGAAAGCCTACTCTCTCCCTTGACCTGTCTTACATTATCCGAGATAAACTAGGGTCCTGTAGAGGGATTTCTGGAGGGTTAGGAAAGAATAGTGGGAAGGGGATGGAGAAAATCTGAGAAGTTTTTGATTAACAAAAACACATCTGGGTTGGGTTTTTTTCTGTTTTAAATTTTAATATCCCAATAAGATTTTTTTTTGAAGAAAATGTTCCCAGTTTGAACAAGGAATAAAAATAAGACAAAGGGATATCATTGCCTTAATCTTTTTAATTAATTAATTAATTTATTTACTGGCTGTGTTGGGTCTTCGTTGCTGCACAAGAGCTTTCTCTAGCTGCAGGGAGCAGGGGCTACTCTTCGTTGTGGTGCGCGGGTTCCTCATTGCCGTGGCTTCTCTTGTTGCAGAGCACAGGCTCTAGGTGCGTGAGCTTCAGTAGTTGCAGCACATGGGCTCAATAGTTGTGGTTCATGGGCTTAGTTACTGCATGGCATGTGGAATCTTCCCCTCCCAGGGATCGAACCTGTGTCCCCTGCATTGGCAGGTGGATTCTTAACCACTGTGCTACTTAGGAAGTCCCTCATTGCTTTAATCTTGTAAGAGGAAAGTTAAGAGAAGGAAGACAGACCTGTAGTATAGCATAGGGAACTCCATTGTACAATAGAAACTAACACAGCATTGTAAAACAACTTTACCCTAATAAAATCAGAAAAGACAGAAAAAAAAAGGAGAGAAGGAAGATGAGACACTATCTATCAGTGTGGACATCAGAACCTTTTTTTTTAACCTGATGCAACTAAATGTAAATTAATCAAGGGAATCGAATTTGGCAAATGCACTTATTGTGTTCTAAAGTATGACTAGCAGAGCCAAGTAACTATGGAGTGTTTCAACTTTAGAAAGAAGGTAAAGCAAGACTTCCCTTGTGGTACAGTTGTTAAGACTCTGAGCTTCCACTGCAGGGGGAACAGGTTCGATCCCTGGTTGGGGAACTAAGATCCCACATGCTGCACCACATAGCCAAAAAAAAAAAAAAGAAGAAGAAGAAAAGAAAAGCAACAAATAATCAGTTAATAAATGAAGTATCTCTTTGCCTAGATATCACTTCTCTCTACCGCTCAGGCATGGACTGATGCCTCTGTACATAAAAGTTCCCTTTACAACATATATCTTACTGCTAAACACACTGCATTTTAATTGGCTACCCTCCCCCACTACACACATACCTCAATATATACTCTGTGACAAGCTGTGTTAGCCTATCTTATTAAAATCATAGACTCTAGCAAAGTATATGATTTATCTTAAGTAATAAACATTTGTTGAATGAAAGAATGAAAGAAAAGATGTCCTATGAAGAGGGGAAAATAGACTCACACACTCAAAAGCCCAAAGTTCTTCTGGTTGAGGCTATGATCTGAAGACTCCTCCTACCTAGCCTCATGCCAACTATCAGTAACCCAATAATAAAGAACAATTGTTTGGGGCCAGATGTATTATACATATTGCCTCTGTAGCAACATTACCTCTAGAGCAGTTAAGTATTACTGTCCTTATTTTGGAATAAGAGAATTATACTCAAATATACTCCTGCCTTTAAGTGGCCATTTCCAATTTTAAGTCCATTCATCTATAGCTCTTAAGCTGATGTTCCTTACATTATACCTCCCTGTCCTGTGTTTCCTTCACTCTTAGCAATGAAAAGGTTGATGAAAGCTGCTTTCCTCTTATTTGTACATGAAATTCATACCACATTCATGCCACATGATGATAACATACGGCAAAGGATTACAGATCAAATGGTAGAAGCACAAATGATCAGAGAGTAAAAGACAGGGAGATTACCCAAGACTGTGAAAGGAAAGATGGCAGAACAAACTGTGAGCAGCAGTGCTCTAAGCCCTGGTCTCTTGCTGAGGCTTAGAGCTTGATAAGGCGACATAATCTCAGAGAGGGATTTGGTGTACCCTAAACGTTGGACCTCCAAGCAAAGCCAAAAATCTAATGCCCAAAAGTACAGAGGGAGCCAAGGTGCTTTCTGACTCCAAGTCACCACGAGGACCACAATGAAGAGTCCATTAGTGATGACACACATGGGCCAAGAAAGGAGGGGCCTTCTGGAATATTCTGCTCTGTATCCAATCGTATGAGGCTTTGCGCAGCCCTTCAGGAAAAGATGAGGAGTAATCCCCAATAATGACAGATTGAATTTCTAGGCAGATCAACAAGATGAGAGCTCAGAGTAAAATTTAGTTTGGTAAGTCTTTTTTTTTTTTTTTTTTTTGTAATATGGAATGCTTCACAAATGTGCATGTCATCCTTGGTCAGGGGCCATGCTAATTTTCTCTGTAATGTTCCAACTTGAGTGTATGCACTGCCGAAGCAAGCACTTGGTAAGTCTTTAAACATTATCAATGTGTAAAAATTTTTCACATTCCTGAGACTGCCAGGAAAAATTCATACCTGGTATATACTGATGAGGCCATTTATCATTTTGATCATATTGTCCTTTAGTTTTTCCTATTTGGAAAAAAAAAAAAAAAAAAGCTTTACTTTCTTAGTCTTTTCCTATGGGGGCAAAAACACCTATTAAATGTTTTCATTTTCCATTGTTAAGATACTGTTCTGTCCAGTGAATCCCAAGCCTGACTAGCATTCACTATTACCTAGGGTGAATTTTTTTGAGTATATAGTCCTGTGTTCTATTTTTAGGAATGGTGATTCATCAGCTTTTTTCAAACCCAAAAATAATGGTAAAGAGAAGAACACTGAAATCCATGATGCAACATGGCTAAAAAATGGGGTTGCCAGAATTCTGCTTCCATTGTTCATTGGTTAACTCGATATGATCCACATGCTTGGAGGCTGTTTGAAAGAAATCAGAAAAGAGGCAACAAAGAGATCAATCACTGATTCAGCTTTCAGGTATAACTAAAATCTCTTTTATTCAATTTAATGGAATCATTAAGGAATAAGATTATTCCATCAAAAGAAAATTATTTTCAGAAAATGGAAATTGGCAATATACCCATTGAAGTCTGGAAGAAACTCAAATGCCTACATTTCCACTGGGAACGAAGTCTGACAGCCAGGGGGTCCTAAGGGCTGATAGTACAAAAAGAACCACCTGTTGCCGAATAGGAGAAGTAACCAGGTGGGATACACACTCCACAAAGGAAATTTGAGCAGGCTCTTGGCTTCCTATGGGATGGAAGGGAGTAGGAAAGCTGGCAGCAGGAGGTTGAGAAAAGGAAATCTGAGCAGGTTTCCTAGCTGTCTTCCATGCAAGGAAGGCAGGATTGAATTGGAGAGACTGTAAAACAAGAAGATTGACAATAAAAGCCTATGTGTTTGAGGCACATTTAAACTATTAGAATGCTACAGAAACACATCATTACTCCTCTGAAATTGCAGGTATGTCTAAATGGAAGTGAAACCAGGAGTTACCTCAGGCAGTACTATTCTAGAAAATTTAAATGTCTAGTAAAAATGCTCTTCTGTGAAAATAATATTTGCAGGAAAATAAAGTTTGAAACATAGAAGAAGCACAAGAACAAAGGAATATGCTACCAAAAATCCAAACTCTTAAGGCTTATTGAAATGAAGTCTTCAGCCTTTTTCAACATGTGTGATATCAAGCTAAACAACAAAAAGTAACATTTGTTTACATTTACTTTCCCCCTTTCTTTCTGACCCTCTCTCCTGTGAGGTAAAAGGAGAAAGTGAAATATCCTAAAGTAAACATTTACAGAGAGGAAAAATCTGTAAACAGAATACATGGATCAATAATCACTATTTGAAGAGCTGAAAGCATCTTAACAACTTAGAAATTAACTAAAAAGGATGTAGCTTATTTCAGATGCAGCCATCAATGTCATACCTTGTTCTAAGTGCTGTATCTTTACTCCTCATTTCAACCAAGTGAGGTATTATCCTCACTCTTGTAAGATAAGAAACTGATACTGAGAGATATTATAACTTTTTCAAATATATAACTCTCATAAGTGATAAGTCTGAGATTTAATGCTAGGCTCTATGGCTTTAAAGACATTCTACAGCAATATGTTACTATCAAGCAGCATGAGCTATCCAAAGTATGGCCAAGATTCTGAAAAAGTTTTTTTAAAAAAGCATTTCTGAGAAGTTAAATACACATGTACCGAACCTCTCTCAAGACTTCTCAGAGCATATTGATTCAGGTTAGGATAAAATATTAACAAACTAGATTATCTCATTCCTAAGGCCAGAGATGATTAATAATAGCAAATTAATATGGTGTTTGGAGGACCATGGGGAAGAAGCAAAGATAGTGGGAAAGCAAGAAAGAGTAACTGGCAACTTCACCATGGGTAGATTATCACTTTACTTTCTTTTGGTTGCAAGTGACAGAAAAATTAATTACACTCATTTAAGCAAAGAGAATCTACTGGTTTATGACTCATCTACCTGTGAACCCATCATGGGGACTCCAGGGTCCAAGCATGAGAACATGACTCATTTTCTTTCTATCTTCATTTTCTGCTTCCAGGCGGCAACCTCCAGCACCTCTGAAGTTACATTTTTTTTTCAATTTCAATTAAAGCAGAAAGAAAAAGTATACACTTTGTTTCTACCCATCCCCTCAAAATAATTCTCAGCAATTGTTCCTAATTCTGGTTGGCCCTAGGCATAGATATGGAAGAAATACAGAGGCCAAAGGGAAAGAAATCTTGGGGTAAGACAGAATGGATCCTGACCTGAAATATACAAGAAGGGTTGGTTAAAGAAGGGTTGGTTCTTTTAAAAAATTCAGAGTGTCTCAAAAGAAGAAAGGAATAATTGGTGCTGAGAGGGAAATAGAGAAAAATGAGAAAACCAGATAAAGACAGAAAAATTTATTTTAAAAAAATGCAAAACACAAAAGTCCAGCTACACTTCTATTATTATTTAAAGCTAAGCAGCCTCACATAACTTAAAACTATTGCATACCTTGAGTTTTCCAAAAGTTTAATGATCGAAAGGTAGAAATGGTATCAACAGGAAGATAGAAATAGTATAGTCTAAAAGATTAGCATCTATACATTGTTGACTAAGTGCCAGGCATTGTAACATCACAACTCCATGAAAAAGGACCATGACAATGCCCTTCTTATAGTGAAAATAATGTGATGCACAGAGCAATTTCCCAATGGGCTTCAATTAACTTGCACAGCTTAACAATGTAAAAAATGGTAGTTCAAACTCATACTGTATGATATTAAACACTACCTTATACTGTGTAAAATAGTTTAAATATTTGCCACTGAATATTACATCTTAAAAATTGTACTTAAAAAAGATACTTGTAGTCATCTAAATTGTACACCAATCTTGGTTTATCACACAATTTAACAATATATTCTGTATGAGAGCTTACCATAGATGCTTTCAAATATAATTACTTTTTCTTCTCAGTTCTTTTGATTTTGATATAATCATTGAGCATCTACAATGTTCCAGGCACGATACTATATACTCAGGATATCAGGTTTGCAATCTACACTTCCAACTGCATTCTTGAGCATGTCTGATATGCATTCTTTATTCAAAGTTTAATATCTATTAATACAATGGTTCCATGAATTTGTTATTAAACATCTAATCCAAAATATTAGAATAGTAACAATAACCATATTCTTATGACTGCTGAGTGGGAAATAACAGAATCAGCAGCAGTAACAAAGAATTCATTTTTATGCAGATAAAATATTGGATGCCAAAATATGTTAACACTTCAAGTTGTTAAGTATCCAACCATCAGTTACTCAATAGAGATTGGCAGGCATTTTTATTAAGCATTGTTAAACAATTCTCTGAATTTTTATGTTCATGGTTAAGTGTCTACTCATACAGTGTTGAAAACAAAGGCAGCAGAAATACTTCACAAAGATCTTTTATGCAACTGAAGAACACTTCTTACGTAACTTAATGACAAATTCTACTCAATGCAGTAATTTACACATTTTTCTTTCTTTTGAACTTGTACAAAACTGATTTATAGAAGATGTCTTTACATGTATGTATTTAATCTGCTATTTTTAAAATAAGAAATGGATAGACCAAAGGGAAATACTAACTCGTAAAGGCAAAAATGACAAAAGTAGTTTTCTGTGATTTGAGTACTTAAGCAGTATATCTGTACATGGGAGGTTCTTTTTGTAGGGTGGGGGGAAGGAAGGAGGATTCTGTTGGGATTTATTTCACTCTGAATTGCCTTTGACTTTCTTCTGTCCCTGAAGTCTAGGCTGTATTCAATCCAAGGGCATTTTCTTTCAAAGTTGAATAGCAACTTCATCATCATCATGGTTTTGTTTTCATGCTGAAAACATCTTCATTTCATAATCAAACCCCTTTGAGTCTCGTGGCTCAAAAATCATTTTTTCTCCTTCATGGAAAGACTCCAGGTAAAAACCTTTACCTTCAGCTTGATAGGTCTACTAATCCTAGAGAAAGATAAATTGCCCCAGACTTCTTGTGAATTAATATTGAATCCATTGAACACATCCACTCACCAAATGGAATGCAGTAAGAATCTAACCTCCCAAGTCAGAATTCCTGGGTTCAAATCCCATTATACTACTGTCTTAGTCTGCTCCAATTGCTATAACGAAATTCCACAGAATGAGTGGCTTATAAACAACTGAAATTTATTTCTTACAGTCCTGGAGACTAGAAGTCCAAGATCAGGGTACCAACCAACATGCCCAGGTCCTCATGAAAAAGCTGTCTTCCCTGTCGCAGACTGCCGACTTTTCACTGTATCTCCCACAGTGGAGCGAGCCTCTGGAGTCTGTTTAATAAGGCATGAATCCCATTCATGAGACCCCTGCCCTCATGACCAAATTACCTCCCAAAGGCGCTACCTCCTAATACCGTCACCGCGGGCATTAGGTTTCCAACATATGAGTTTTGCAGGGACACAAATATTCAGATCATATTGGTTACTTAACAGTTATGTAAACCTTGGGATTTTACTCAACATTTCTAATCCTTAAGATCCTCATCTGGTGCTGACCTCATGTGGCACCTGTTGCCTCACATACTCTATTTAGCACATTGCCTAGTACAGAGGAAATATTCAATAAATTTTCTGTATTACTATGGCTGTTCTTAGTATCAATAATTGTACAATTTCTATATCTATTAACAAGAGGATTCAGATCAATTACATGGATCCATAAAAAGTGGATAAGATTCCCAAAATGGAAACTGGATTGTCATAAGGAAGGAGATGTGTTGAACAAAGGGAGAAAAAACAAAACAATACAAAACAAAAAAAACCAACAATAAGAAACATCAGTAGATGCACGATGGCTAGAAAATAGCAACTAATCCATTAAGGCTGGAACATAAAATCCTTATTCAATTAGTGCTGGAAAGAAGACTGGAAACACATTTTTCCCTCTGGCCAGAATTGGTGTTATTCAAGGAAGACTTGGTTTCTCTCATTCCCTCAATGTATCAATATTACAGATACACTGTAGTGACCTCTGGCTTGGAAGAGAAAATGACCCAGGATAAAACCCTGGTCTTGCTACTTACTTTTATGTATACTGGGGGAAAAATTGCTTAACCTTTCTGAGTCTCCGTTTTTAACAGATAAAGTGGGAAATATATCAATTTGTATAGTCATTGTCATGATTCAAAGTAATAGAAATATTCATAACAACTGCTACATTTGAATGAGTGCCAGGCATTGTGCTAATGTCTTTGCATCTACACACACACACATACACACATATATATATATTTTTTAATTTTTTGCCCTCACCACGCAGCATGCAGGATCTTAGATACCGATCAGGGATTGAACCCCTGCAGTGGAAGCGTGGAGTCTTAACCACTGGACCGCCCGGGAAGTCCCTTTGCATCCATCTTTTATCTAGCCCCCTTAGCAACTCCAGGATAATGAATGAAGAGTGGTCATCACACCAGAACTGCATGTGGATCCAGGGCCTGACACAGAGGCTGCCAAAAAAAAAAAAAAAAGCTATTAATTATAAGAAACAGAATGAACTCCTTTGAGTTTCCATAGTTTACAGAGGTGACGCTGAAGAAAAATTTCAACTACATTCCTGAGCAGAGACAATTTCAACTTACATCTGAATTATAGTAATTTTGTCCTCCGTCCCTCACAGCATTGTTGTTAGGATTAAAAAAAAAAAAAAGCTATGTAGTAGAAGACTCCTTACCTTAAAACCCATAGAAGGTCAATCAATCAAAAAGTCGGTTAAAGAGAAAAACAGTAAGAGGAATACATAAATATTTAATCTAACTTAAAACTTTTAAAAAGTATATTTATCATCCAAACTTTTGATGTAAGGCCAAGACATTTCTTTGAGTACAGGTTCCCTAATTTGAAATCTGCATCGTTTTTCTTATGAAAGCCACACCCACAGTGAATCTGTGTGTTTCCCACATTTGCTTTCTTCAGGTTGGAGCAGAATTTATGAAAGACCTTGCAAAGCAACCTGAGTACAGAGACTTTACAGATGTTATATTATTTGCTTCATTTTTTTCTTTTTTACAGTTGTCTTGTCCATCTACATTCTACCGTATTTTTTAATGGTGTAGAGCATTCCTGTTTTGTAAAGCACAGAGCTTATTTTTGTTAGAAATAATTATCTTCTTTCATGCTCATATTTAATCGATTTGATATTTAATTAAATTACACAATGACTATAAAGTGTTATTGATACAAACTGGTTTGGGAATCACCATGTTTGACATTTGGTAAGCGTTCAGCTCATTTGATGAGAATAAAGGTGTGTGGACATCTAGAGAAAAGCCTGCTAGTCACGAGCTTTCAGTAACTGTGGGCTTCAGCCAGCGTTATTAATAGAGGAAATGGATAATATCATTTAATCTAGCAATTTTATTAAGGGGAGATTAATTAAGAACATGTCTACTCTTTTTCAAAGTGTATTGCAAGCTCATATTAATTCGAAAGAAGATACCACATTTTTTCAGATCATTCTGCTATGACAAAAATACACTTCAACATATTTGATTTTATAGAAGGAAGAAAATTTGGGACCATATAAAAAAAATGTTTAGGCCTTAGTAGCAAACATATATGAAGCAGCTGTTCAAGATAAAGGTTCATCCTGAAAGCTTTCTTTATATTCATCTTGACCTTTGGGCATTCATCTTCTGTGTGTTTCATTGGTGGCATAGTGCAGCCAATCAAAGAGATAGTTTGTTTTCTATATCTTTCTTCACTTTTCATTTCTAATCCTCCTGTGTTATGTTGCCCAAGGCTATACAATAACAACAAAACACAGTCAAGATTTTCTTCATTGAATTCAAAGGCCTGAGACACTGGTCCCAAATGAGTCTTCCTAAATTTCCATGCTATTAGATTGGGATTAAACAGGTCTTGAGGCAATTCTGCAGGCAGATCTAAAAGGAAAATACATGACAAGGGTACTACTAGACCCAGATACCTGGGAACATCAATAGTCAACTACCAAATCGGTTTTGTGTTTATACACATCTACAATCCATTCCAACAAAACCCTGAAATCTCTTATTTTCAGCATTGGAAAGATAATCTTCATTCTCTAGATCGAGGAAAAGTTAAAAAAAAAAAAGAAAGAAAGAGAATTTCTTTTTCTAGCAATGAAAAGTTTGTGGAGGTAAAGGGTAGAAATGTCTTAGTCTCTCAAAAAGTGACAGAGTAAAAAATCCCTAAAACTCAATGTAAATATGAATTATTATTCCCCAAGAAATCTTGATCACCAGTATATTCTTGTTTTCTTGCCATTTCATGTAGAACTTTCTGCAAACTGGCATTCAAATATGGTCTTAGAACTACAGTTCATAGACAAAGAAAATGAGTGAGACCTCATAACTCCTTACAATTGTCTGTGGGTTGTAGTTTCAAGCTTTTTGTTTTGCTGTGAATAAGCTCTATTCATCCAGTCGTTACAGAACTGACCAATTTGTTTGTCAATTACTCTTGTGTGCAAAAACTGGCATTATGTCTTCAACCTGAACATAGTGAGAAATATTTTTATTCCTGCCACATATATGACCTATATCATGTCCACTGACCTTTAACTATGACTTCACACTAACACGGAAGGAAGAAGAAACCAAATTATATGCATCAGATACTCACCAAGTACTAGGCATCAGGCTGAGACTTTTATGTATAAAATGTTCTCTCTACAACTATGCACTTCTAAGAGGTAGTGAAGTAAAGAATCTGAACAATATTTATTTTACAAATTAACTAATATGTGGTCACAGGGAAAAGAAAATAAATATTTCTTTAGTTTGGCACAGCAACGCAGGTTTGAATTACAAAGCTCTCTGAGGACTTCCCTGGTGGTGCAGTGGTTAAGAATCTGCCTGCCAATGCAGGGGACACAAGTCCAGGAAGATCCCACATGTCACGGAGCAACTAAGCCCTCTGCACCACAACCACTGAGCCTGCGCTCTAGAGCCCGCCAGCCACAATAACTGAGCCCTCTCGCCCCAAGTACTGAAGCCCATGCACCTAGAGCCAGAGCTCCGCAACAAGAGAAGTGACCACAATGAGAAGCCAGCGCACCGCAAAAAGAAATAGCCCCTGCTCACCACAACTAGAGAAAAGCCCGGATGCAGCAATGAAGACCCAACACAGCCAAAAATAAATTAAATTAAAAATATATTTTAAAAAAAAAAGCTCTCCGATTACCCAGTAAAATAGAGATTTTTCAGCAGTAACAGATCAAACAACACATGAGAAAAATCTCAGTGCCCCTTCTCCCTCTAGTTTACTTTGTCATCAAGATTATCTTCATACTATTCAGATTCTGGCATCAGAACAGAAATCAATTAGAGGTCTGACTAAGAATTAGATAATAAAACCACTTACTATATGTACAATATAATTCTGGTTTAAAGGGTAATGTCAGTACAAAGAAACCAGTTGCTAGAGAGTTGCTAAAATAAATCAAAAAAGAAGGTCTAATATTTACCTCTAGTAGCTACATTCAACCAAGCCAGCAAAAAAAGAATTGCTTAATTAGGAGACAGACAGAATTGGAATAAGCAGAAATAACCCCATAGTTCATCAAGGAGACTGAATAAACATTATCACATAGTCACACAATGATGCAATGATATTCAGCAAGGAATATTCACATAAAAACATAGATTCAAAAACTTTATGTTGAGTAAGAGAAGCCAGGCACAAAAGATTTATTATATAATATATGTATAAAATATAACATGTATAAATTTATTTCTATGACATTTAAGTAGAAATAAACTATAGCAATAGAAATCAGAGGAGTAGCTACCTTGTTGAGGGTAAGACAGGACACGAGGGAACTCTCCAAGGTGAGGAAAATGTTCTATATTTTTCTATCACATTGTTTTCACTGTGTAACAAACCATTGCAAAGCCTAGTAGCTTAAGGCAATATTCACTTTATTTAGCTCATGATTTTGTTGGTCAGCTGGGTGGTTTTTGTCACCTAGACAAGCCCAGCTGATCTTACACATCTTTCATACATACTTTTGTGTGATCCAGATGATCTAGAAGGACCAGTTGCACATGTCTGGTTGTTCGCTGACTCTGAGCTGGGTTACCTTGGTTCACCTCCAGGTTTCCTCTCACCTTCCAGCAGGCTAGCTCAGACTCACCCACATGGCCATCTCAGGATTCCAAGAATTTGCAGGAGTTCTTTCAACCTATTCCCATTTGGAGTGAAGCGTTATTTACATGGGCGTATACCTGCTGTCCAGACATATACTCAAAATCAGTGTGTTTTATGGAATGTAAGCAATATCTCAAAGTTAAAATACTCAAAAGAAAAAAAATACCTATGTGCCTCTGAGGTGGAAGTATCAATATATTATAATACATGACTTATATAGCATGATTTTTATAAGAAAAAGAAAAATATAAATTAAATAGATTTAAACAGTAAATCCAATGAAAAGACTCATTGTAAATGAAAGGACTAATCATAGCTGCAAGTATGGTTTGACCAAGCCTCTAGCACCACTGTTCTGCAATTATCTTTTTTTTTTTTTTGGTTATCCCTATATAGGAGTAGATTTTATTTCCAGATTGGCACTTTTCATTATAGCAAAATGGCTATAACCATCTTAGGCCTTTCATCTGTAAGTTGTCCAGAAAAAGATGCAGATTTTCTACTATCAACCAGCAAACAAAAGTCGAGAGTTTCACTCTAATTGGATCAATCTAGATCCTAAACTTGGACAGTGACTAAAACAAGCCTGGGTTCCAAGATTATCTATGAGCCAGTCATTGTGGTAGGAGGAGTGGACACAATTAAGGTCATGCCAACCAAGACCCACCCCTGAAAGTTAGAATAGATTAATACTATCCTGATCTCATGGCACCTACAGAGTGTAAAAGGGGAGGGATGGACTAGATGCTCTAAAGGCAATTATATTACACAAAGCAGATGAATTCTGGGGAAAAGTAAGTGAGGAAAAATCATCTCAGTAACCAAGGGAAAAACTAACAGAAAGGATTTTCTGGAGTTGGTTACAATTCTCAATCAGAAAATGTGGGTAGATTTACTTTGCTTTTAGTTCCATGTAAAATAGTTTAATAGGAAAAAAACCCCAAAAGATTGACGCAGCATGAGCTGTTATTTTTCTTTGTATTTTTCGACACCAGCTACATACAACTCCCTAGTTGAGGCTGTCTTCATCCCACTGCACCTGTCCTGCACCTGTTTGTTTCACTGTTACTATAGAGTTGTTCTGAGGGGAGGGTCTGGACTTTGGATTATACCCACTTGGGGACATTAACCTGGTTTATTCTCAACCTGTAGATTTTATTACTCTGCAGTATTTCACACAAACTACTGCTGTGATGGAATGATCCAGAGACCTAGAAATCCAGGATATGACTTTGGAAGCCTGCCTAGGGGACAGACAATGTTCTCCTCCCTAATATTTATTTTTATCGTGTGGCTCTTTTTAAGGGAAAATAACAGGCAGGGAGTGATTTTGACACGCCCACATTCTCTGGTATATATTTGAATTACCAGTCAAAAATCATCTCCTTTGCTTCGCATTTTCTACCGAAGAATTGCAAATGACTATAGAAGGAATACATGTTAGTAGTAATTTACACCTCAATGTCAATGAGTTTGAGGGCTCTGAGTAAGTAAGATAGGAGGAACAGGGTAGGAAGGTAAGGTGTCAGGACAATATAAAATCCTGAGTGTTTTCAGAGAAGAGGAATCACTAAAGGGGAACATTGCTGAAAGTAAAATTATAGTAGCCCAGATAAATGACGTCTACTTTATAATTGTGTCCAGTGTATACCTGGGCTTTATCTCAACATTTTTTTAATTGATTCATAGTCGATTTAAAATGTTGTGTTAGTTTCTGGTGTAAAGTGATTCAGTTAAATATACATATATGTATATATATGTTCTTTTTCATATTCTTTTCCATTATGTTTTCTCACAGGATATTGAATATAGTTCCCTGTGCTATACAGTAGGACCTTGTTGTTGTTGCTGTTATTTTTAATGACCCAATTTCATTCCTTTTTATACAAAATTTTATTTAATTATAAAAGAATCTGAAAAAGAATAACATGTATGTATTATATATGTATAACTGAATCACGTTCACTTTGCCATACACGTGAAACATTGTAAATCAACTACATGTCAGTGAAAATTTCTTTGAAAGAGTAAAAAGAAAAAAGATTTTTTATTTTATTTTTGGCTCCATTGGGTCTTTGTTGCTGCACACTAGCTTGGCTTTCTCTAGATGTGTTAAGCGGGGGCTTTTCTTGTTGTGGAGCACAGGCTCTAGGCGTGCAGGCTTCAGTAGTTGTGGCACGTGGGCTCAGTAGTTGTGGCACACAGGCTTAGTTGCTCCTCAGCACATAGGATTTTCCCAGACCAGGGGTCTAAACTGTGTCCCCCTGCATTGGCAGGCAGATTCTTAACCACTGCACCTCCAGGGAAGCCCTAGAAACTTGTTGTTTATCTCAGCATTTTTAATGTAAGTATGGAACACTTTGTATAATGCAGCTCTGTCACATTGTCTCAGGGAAGATAAGGAGACATCAAGAAATAAGAAAAGCGTCCTCAGCAGAGAGCCCTACACCGTGTCTTGAAGGACTACTCTGCCACTTGCTGCCTATGTGACCCCAGGTGAGTTATTTAACCTCTTTGAGGCTCCATTTTCTCATTTGAAAATCAGGGATAATAGTGTTTATCTCACAGTGTAATTATGAGAATGAAAATGCAAGGTATATGTATAAACCAATGTGAAATTATTCTAACATTAGTCACACTCAAACAATCATTGTCACAGTGGGAGGGGAGGAGGTGAATAAGAGAATAGAAATGAAGAAGTTTTTTCTTGTAACTACAACTTCTACAGCAGAGAAAACATTGAAATGTGCTGTTAAGCATCTACTTTTAGGTCCAGCAGCACATTAGACATTGGCAGTGACATAAAAGACATAGTTCCTTTCTTTATAGGCTTCACAGAGTCACTGAGAAGGGAAGATAGCTACAAAAGACACATGCAAAAAATAAGCAATGTAAGAAACAGTGTCAAAGAAACAGTGCAGTTAGAGCTGTAACTGGTCAGAAGAAGTTTAAGGAGATCAGGTAGAGCTTCATGGAAGAAATGGACTCAGGCAGTTTTTAAAGGGTTGGCTAGGTATAGAAGAATGTTGTGATCTTCACTTGGGACCCCAGAAACCAGCAGAGCTGGGTAACGGGTGGATGACCTGCTATCTGAAACAAAAAGTACTTTCTGACCTTCCTCTGCTCTGGACCTAAAAGCTTAGTGCAACACTGAGTTGATGTGTGAAAAAAGGAAGCCAGACATGGTTCACCAACTACATATAAGTCATGGGCTTTGAAGACAAGTAAATTCAGAACAAAATATAGTCATAGTATCCAAGGCAGGAACCCAGACGACACTAGCCATTTAGAGCTAGGAGACATGACCATGGTTTAATGTAATACGCTCCCTTTTCGGAGGAAGAACCCAAACCCTGATGGGTGTAGTTACTCAGAACCACGCTGACTTTCCAGAGGCAGATTCAGAACAGCAGGTATCCACAGGCTAGCTGCTGCTCTAACTGGGACTTCCTCGAACGTTAGAATTTCAAAGGAGAGTTTCACCATAAATGCAAGCATTTTCCTTTTTTTTTTTTTTTTTTTTTTTTCTCCTTCTGGAAATAAAAAACTTGGCATTCTCTGGATTTTCCTAAAATGAAAATGAAGAGGTTGAACTACAGTGTCACCATAAACACTCTCCTGCATTTCCCTGCCATATTTTCATTATTCTTCTTGTTCTTCTGAACATTTTCTCCTCAGTTGATAGTTGGATATTTTTAAAAGATAGTCCTTGATCAGTGAAAGTAAAATTTAGAAAAAAATGGGAGCAAATATCAACAGAGCACACAATCTCATGCACAGGAACTTTCTGACAACACTGACTAAACTCTAGTCTTTTGTGAAAAAAAGCCTCCAAGTAGATAGAGCCATTTTCCTGTATATCAGGGGACTGGCTAACATGATATATCACCTTGAAAATGTACATAAGAAGCAAAGTAATGGAGAAATAAAATCAATATTATTAAACTGGGTGGACCAAGGGACCCTCATCTTTGAATGTAGCTCTTCACTGGGTAATATCTGTGTTTTCCTTTACTGCACAAAAGAGTTAATGTCTGCCAGGTGCTTTCAACTCCTTAGAAGAAAAGTGCTCAAATAAAATATGAGGTGTCCCCTTGAGTGGTGAGCTCTGACCTCCAAATCCAGGGAGGATGGGTTTAAACTCGGGGAACTAGAAACCCATTTGTTTTGCTTCACAGTTTCTTCTCATCCGATTTGCTACTCATCTTAATAGTGTAGATCTGAAGGTTTTTATTTTCACCCATAACTCAAGGTTGGGTTCCTTCAGTACTTAATGATGGTATCTTGACTTCCTAAAGATTTTAGAGAAAAACAAACTACAAGTGACCTTGTATTCCTGGGATCTCCGCTCTCTACTTCCCTCTAGAAATTGCTGTGCTGTATCAGAAACCACTTCCTTTCCCAACCAGAGCAACTCTGCTCTTATCTGAGATCTTGATCTTAACCAAACACCCTTACAATAAACCAGACAGCCTGATGTTTGATACCATTAGCCTCTGACCTCTGAAGAACTTCCTCAGAAGGCAACGGATTATCAGACCATTAACAAAACTTGGTCATCCAGAGAGGCACCAGAGCCTAAAGTTAGGAGTAGGGTTTTTTATTAACTTCGAAAAAACCAAGTTTTCTCAATTCAGTAGGTGTGTTGGAGGGAAAAGGAAAGAAAATAAATGAAGGGAAACTTTTGAAAGTTATGCGATTGTAAATTAAATATCACATCACGTCCACCTAACTCAGCCATACATAAAGTTCCAACATGCCTTCTTCAAGGTCTTAAAAGCAGGAACTACAATTCTATTTTGAAACAAATAATATTTTAATACTAATGCTCCTTAGTAATATAAAATTTGCATAATGTGACTAAGCACAAAAAATTGTCTGTAACATTAAATATTCAATTTTTCCAGATGAGAAAAAAAACACTAAGAAAAATTTAGATTTCTCCATAGCAAACACATTGCAGGACAACCTCATGGTTGGAAAATTAGTTTAGAAAAAAATATGACTCTCTATTGCCTTTTCTGGACAAAATGTCCAATTTATAGATTCTTTTTAAAGTCTTGGCAATCAAAACTTAGACATACACATGCAAAAATTTAGAAAGCTAAGGAATCAAGGTAGATACAATAAACTAACTGGCCCACTGTGAGGATTTTTTTTTCAAGTCAGATTTCAGAAGCAGATTTGATGCAGAAAACAATTACTTCAGCTAAACTTCCAAACAGCACAATATGAAATTGGGTGGTACTCATCCCTCCCCACAGCAACTATCCCAACTGGGACAAGCTGACAATTGACTCAACTGATTTTATTTTGCTTGGATGTTGAGCTTGTTATGCTCTCTTTCTTCTGTTGCCAAAGGATGCTGGAAAACCTGAAACCTGAATGAAAAGTTTTGAGAAATAGTGAGAAAAGAATTTGCTTTTCTGTCACTCTTTCTCTTATTCGAATGAACTCCTTTGGAAAAAAACCCATTTTTGTTAATAAACAAAAAGTACCACGTTGCAGGTGGAAGCACTGTTATAGCAGCTGCATCTCACACAGGGGTTATCCTCTCCAGCCTAGGGCAGGTGTTGGTCATTTTTAATTAGAAACACACTCTATAAAGAAAGAGAAAATCGTCTATACTTCGTTTTTTTAAAAAAGAGGAAGACTTCAGAATACTTTAGGAGAATTCATTCATCCCAAGTCTTAAAAAGTCAAGGTAGCTACGAACCTGGGCAAAAGATTGGTTCTATCGTATCTGAGAGGAATATGAAGCACTAAGCAAATTCACACACAGCCTGTAAGAATTAAGCATCCAATAATACAAATTTGTCCTGTAGGACCTAAAAGTATAAAAAAGACATAATCCCAACTTTCTAGAAATTCATAGCCTAGTAGGGGGCCACATTAACAACTAGTTAATATAACATGGTAAGTGTTATGTTGCTGACTTGAAAAAATGATGGGCCAGAAAAATGATGGTCCACAAATACAGTCACCACAGAATACTAATCCATCATTATAGCTTATTTTCTTTGACTCTAAATGCTTTTTAGACTTCAAAAATGTAAACTACTACTTATTGAGAAGTTTCTATTTGTGAAAAAGTGAAGCCCATTCATACAAGCTCTACAGAAGGAATATGAAAGGAAGGCTTTCTTTTCCCCATTTTTATAGCTAAAAAAATGAAAATTCAGAGATGTTAATACTAAAGTCACACAACTACTAAGAAGCAGTGTTTGATGTAATTCCAGGACTACTTGTTCTTGGGTTCAGATTTTCTGCCCACATGATCTCATTTCTGTTTCTACAAAACCACTCACAAATACATTTAAAGCAGGATAAAGTGGAATGGGGCTTGCAGCTAGAAAGGAGGAAAAAGACTTAAAAGGGGATTTGGGGCACCCAAATAAAGTTTTTCAGAGGGCAGCTCCTTTGCGGGGCTTTTTAATGATAAATATATATTACATATACATGTGGTCCAGAATACTCAAAATAGTGAACAAAAACCTTTGCTGAGCAAATGGCACTGCCTTTTCTCATAGACAGCTCTCAAGCCAAATATTAGAAAGAGGTTGTCTTCCCTCCAGGCCACGTTCCCATAAATATCACAAAAATGAACTTTTCCTTTCATGATTCTCAGTTATGTAAGGGATGGAATTTTGAATGCAATCATCCCTCAAATACAGTGAATCAAGCAAAATCAATCAGAGCATCTCCTTGGACAGAAAGGGTATGCCTGCTTCATGGGTAGCTACATCAGGGGTCAGACAGGGGCCAATGAGGAGAAATGAAGTGGCTCCCAAGGCTGGTTTAGGGGAGGGGAGGGGAGATCCATATATAATTGATAAATTAAATCCCTTTAAGTCATCATTAACAAAATAAATATAACAGAATAGCTCCTTCTTCCCTCCTCCTTATGTCCAGTGGTATATTTTTGTGATGCATTTTCACCTTTCAGACAGAGTTAAATACATTTTGACCAAAACTTCATTTTAGGGAATAGAAAAGAGAGGGGAAGAAGAAGAAAGTTACAAATTTTCAAACCTGTTGATTTTTATGTTTTCTCCTGTAAAGCAGGGATATTAATATTCCCACAAATGATCAAATGAGATGATCAAATGAGATGACTTTGATCTCATTTGATCAAATGGGGGCAAAATGACTGGGATGTAAACAGATCTTTACAGATGGTAGAAGTAGTCCTTGGAATTACTACTTTTTAAAAATGATTATTATCATGATTTTTCAAATCATTCCATCATGATTAGTCCCTGGAACTTCTGTGAGTCTAATTTCTTCAAATGTAGACTTCTTTTCCCTTTTATTTCTGGTTCCTACCCCTTGATTTGAAAATGTATTTCTTAAGATCTTTTTCTATTTAAAGTGGTCATTGAAACTCATTCCAAATTATCTGTAGAATTTCCATCTTTTCCCATCTCGTCCCTCTTCATATTTCATCTTCAAACAATCCCTTTAGCTTATAAAGTTTCCCTTGTAGCATTTCTCCTCCCCCACAACTTCTTCAATTTTTCCCTCTTTCCTTCTCAGTTTTCCCAAGTTGGTTTCCGTAGTCACATCAGCACCTTTGACCACTGACAGCTAGCTAATCACTGCCCATTTCTCTGCCTACAGCCAACTGGCCTTTGGGGAACATTATGTCACCGTGACATTGAGTCCTTTAGATGTTCACAAGTCAATCTGGAAACTCAAATCCTAAATTGAAAACATTTCAGCAGAAATGAGATGCAGATTTTCCTGTATGTATAGGGTTTGTTGGAACCTTGCAAGGTGGTGCAATTGGAGGGAAGAGGGAAAACAGACAAAGGGAACCCGGCTCTCAAAGGTCATGACCCAATTCTTCCTTTTGGAGGGTTTCCAATCAATTATTTTCCCCCTTTTCTGAGTCTAAGCAGTTTTAGCCTAGATCATTTTGGGGTGGGATAATAAGGAAAGTTGATAGGCTCTGAGAATATGCCTCATTGAGGTATAGATACAGCAACCTACAATTAAAAAATGGAATATAAAACCCATCTTCCACATCCTGGCCACAACTCATACACACAAGAGTGAGGGCTGTCCACATCTTTTTCTGGGTTGACTCTCTGGAAATCCTGTGCAAAGGACCACTACTTGCCACAAGGATTTAGAAGAAGTGGAAGCTAGTGTTTCCTCTCCCATCCCCTTAGAATTAAGATTTACAGGACCCTTCATCTGCAGGAAGAGTTAGGTGATGGAATAGGTCATATCTGGTTTATTCTGAATCCCTCTACTTTTAAGGGCATTTGCTATTTTCAGCTTCCCATTATCATAAAAGTTTACAGAACAGAGAAAAATACCATTATTGAAAATAAGACAAATTTCAAATCAGGAATTAAAATAACAATTAGGAAAATGTTCACCTCCTCCACTGTGCCGCCGTCTTTCATTCACTGGAAATTGATTACTAACTCAGCACACGGCTTTCCAGTATTCATTGTATCTTCTACCATAATTCTCATCTAAGAACAGAGTTGCTGGACTTTCCTGGTGGTGCAGTGGTTGAGAATCCACCTGCCAATGCAGGGGACATGTGTTCGACCCCAGGTCTGGGAAGATCCCACATGCCGCAGAGCAACTAAGCCTGTGTGCCACAGCTACTGAAGCCTGTGTGCCCTAGAGCCCACATGCCACAACTACTGAGCCCACACGCCAGAATGATTGAAGTCCGAGCACCTAGAGCCTGTGCTCCACAACAAGAGAAGCCACCACACTGAGAAGCCTGAGCACCACAACAAAGAGTAGCCCCTGCTCGCAGCAACTAGAGAAAGCCCACACACAGCAACAAAGACCCAATGCAACCAAAATAATAAATATATAAATTAATTTAATTAAATTAAATTAAAATTAAAACAGATTTGCTGTGAGGACAATTAATGCTAGTAATAAAAATAATAAGAACTAGCAATTATTCAATTGTTTCTATGTTCCAGGAACTTTCCTAACATTCATACTAGTTAGGATAATAACTACTATTTTAAAAAAGAGTCCCTAAAATTCAGTGATTCAAACAAGATAGAACTTTATTTCTCACTCACATAAGAGTCCAAGGCTCTCCTCCTTGTGGTCATTTGGAGACCAAGGATGACAGCTTTGATACCATCTTTAAGACAGTGCCCAAGTTTGCTATAACCAGCATTGCTGCCTTCATCAGGATGCAGAGGAAAAGGGTAAGTACAGAATCCAAAAGTTTTTTTAAGCAAGGCAAAAGGAACACAGCTACAACCCTGTTAATGAAGGAGAGAATGTATTTTGGTAAACAGCTAGCAGTTTAAACAATAGCAGTTTACAAGTTATTATCTGATTCAATCTTCAAGAGTAACCTTATAAGAAAGGTTAAAAGATACATATGGCTGCAAATACCCACCATAATGCCTGAAATATTGTAAGAATGTAATAAATTGAAAATACTATTTGTAGTTTCTTGTTGTTATTGCTATTTAGAAACATTTGATAGTACCTCAATGTATTTGAATTGCATTTCATGAAATGAGATATGTCTGAGGTGGGACTCTGGATTTTATTGTTATTTTTATTAACCTTGAAAATGGAAATGCTATGAATTTAAAACTGCAAATACTTATCTGCTTTCCAAGAAGCAGAAGGTTGAATTTGGAAGTGGGCTTTTCCTCCAGTTACAAGGGCAGAAATCAAAGCACAAATTACAACCCTTTTAGTTATCTAACTGTAATTTTTTTTTAATGAAAGAAAAAGGAAACTTCTTCTCCAAACCTCTTCTAATTGAGAAGCTTCAAATTGACTAGTATAACAATGAAACAGTTTCGGTGATGGTTAAACTGTATCTCTGTAGTCTCTGTTTCCCTTAAAGGCATAATTCTTTACTATAAATAAATTACATAGCCCTGTGCCTATATTTATTGCCTGTCCATAAGGAAGTATAAATATCTATATGTGTCTGCATGATTATTTTAGATCCTTGCTTGTGGCTTCACTCATGACAATGCTCCTTATCTTAATAAAAAAGTTAATGATTGATAATATATGAATGATCTCACTCTAGCCTTTGTTATTTGCACTTGAGATATAACACCTTAAATAAATAAACTGTCTCAGGGTAGAATTAGGGCTCTGTGGCTGACAGTGAGGAAGAGTACCTGAGGGCAGAAATGACGTCTCTTAAAGCAGGCAAAATAGTCATGACTTAAAAATGGTCATAGATTTTCACAGGCTGTGACATGAGTGATTCAGGGCACTTTTCTCCTGCTTTTACCTTTCACCCAAGAGTGAATTAGCAAGAAAAATGAGAATGAAAATAAATACTAAATGGCAAATAAAGATTATAATAATAACTTAAACTTATGTAACAATTTACTTTTCAAAAAAAACTTTCCATATATTTAATGTGATTGATTCATTTATGAAACATATTTTTGTACAGCTTATGAACTAAAGATACAATAGTGCACAAGATAGATACAGCCCTTGCTAGACTGGTGAGGCAGAGTTTTAAACAATAAAATAATAATAAATACATGAAGTAATGACAACTTTTGATAAGTTCCAGAAAAGAAATAAAAATGATGGTGCTATACAAAATAACACGGAGGAAAGGTCTACCTTAGAAAGAATGGTGAGGGAAGTTTTACCGTGTAAAAAACAACGAAGAAAAAGAGATTTAGAAGGATTAAGGGACTACACCACAGTCCCACAGACAGTTAGAGGCAGAGCCAGAACTAGATTTTTGATCTGACGCACAAAGCAAAAAAATGGAATAGAGAAATAAGAATCTTCATGTTTGCGTTTGATGATTTGAAAAGCTGCAAGACTTTCGCTACCCTTAAAAATACCTGAAAAAAGAAACTGTGTCCTTTTGTCCTCTATGGTCTTAGGTTGATTAGATGGGCCTGTGAATGTGGGACAGAAACAAGAACACCCCTCTCACTCTTTTAGGGAATTAGCAGCTGCCAGGCTCGCTGACAGAAGGGGTCTGATGGGGCATCAACTGATAGTGACACATCCATTCATTGCTGCCGGGGGCTCTCGCCACTAGCTGAAATGTCACCAAATGTAGAAAAGATATTCTTTATTCAGTGCAGCTGTGATTCCAGGCACTTTCCTGAGGGAGCAGTTATCAGGTCTCCCGGTAATCCGCCAGGGCTCCAGAGATAAGGCTCTTATGCTGAAGAATATCCACCCACTGCCATGTCCAAAGAAGCTCCCCAATTGTTCACTGTTATTTTTTCTCTTTCAAGAGTTTTCCAGATATCTAATTAATGGGTTAAGACATAGTGGGACTTCCCTGGTGGTCCGGCGGTTAGGACTCCATGCTTGCTCTTCAGAGGACCAGGGTTCAATCCCTGGTTGGGGAACTAAGATCCCGCATGCCACGAGGCACGGCCAAAAAATAGAAGAAAAAAAAAAGACGTGGTGAGAACAAAGAGAAATTTTTCAGTTTCATCCCCATCACTTTAATTCATGCATACTTTCCAAGTATCTTTGGAAAAATTGCATACGATGCCCAATTGAAAATCTACCTCTACCATGAAGTTTTCTGAGCCCTGACTTAAAGAATCTCCCCTACTCCACAATTCCAGTCTCATCCAGTTTCTGCTATTTATCATGACATTACTGAATACTAGGGAGGAAAAGGGACCAATAAATAAATAAACACCCTGATAACATTAATTGAGTACAGGGCAGCTGTTTTATAATTTTTTTAAAACTCATCCTCAGAGCAAATCTTTGCGGTAGGTATTGTGACGATCATAACGAGGGTGCTTTTTACTGAGCACTTATTATCCAGCACTGAGCATCTCTGTGGATTCCTTATTTATACTTATCATTGCACAATCCCATGAAGTGTATTTTATTCTCTTCACTTCCCAGAGGAGGAAACTGAGGATCTCAAAAGTTCACAGGGCCACACCAGACCTGATACCCTAGCTCACAGGACACTTTTGTGCAGATTAGAAAAATGTCTCTCCAGCTGGAAGCATTCCCAGGGCATACGGTTTAGCAAGTGATTAATGTCTCTGCTCTATTAAGAAAAAGAAACTTCTTCTTCCAAGTGGAAGCAGCTCTTGTGTCAGGGCACTAGGCTTAAACAGCAGAGTAGGGGCTGGATTTCACATCCTACTCGCTTCTGGGGCCTGACACCCTTGAGCAGTGACCGTCCTGCACAACCATAACCGGCAGCTCTGCAGGCACACAGAGGTAAGAAAGCCCAGAGCTGGAACTTAAGTCTGTGTGATTTGGAGTTTGTAATTTTATCAACAAGCAACCATACCTTTAGATGTGGTGGATGTTTATGTGCTGAGGGCTACTTCTTGAATGCAATTCAGAATGCCTGGAGGTCAAGTATCACATCCAGCGAGCCAGGAATCCCATCGTGTAAATTTGCACCCCAAAGCAACTCCAGATCTACCTGTTGCTGCATGGTTGGATACCCTGAGAAGGTGCTAAAAGGCAGGACAGAAGACCCTACCCTACCACGTCCCCAAGGAACCAGCCGAAGAGCAGCTGAGCATCCCATTTTCTCAGCGCTGCTTCAGTCTCTTCTCTCCCCACTGTGGCTTCTCTTGCTGTGGAGCATGGGCTCTAAGTGCTCGGGCTTCAGTAGTTGTGGCACAAGGGCTCAGTAGTTGTGACTCGTGGGCTCTAGAGCACAGGCTCAGTAGGTATGGTACACGGGCCCAGTTGCTCCGGGGCATATGGGATCCCGAATCTGTGTCCCCTGCATTGACAAGGGGATTCTTAACCACTGCACCACCAGGGAACGTCCCACAGCATCATTAAATCAAACCTCTGGAGGAGCACATATGCAGAGCTAATGAGACAAACCATGAAACAGATGCAGATATCTGAGCCCCATTCTCACAGGTCACTGCCCCTTCCCAGATTTCAGACACCGACTCCCTGTGTCTCTTGGGCTTTCCCACATTCATTCAAGGCTCCCACCCTTTAATATGGAGGTGCCCCTTTGGGGGTCAGACTCCACTGACTCAGCAGGCTGAGAAATCGCAGAAAGGCTTTTTAAGTTATAGCACCACAAACCTTTTCAGCGATCATCGCTGCAGCTTAGACGTTTAGATTGGTTCATTAAGACACTCAGAGATCTCTGGGTCAAGACTTGCCATCTCCAAACGAGCACACACTGTGGAGGAGAGGGGCAGAGGTGCACTGCCCATCTTGATTCCCACCGCTGTGTTCCTTCTATGTCGTTTTCCCAACCTGAAGGTAAATCTCAAGCAACATGTTGCTTCATCTATATCCTTATTAACCTGTTACCTGTGGAGAAAACTTTTTTTTTCATGAAGATTTTTTTAATTTTAGCCCCGATCTAACTGCTCTGACTTTTCTTTAATAACACAATTAAATAATGATTTTTTTAAAGAATTTTTAAAATAACAGATACATCCTGGGACTGAGATCTAAGGGGTTTTTGGTTTTGTTTTCGTTTGGAGGGGAGGGGGAGTATGTGGGAAGGACAGAGGAAGGACGTGGGATTAATATTGTGCAGGAGCTGAGAAATACTGGCAATGAGACAGCTGATTTTTTTTTTTTTAGTTTTTTTCTAGACCCTTTAAATCCGGCTGCTCTCCTGCCCTCTGTCTCAGTGTGACATGAACATTGCTATCTGCCACTCACAAAAGAAGCTACCCCTGAATGTGGGGACGCGAACACTTAGGCTAAGTGTTTTGTGACTCAAAAGTCGCCAGCAGACAGGAGATGTGTTTCATTGCGGGCTTGGGGGTTTTGCACCTCGCCTATCTCCCCACCCCCCAGCCCAGCAGCAAGGTTTACTTTAGTCTCCAGTGACTCAGCCGACTTCCCCAGCCAGGCCCAGCCTAAACACTGCCCACTTGGCAGAGGGAACGGGTGTTCCCCCAATCGCTCGGGGACCTGGTGGCCCTGAAAGGAACAGCCTGGGCCCCCTCCTTTGCTGCTGGGGGACCAATGCACGGAGCACATCAGCTGCAGACATGACTCCGCCACCCGAAACCTCTGTCTCACACCCCGCCCTCCTGCAAAACACAGCCACGTGAAACGTGGAGAGCGGCCAGGGCTGAGCCGCCTGTTTTCCCTCGGGGTCGGCTAATCACAAACAAGGCCATGTGCGCACAGGACACCGGGATGCCTTCATCCTCCCGGTGACGCAGCCGCAGCTGAGGCGGGGTGGGGGCAGCAGCTGCGAGAGGCCACACAGCAGCGCGCTCAGGATCTGGGTGGGGTGGCAGGTGGTTCCCTGGCTTGGAAAGAGGCCAAGGGTCCTAGACCGCAAATAGTCACTCCCAGGAAAGAGTGCTCTTGGCCGGCTCATTGATTCATTTCTTTCCTGCCCTGCACACTTACCAGGGTCCTGCTCCTCCCCAAACTCTGTCTACGCTTCTCCAGTCACACACACACACACACACACACACACACGCTTCTCATTCTATCTTCCATGGTTCATATGAAAGTTTTTCACGTTCATATTTTTTATCTCATTATCCCTCTTTGAAGCGTCCTAGAACATTTCCTCATTTCTGTATAATAGTTTACCAATGCTTTCTTCAACAAAGCCTATTCTGCTGTTTATTTTATCTATCATAATTATAATTGGTCCAGAAAAAAAACAACAACACAGTGGCTTAGTAGTGTAAGCTTATTGTTTCTCTCATGTAGAAGATACACGGAAGCATATATGCCTTTTCAGGCTGTTACGGCAGTTCTATGAAGCAATAAGAATCTTTAGCATTTCACTTCCATTCTTTTATTTTTTAACCATTTTTTATTGAAGTATAGTAAATTTACAATGTTATGTTAGTTTCAGGTGTACAGCAAAGCGATTCAGATACGTATATTCTTTTCCAGATTCTCTTCATGGCTTAGTTACAACACGGCTCCCAGAAATTAGCCAACAAGCTCAGCTAGTATTTCATTAACTAAAACTTAGTCACATGGCCACACTCATGTAGGGGCCTAGGAATGTTTTTGTTCTGTTTCTGTTTGTTTGTCACAGGTGGGTACATTCCCCAGGAGTTCATTAGGAAGAAGAGAATGGAAGAGGGGGGAAGGTGGATTATAAGTCTCTGTCACACCATTAATTGAATATTTTTGTCCATAATATTTTTTTCCTTCTAGTAGTCTCATTTGACTCTGTTTCCAGATCTGCTTGATTTTTTAAGAGTTTCTGTTTTTAATTTTCCTTTTTGCATTTATTTAAACTCAATGATTTTATAATCTCTAGTCAGTAATTCCTTACCTGAGGTTCTTGTGCTGGGGGGTGGCCCAATCCTGTGTCTGCTCGTTTTCTCACGGTTGCTTGTTTTTTAATGTGTTTTAAAATTTTAGATTGTGAGCTCATTGCCCTTAAGGTTTAATCTGTGGAAATCTTTTACAGAATAGTATGAATGTGAGTCTTTCTACAGTACTTTGCATTTGTTTCTACAATGAATCCTTGATAGAAATAAATGTTTCTAATATCAAATATCAGGAGGAATAAGCCTGCAGTATAAATTCTCAGT